>NW_027223765.1:15933911-16596411 GCF_028538775.1 Myotis yumanensis
CTCTACTGCTGCTATGGGGTTTGCTGGGGCTGTGGGCTCAGCCAGGGTACCCAGGGTACAAGCACTGCCTCCTCTATGCATCCGAATCAACCACCTTCAGATGGACAGATGTGTGGATCTCTCTGGCACGTTGGTGTGTTGAGCACAGAAACCTTTGTTGAGTTACAGATGTTGCTAGCATATAGGTATTCAATTGACCTAGTATCCAAAAGGCTTGATAAAATCATTGATTAATTCTAGTTTGTTTGTTTGTTTTGTAGTTTGCTTAGGATTTTCTGTGTGTAGTCAGTCATGTTGCCTGTGAATAAATAATTTTTTTCCCTTTTTTTCTAAGCCTATGTCTTTAATTTTTTATTTCTTGCCTTTTGGGGTGCCAGAACCTCCTGTTCTGTGTTGACTAAAAAGGATAGGAATGTACAAGCTTGCCTTGTTTCCAATCTTAGAGGGAAGTTATTTACTCTTTCATCATTAAGTACATTGTTAATTGCGGGCTTTTTAAATATGCTGCTTATTGGATTTAGAAAGTTGTTTTCAATTTCTAATTTGCTGAGATAGTTTTATCATGAGTCGGTATTTTTTCTCCAAATACTTTTTATGCATCTACTAAAATGTTTATATGACTTTTGTCCTTTATTTTCTTAATTTTATAAATTATATTGGTTGATGTTTAAATGTCAACTCAACCTTGCATTCTTGGAATAAATCCCACTTAGTCATGATAGATTTTTTTTTTTTTTTTACATATTGCTGGATTTGACTTGCTAATGTTTTTTGAGAATTTTTCCATCTGTATTCATTAAGGGTCAGTAATTTTCTTACCATATCTTTGTCAGATTTTGATATAAGTTTGGTCTGAAAATGAGATGAATGCATTAACTTCTATTATGTACAAGAGTTTGTATATGTTAGTATTATTTTTTTCCTGAAATATTTGATAGCATTCGCGCATGAAATAACTTGGTCTTAGGGCATTCGTTGTGGAAGATTTTTAAATGTGGTACTCAATTGACTTAATACATGTAGGGCTGTTCAAATTTTCTATTTTCTACTTGCTTAGTTTGATAGTTGAGTTTTTTCAAGAAACTTATCTATTTTAATAGCTATTAAATTTATTGGCATAAAGTTTTTGCTAATATTTTCTCTGTATCCTTTTGATGTTTGTAGGATCTATAAAGATTATCTTTCTCTTTCCTGATATTGATAATATTTATTTTCTCTCTCTTCTCACTAGGGGCTTATCAATTATAATTATCTTTACAATGAACAACATTTAAGATTTCAAAATTTATGTTTTTGTTTGTTTTCTGTATATTGATTTCTGCATTTTTGTGCAAAATTTTTTACACTGAAAACAACTAAACACTGGTGAGGAAAAAAAAAACACAAGAAAAATCTAATATGGTTGATTGATAAAGAACAACTTTTTTTTCCCCTTCTATTGTTTAATTAATTTTTTTCCTAATTTCCTCAGATGATCATTTAAATACTTGAGTTTAAATTTTCTTCTTTGATAATATAGGCATCTAAAGCTTTAAATGTCTTCCTCTAAATACTGCTTTAGCTGCACCCTACATACAAATCTTGTCATTTTTCATCATCATCCAGTTGAAAATATTTTCTAATATTTCCTTGTCATCTTCTCTTTGATTTGAAAATTATTTAGAAAGCTCATGTACCTGGACTGCTTCCTTTCCTACTAATATCTGGATCCCCTTTTTTAAAACCCCCTTTGTTCCCCCTGTTCCAGTCCTGCTCAGTTTGGATTCTATGCTCGTAGTTTCTCTTCACTGCAGAGCTTTGCCTTGAGGGGAGCTCCTGTCTGTTCGTTTGGGGAGTTCCCAGGGCCAGGTGGGTCCAGCACTCTGCCATCTCCTAGCGGGCACACCGCACTGGATCATGTGGGACGCCTTCCAGTTTCAGTGGCTATTCTCAGACTGACCTACTGCGTTTCCTGATAAGGGAGGGACTGTCAGAGCCCGGTTGTCTTACCTCCGTTTCTTCTCATACAATTCCTTATTCCACATGGGTCTTGAAGCTTTGGGCATTCGTCCTCTCCCACCAGTGTTTGGGGTTTGGGAGGATACCTTGCCATGCAGTTTTATGGTAGATGTTGCCTGTGGGTATTTGGTTTGGGTAGCCTAACTGCTCTGTTTGTTCATCTGAGAGATTCAGGGAAATCACAAATTCTGCCACCTCCTCCATATACCCAGGATTCTTGCTCTCCAATTAGTTTCTGAGCAGGAACCAAGCTATATATTTCTTTCATAACCAAATGCTATTTGCCACAGTGCTGGGCACTAGAATCAGCTGGTTTGGACTGACAGATGCAAGTTTATGTATTAGTTTTCTATTGCTATGTAGCAAATTACCATATAGTTTAGTGCAGTGGTCAGCAAACTGCAGCTCGCGAGCCACATGTGGTTCTTTGGCCCCTTGAGTGTGGCTCTTCCTAAGCCTTAGGAGCACCCTAATTAAGTTAATAACAATGTACCTACCTATATAGTTTAAGTTTAAAAAATTTGGCTCTCAAAAGAAATTTCAATCGTTGTACTGTTGATATTTGGCTCTGTTGACTAATGAGTTTGCCGACCACTGGTTTAGTGGCTTAAAACCACACTGGTTATAATCTCAGAAATTTGGGTATAGTTTAGCTGGGTTCTCTTTTTCAGGGTTTTCGCCACACTGCAACCTAAGTGTCAGCCAGGGCTGCAAGCTCCTATGCGATTTGGTTGGGAAAAGATCCACTCCCGAGCTCCCTCATGTTTTTGGCACAATTTACTAGTATTTGGGGGATTGAGGTCCCCATTTCCTTGCTATCAGGCAGGGGCTGCTTTCAGCTCCTAGAGCCTGCCCACAGTACCTTGACACATGACCCTCTCCATGGGCCAGTCACATCCTGGCAGCATACTAAAACCAGCAATAGAGAGAGTCTCTGATGCATGTTAGCAAGATTAGCCCTATCCATATCATAACATAATCACAGGAGTGACGTCACATCAGCACTGTCATGCTCTATTGGTTAGAAGCAAGTAGTATGTTTCTCCCACACTCAAGGAGCCAAGATTATGCAGGGCATGAACATGGAGCCACACTAGGGTCTACCTATCTCTACCACGGTTTACATCAGCCTTGGGACCTGGTTTACCCTCTTTATTTAAGACAAAGGTTTTATACTGATAGACTGTCAATGGTGACTTTAGCACAATTCTAGGAGAAATAGTAACAAATTCAAATGTAATAATGAAATATCCATTTCAAATAGAAAAATCTGACCTCAGGAACTTGAAAAATCCTATACAAGTTGTTTTCAATGCTCACTCCCTGCTCTCATCTATGAAATGGGCACTCACAACCTCACAGAGAAAGTATAAAATAATGTTCTTAGGAAAAATAAGGTTTCATATGCTTCTAATGTATTTTAATGTAATTTTTGGAATTCTTCAAAGACTACTCATGTTCAAGAATGACATAGTACCAAAGCAATTGCTTTTGTTAAACTCCAATGAATCAGATAACCCAAGGAACCATTTGGAAGAGAATCAAAAGACGTGTATATTTTAGAAGCCACATTTTCTGGTGCGAATGGTGAAGGAAATCATCTTATTTCCCAGGCCAGGGCATTGTAAAATTTTAATGAATAAATTCATTGTTTGATCCAAGGTGGCATTGTTTATTATTTCTGCGTTTGTTCCAATAAATGGGAGTATCCATCTCTTTCATCTGTGCCTCCTCACATGCGAGCTCTGTCTTTTATCTTCTTGATCTCATCATTTTCCACTGAGCATGAAAGGGATAGGAAACAGTGCTTCTCTTTGATGAAGATACACGATCATTTTTTAAGTAATGATGTCCTGCGCTCTTGGAAGCATTCAGCTAAGGGAGTGAGGGATTCTTCTCATCTGCTACCCTGTAGTGAACACTGAACATTTTTCCTCATTTGATGGATGACACATGAACGCTGTTTGCTATGGTGATGCTGTTCCCTCCTGGCAACAAGGAGGAGGTGGGAATGGGGACTTGGGAATACAACATACAATGCATAGCAACAACTAGTGCAGGACACACTGGCCTATGAATTCCTGATTCCCTTCCTTGTGAGAAAAGCAATCATAATCATCAGAGTTAGTATTTGTTGGATGATCAATGCCAGGAATTATATACAAAATATTTAGCAACCAAAACAGCATTGTATCAGCCAATCAGAATGAATGGTGACTATGACAGCATCCATTCTCTTGGGTCCCTGCACTCCCCACTCCTGTTGGTAAATATTTTGGCAACTGGCTGTTTGGGATGTGAGGACAGCCAATGTCAACCCTGCTTTACTACATGCCAGACACTGTGCCAAGTCTCTTAAGGAGCTTTGCTCATGGCAACCTCCCAGCCACCCTGTAAGATGGATGGTCTTATCATTCCAACTTGACATACATATTGGAAAACTGAGGCTTCAAGAGTTTGAATGACTTGTCCCCATATCACACAGTGAGTTGCAGTGGGATTGGGTTCATGCCCTGGTCTGCTGACCAAGGACTCTGGACTGTTAAGTTCTACATTCTATTAACTCTTTTTTTTTTCCCCCAAAATATATTTTTATTGATTTCAGAGAGGAAGGGAGAGGGAGAGAGAGAGATAGAAACATCAATGATGAGAGAGAATCATTGATTGGCTGCCTTCTGTATGCCCCCCACTGGAGATTGAGCCTACAACCCTGGACATGTGCCCTGACTGGGAATTGAACCATGACCTTCTTGTTCATAGGTCGACTGAGCCATGCCCACCAGGTGACATTCTACTAACTCTTGAGGAAGCCACGCCCTACGGCTCTTTCTGCCCCTGTGAGAGATACACACTTACTTTAGGCACAAGAAGGCTGAACTTTATCACCCTTTCCTCAGTAGCTCTTGGCCAGTCCATGAAGAAAAGCAAAGCAAACAGCTTCGTGAAAATGAAAGAATGAGGAATAATCCCTGACTGGGGTGAGGCCTACCATCCAGAAATCATTCTGGAGTTGATCCAAGGTCTTAGAAAGACATGGAAGCCCAAAGTCCAGACTGGCCTTCCAGCCTGAGGGGACATTTTTTAGATAACTGTCACAGACACTAACTCCACATTCCTCGAGCCCAGTGATTTTTAACTTTTTTTTTTGTCTCATGGCACACATAAGCTAACTAGAGGCTGGGAGCATGAAATTCCTGCACGGGTAGGGTCCCTAGGCCTGGCTGGCAATCAGGGCCTATTGGGGCCTTCCGACTCCTGGCCAGGGCCTCCCTTCCCCAGCTGCAGGGGCCTTCCTTTGTTCTGCGCCACCCGCTGGTGGTCAGCGCATGTCATAGCGAGCAATCGAAATCCCAGTCTCCCGGGCGAACGCCCGAGGGGACACTTTGCATATTAGCCTTTTATATATATAGATTACTAAAGTTCTGCAACACACACAAATAGATATTTTTTGCCGATTTGACAAAAACATAGGTATACTTTTGATTCATTCACACCAGACAGCTATTGTTGTGTTGGCTGTTGTCATTTTTTATTTGACAATCTAAGGGAAAAGAGGTTAGTGCCAGTGCCCCTGATTAAATAGTCAAGTATTGCATGTTTTAAAAATTCCTGCAGCACACCAGTTCGCCTCTTGCAACACACCAGTTGAAAATGGCTGCTCAAGCCATTAAGAGAATTCTGTCTGGTATGGCTTTGAAGCTGGGTTTGTTTAGAACTAGACAAACAACTGGATTCCAGAGATGGGCCACACTTATCTTATGTCATTGTCTTTCCTGACTATATATGACTGGTGGGTGAATGTTTTTGTTCCTCAGCCAGCAGTGTCCTCAGCCAGCAGTGACTCCATGTCATCACTATCTGTGATCCGTTCTTGATAGCGACACATTTCCAGAAATCTTATTTTTCAGCGGTGATGCACAGGACTGATGGAATCCACATGCCCAACAACTGCCTTGAGCTAACCTTGTGTTGCATGTTACCTCATCTCTTTCTTTCCCATTCAAGAATGTGTATGGAAATGCAAAGAGGAATAGTAATGTTACTAGAGGCATCCACTTGGAAAACTTCCTTTTAAAAAATATATATTAGAGGCCCGGTGCACGTATTCATGTACGGGTGAGGTCCCTCAGCCTGGCTGGCAATAGGGGCTGATCAGGCCGGCCGGCGGGGTGGGGAGACCATGGGAGGTTGGCCAGCCACAGGAGGTTGGCTTTGGGAAAGCAGAGAAGAAGGGAGAGGGGGAGAGAAATAGAAACATCGATGATGAAAGAGAATCATTGGTTAACTGGCTGCCTCCTGCATGCCCTCTACTGGGGATCAAGCCTCCAACCCGGGCATGTGCCCCAACCAGGAATCAAACCGTGATCTCTGGTTCACAGGTCTATGCTTAACCACTGAGCCATGCCAACCAGGCTGGAAAACCTTCTTAATCCATCTGAGCCTCTGTTTCCACATGTGTAAAATGTAATTGAAATGGAAGAAGGCATGACTGGTTAGAGTAAATCTTTATCTCAACTTCTCCACAACACTCACATTCACAGACTAGATCAGATTCCTGAGTTGCAAAGAATGAGTTACAGCAAATAAAATTCCAATATTTGTATGATCATTCTCGTTGTTATTACTACTACAATTATCAACAACTATGATTCTACTAACAGTTGCTATGTATTGATTATTTGTTTACTACATACCAAGCACAGTGCAAAACAAGGTAGATCTCATCTCTCATTTAGCCCTTTGAAATTAGGCTTTGTTGGTGGTATGTTTTACCATTGCTCTGGTTTAGGGAAATAGGCCAAGGGGTCCTGGAGTGGAAGAACCAGATCTACATGGTCCATGTGGAGACCCAGAGTGCTCCAGCCTCCACCAGCCAGCATGAGCATCATCCGCTGCTGGCACCTGGAAGCTGTGTGGACTCTCAGTGCCACGGAGCCTCCGGCTCCCATTCCAGTGAGGAGTATTGTCTGTGCTGAGTTGCTGCACTAGTCATCCTGCCTCTTGGTGTCCAGGGAAGACAGCCCAGCCTCAGCAGCCAAGAGTGCTGTTGCCCAATAACCATCCAGCAGAAGAGATGTCTGTATGGCCTCAACCTTCACAGTACCCATGTGACATATGCCACATGACCCATAACACCCAGAGGCTCTCCCCTTCGTGATGAGGTTGGGGTTGGAGACATTAGGGGGATTGGGAGAGTTGTATAGCACTTCCCATGAGCCTGTGCATCTCTCTTGGGAGCCAGGGCAGTGATGAAACATAGCCACATCCACTCTTAGGGTTGTTTTGAGGAACGAATGAACTATGAAATATATGCTATTGAGCACAGCCCCTCGGACATATAAACACTCAATAAATAGCCATTGCTGCCCTAGCTGGTTCGGCTCAGTGGATAGACTATCGGCCTGCAGACTGAGGGGTCCCCAGTTCGATTCCCGTCAAGGGCACATGCCTGGGTTTCGGGCTCAATCCCCAATAGGGGGCATGCCGGAGGCAACTAATCAATGATTCTCTCTCATCATTGATGTTTCTCTCTCTCCCTCTCCCTTCCTCTCTGAAATCAATGTTTTAGAAATAGCCATTGTTATTATTACTAAATTTAATAAATGGTATGAAGCCTTGGCACTATATTATTAGTAACATACTGCCAACACTCCTTCAAATGATCATGATGAAGAACATGTCACCAGGCTCTAAGAAGCCCTGCTCCAGACAACGGAGGCCAAGTAACTTCAGAGACCTTGAGGTGACTTTCTGGCCTGGGCTGTGCCTGGTCTTGGACAGCATTCCTGGGTGCCGCCTCAGTGGAGATGCTCCTGACGCTAGCAGCAGCCGGCCGGGGAGACACTGATAAACTGGCCACAGCCCTGTAGATAGGCGGGCTGGGGAAGGCAGCCAAACACACCCCGATGCAGACAACGAACACTGCATCTCACCGGCGCCCAGCCAGGATATTGACAGTGCCTTGTTAGCGCTAAATGTTCTTGCTTTCAAGGTCATCACAGGCAGAATAAAGCTCTTCACATTGCCAGGAGCTCATGGTTCTTTGTTTTGTTTTCAGTGTGTCCTCCTAGCACGACTTGGCCATTTTACATCTCTCTCCGGAGTTATGTCAAATCATGCAGTGATTCATTCATAGGCTCATCTTTTCAGGCTATTAATTTCCTCTCCTAGGTGTAGACTTTGAGTCTTAGGGATGGAAAAGACCTGGAAGTCCATCAGTCTGTCCTCACTGAACTATCTGCAAGGGTGGGGTGCTCTATCTCTACACTGTCTGGCATGGGAGCCACTAGATAGGTGGTTATAGAGCCCTTGAAACGTGGCTAGTGTCACTGAGAAGCTGAACATTTTGCGGGTCCTTGCTGGTCTCTGCAGGATATTTTTTCCATTGATTTTTAGAGAGCATGGAAGGGAGAGGGAGAGACAGAGAGAGAAACATCGATGTGAGGGAAACACATCGATTGGTTGCCTCCCACACACGCCCCAATCAGGGCTGGGGATCAAGCCTGCAACCAAGGTATGTGCCCGTGACTGGAATCGAACCCGTGACCCTTTTTTGGGTTCTTTTTCATGCCTTCATGTAATCTTTCTTATATTTCTTCCCTTCTTAGCTCCTAATGTATAAGAGCGACTGTAAAACTGTCATTCATAGTCAGGCCCTTGGGCTATGGTGGCTAAGGACGAGGTAACATAAATCCCCAGCTTTCTCCCCTGCAGGCCAGAAGCTCCAGAAGGTGGGAGACTTCCAAAGAGAGTTGCAGGTGTTAATGGTCAGGTGAAAGCAACAGTACAGTGAAGCTAGAAAAAGGATGCACAGAAAATGCTAAGAGATGCTGGGAGATGTGGCCAGAACACTAACAATGTCTCCTGCAAAGCCTTATAACACCCAGGACAAAACCCATTTCACAGTTGAAGCACAGGAGGTTAAGCAATTTGCTCTGATCACATAGTAAGTGGAAAATGAAGATTCAAATGCAGGCAGACCATCTCCCAAGTCTGTGCCCTTCAACTTGGTGCAGCATCTGTCAGCTCTCCTAACCACACTAACTCATCATTTTTGTTTTGTTTTTAAGAGTTTTCACTGCTCATTTGCTTAGTAAACTATATATATGATTTCAGAGAAAGGGAGAGGGAGAGAAAGATAGAAACATCAACAGTGAGAGAGAATCATTGATAGGCTGCCTCCTGCATGCCCTACACTGGAGATAGAGCTTGCAAACCTAGGCATGTGCCCTGACTGGGAATCAAACCATGACCTCCTGGTTCACAGGTAGACGCTCAACCCTGAGCCACGCCGGCCGGGCCCAGCTCCTCTTTTCAGACATAATGCCTGCACGTTGGTCTGTGTGGCAGACATCTGGAAACACACTAAAGCCAACCAAATTGTTCCTTCATGTAGGAGGTCCTTTGTCATCCTGACTTTACTCAGCCTCCATCACCATCATGTAATCAGGGCGCTTTTCATGCCCGTCAGCTCCTAATTCCTGCAATTTTCTCTCAATGACACTCCAGATCCTGCTGCTGATTACGGGCCATTCACGGCCCTGCAGTGGGTGCTGGGTTTAGTCACCAGGTGCAGGCTCCCAATACCCCAGCTTTTCATTTGAAACAAATTTCACTTTATGTCCACATTTCAAGAAACGTTGCTCTCCCTTCAATATGGTAAATGACTTTTTCCTGGAAAGAGTTTGGCCACAATTGTTTTCTTTTCTATAAAAAAAATCACATCAAAGTATTTCCTGCTGGTTTAAGCAATTAGAGAAAGTATGGACTTCATCATGCGCTCAGCGTTCGGCAGCAGGCGAGGTTCACTTGACATTTGAGTTCACAACCTCTGGCCCTGGGGGTGAAAAAAATAGACTATGGACTGCTATGTCATAATTAATGGGACGATGATAAAACTTTACTTAATATATTGATAAAGTGTTCCTGATTAAATATGTGCTGCTTTTTACATGTGACTGAGTACTTTTTATAATCAGGAAAACAACAGTAAATATGATAAAGCAGTGATGTTGGTAATCATTCCCTAGAGCAGTTTCTCAACCTTAGCAAGTTGATTAGGTCAGATCGTTTTTTGTTTGTTTTGTTTTGTTAATCATCACCCAAGAATATTTTTTAAATTTATTATTTTTCGGAGAGAGAGAGAGAGAGAGAGGAAGGGAGGGAGGGAGGGAGGAAAGGGGAGAAAGAGAAAGAGAGAGAGAAAAACATCAATGTAAGTTAGACACATCGATCGCTTGCCTCCCGCACGTGCCCTGACCACAGCCAGGGATCAAAAATGCAACCCAGGTATGTGACCTTGACCTGGAATCAAACCCATGACCCTTTGGTGCGTGGGCCGACACTCTAACCACTGAGCACCACTAGCCAGGGCTGGATAATCCTTTGTTGTGATGGGCTGTCCTGTGACCTGTAGGACGCTTAGTAGCACTGCTGGTCTCGACTCACTAGGTGCCAGTAGCGATGCCCATCCCTACAAGCTGAGGTAGCCAAAAACATCCCCAGAAGTTGCCACATGTCCCCTGGTTGAGAAGCATTGTTCAAAAGGACAGTTACAAGGAAACAAACCATGGGGTGCCTTCTGGTCTCACGCTCTCCCCCCCACCCCCACCCCCCACCCCCCAGCGTCTCTGACAATCTCTCTTCTTGGTTTCTATTTTACTGGTATTCTAAGATTGACCAGTTTCAGTTCCTTGTATTCTGCGAATCTTTCTGGCAATCTGTCACCTACCATTGTCTTCTAGACGTCCACCCTGTTTCCAGCTCTCAAGTTTTGGGCCAATGACTGCATTTCTGAACCTGGGGAGTCCCCATTGCCTTCGTGTCAATAGCCTGAGCCTTTCTTTCTTGCAAACATTAGGTATGAGAAGAAATCGCTGAAAATAGTTAGAAAAGAGGCTGCCTGTGAACATCTGCACATTTTAGCACTTCCCTTTAGTAACTTTGTTTCAATCTCATGATGTGTAAAATAACGGGGAAAATGCAGTAAGGGGAATTTAGAGTGACATTTGGTTGTGTCTGAGAGACCACCGATGGAAAAAGAATCTGGGTTTTCTAAAATCTAGTAATGATATATTTTTTTTTATCTTTTAAAATGTGATAGTTCTAGTCAAAGAACTTTTAATGGTCTGATAAAAATATTTGTATCCGCAGCCACAAAAGCCTGCTCTTATATTTTTCCAAAGTTTAGGCCAAGTGTAGCAAACAACTTTCACCCATCACACCAACATGATGGGTTGTCTCTTTACACTGTCCTTTCCCATCGAATCTCTGGAGCTGGATTTTATAAAACAAGCCAACCAGATTGGAACCAAATCTACCATGTGGCCAAGAACCCAAGCAAGGTTTCTGAGGGAAACTGGCCTTTCAGGTTTGAAGCTGAGGTCCAATAGTTGCCACCACCCATCAATGGTCAAATTTAATGACTGACTGTTCAGATGGTGGTTTGAATTGACCCAGCGAGTCTATTCAAAACTCTCGTATCCAAATCTCTGTTGGTCTAAGGCCCCTGGATCCTTCAAGATCCAATGCCTTACATGAGGATCTCCCCTCTCTGAGTGTGCATACCTTGAGGATCACATTTTTTAGTGTTCTCCATTATATTGTAGTCATTTGTGATCTGTTTGTTTTTGTCCTTTTTAAACTTGAAGCTTCTTAAAGGCAGATGTCCAATTAATTTATCCTTATGTACAAACTGTCTCTGTGCAGAGTAGAAGCCCAGCAAATACTTATGCAATTGAATTTAGTCTTGGTAGAATCACCTTAGGTCTTGCTGTGTCACTTAATGCATCTTGGCTGAGGGAGGCAGGGAAGGAGGGAGGAAGGGAGGAAAGAAGGAAGGAAGGAAGGAAGGAAGGAAGGAAGGAAGGAAGGAAGGAAGGAAGGAAGGAAGGGAGGGAGGGAGGGAGGGAGGGAGGGAGGGAGGAAGGAAGGAAGGAAGGAAGGCGGGCTGTTTTGTGTATTTTTACTTGAATATGTTTAAATACCAGAACCCGTTAGGAGGTATGAAGTACTCTGTCGAAATCATAATAAGACTGTAATGACGCAGGGCAATGTTTGCCTCATCTGAAGACAAAGGTGGTTATTAATGAGAGCGAGACACTATTCTCCTCCTGCCCCTGCTTGTGAAATGTGTAGAGAAAGGAAACTTTTTACTCAGGGGACAGATCAGCTTGTTTCCCTGCTAATGAGCTTTATTTCCCTTTGCTTGCCTGCGTTTTGCTATGGCCGTAGGATTGTGAGGGACAAGAAGGAATGAAGTGCTGCTTTATCCATTGGAAGCTCCATGACTTCTCAGGTATGTGAATATATCTGTGTGTTCTCCCCTTGGTGCAGGAACTTTGGTCACGTGATGGCATTTCCTCCAAATGTAACATTCATCTGCCCGGATCTGGGTTTTCCATTATCAAACGGATTCTGCAGCATCCTACAGCTGGCTCTGCTGCTTCCACTGATAGGGAATGATACACCTCGCTGGCAGCTCGCTCTATGCAACTCTAAAGAATAGGGGAGCTCAGTTAGAATAGAAATCAGACTGCAGATGAAGCAAGAGTGACTTCAGTGAGCTGTAAAGGAAGGTTTTCTGACCAATCACAGAGGCTCAAAGACATGTGGTCTGAGTCACAGGCCTCTGCAAAGCATACAACACCGAAAGAGAGGATTTCTTCTCTAAGATAGTCATGTTAGATGCCAAAGTAGACACGATGGAATCTGATGTCTTTTGGGTACACGGTTGATGTGCAAAAGAACCCCTTGGGGCTTTGCTTGGTGGGATCTGGAAACTAACCAAAATGGGTGGATAAAATTGAGAGGAAAGAATGTAGTTAAAGCAGGAGGCCCAGTCTAAAGAAATGAATATGATCAGGTCTAAATTTCCCAAGATATAGACTCTTCACTGGTGAACCATACCCCTAGAGGATACGTAGCAGGGATTTGAATTATATGTCAAATTTTGTATATTTTTATAGAATAAGAGTCCATCCCTAGAAAGTAAAATTTTAACTATTTGGTTGCCCAAGGAATTAGATCTCCTAAGAAAAGAAAAAAGAAGGAAAGTGGAGGTTGCTCCTAGAGGTCAAAATGTAAGAATAAGGGACATTTTGGAGGGCCTGAAAGTTAAAATTTATAGCCATCCTATCTGATGTATTAGGGCCTTCCAGGAGAGGAGGGTGATTCAAATGAAGGGACTGAGAGGCGCGGTTGTCTGTGGTTATCTCACCCCCTGGCACACCCAGCTCTGCTCCTACAGACTTCTGAAGAGCAGAGACTTTATGAGGTGACACTCAGATATGCTCGGCTCCTGAATATTTAATGACAGGAGGCCTTTCAGTTGCTCACTTCCTTTGTTATTTATAGTCCCCAGATATCAATAGAATGAAGATGCCATGGTCGTATTCCAGATACTGCCCTGGAGCAGGCCTAAAAGAAAAACCAGGGAAGATGGAGCCGTAGGCCCATGAAATGTGGAGGCGTAAATGGTAGCTGCTTGCACAATGTGAAATGAGAGGTTCAAGAGCAGCATCGCCCATGGATGTGCTATGGACAATGTCAGCAACCCCACCATTATCAGGATCCCTGGACTGTGTTACAGCTTGACTCTGGTTCCATGAGAATACAACAGTCACCAGTACCTTCGTGTGAATCAGGACTCTCTTTTTTTTCTCAACTGAGAGTGTGTTGAGAGTGTGCGCCTTGTACTCTGTTTTAAACATGAGGGAGAAGAGAGAGAGACAAGGTTAAAAATTGGGAGCAGAACTAGAACAGATGATAGGGTGGGGAAAGGTATGGGGTTCCAATAGAAAACCAGCAGGAAATGAGGGATACTTGGAGGACCCTAGAGGTCAACTTCACTGGCTTTTCAGATTAGCCCAGGACCAGCTCTAAAGATGGAATGTGACCTTGGTTTCCATATTGGTTTCTACTTTAGGTCACAGACATTATTAGGTTTGAGGCCCAAGTGCCTTAATGCAGGAAAGAGCAAGACTCACTTAAGCAAAGGGAGCAGAAGTCCTTCGGGTTTCAAGGCTGGTTTATTCTTCAGCTCCACCAGGAAATGTCCTCCATGAGAATGTTGATGATTTCCATGGACAGATACTAGTACATTTGTCCAAACTCAGCAAGCAGCAAATGAAAGATTTATGCACCTTACTGGATGTAGTTTATGCTTCAATAAAAAATTAAAATATAAAAAGTGAAGTATTGTAGCCATAAAAAGTAAACTTTTGACCCTACTCAACTCATCTAATCTCCTTAATATGTTCTACTTTAAAATTAATTTATCTTGTGGACTAATCACCAACTGTCACCATTTGGGCTAAAAGTACACTTGATAAAACCTTGCAGAAAGGTCCAAAGTTCATTTCTGTTCTGTTGAATCATTCCATTTGTCTTTTTTTTTTTTTTTAAATCCTAAATATGGTTTCTATTTCAGTAATGGGAATAGCATCGAGTTTGGGAATGACTGTTGAATTCAGGATACCCACTTGGTCAATTAGCATTTTGAGTCACAGAAGTGTTATTGTTCACTTTGGAATAAAAGTTTTTAGAAGTTGTTCATTTTTGTCAAGGAAGCAAAATATTTTTTCCTAGAGTAGTGAATTAGGAATCTTTACCTATTAGGCACATCAATATTCACGTTAAACACACTGGTTTTCTTTCTCTTGGCCTGTTGGTTCTCAGATTCTTTATTTAATTGAAAATGGAAAAGAAAAAAAACAACAAAACAGGTTTAGTCTTTACTTTAAACCCAGCCTTTTTAGAGCCTCAGAGACTGATCCTTTGGTGGTTTGATATAATGAAGTTGGCTCCACAATGACTGACCTGGTATTTTCCAGCTAAAATTAGCGAATGTGCAGCAAGTGGAGGCAGTCATTAAGACACGTGAATCGCCCGGTCATCTGAGCCATGATCTGGGTTTCTTGTGATGAGGTCCCTGGAGACTAGTTCCTTAACCAGGAAGATAAGAGACTGCTGTTTAACTCAACATTGCAGCTGGTCGCCCAGCTGGGATGGGAAAATTCCTGAATAAATGAAGAGAGCTCTGCATTTCCTCACTGTGTTCCTTAAAAGGAAGAGGGCCCGGGCTGGGCTTGGGAACACTTCCCAGTTGCGCTGTAGTAGTCATTCTGCTCTCTTCTTAGCTGACCCCCCTAGCTAACTGTAAGCATTTGCTTATTATTAGTAATGTGATCATTTGATTCGGTATTCAAGTCTTACAAAGAGCTTGATGGGTAGCAGGATATCGAATTATTTTCGTACCTTTGGGGAAAATACTGCTGCTTTACTCTAGCAACAATCAGGCCAGAATGGACAGCCCAAAGAATTGTGGTTTATATTTTTGGCTTTTGATGAACCTCTTCTCATTTTCTTTTTGATTCACTGTCTGCTTACTTTTTTTCTGCTTTTATGTTCTGCTGGCCTTGGGTGAACAATTTTATTCACGGTCAAGAGAAATGGAGTTTTAGGTGGGGTTCACCAGAAGCAGACCCAGAGACCAAGATTTAAATTCAAGTGCTTTCAGGGGAAGAATTCCTGGGAAGGAACCATAAGGAGTGGGGGAGTGTGGTGGGGAAAAGGAGGGAGCCAGGCAGGAGGGCAGCACCACACACAGTCTCACCAAAGCCTGCTCCTTCTGCAGGGAGCTCCGGAGATAGTAGTTGTCTCAAACAGAGATAAGGGAGTGGAAGTATTGATACTCTTGTGCCCATCAATCAGTGGGTAAAGACTGTCTGGGAGTGCACACACTCCTGGGCTTTCATGACTCTCTGAGCGAAGGGAGCTCTGGTACTGAGGACAGTCCTCTGACTGAGAGACACACGTTCCAACTATGGTGAGTGGAAGCATCCTGGGGATCGGTGCACAAGAAAATGCGGTGTGCGCCTGGCCAGCCTGGCTCAGTGGTTGGGTGTTGACCTATGAACTAGGAGGTCACGGTTTGATTACAGATCAAGGCATATGCCCAGGTTATGGGGTCAATCCCCGGAGGTGGGGCGGGGGGGGGGGGGGGGGGGGGAGAGTGTGCAGGGGGGATGGGGGAGGGGTGTGTGTGCAGGAAGCAGCCAATCAATGATTCTCTCTCATCATTGATGTTTCTCTCTTTCTCTGTCTCTCTTCCTCTCTGAAATAGTTAAAAATATATTTGAAAAAGAAAATGTGGTGTGGATGAAAATGGTGAAGGAATGCAAGAGGATACAGGTGAAGCATGACTTCTACCTAGTAGCAGTTTTTTTCTTTGAGAGCCTGTGACAGGGCAAAGATGGCCCTCCCTTCTTTCTTCTCTTCCTCCCTTTTTTTATGCTTTCTCTCCCTCCCCCCCACCCCCCCCCTATTTTCCTCTAAGTCATTTTGTGAATAGTGGGATGTTGGTTTGTCTTTTAAATGACTCAGCTAATTTATCAGATTGTTCCCCTTGACAAAGTGCAATATTTTGAAGACTCTTTTTCCCCATCTTATTTTACTCTTAAAAGATCAAATCAAAGTGTTGTGAGGTGCCCTCAGGCTCTTTTGGGTTCTTGTCATACCAAGCAAGTTAGACAATGTTTGAGTACTTTTCCTTTCCTCTTAATCTCTCACTTCCTATCTTGCCATTACTTGTATTCACCTTGGAGAGCTTAAGTTTATATTTTATTTCAGTGCCTGTCTAGGGTTATAGACTTTATATCGGGTAGGAAATGTTTGGGGGTACAGGCAACACAATAACAAAAAAAACAACAGTGATGGCTAAAGCAGGGTAAATAAATAAGGTTCATTTGTCTTTCAGGAAAATCTAGGAGGAAACAGTTGGTGGAATGACTGGATAATATCTAGGGCTCAGGATCTTTATGCTCTGCGTGTTTCCTTTCATACTCATGTTAATCATTCTATGGGGACAAGATAGCTACTATACTTCAAGAGATGGTGGTAATACCATCTGCCCCTATATTGGGAAAAGCAAAAGCTTTTCTATGATCTCCTCAGCAGATTTTCCATGATGCCTTCTTGGCCAGAACTTGACAAGTTGCTTCTCCCACAGCAATGGAAGCTGAAAAAGCAAGTGTCTAGTGACAGGAAAGGAACAAGGAAAAGAGGTGACATGAGTGTTGGGTTAGTTAATGAGCAGCATCTGCCAAAGATACCATGGAAGTACTTGAATTGATAGAAAACTTTTTATTTGCAATATCTTTGTGGCTTAAAAGGAGTAGCTATTTGCCCGGCCAGCATGGCTCAGTGGTTGAGTGTTGACCTGTGAACCAGGAGGTCATGGTTCGATTCCTGGTCAGGACATATGCCCAGGTGGTGGGCTCCATACCAAGTCGGGGGCATACAGGAGGCAGCCAATCAATGATTCTCTCTCATCATTGATGTTTCTATCTCTCTCTCCCTCTCTCTTCTCTCTGAAATAAATATGTATATATATATTTTTTAAAGGAGTAGTTATTCTTGGCTTTCTTTGGGTTGCACATATATCTATATATATAAATGGCTAATATGCAAAGTGTCCTTGTGGGAGTTTGACCGGGAGACCAGGGGATGGCATGGAATGAAGGAAGGCCCCAGCTTGCAGTCGACAGCTGGGGAAAGGAGGCCCCAGCCAGTAGCCAGAATGAAGGCCCCGCTGGCAGCCAGAAGGCCCTGATTGGCCCTGATCACCAGCCAGGTCTAGGAACGCCACCTGTGCATGAATTTCATGCACTGGGCCTCTAGTACATATATATTTCATATATATTTAAATATAGAATAAAATATGTAGAATATGTATTATACACTAATAAAATGTTTTTGTAAATACATTTTTATATATTCTTAAAGACACTTTAAAAATTGATTTTAGGAAGAGAGAAGAAGGGAAAGAGAGAGAAACATCAATTGGCTGCCTCCTGCATGCTCCCTTACTGAGTATGGAGCCTGCAACATGGACATGTGCCCTGACTTGGAATCGAACCAGCAACCTCTTGGTACATGGGATGATGCTCAACCAACTGAGCCACAGTAGCCAGGACTATTTTTATATTTTTTTGCTGAAGAAATTTAGATTATTAATTGGATATATCAGCTTTTGTAAACATTTTAAACAAGCAGATGATCAATAAGTATTTGAAATCTGAGTGGATAATAAATAATACTCCTAAAGCAAAATGGAAACCACATTTTTTTCAGCATTGTTATACTTATTAACAAGGAAGTCACCTAATATTTAGTGGCTACTCCTAAAAGTAAGCTCGTTTTTTAAACAAAAATAAAGAAATTTGTCCTCACTTTGGAGCAAGCTTGTATTATTTGTGAATTGTGAAGGAACCACATCTAAATGATAATCCTATTAAAATGATCTCACATAAGTGTCCCTTGAAGTGGAATTTTTATTTCAATAGTGCCATCTTTTTGTCATTTGAGATTTCCACTTCTCAGGGGGTTCTTTATATATTCCTGTCCTTGCGTGATGCCTCTGGGAAGAAAAGCAGTTCAGGTAGTTGAGGAGGAGGAGGAGGAGGAGGAGGGGGAAGAGTATGATTTTAAAAAGTTGCAAAACCTATGGATGTCTAGTATTACTCAAGATATGAATTAATGTAATCACATGTAATTTAATATGTAGTGTAATTAAAGAGAGTGCAAATGGCTCTATTCTTCCAATGCTAACATTTCACCCAGAAGCCCTTTCTTCTGACATCATTGCTTAATGATTCATGGGTTTGCCATGGCTTCCTTACCTTGCCCAGCTGCCACCAATTGGTTTCTGAGACATGAGAGTGGGCTACCTGAGAAGTGATGATTCAAAGTCCATGGCTACTGGGCTTCATGCTTACATCCAATTCACTCAGTGGATTCTGTTCCAGGAGGAGATAAAAATGAGAAGTTACTGGAACATTTCACTTGTAAGAGGCAGCCAGCTGCATATTGACCTTCACCTCCTAAGGGTATCCCTGCCAAAATGATAGTTGCTTAGTTTCCAAAGTCAAAGTTACTGATAAAATGCAAAGGCTTTCTCCCAGTAGACAATGTGTGTGTGTGTGTGTGTGTGTGTGTGTGTGTGTGTGTGTGTGTGTGTGAGAGAGAGAGAGAGAGAGAGAGAGAGAGAGAGGAGATCTTGGTTGGAATCATGGAGGAGGCCCTGCTGTCTGTTTATTGGTTATTTTCAGGACTTGATGGAGGCTATTGGTCTTCTTTCAAAAGCCTACTCCTCAGCCTAGGTAAAAGGTTTCCCTAGTAGACTATGAGCCATTAACATCTTGTCTTTTTGAGAAGGGGTGGACAAAAACAAAACAAAACAAAAAAAGCAAAGTTCCAGGCTGATTATCTTTTATGATTTAACTAGAGACGCGGTACACGAAATTCATGCAAGAGTAGACCTTCCTTCCCCTGGTTGCAGGCACTGGATTCCCTCTGGCACCCAGAACCAGGGCTTCCCTCCCTCCGGCTGCCAACAGGCACCCAGGACCCGTGCTTCTCTCACAGCCCCAGCTTCATCCAGAAGGTTGCCTGGCTGTCCGGTCTAATTAGCATATTATGCTTTTATTATTATAGATGTTAAAATGCCTCTGGTAATTTGGGGTTTGGTGGTACAGGAGAGGGGGAGAGTATCGAGAAAATAAAGAACAGAGAGAGAGAGAGAGTAGAGAAAACATTTTGAGAGCAATTGAAGTTTAACAATGTTAGATTTTTTGTTTTGTTTTCATTTATTGAAGCAAGTTTTATAAATAGATCCCATGGTTATAGTACAGAAGTGGATCTATTATACAAAATGTCTCCATTGGAACTTTGCAAGTCCTAAAGGGAAAATATTTCTTTTTCAGCTTAACTATTTCTGGCAAAATTTCATATAAACAGCCTGCTGTTTGACTCTTTGAAACTGTTGATTAAGCCAAGCTTTAAGGGAAATGAAAGTATCTTTGGTCTCTGCACAACCACTTCTTTATTTTTTCCTTTTGCCGTTTACCAACTTAATGCATCTGTGTTGACAGCTTAAGCCTGGAGATAAAATCAGAGGAAGGTTCTTATTGCATTTTAAGATTATGTTAAACACTTGAACACATTACAATTCTCCCAGGCGGAAATGACTCTGTAATCTTTCATCAAGATTTCAAGATTAATGACCAACATTTCCCTCACTGAATGTATCAAAAAGCTGCAATGGCCAGAGAATGTTCTCACCAACCCTGGCAAGGAGATGATTATAGTCTCCAGTGGAAGTTGTAACTTCCGGTTGCTTTTTTCCCCCTTGTGAAAACAATGGTTTCTGGTTACCCCCAAGGCTACCGTGACTTCATGAAGCACCACTTCATAAAACTAGCTCTGCGGATGTTGACGTAGGCGAGATGGCGAATGCCTCTCTCTTTGGAAATGAGATCTCTCTCTTCTGGAAGATGGAAGGGAAAACAATATCCTAGGCCAGCACCTAGTGCTGTGCAGGGAGACTGGGCTTTTTTAGAAGTGACGATTGATTGAATGTAGATCTCAGCGCACGCAGCTTACCCACAAGCACAGCTTTTCGTTTTTCTTGACAGACAATCTATTTTTCCTCCTTCAGCCTGGCGTTGTGTACATGCTCATTGAGAAGAAAACTGTTAACAGTCTTTCCAAGAGGGCTTTTGCCTACAGAGGAAATCAACCCCACTTTTACTTTTATGTTATATCAACAGGGGAGGAAAGAGATGAAAAGGCTAGAAAGGTGGATAGCATTTGTCTTTCTTTTCTTGCCTTTTTCCCTCTTGTTGATGTCATTTCTTGCCTCCTCAATTTTTTATTCTTCTGCTGCCTTTAGATCTTCTTTTTGTTTCCCCATTCCTATGCAGTCATGTTTTCTAACTCTTTGCTTTGCTTTCTTTCCTGTCTCTTGGCCCAAGAGGAATCCCTCTGCTGAATGGGGGAAAGGAATAGATAGGAGAGGGGAAGATTCTATAGGAAAAACAAAGGTGATGTCCTGGTCCTTTAATTGAGCTGGTTGGCTCTACCTTAAACATATAACCAGAATCCAACCATTTATCACCTCCACTGCTACTGCCATAGTTTAACCCACCACCATCTCTTGCCTAAATTATTACATTGTAATTGATCACTCTCGTTCCACCCTTGCCTCTGTACTGGGAACATAGCAACCAGGGTGACCCTTTGAAAAGTTAAATCATTCTTCTGCTCACACTCCTTCAATGGCTTCAGCATAACTTCCAAGTTGCTTACAATGGACTGTAGGGGTCTAAAATAAGTGATGTAGCCCCTTGCGACATCCCAAGTCTCGGCTCTTGTCATGTTTCTCGTTGCTCACACGACTCCAGCCACTCCACTCCCTGTGCTGCTCAGCCTTCGGGGCCTTCTTGGTTACTCCTCCTCTGTCTGGACCACTCTTCCCCAGAGAACCAAAGCCTCTCTTCCCCATTTCCTTCATGTCTCTGCTCAAATGTCAACCCTTCGTTAAACTTTCCTGAAAGAATCTCTCCAGCCCAGCCAGCCTGGCTCAGTAGTTGAGCATCAACCTATGAACCAGGAGGTCATGGTTCGTTTCCAGGTCAGGGCACATACCTGGGTTGTGGGCTCAATCCCCAGTAGAGGACATGCAGGAGGTAGCCGGTCAATGATTCTCTCTCATCATCGATGTCTCTATCTCTCTACCTCTCCCTTCCCCTCTGAAATCAATAAAATATATATATATTTTTGATGCTCCAAAATAGCACCCCCTTTTATTCTGGTCCCCTTTATCAAACAGTTACTGCCACCTGACGTATAGAATTGTTTGCTTATTAATTTATGTTTTCTCCCCAGACTGGAATGCAGAATATACGAATGTGTCTCTCTCCCCACCACCTAAAACAGAGCCCAGCATATTGAACATAATAAATATTCATGGACAGGGTAAGTGAAAAGTCATCATACCAGCAAAATAGGTAGCCTTTGGCCAACCCCTCTTTTTTTTTTTTTTTTCTTTCATAAGAAGGCCACACTGTTCATGATATATTGGAAAAGAAAGCCATAGTGGAATGCTGAGGCCCTGACCGGGAACCAGCCTTGGTGGCAGCTCTGTGAGCCTGTAAGCCTGACTGCTTTCTTATCCTCAGCTTGCTGGTCAGAAAGAACAGGCCCAGTCATGTACCTGACTTAAGCATTTTCCAGCAGGAACAATGTGCACCGGCCCTTCCCTCGTGTCTCCATGCCAGGGACTGTACCTATTGGTTGCATGTTTAGTTCTTATTCATGGTCATGATTCCACCTCTGAGTACTTCATGCCTGGCCACTCTTGGAAATTGCCAGTGGCCCTTGGCTTCTTGCAAACTGGTCAGGTGGGGGAGGAAGGTCAAAGCCTCTTCCAAGATGCACTGGTTGACTAAACCATCATTGCTCAGACCCTCACGGAATCCTAGAGTATGAGAATGGGGAAGCATTCTGCAGACCTTGGAAAGCCCTGCTATTTAATTTTTTACGAGCCGTGCCACTTTTTCTTCAAATAAACTCTTTTCTAGAAGCCCAACATGTCAAACAAACCAAACAGAAGATTCTCTGTCTGGGACAGAGGCAGGGACTAGAGTCCGCTGGGTTTGACTCAGCCTAAGGAATTTTGCAGAGCCCAGAGTTTTCATAGGAAACAGTGTGGAAACCTTGGGCATCATCTAACTCCATTGCTTTCTAGATCAGCAAAGCAGGGTTCAGAGAGTGGAACTGATTTCCCCTGAGGTTATATAGGAAGCAGCAGTCCTGGAATGAGAACTCCAGTCTCCCACCATATCCACAGTCCTCTGCTCCGAGTCTGCCACATGGAGTATCTATTGTGGTCCCATCATCCTGCCAGGTGTTTTGCATTCATTATTTCACTTATCCCTTATATCTACCCTTTGTGATAAATCCTATTAATCTCATTTTATAAAACAGAAACTAAGAAAGGACTCTCAGGACATAAGTAGTTGGGGCATGAATTGGAACTCTGGTCTGTCTCATTCCAAAGCCTGTGTTGATTCCACTGTCTCACTGAGAATAAACAAAGAAACAAGCTAAATGTATTAGTAACAAGTGGACCTAACAGTGTCTAATAACCAAAGCCCAAATGGTTCATTCTGCGAGCCACCTCCTGATAAGCTTCAAGGCAATCCTCTTTTTGCTTAAGTTGTACAGAGTTAGTGTCTCTTGCCTGCAACCAACGACTTTGAATGATACAAGGCCTTTCAAGTCTGGTCGATTCTGATACCGCTGGAAACACCATAGTTATTGACATAGCTGAACTCTTGCCTCCTGAGGAGCTGAGACCATAGTTCCTGACATGACCTATGTTCCTTCTTTCTTCTTTCCTCTCTTCCTTCCTTCCTTCCTTCCTTCCTTCCTTCCTTCCTTCCTTCCTCTCTCTCTCTCTCTCTCTCTCTCTCTCTCTCTTTCTTTCTTTCTTTCTGTTTTGTTTTAGGTGAGACAAGTCTATAAGTAATAAAGCATTCATACTTCCTGTGAGAAGGAGGAGGCGTGGAGGAGAGTACAGAGGCAAGCAGCTTGCTCCTGCCAGCTGCTTCCTACCACCTCTGCAAGCAGAGGTCAGAGGTTTTTGCAGCTTCATTCATTCGTGGTAGCTGGTGAGGGAGGAAATCTGGCTGCTAGAAGGGTGGGTGTTGAGTTGAGGGCACGAGGAGGAAAGGTGTGTGTGTGTGTGTGTGTGTGTGTGTGTGTGTGGAGAAGGGAGTAAAATAGCCTGTACCGGATTCTCCTGAGAAGGATCTGGAAGAAGGAAATGAATGACGGGATTGTTATCCAGGGAACTTTTAAGGCCTAGACAATTGTGCACTTTCTTTCACTCAGTCTGTTGACCCTATTTTTCCCTGCAAGATTTGAGTAAACTTTTGTGGTCAAAGAGAGGACCCATACTCGTTATTGTCAAGCTGTTAACTGTTAGTACAAGTAAATATGTTTGCTATACTTTTTAAAGAGGACTTGACCCGCCCCCGTCCCCCGGGCTTGTAGGCATTGGCTTTTGGTATTGGTGGAATTCTGATTCACTATGGATTCATTGATAATCTTTCACAGGTGAAAACATCTTCGTTTTTCAAATTTTTAAGGCCCCCAATGCTCATAGATGTTAATGAAGTCATATTTACATACTATCCAAATTTCACGGGCTCACAGTCTTCAACTGTGTCTCCCTGCCCTCTACCAAGTCCGTCCCTTTATTCTCAGGTAATCCTCAGGTGTCTCCTCAATGACAGTCCTCTGATGTTCTTCAGCTCCAGCCATCCCACAAGCTCCTTGAGCAATGTCCCTGTTATGTGCTGAATTATTGGGCCTCCAAAATTCCTAGGTTGAAGCCCTAAACCCTGACCTTAGAATGTGACCATTTGGAGATGGGGCCTATAAAAAGGAGATTAATTTAAAATGAGGTTGTTAGAGTGGGCCCTAATCCAATCTGACTGGTATCCTTATAAATGGAGGAAATTTGGACTCGTAAAGGGACAGCAGAGATGTGCGTGCACAGAGAAAAGACTATGTAATAACAGGGAGAAGGTGGCTGTCTGCAAATCAAAGAGGGAGGCCTCAGAATGAAGTCAACCCTGCTGACACCTTGATCTTTGACTTCTAGCCTCCAGAACTGTGAATAAATAAATTTCTTCTTTTAAAAAAATATTTTTGTTGATTTCAGAAGGATGGGAGGGGGAAAGAGGATAGAAACATCAACGATGAGAGTGAAACATTGATTGGCTGTCTCCTGCACACCCCACACTGGCAATTGAGCCCACAACCTAGGCATGTGCCCTGATGGGGAATTGAACCGTGACCTCCTGGTTCATAGATCAATGCTCACCAACTGAGTCACACCAGCTGGGCTGAGAAAACAAATTTCTGTTATTTAAGTTACCCAGTCTGAGGTGTTTTATTTTTTTTTAATATATTTTATTGATTTTTTACAGAGAGAAATGGAGAGGGATAGAGAGTTAGAAACATCGATGAGAGAGAAACATGGATCAGCTGCCTCCTGCACACTCCCTACTGGGGATGTGCCCGCAACCAAGGTACATGCCCTTGACCGGAATCGAACCTGGGACCCTTGAGTCCACAGGCCAATGCTCTATCCACTGAGCCAAACCAGTTAGGGCTGAGGTGTTTTATTATAGCAGCCCTCACAAACTAATACAGTCCCTGACCATGGCCAGGGTTGTTGAGACTTGTGTTAACCGTGTGTTTCTGATGCTTTGATATCTTGGGGCCTTGCTGACCCCGAAGTACTGCCCCTCCTGGGGTTAGGCAATTCCTAGAGATAGTAAAGGACTCAACCTACAACCATGCCTTATGCAAACCTATAAGCATGCATATGCAAACCAGCCAATCCCGAGCCCATACCCCCACCTCCTTTACATATTGGGCTCTAGCAGGGCTCTCACACTCAGGGTCACTAATCCCCTGCCTAATCACCAGGTGACAGACAACTAGGGGCAGCCCCTATATCCCAGAGACTGCTGAAATTAGTCAAATTTACCCTGCCTCACCCATTCCTTCCCACAGAAACCACAGTTAAGGCTCTTTCCCTCCTTTCCCCCTCCTCCCTCTGCCTTCTAACGACCCAGACCCAAGTGCCATGCCCCTCCTCTTGGGAACTGTGAATAACAAAATATCTTTCCCATGGCAATTTTATCTCGATTTGTTGGCCTCATCCTGAGCCCCAGGCTAGGATGATATCTACCAGGTCTCTCAAAGCCAGAAACTCTGAGAGGTAGAAACCCAGAGGCATTCACACAGAAATGGGGAGAAGGACTCCCAACTCTATGGCACACCATGGCCTGGCCCCAAGGCAGTGAGTGCTGTCAATGCCCTGAGAGCTCCAACCCCTCTAGAATCTGCTTCTCCTGCTTTTGCCACAGTTCCTTCTGTCCCTGGGGCCCACGTGAATCCCTGCGCTCTGCTTTGATAGCAAAAATCATGTCACTCTCCCCATCTTCCTGCACTGAACTTCTTCTTGGAATGTCCCTCCGCCTCATGCAAAGCAGCACCTTGTAAATGGATTCTTGTAGACACTGCTTTTATATAAGCAGATAAGTCTAAATTAGTATTGGGCCAGCCAGGATCTATCAACTCCACAACTGCCTCTAAGAACAAGGCAGTTCGTGAAGTTCAGGAAGCCGGGAAGGGAAGAGGCAAGCACAGTGCCTGCTCTGCCCTCCAGGCTTTAACTAGAGACACAGTAAAGAATGAAGTAGTGTCTTTGTCATTCAAGAAACACAAACACAGTTCAGAGGAGGGAGAGATGCCTTCTGCTGGAGGAATCCGGAAAGACATCACAAGAGATAAGGGGCTTGAGATAAGGTACTTGAAATTTCAGCACAATTTGATGGAAAAAGTGAAGTCCCCTCCCCTTGGCCAGCACCCAGAGGCTGGATGGAGATGTATCTAGGGAAACACTAGAGGACAGATTGACTTACCAAGACTAAGAAAGTAGGAAGGTGAGGTGCCTGACTGAGGATGCCTTGACTGTCATCTTAAGAAATATCTATGGGCCCCTGCCCTAGCTGGTTTGGCTCAGTAGAGCGTTGGCCTGCTGACTGAAGGGTCCCGGGTTCGAGTCCTGTCAAGGGCATGTACCACAGTTGCAGGCTCCTCCCTTGCCTGGGCCCTGGTCAAGGACTCATGCAGGAGGCAACCAATCGATGTGTCTCTCTCACACTGATGTTTCTCTCTGTCTCTCCCTCTCTCTTCCACTCTCTCTAAGAATCAATGGAAAAATATCCTCGGGTGAGGAAAAAAAAAAAAAGAAAGGAAGAAAGGAAGGAAGGAAGGAAGGAAGGAAGGAAGGAAGGAAGGAAGAAAGAAAGAAAGAAAGAAAGAAAGAAAGAAAGAAAGAAAGAAAGAAAGAAAGAAAGAAAGAAAGAGAGATCTATGGGCCCTGGCCAGTGTGGCTCAGTGGTTGAGCATCATCCCGTGCACCTGGAGGTCACTGGTTCATTTCTGGTTATGGCACATGCCCAGGTTGCAGGCTTAATCCCCAGTGGAGGTGTGCAGGAAGCAGTGGATCAGTGTTTTTCTCTCTCTCCTCCCTTCTTCTCTCTCTAACATCTATTTTTTTTTTTTTTTAAAAAAAGAAATATCTATGGGAAATACAATAGAAATAGACAGCTGGTCTTTGCCTTCAAAATTATACTACTTGTAACAAAGATGAAATTTAAATGGTGAAATACACAAGGGAAGATACTTATAAGTTGATGTTTTGTGGGGTCAGCAAACATTTTATAATGGTCAAATAGTAAATGTTTTAGGCTTCCATGGGCCCTTTGGTGTCTGTCACAACTACTCAATCCTGCCATTTTATTAAGTAACCACAGACAATACATAAATGAATGGACAAGGCTGTGTTCTGAAACAACTGTATTTATAAAAACTATCAGTGGTCTGGACTTGGCCTACAGGCCCTAGTTTGCTGACCAGGCCCTAGTTTGAGTTTGTTAGTACAGAAACCAAACTAATCTTGAAATGGTTTGGGTGCCACATTCAGGAGCTTGGATTAAACCTCAGGGGAAAACTGGATTTTGAAAGATGATTAAAGATGTTATGTTTCAGGGTTCAGAAAAAAATTGCATCTAGAATTTGGGGGCCTCACCAATATATCTTTAGATCTATATAGAAGCTAGGTCCTTCCAGTCCAATACAATGGACCATCTTCCCCCCTGGAAATCTGAATCTTGTACACAGCAGGCTTAAACCCTGGAAAATCTATTAATTGAGTTTAAGCAACTGCCCTTTGCTCCAGCCCATTTTTATGACCTGGAAGAATTGGGGACCCATCTGTCGATTCTCAATCCTCCATTGTATTTCTTTTTTCTGCTTACATTGATTGAGTACTTTGCTGTGTGCCAGGTAGTGTGCGGTAGCCGAAACCCCCAGGGCTCTCTGAGGATTCTTTGCCAAGTACACACCATCCGGGGACCAGGTATAAGGGTTTGTACTAATCCAAAAAGCTAATATTTCAAAAATCTACCCTGCCACTCATTTAATCCTCACAGCCATCCCGTGAAGTAGGCACTATTGTTATTATTCCCACTTAACTGAGAATGAGGAAACTGAGGTTCCAAGAGGCTCATTACTTGCCCAAGTTCATATAGTATGTAAATGAAGTCAACAGTGAGCTGGAATTAGAACTCAGGTACATCTGACCTCAAAGCCCATAAGTAGAGGTCTTGCCTGTTCTGGGACTTGTGCTCTATCTAGGAGCATGACTGCCCACCTGGGATAAGACCTGGGGGAAAGACCATTACTTGCTATGACTGTCTAATTTCCATTGGACAGGACCAGAAAAAGTTTTCAGTCCTACCGGCTCAAACTAATTCTGAATTCAGAAATAACAGCTGGGACACTAAAGGTGATCACGTGACTGTGTCATATAATTTTCCAAAGAACAGACAGAGTACAGGACGTGAGCTGACTTGTCAGGACAAAGTGTCTCCCTTCAAGTGACTGGAAGGAAGCGCATGAGCGTGGGGAGAGGGCCAGTGCCCTGAAGCAATGTTCATTGGTTGATCATGACCCCGACTCTCTCATAAGCCACTTGGCTGCAGGTCACTGGAAAGGACTGTGTTGGGGTTCAGCAAAATATAGCAAAGCAAATAGGTTTGTGCCCCCCCTCACTATAGAGCTATTTAAAAACAGTGTCCAGGAAGAAGTCCAAGAATGATTGAGAGAGTCTGCAGAGCTGCTGAAGGCCTTGGGGAGCCCACAAGCAGGTACTCTGAGTGGATTTTAAACTCTCATTAATCCATCAGTGTGTGGTCATGATGCTTCCCGGTCTGAGACCTTGAGAAGCCATGGGTCCCACCCGGAGAGTACATGGATAGCCTAGGAGCTGTGTCTGAACCTCGTGTTCACACTTACTTTTTAGCTTACGGCTCTCCCACTCCCACTCTCACCCCTTCACCCCAATACAAAGCCATATGAGAGACTGAGGGCCAGTGCAGAACAAGTGGTCCTGTCAGGGGGAATGCAGCAACCTGAAGCCTGTTTTATTTCATTGTGTTTGAGGCTGGAAGACAAAAAAAATAGTCTGGTACATGGCACATTTTTCTAAACAGGAATACAGCAGGTGGGGTGCCGGGCATCCACACAATTATTTTATTACTATTGGTTTAGTACCGATGTTTGCTCCTGCTGAGAACAGAACCATCAGAAACGTGAACGTCATCAGGTAGGTGTGTGTGTGCTGAGTAAGTCTCTGACCAGTGGAACAGAAGTTCTCCCAGCCAGTCCTGGGCACAGATGCGAAGCAAAGTCCCAGAATGCAAGTTTGGGGAGGGCACTCAGGAAGTTGTTGCCAACCCCCTCATATAACAGATGGGAATTGAAGCCCAGAGAGGTGAACTTATTTCAAAGGTCACATCATGATCACCCAGATGGGTCAACAAACCAGAACTCCAGTAAGATATGGTGGAAAGGACGTTGTGAGATCTGGGTTCTTCTATTTGGGATGCCACTCCTGGCTAGCTGTGTGATTTAGATAAGTTACTTAACCTCTCGGAGTTTCGGGTTCCTTGTTTATAAAAATGACAATAACAATTTAATATCTATCTGTCTTTTCTCAAAGGGTTGTCAGAGCAAATGGGTCTGAAGGTGCTTTACAAAGTGCTCTACAAAAATAAATGAGCGTGTGTGTGTGTGTGTGTGTGTGTGTGTGTGTCTATAACAAAATGTAGTCTGCGTAGTATCATAGAAAAGAGTTTGGATAGAGGAGTCCAAATTTGTTAGGATTCTTTTGCTTCTTCTATTGCAAATAATAAATCCCAACTCACACTTGCTTGGAAGTAGGAAGAGAGAGAGGAAGGGAAGAAGAGAGGGAGGGAAGAAGGGGTGGAGAGATTAAGATTGACTTATTGATCTTGTGACTGAAAAGTCCAGAGATGATAGGCTTCAGGATTGGCTGGATCTAGGAACTCAAGTGATGTCATCTATCTCCTCCTCTCTCCTCTTTACCTTAGTTTCCTCTTTGATGCCTCCATTATTAGGATTTCCACAGTTGTTCCTGGTGGATGCAGGTTCACACCACCCTGACAACTGCCAGTCTCAAATGGAAAGAGGAACTTCTTGCTGTCTTCCTTCTAATGGAAACTTGGGTCTGACTTTGGTCATGTGCCGATCTGGGAACACAGGGGACAATATACAGCGATTGCCTTGTACCTGGGTCCCGTGAGCTCCTCTGAAACTGGGGGTAGAGACATCTTCACCTGAACAACAAAGACTAAGGGAGGCAGAATAGTTGCCCCAAAAAGGAATGTGGGCATTATTACGAGAAGAAGAAATGGATCCCGAACAGAGAAAAAGCAACAGAGCTAGCTCAGATGCAGGTGGGCTTAGGGTCCAACCACAGCCTTGGGCCAATGTCTTCTTCTCTTCTCTGAGCCTCCGCTTTCTCTTCTATGCTCTGCGGAGAATGCTCTTACCCCCACAGTGCACTGAAGATCACAGAGCCCGTGAACACTGGCAGGAAAGCCGAGCAACTGCTGTGAAGGGAAACCATCTCTAAGGGGGGCTCGGTAAGAAAATGCTGGACATGTAACAAGGTGGGGAAAATTGCGTCCTCCGCTCTAGCAGGAACAGTACTCTGTGTGGTTGGAAGGAAGAGGCTCATAAACAATTCGGGGTGGTCGGGTAGGAAATGGGAATCCAAAGCCCTGGTCTGCCTGTTGGAGAAGGTGCAACAAGGACTCACAGGGCTTTCGTTGTGTTATGAGAACTTACAGGCTTGGAGGCAGAGCTGGCCTGGGCTAGCGGAGGGCCATTGATTCCTGTCCCTTCAGGTATGGGGGCGGGAGTAGGGACAACCACTTGCCACCCATCTCTACAGGGAGTTGAGATCTGTGGGTATTTTTCCTGGAAGGTGGTAGCCCAGCCTCAGCCTCAGACTCTGCTAGGTCGGTATGCTCTGGCTGACCTCCAGCATCTGCCCCTTGGAGCCCAAGGGATTTTCTGGAACCGTAAAAGGTCACCCTGTGGTCCTGTGTGTGGCGCTGGGAAATTATTATGCCCCCAGGAGCAGCCCAGGGCATAGTTTGCACCTTTCCCCAGAGTTGCCCTGGGAGATAACTTGTTTGATAACACACCCTTTCATGGCTGCCTTCCCTTCCCCACCTCCTTCCCCTTCCCCTCCCAGCTGCAGGTATGGCTGTCCCATCACTTCCCAAATAACCCACTTTCACTAGAATCCTTGCTGCGGGGGATGCTTCTGGGGGGAGGGGGAGCCCAAATTAGGAAAGGTAGCTTCTACCACTGTTGGTTCAGGTAGTCATTTCACAACAACAGCAAGGGCTGCTCACGGTGGCAGGTGCCGCAGGAGGAATGAAGGCACTGAGCCAGGGACCTGGGGCAGGAGAGCGGTGAGTGAGGAAGGGGAAGATGGAATGAATGCACCGTGATGCACTCTGGACAGAGGAGGTGGGAAATGTTAGGAGCCGCAGCCCCAGGAGCAGGAGCAGACAGGCCGTGAGTCTGTTGGCATTTACTTGGTTTCCACAAGCAAAGAATATTTTTGAAACCAGAGCTCCCGGAGGCCAGGCCTCCTTGCCTTTTTTGGGCTGGGCCTGCCTGGGAGTCTCACCAGGCACATCCATCCGTGTTCCTGGGAAGCCGTTAGGGTGGGCATGTGTCCAAGCCCCGGCCGCTGAGGAATGACACCAACGCCAGCAGGCCGACGCAGCTTCTTTATTTTATTATTTTATTGAAAAATTAAAAAATGTTTCAATTACAGTTGACATATATAAGTTTCAGGTGTACAACCCAGGGATTAGACATTTTTCTAACTTAGGAAGTGATCACCCCAATAAGTCCAGTACCCATCTGACTATAGTTATTACAATATGATTGACTATATTCCCTATGCTGTACTTGACCTCCCTGGGACTGTTTTTATAAGTGGCAATTTGTACATCTTTTTTTTTTTTTTTATAGATTTTATTGATTTTTTACAGAGAGAAAGGGAGAGGGATAGTCAGAAACACTGATGAGAGAGAAACATCAATTTAGCTGCCTCCTGCACACTCCCTACTGGGGATGTGCCCACAACCAAGGTACATGCCCTAGACCAGAATCAAACCTGGGACCTTTCAGTCTGCAGGCCGATGCTCTATCCACTGAGCCAAACCAGTTAGGGCAATTTGTACATCTTAATCCCTTCACCTTTTTCACTCCTCTCCCTAATCCCCCTCCCATCTGGCAATCATCAGGTGGGTGTTATTTTTTTTTAATTTTAGAAGTGAAAAGGACTGAAATCTCCCCTTCCTCCTAATCCCCACCCACCCTTTCAAAGCCCAATTTCAACCCCTCTCCTGTTAAGTATTTGTCCACCAGCTTTTCCCCAGCCTGCCCCGGCCTCCCTCCTCTCAATTCCTCTGTCGTCACTTGTGGCAATCTTGCTTCATCTTATTTTGAGTTACTACCACCCTTTTCTTGTGTATATAGTTCTCTGTGGACAGATGCTATTTGTTGAACACCATGTTTATGGTTAAGGAGCACCATAAACAGTTTAGGGAAGACAAAGATATGTAAACAGATCATCAGAAAACTTGAAAAAAACCCATGTGCCCATCAGGGGGAAAAAAGGATAAAGAAGTTTGGACACTCATACTATGAAATACTGACGTAGCTATCAGAGAGAAAAAGGTAGGTGTGGATGTCAGTGTGGTAGGCAGTTAGACAGGCATGAGCAGATCAAGAACAATGGGCCGAGTACAGAAGGTCACCAGGGTGCTGAGCAAAACTGGGAAAATAAGGACCTCCAGCCCCAAGGTAACCTTTCCTTCCCTCATATCACTGGTTGTACAGTTTAGACCCCTTGACCTTTCATGTTGCTGGTCATGCGGTGCGGACCCTCCCCTGACCTTTCCTCCCCTGGCATGCTGCTGGTCATACAGGTTAGACCCCCTTAGAGGGGGAATGAACGGGAAGCCTGAGATTAGCCCTTAAGCATTAAGCCCCCAGGACAATGAGGTTCCAACCCGCATAGAATAGTCTAGGCCTCTCGTTGTGTTTCAGCTCCAGGCCCAGAAAAGCAGCAAAACCAAGCAAGTGATGCCATGACTGACATCAGGACCAGCTGCATTGACCCATGACCCCTTGCCCTGGAGCCAACCAATCAGTGGAGACCAGGACCCTGAAAGGATACACCTGGAAAGCTGATGAATATTCTATTGGGATCCTCCCCTTCGGGCCGGAGGACCCATCACAGCTCTCCGTGGAGCACCCAGGTACCTTTCCCCAACCCCTCCCATCAGGCCCATTTTCCTGGCCTCTCTTTTTCCCAAGCTCCAAGGACCTTTCTTTTGCCTTTGCAACTTGTTTCCTGAGGCCATTTCTTCTATGACTTATTTCTTCTAACTCTGTGACTTTCTAAATAAACTTTCTCTTATAGTCTTGGCTGAGTTCTTTCTTAGCCAGAACTCAAGTACCGAGGTTGCTGAACCAAGGTTTGGCCTGACTCCACCTAACACCTGGTGCCATTTTTCTCTGCCAATATAAGGACATGGGAAAATGTTGATGTCAAATAAAAAAATAAGTTATAGCCATGAGAAGACATGAAGGAAACTTAATGCATGTTGCTAAGTGAAAGAGCCCTGTCTGAAAAGAGTACAAACTGTGTGATTCAACTACATTCTGGAAAAGGTAGAAGTGCAATGACAGCCCTGGGTAACCTTTCAAATCTCTGGTGGACAGGGGCTGAGGTGGGGGAAGGATGACTAGGTTGAGTACAGGGGCGGTTTAGGGAAGTGAAACTATTCTGTATGATCCTGTAATAGTGGATATGTGACATTATGTATCTGGCAAACCCATAGAAAGAGTGAACCCTAATGTAAACTGGACTTTAATTAATAATAATGTATCAAAATGGACTCATCCTATATAATAAAACCCTAATATGCAAATTGACCGAACAGCAGAACGACCAGTCACTATGACGTGCACTGATCAACAGGGGACAGACACTTAACGCAGGAGCTGCTCCCTGGTGGTCAGTGTGCTCCCACAGGGGGAGCACTGCTCAGCCATAAGCCAGGCTCATGGCTGGCACAGAGGCGGTGGTGGGAGCCTCTCCTGCCTCTGAGGCAGCACTAAGGACCCCTTAGGTCTAAGCTGGCAGGTGGACATCCCCCGATGGATCCCGGACTACGAGAGGGTGCAGGCCGGACTGAGGTACCCACCCCTCACCCCCCACCCCCACCCCCTGAGCGCACAAATGTCATGCACTGGGCCTCTAGTCAATTATAACAAACATACCACACAAAAAGCAAGATGTTAATAATGAAGGAAACTTACAGCCTTATTTATAATAGTCAAGATCTGAAAGCAAGCCCAAATGCCCATTAGCAGATGAGTGGATAGAAAAGCTGTGGTACATTTACATAATGGACTACTTCTTGGCTATAAAAAAAGAAGGAAATCTTACCTTTTATTACAGCATGGATAGACCTGGAGAGTATTATGCTAAGTGAAATAAGCCAGTCAGAGAAATACAAGTACCATATGATTTCACTTATATGTGGAATCCAATGAACAAAATAAATAGACAAAATATAAACAGACTCATAGATACAGAGAACAGACTGACAGCTGTTAAAGGGGAGGAGTGTTGAGGGACTGGGTGAAAAAAAGTGAAGGGATTAAGCAAAAACAACAACTAATAGGCACAGACACAAGTATGGTGATTATTAGAGGGAAAGGGGAGGGGGGAGGTAGAAGAGGGCAAAGGGGATAAACAGTGATGGAAGGAGACTTGACTTGGGTTGGTGAGCACACAATACAACATGCAGATGATGTATTGTAGAACTGTACACTGAAACCTATATAATTTTATTAACCGATGTCACCCCGATAAACTCAATAAAAAAGAATAATGGTGGAATCTGTGAGAGGGGAGGGGAGTAAATGAGAATTCTCTACTATCGGCTCAATTTTCTCTAAACCTGAAACTGCTCTAAGAATTAAAGTTTCTTCATTTAAAAAATAGGTATGGTATGATTCCATTTGAATAAAAAATAATTGCATGTGCATATGAGTTGTGGACAAAAAAAAGGCGGGGGGGGAGGGGAGTCTACAGAAAGGAACCTCAGGGGGTGATCTGATCATAAATTCCTAACTGAGCAGATCATGATGAGTAGTCCCACCCCAGGCATACACCTTCTTTGCTAAAAGACTTATCTTTGCCTTAAGCAAACCGCGTCCATTGTCTCACTCATCTGGATTAATTCACCTTTCAGCCCCCTCCTTCTAATATGTGACTACTCTCAAGAGAACACAGAATCTTAACCAGCCTGTAATCCAACCCCCACCTTGCTTTCTCCCACATTCAAGTAAGCTGCTTTATGTCCCCTCCTTAATTTCAAATGCATTAAAAAAAATAACACACACACACACACAACAACACTAAAAGATGCCTGCAAAACTCATATTTTCTGTAGCATTTGAGACCTTGCTCTCCAGCATATGTCAGCTTGGTTCAAATTCCTTTTTAAAAAATGTATTTTTTATTGTTGATAGTATTACAGATATCTCCCATCCCCCTCCTTGGCCCTCTCCTTCTCCTTGGCTCAAATTCTTATAAAAATTTTCTACATGTTTGGACATTTCTTATGTCAACAGTATATATTTATATGTTTAGAAACATAGCAAAAGGTCTAGAAAAATGAGTACACAACCAACTATTAACTAGGTTTTCTGACAAAGAGGGTAAGCGGCAAGAAAAAGGAAAGACTCATTTTTTAATAACATAGTCCAGAATTAAGAAGGTATATAGAGTAATATAATGAACACCTGTATACCTCTTCCACGCCAACCAACCAACTTCTGAATTAAAACATGGGTGAAGGGATTTATACTTGCCACTTAGTATACCCTTGCCCTTTACAATATTAATATACATATAAGTATGTATTAATGTTGTCATCTTTTTAAATATATTTTTTATTGATTTCAGAGAGGAAGGGAGAGGGAGAGAGAGATAGAAACATCAGTGATGAGAGAGAATCAGTGATCGGCTGCCACCTGCACGCCCCACACTGGGGATCGAGCCTGTAACCCAGGCATGTGCCCTGGCCCATAATTGAACCGTGACCTCCTGTTTCATAGGTTGATGCACACCCACTGAGCCATGCCTGCTGGGCAATATTGTCATATATTTTAAAAATAAAGAAGAAAGCTAGAAAAATAACAAAACAAGGTACTGCATGGGAATGAGAGTAGAAGCGATGAATTATGTCTGGAGTTGGGGAGAGTCAGAGAGGTTGGGAGATAGGTGAGATTGAAGCGGGAATGGAATTAGAGGGAGAGGAAAGGGAGATGAGCAAATGCAAAAACAAAGGGCTGGGAGAGGCCCAGCTCCTATAGGGAACAGGAAATGATTCCAAAAGTTGGGGGCAGGGAGAAGGGAAAACGTTCCAGGAATTAGAATGGAATCTAGTGTGTCTGCTTGTGGTTTGATTGTGAAAAGCATTCAACACAGTAGTAAGGAGTCTGGTCTTTATGTTATCAGCAAAGAGTATCTAGAAGCAGCATGGAAGATGGTTCGAGATGTTCTCAGATCTTTTTTGTTGGGAGCAGCAGCAGGCAGCGAGGCCTGGGACCAGGATCACTAGGCATGCCTTCTGTGTGTGGACTCCCGCATCTCCCAGTTTCAAAGACATCAAGAAGGTGTGTAGTTCATTTTAGAGTCTTTAAATGTTTTGTTCATTTGTATTGGACAAGTAAACCTAAATTCTTCTCCTGGTATGTTGAAGCAACTTAGAAAGTATGCCTAACACCCTGCGTGCCACACTTTACCTCTCCTTACCTCCATATTCCTATAAGCTGGACTCCATTAACCCTCATTATTTGAGGATGCCAAGGTACAGAGAAAACCACAGGCTTCCCAGAACCCTCACAAAAGGGCAGGAACTATCTCCAGTAGGTCCCAGTTAAAAGCCTATATGTTACCTGGGCATGACACTGAATTTCTCCAGTCCCAGTGATAGCATCTCCGTTCTTTAGAGCTGCCTGGATGTGTTTCATATTTCCTCCTAATGGCATGCCATTGATTGTGTGAGTTCAGAGGTAAAGGCCTCTTGGCCCTTAGGAAGCCCCTTGTCCTTTCTAGGAGACAGTCTGGCTTTGCCTGTTGTGCTGAAAGGCCACTACTTAGGTCTCCATATTAGAAATGGAGATGCACTGATTTGGGGGGGTGCACTGTTACAGATTGGGTGTCCCGGGAAGCAGACTGTGAGATGGAGTTAGCGTGTAGGCTGATTGGGAAGTGCTCCTGCCATTCACACTGGGGGAAAGGAGAGAAAGGAAGCAAGTTTGGGCAGAGGGAGAGGTTGAACTGTCATGTAGGAGCAATGAGGCCTCAGCAACCCCCCCCCCCCCCCCCCTCCCCGAGAGTTCTGGACTGGGGCGAGAGGCAGGGCCTTGATACTGGTCACATCCATCAGACATTGGGTTTGGAAGGTATTGGGTGAGGTAAGTCTCAAAGGGGCTGAGCTGAGAGACTAGAACTGTCATTCCTGAAGGGTGATCTGAGCCACGCATCACGGTGTCCACCCAGAGATGATGCATGCCGGTGCTTTGCTGTCGTCCAAGGAAATCCACAGGGGCCCGGGCTTCCAGGGCCTCCTCTCTGAGTCATTTTTGAGCTTATGCAGCGGCAATGTGCCTTGCGGAACAAGCCCTCAACCATTTCAAATTAATTTATTTCACAGCTACTGCTTGAGTTTCTACCGTGTGGCAGACACTATTTTCTTTTGCTGTTGTCCTTAAAGGCATGGAAGGATGTTTGTCATAACTAAAAAATGACCAGAATTATGTGCTTTCATATTTGAAATTTGTTTATGAATTCCTTGAGAGGAATTTTCTCCCCCCCTTTTCCTCTTTTCTCCATTGACCCCTCCCCCCTGCCCCCCCACCCCTGCTCCCCCCCATGCACACACACAGAGACACTGTTTTCTTTCTTTTTTCGAGGGGGGAGAAAATATTCTCTCTCTCTTTTTTTAAACTTAATTTATTTATTGTTTAAAGTATTACATATGTCTCCTTTTCCCCCTATTGATCTCTTCCTGGCTGTTCCCACCCCCCTGCACATGCCCTCACCCCCCCCGCCCACCACCACCACAGGCCCTGTTTTCAATGCTAAAGCATTTTAGACATGAGTAGGCGCAATAGCACTTACATTCTATTGTGGTGGGGTATGGATCATAAGTGAAAGAACTGATTAGCTGGTAAGGATTACTAGGGAACAGGAAGGGAGAATGGGAAGTGCTAGTTGGGGTGGGAGTGAGGGTAAGGATTTCCAGGCAGAAGGAATAGCAAGTGCAAAGGCCCTAAGGTGGGAGTAGGTCTGGGTATTTAAGGAAGAGCAAGCAGGCCAGTGCGGCTGGAGTAGAAGAAAAGAGGCGAGAACATTTGCAGGAGAGGCCCATGAGGTGAACAGAGAAGTTAGGGAAGGGCCTTGGGTCTCCAAGAGCCTTGTGGGTCATAGCGAGGCTTCGAGGCTTTAGTTTTCCTCTGAATGGGCTGGAAAACTGGTCGGGGGTTCAGAGCACAGGAGTGCCATGATGTGACTGACACTTTAACATCGCTGTTGAGAACGACCTGTAGGGAACAAGAGTAGCATTAAGGAGGCCAGTCAAGGAGGCGAACGCAATAGTTCCCACCGAGAAATGGTGGAGGCTGGGACCAGGGCCGTAGCAGTGGTGATGGTAAGAAGTGACAGGACACTCTATGTGTGTTAGAGATGAAGCCAGCAGCCTTTGCTGATGAATTCCATCTGAGTAATGGAAAAAAAAAAAAAGAGAAGTTGAAGCTGATTACAATGTTTTGGCCTGAGACAACATGGAAAATGGTGCATCGGTTATCTGAGATAGGATTGCTGGAGGAGGCTTAGGGGTAGGGAAGCGATCAGGAACTTAGCCGCAGACTTCTAAGTTTCAAAAGACCTTAGACACATGATTCCACTGGCTGGCCCCTTTTCATCAGCTACTCAGATTCTCGCTGCAGGGGTTGTCTTCTGAAGTGGGATCCCTGGCTGCCAAACTAGACCATTTCCCTGGAATATGCTCTCTTCACATGCTGTGCTTTCTCTTCAGAGGCGAGGCAGTTGGCAACAATATATGTGTGATTCACTTCTGTCTCTCCCTCTACTGTGAACATTCCTTGAGTACAGGAAGGTCTGTGTCATCCGCAGCCTGGTCACCAGCCTTAAGATCAGCGCCTGTCATGCAGTAACTATTTGAACAAATACGTTGGAATAAGTGTATGTGGAAAAGGAAAGGCGTGTTTCACATGTTCCCATCTTCTTCTTTGCAGAACTTGGAAAAATCCTAAACCACGATTAGCCCTTTCTCTAGTGTGTTAGCCACCAATCTGCCCTTCACTTCCCCACACATGATGCTCCTAAACCCAGCTCTGTTGGCAAAGAGCATGGGGTTTGGGAGTTCAAAACCTATGTGACCTTGAGCAAGCTTATTAACTTTTCTAAGTCTTAGGGAATGACAGTACCCATTTCATAGGATTAAATAAAATAATTTATGAAAAATGTTTCGTGTAGAAGGTTAGCAAAGAGTAAGTGCTTAGTAAACATTACCTATTATTGTTATTATTACTTTATACATCCTACTTCAAAAAGTCCTATTGGCCCATGTTAGTACCAATAGAAATGTCTAAACCCTAGAGAAAGCATCTTCATTTCATTCCCTGCTCCCCACTACCACCCACCTGGCCCACCAAACTATTTAGCCTTATCCTCCCGCTTCCTGAAAGCCACTCCTTCTCATCTTGCCTTGATCTGAGTTTCCTGGCGTCCGACACAGCTCCTAGGGGCTGTACAGTGTGGTTACCTAGCCCTCTGACCCCAGGACAGAGCCCCAGGCCAGGATTCCCGTGCACGTGCAACCCTAGGCAGCAAGGATGGGGAGCCGTGAGGGGAGGCAAGGGAAGATGCCGAGTGATAGCAGGTGATATCTTCTGTGTTGAACACAAGCTGACAGGCAGGTGTGTCTGCCCAGCAGGCTCATGTTGAGGTGGGAGACAGGGAGGAGGGGACAACCAGGCTCTGCTTCCGCTGGTGGCAATTCTCCCCGCCCAGAAACTACCCTGCACCCCTGGCATAGCACAAAACCTCCAGGCATCCACATTTACCAATTATTAACGTTTTGCTACCTTTCTTTGATCATTCTCTCTCCCAGTCTCTCTCTCTCTCTCACACACAATTACTATTTTTCTATAATATTTGACAATAAGTTTATAACACCATGCACCTCTATTCCTAAATAGTTCAGAGTGAATTTTCTATTAGCAAGGACATAACCACAAATAATTATCCAAATCAAGAAAGTTGGTATTCATACAATACTGTTACCTGTCCAATCTACAGCCCATACTGACATTTCACCAATTGTCCCAGTAAAGTCTTTATAGCATATTCTTCCTCTCTCGGGCTCATGGGAGCCATCATAGTGCCATCTCATAAGGTTATTATGAGAATGACATGGATGCTACATGTAAGGCACTTTAACGCCAGTTCCTGAAATTCAGTGTGTTAGCTACTATCATTATTATTTCTTCTTCAGTGAATCTTTTCCAGTCCTCTTCCCCTCAATTCAGAATCGATCTCTTCCCACTGTTTCCTTAGCATTTCCACATTCCTTATTGCACTTTCATATTTAGCCTTGTTTGATAAGCTTCTTAAGACACATGTCTGCCCTAGCTGGTCTGACTTAGTAGATAGAGCATCGGCCCATGAACTGAAAGGTCCTGGTTTGATTCTGGTCAAGGGCATGTACCTTGGCTGCAGGCTCGATCACATGTGGAAAGCAACCAATCAATGCGCCTCTCTCACATTGATGTTTCTCTCTCTGTTCTCCCTTCCACTCTCTCTAAAACCAATGGAAAAATATCCTAGGGTGAGGATTAACAAAAACAAATAAATAAAATGTATTCTAGATAATAGTCTCATGCCTAATTCCTCTTTGCTTCTCCTCGTGGCACCGTGCACAGCATTTTGAACATAATAGGACATAATTGAGTTTATTTGGATGAAAGTGGAAGGTTGATGAGGGAGGGTAGAAGGAATTTATCTCATAGTATTGCAATAGTAGAAATATCTTTGTTTTTAAAGAGCTTATAATTCATGGAGAGAAAGACAAATACACAGATGAAATTTAAAAGAGAATGAGAACAGAATAGCTCTCAAAACAGCTCCTGAGAAAGGATTAATAGTGAATAGAAATATACAGACATTCTGAGAGTTTAAAGGAGGAAAAAGATGCTGGATGGGAAAGAAAAATAACTTTCAGAGATTTTTCCACATGGCCCACCAGCAGTAGAGAGCTCATGGAGACTTGATAAGCCAAAGCACTAAAGGCAAAGCTCTCAAATCCACTTTCCCAAGCCTTATGAATCTGGGTAAACAGCTGAATTACATCTGGGTCTCCCTTGCTGAGATGATATTCTGGCCAAAAGAACCTGAGCCAAAATGATGTGTGCCACTTCCAGGCCTGGCTCATAAACATCTGTGTGTGCGATCTGCCACCTTCTAGCAGTTTGGGGGACCACATGGGGAAGATAGTGACACTCAGGTAGAAGGACTATGAGTCCCTGAATGACTACATGGAGCAGAATCCCCAGCCCCAGCCCCTCACATTGCTGTGACAAGAACAAGAAAAAACTTTACTGTGCTACCCCATTGAAATATGAAGGTTGTTAGTGACAGCAGCTACTACTACTTACCCTGTCTAGTGCACAGTTCAAACCGAAGGCTGGATTCAGAAGACCTGTGGTTACTTCCTAGTTCTGCCACTTAGTTATGGGTGAGCACAGGCAAGTTCCTTCATCTGGGAACTGCTGTGAGGATTAAATGGAAAAAGGCTTTGTAAACTGTGAACGTGCTGTAAACGTTGGATATTATTAGTATTAGTCTATTCTTCCTAAGTTGGCCAAAATAACAGAGTCCAAGAATAGTATACAGGGATTAGTCATTCTTTCCAAAATAACAAAAAGAAGAACACGGTCTGGGATCTCATGATACTGGTATTAACTCAAGTGTTGGAAAAGGAGTTTGGGTGGGTCCATGGAAGGCCATTGATTCACTTCAGAGCTGCCGGAGTTACTTCTGCTTTGCTAGTGTGTGGTAAAATTGTGATGAGTGTGTTGGTTGGTATTTGTAGGTAATTCTAACATTGGGATCTTTTAATATTTCAACTTTTGTTGGGGGAAGGGAACAAGAAGAAAAGAGAGGAGAATGAAAAAAAAAAGAGAGAGGAGAATGATTTCTAGGTGAATTTTACCAATGATTGTCCTCAGAATCCAATGTATTCAAAATATTCTTTTTGGCCACACATTCGTTGGTATTTTGTATTTCTCATAAATGTTAACCGTTCTTGCTTGATCAAGGAGGTTGAGATAACCCAGAAATCATATCTCAACATGTATTGCGTTTAAAGTAAATAATAGAACCAAAAGAGACTTCTAAGATTGAGGTTTATTCATCTTATAAGTTTCACTACAGTCCTGAATCCTGGAGCCATCTTGGGAGTGGATAAACTCCCAGGCTTCCTGATGTGAGGCTTAAGGAATGGGAGAGTATCCCAGACTCACCGAAACACTTCCCAGGCACCAGTGGGAGCCTATGGGGCGGACCACTGACAGGATATGGCCTGTCACTGGTGACCGTTCCTGCTGTAGTCAGATGAAAGGCAAGAGGCAGAGTTGGTCATTAAAACCATCTGGGTCTTTCATTCCTGGCCCTAGATCCACCCCTGTTTGAGGAGATGATTTCTTAAACTAGCCATTGCTCCTTTTCTTCCTCTCTGATGCCTCCACTTCCTGTGTGCCTCCCCTTCCTCTCCCTAGCTTTCATAAACTTTTCTTATTTACTTTCACATTTTAGAATGAGGGATGATTTGAGAAAATGAAGGCATTTCCTCCTGCTTTTCTGGATCTTTTCTCCCTGTGACTATCTATCGTCTCTTCCTCCGTGGTTGGCTCTCCTGTTTCTAAGAACTAATTTTACTTCTTACTCACTTTGGGGAACTGGAATGGAAATCAGAAGACCTGGGCTGGTGCTCATTAGCATAGAGATAAAATCACTTTTCTTCTGCTTGAGGAACTATGGTTATCTCCTCAGTAAAAGTAAAGGAAGGGTGGACTAGAGTATCTCTCCATGTCCTTCCTTCTTAGTTTCTGTGCGTGATCAGGTCCCCATCAGCAGCTAAACAAGGAGGCCTTTAGAATTCTCTTGCTACTTCTAAAGCTTTATAGCTAAGCAGACCTTTCTTATATTTCCTGGGTGAGATATCTGGCTGAATTTCGGAAGAAGCAAGTTGAAGTTCCGGAATGTGAGTATGTTAGGAATTAGTGGAGATGAGACTGGAAAAATGGCATCAAACTTAGGAAGAACCTTGCATTATAGGCTAGTTTTGGAACTTTATTCTTTGGGTGATGGGGATTTTTGGAAGTATGACCGTGTCCGTGTTTTAGGAAGTTCGTTCTGATGGTTGCACGAAGAGTGGTGAAAATAGAAGACAATGCCACCAGGTAAAACTGCCGTCAATATTACAGGCAAGAAATGAGGAGGATCTGAAGTAAGAATGTGGAATGTCGTTTGAAAAAATTGGAGGGAACAAATTTAATATATTTGGAGGTTTGCTAGCTGATTGGCTGAGGAAGTTCAAGAGGGAGAGCAGTCCAGAAAGGACTCTCTCACTGATTTGAGCGGACAGGTTTGTCATGAACATAGTAGACACCTATCTCCCAGTGCCTTGATTTGCGACTTCCCAGTTTCCAGAACTGAGATATTTCTCACAGTTTGTCATGTCAGCCCCCCAGTCTATGGTATTTTTGTTATAGCAGCATGAACTAACTAAGACAAAGTTTCAAGATATAAAATAATGGAGCTGACAGCAATAGAAGGAGTCAGTCTGAAGCAAAAGAAAATGAAGCCAACAGGCAAGGAGAAACAGAGGAGAGTCCTGATAATGCTTGAGACCCTGGCTCTAGCTGGCCATGGGGCCCATTTGCTTCCCTGTTCTTCCTACAATTTGATTGTTCAGTTTTCCCTGGATTTCCTGAGATGATATTTTCTTTTTTTTAAAATATATTTTATTGATTTTTTTACAGAGAGGAAGGGAGAGAGATAGAGAGTTAGAAACATCGATGAGAGAGAAACACCGACCAGCTGCCTCCTGCACATCTCCCACTGGAGATGTGCCCGCAACCCAGGTACATGCCCTTGACCGGAATCGAACCTGGGACCTTTCAGTCCGCAGGCCGACGCTCTATCCACTGAGCCAAACCGGTTTCGGCGATATTTTCTTTTTGTTGCCTAAGCTAATTCTAGTTCAGGTACTTGCATCTGAGATTCTTGACTAATGTGGCAATCCATTAATTGAGTTGGGGAGGAGTAGGGAGAGGCCAGTCTGAAAGAGAGGGTAATGAGGTCAGTTTGGGACATTTTCGGTTGAGTAGCTTTGGACATCCACATAAAACTTTTCAGCAGTGATTTTATTATAAAGCTGAAGCTCAGAAGATAGATCACATTCTCCAAATCATCAAAAATATATTGAAAAAGACAAATCTAAGTATGAGGCCTAATGGTATATTACTAGATATACCCAAGGTAACATTGATCTTTTTAGGATATAATTGTTTAAGGCACCACACCTCTATTCAATGGAACTAGCATTCAACTTACCTGTCTGACACTGATTCACAATGATATCATAAGACACTTTTCCAAGAACTTTGATGCAATTAAGATTGAGTATTTCTATGGAATTCCCCTGATCTTTTAGTTCAACAGAATGTCATACACATAAGATGGAAATGAGATTACTCTTGGTGATCTTGGTGAACATGGCTCCTAGCACTAGCTCCAAATGAATGTTGCTGTTTTCTAAGTAATTATAAATCAATCATTAAAATTATTTTTTCTGGCTAAATCATCTGTCCTTATCTAAGAAGTAATGGATGGGTATACTGAATAACCTCCACAAATTATAGAACTTGTCTTTATTAACCTTGTCTATGCATGGATACCTTTTACCTCCCAGCAAGGAAGGTCCCAGCATTCCGTAAACTTAATGGTGCCTATGAATTGTCCTAGTTGTCCTGTTTAGAGTGGAAGGCTAATGCTTCAGAAATGTCAGGTTGACCCTTCATCAGAAAAGTATTTTTTTCTTTCTTTTTAAATATATTTTTATTGATTTCAGAGAAAAAAGAAGAGAGAGAGAAAGAGAGAGAGAGAGAGAGAGAGAGAGATCAATGATAAGAGAGAATCATTGATCAGCTATCTCCTGCACGCCCCACACTGGGGATTGAGTCTGCAACCTGGGCATGTGCTCTGACCAGGAATCAAACCATGACCTCCTGGTTCATACGTCCACACTCAACCACTGAGCTATGCAGGCTGGGCAGTATTTTTTGGTAATTTTTTAATTTTAATTTTTTTTTATTGTCTAAAGTTTTACATATATCTCCATTTTCCCCAAATGACCCCCTTCCCAAACCATTCTCATCCCGGGCAAGCCCCCACCACCCCAGTGTCTGTGTCCATTTGTTATGCTAATATGCATGCACACAAGTCCTTTGGTTGATCTCTAACCCACCCCCCCCACTTTCCCTGCCATTGGTCTCTGTATCTATTTTTGTTCATCAGTTTATGTTGATCATTATATCCCACATATGAGTGAGATCATGTGTTATTTATGTTTCTCTGAGTGGCTTATTTCGCTTAGCATAATGCTCTCCAGTTCCATCCACACTGTTGCAAATGGTAGAAGTTCCTTTTTTTATAGCTGTGTAGTATTCCATTGTGTAGATGTACCACAGTTTTTTAATCCACTCATCTGCTGATGGGCACTTAGGTTGTTTCTAACTCTTAGCTGTTGTAAATTGTGCTGCTATGAACATAGGGGTGCATATATCCTTTCTGATTGGTGTTTCTGGTTTCTTGGGTTATAGTCCTAGAAGTGGGATTACTGGGTCAAATGGGAGTTCCATTTTTAACTTTTTGAGGAAACTCCATACTGTCTTCCACAATGGCTGCACCAGTCTGCATTCCCACCAGCAGTGCACGAGGGTTCCTTTTTCTCCGCATCCTCGCCAGCACTTGTCATTTGTTGATTTGTTGATGATAGCCATTCTGACAGGTGTGAGATGGTACCTCATTGTCGTTTTGATTTGCATCTCTTGGATGATTAGTGACTTTGAGCATGTTTTCATATGTCTCTCGGCCTTCTGGATGTTCTCTTTCGAAAAGTGTCTACTTAGGTCCTTTGCCCATTTTTTTTTTTATTGGATTGTTTGTCTTCCTTTTGTTAAGTTGTATGAGTTTTCTGTACATTTTGGAGATTAAACCCAGTATTTTTTCTTTCATACCATACCAAAGGCTATGAGCAGCACAATCGTCTTTTCAAGGCAGAGAAACCTGGGGTGCAAATAATGCTTCCAGCACTAACATGCTGCATGGTCTGGGCAGGGTTAAATATGCTGAGCCACACTTTCCTCATCTGAAAAATAGGAACAATGATTAATTTCTTAGTCCATTTGTGAGAATTAAACAAAATTGGGTAAATATACTATACATACTAAATTAGTTCATGACCCATAGTCAACTTGCAGTAAAGGCTAACTGTGGCTGTGCTTTAGTTGATGACTAGTTGTTTGCACCTTCTTGTTTCTCACTAACCCACATTTATCACTGGTCTTGCCTCCTTTGCATATCTTTGGCTTCTCTTTCTGGTTTCCTTTTTGAATTATTTCTTTTATCATGGCTGGGCATCGTTCAGCCTCATGAAAAAGCTGAAACGGATTCCTCTATTAATAAGAGTGGTCTGTATGGATAGCTTGTATAATTTGTGACCTTCTTAGGTCATTTCTGTCCAGGGTCCTGGCAAAGTGTCCATTTCTAGGTTGGTTCTCCAGTAACTCCAGGTCGATCAAAACTGCACAATGGCCCTGGCTGGATGGCTCAGTTGATTGGAGCATTGCCCCATACGTCAAAAGGTTGTGAGTTTGATTCCCAGTCAGGGCACATACCTAGGTTGCGAGTTCGATCACTGGTTGGGGCACATACAGGAGGCAACCAAACAATGTTTCTTTTTTACATCTATGTTTCTTTTTTTCTCTCTCTCTTCCTTCTTCTCTTTAAAAAATCAGTGAAAACATATCCTCAGGTGAGGATTAAATACATATCTGTAATACACTATGGGTAAATTATGTACACTTTACTAAACATATTAACACAAATAGTTACACACATCTGGGTTACCATCCCCTTATGGGACTCCCATTTCTTTCTAGTTGATCTGGCATGATGGTACCAGTAATGGCTGAAACAAAACTGCCCTGCAAAGCTAAGGCAGCAGGGCTTTGCTATGTAATATGCAACATCAAAGCAAAGGTAGAGAAGAGGCTCTAAGATTGTGCACCCATTCAAAGAACTAAGCAGTTTTGGAGTGACATCTTGAATAGCTCTTACATCTATCTACTTCTCTTCATACCCATTCCCAAGTCCACAATAACACTGTCCTCACTTGCAGCCCATTCTCTCTTCTACTATCAGAGTGAGCTTTTTAACTTTCAGATATGACTAGGTCACTTTGCTGAGGGACCATTCAATGAGGCTTAAACGAGGCCCCTAGTGATTTAGCCACAGCATACCTCTCCAATCATGTGCCTTACCATTGATGGCCTTCTGGTCTATGGTTCAACCATGCTAACTTTTGGAGTTTTAGTTTCTCAAGCACTCTATGATATCTCTGGTCCTCCAAGCTTTGCCCTTATGGTAAATACTCTCTGATAAGAACCTTCCTTTATTCCTCCAACCTTTTGCCTTTGTCCTAATCAATATATTGCTTCTGGGAGCCTTTTTTCAGACCCAAGGCTGGGTTAATTGCCTCTCTAATGAATAAGCTGTGAATCATGGCATTAATCAAATTATAAAGTGATTGCCTTTTTACTTTTCTAGATTAGCCTGTTTTGCTCACCACTGTGTGGTCAATACTGTGCACAGTACTCAGCACAGAATAAGGCCCTAAATAAATCAATGTTGAATCAGCAAATGAATGGATGAATCATGATATTAGAAAGTGACAAAGAATCAGAACTAAGATACCAATCCCAACTATTGATGAAATATTTGGGACACACTTATACTAAAAAATTGCTTGTTGTTTATATAAAATTCAAATTTAACTGGGCTTCCTACATTTTATCTGGAACCCTTACTTGTTAATTAAATGACTGTTTCTGCATTTCTAAGAGATAAATGTACTAATTTAAAAAATCCCAAGTCTTTGATTATTTAACTGCCTTAACAGTAATACATGAATGATTGTTACTAATGATGAATAAATTGCTTCTCTTTCTCTTTCTTTAAGCAATGGGGATTGTGTAGTTTTCCTGGTTGAATTTCAGCACTTCAGTGCCCTGACTTAATGTGAACCAACATAACATTTATTCCTATCCATACTCCATTGTTTTGAATACTGTGGTTGGTTAAGTTTCAAGGGACAGCTGTGATCCTGAAAATGACTGTCCTAATTCTTTTACACATTCCACTTATAGTCTAATTTGCTGACTCCTTTTCGAGTCTCTCGCTTTTAAGACTTACTTTCATTATTGCATAATCAGTGGTGACTGATGTTGAGTAATTAATGAATAATCTCCTTCCTTTTTTAAATAAGTTCACTCTAACTTTCTAATTTAGTTTCACCAATAACTCATCAGAGATCCTCCGTAAGATAGGATTTATTTTCTCAAGGTACTCATAAGGAAACAAATAGTGATGAAGTGGAGTATACAAGTATTCAGAACAACAAGCAATACCATAATAAGATATTGGTAACAAAGAGAGGAAAAATCTTTAATACACAATTGGTTACACAATTTAACATATTTGTTGAACAGCTGCTAAAAAATGCATAAATTACTAGACTACTAGGAATTTTTAACTTAAATTACCACACAAGGAAAATTAAATCCAAAATTATTGATTTATTAAGAACATTATTTCCAGGACCAGTGTGGCTCAGTTGGTTGGAGCATCATTTGTCCTGTACACCACAAGGTATGTGCCCTTGACCGGGTTTGATTCCTGATCAAGGTATGTACCCAGCTTGGGTTTTGATCTCTGGCCTGAGCATGTGCAGGGGGGCAACCAATTGATGTTTCATTGTCACATTGATGTTTTTGTCTCTCTCCCTCTCCCTTTAAAATCAGTAAAGGCATGTCCTTAGGTGAGGATTAAAAACAAAAAAAAGAACATTATTAGGTATTTAATTTCATTTAAGGTCTTAGTCTGAAAGTAGTTGCAGATGTAAAAATGAGTGCCTTCAAGAAAGAACAGTTATATTTAAGGAGAGGATATAATGTGTCAAGGTAAAAGGCAATTGATGCTACATAAAAAGCACAGAATCAGTGAGAACTCAGATGTAAGTGAATTCCCTTTCGCCTGGAGGAACCTAGTAAGACTGTGTTCCTGGTTTTGGTAGATGTGGTGGCATTGGCCTTGGACCTTCAAGGGTACGTGAGAGTCCAAGATGCATGAGAGGACACCCCCATGCAGAAGGGTCCCTGTAGGCAAAGCCCTCTTTACCTTTCACAGGAGCAACGTTCAATTGCTTGAAAATGACATCCTCTAAAGAAGACCTTGAACAATGTTCATACAATGGCCACATGTCTGAGAATTCCCAAGATCGTGCCATAAAATGCTCATAAGACCCCTAGGTATATTTTAAGACACAGACTAAATTGCGAGTGTGACTAGAGATATGCTGAGGAAATATGAGGTAGCCAGTTATAATTACATTTAGTATACTAATATATGTATTTAAGATCATGCTTCCATATGATGAACCTGTGGCTGGATGTTGGAGACCGTCTCTTGAAAGCTCTTTCTCTAAGTTTAAGTACAACTCCGTTGGCATATATGACTATTCTGTAAAGAGCTGGATGACTTTTCCCATGTGGGAGGCCTTAGGAGGAAGTTTCTGTGGGTGTGCTACAGGGCATGAGGGAACTGCTCCAGGAGAGGCCGTGGGGATTTTTGTCTCCTGCACCTTGGTTCTGACTCATTTGTTGGCTCACGTTGCTCTCAGTACCTGGGCCAAAAGGTGTGGAAGGCAATTACAACATTAAACCCTAAGCCTTCCTCTCGACCTTTTCTATGTATCACTAGCTGCTCTCCAGGCAAGCTCTCCTCTCTCACTTTGTTCGCAAGTTCACTGCTGTCAGAATGGGCATAGGAATGGCAGGGGAGGCCAACCAAGGAAACGGGAACTACAGATCCGCTAACCTGGCCTGCATTTCCAAAATCCAGAAAGCTCTACAAACGGAGTTTTTGTAAATCATTTGGCAGCAAAATCTGACCTCACCTGGACTCATTGAAAACAAAATCTTACCTGGAATGACAGGAGGTTATTTACAGTCTTTGACCAACGAGCATAAATATTCACGTGTTTTGCTGCAGAAATGTTCATGTATTTCAGGGCTGTCCCAGAGTCTGCTGGCGGTGTAAATACTTACACTGTAGCACTTTTATAAAAAATCCAAGATAACATCTGGCCCCAGGGTTTTGGATAAGGCCTTGCAGTCCCACAGTTCAAAACGCACCACGGATTGTGCCCAGGGAGGAGGGCTGGACTAACATGCAGTTATTGGTTCAGTTATTATTTCTGCCATTTCCCCCTTCTGTCTATGAAATTAATATTTTTCTAGAACAATAGGTTTCAATATGTGATTGTGGGTCACTAGAATTTGTAAGCTGTCTTATGGGGTCTGTACTTTTATTGTTATATATAAAAAATGTATTTGTACTTTATGATGACAGCAAGACATTACTAAATAGCTCATTAAAACCAAAGCAATTTCTTCTTCACTAGTCTCTCTCTCTCTCCCTCTCTCTCCCTCCTTTCCTCTCTCGCTCCCTCATATGTAGTGGCATGTGAGGGAAATAAAAACAAGGCCAGCTTCATGGATATGTGACCAGTGTAATCACACAAAGCCCTAGCACTCAGAAAGTAGATTAGTTAGGATTCTCCAGAGAAACAGAATCAATAGGATGCATGTGTGTATGAGTGTGGAGAAAGAGAAAGAAAGAGAGAGAGAGAGAGAGAGAGAGAGAGAGAGAGAACTGTATTATAAAAAATTGGCTGGTGTGACTATAGAGTTAGGGAGGCTGGCAAATCCCAAGATGTGCAGGGTGAGCTGGAAAGCTGCAGACCCAGGGGAGCTGATGGTTTAGTTCCAGTCTGAGTCTGAACGCCTGAGAACCAGGAAAGCCAACGGTGTAAGTTCCAGTCTGAAAGCTGGCAGACTTGAGATCCAGAAAGAACTGATGTTTCAGTTGGAGTCTGAAAGCAGGAAAAACTCTCTCTTACTTGGGGGAGGGTCAGCCTTTTTGTTTTATTCAACGGATTGGATGACATCCATCCATGATTCAAGTGTTAATTTCATCCAAAAATACCCTCATAGAAATTCACAGAATAATGTTTGACCAAATACCTGGGCATCCCATGGCCCATTCAAGTTGACACATAAAATGAACCATTACATAAGGGGACCACATGTTTGGCATTTAATACTCTGTGGTCACCATCTGGAATTTTTAAAATAATCTTATCTTTGACTTTGTATTTTCTAATTGAAGTCCAATGGGACATTGGAGCTTGGAACCTCAACTCACCCACAGTCCACCTCCCATCACCTCTTGGCCTCCCAAGACCAGTTCTTTTTTTTATTTTTTTTATTTTTTTATTTTTCGCTGAAAGTATTACAAAGTGTATTACATAAGTGTCCTTTTTTCCCCCCCGCCCTTGACAGACCCCTGCCCTCCCTTACCCCCCAGTGTCTTATGTCCATTAGTTATGGTTATATGGATGCATACAAGTCCTTCGCCAAGACCAGTTCTTATGTGCCTGTTCCCACATCCCTGCCCAGTGGCCACTGCTGCCCTCTGCTCTAGTACGGGGCCTGGGCACACGTATGGGAAGGATCAGAGTGGAGCACTACTAGCCAAGTTGCAGGGCAGGACCCCAGATACCTGGAAGGTTTCTACTGGCACTGGGAGTATCCCTATGCCTGAGGTAAGGTGACACTAAATAGCAAAAACAAACAAACAGCAACAACAAAAAACCCTACACAACAGACCAAGAGAGAGACCCTGAAAGAAAGGAAAAAAGCTTGTTTTCCTGATTTTTTTTTTAAACAAAGGGCCTCAATTTTAATTTTGCATAGGGCAAATTATGTAGCTGGTGGCACTGGATCAGAAGAACACTCAATGAAATCGTTAGCTTCTTTTTCCTCCTGTACACACATACACCTACAGAGGGTTGGTTTTCATGGTTGTCTTCCTATTTTGGGGGGTGTGGATGCAAAAGAAGAAAAAGTTCAAGAATAAGTCAATTCATTTTTTTTTAAATATATTTTTTATTGATTTTTTACAGAGAGGAAGGGAGAGATAGAGAGCTAGAAACATCAATGAGAGAGAAACATCAATCAGCTGCTTCCTGCACATCCCCCACTGGAGATGTGCCTACAACCAAGGTACATGCCCTTGACCAGAATCGAACCTGGGACCTTTCAGTCCACAGGCCTACGCTCTATCCACTGAGCCAAACCGGTTTCAGCAAGAATAAGTCAATTCAATAGATCGTTTAAATTTGGATCATAATGGACTTTTCCCTCTTTCTCACTTCCCAGTTTCAGACTGCATATTGTCCTGCTGATGCTTGCCAATGGTTCTTGGAACATTCTTCTTATTCATTTCCACTTCCGCCAACCTAGTCCAGGAATAGCCCTTTCATTCATTTTCTCCTTCATCTTCTTCTATCACCATTGCCACTACCACTATCACCATAAGAAAAGTTATTGTGTCTATAATGTGCCAGACATCCTATCAAGTGCTCAATATATTATTTAATATATTCCACACAGCCACCCAGTAAGGTATGTGGCATTGCCCGCCTCTGCTGAGGAGGAAACAATGGCTGAGGATTTGCATAGGGTCCATTACTAGGAAGTGATAAGCCTGGAAGTTACATCTTGGTGTGCTCTTTCCACTGCACCATGGTATACCATGTCAACAACCTCTTAATTCAAATGGCTCATCTTGTAATCTTCAAAAACAAGTCCAAACTTTTTTATCTGGCATTTAGACCACCACAACACAATTATATCTACTTTTTAATCTTATCTTTGGTTACTCTTCCATTAGTCAGGACTCTTTTAGTTGCAAGTGACAAAAACACAACGTAGCTGAGATACCAAAGCAACTGATTATTTCCTGTTACTGGTAGGATTCCAACTCTGCTCAAGACCTCCTTTCCTCCCCTCATGGCTCTTCATACTTCCAAACTGGCTTAATTCTTAGGCAATGATGCCATGACTGAGCTAAATTTACACTGTCTTTATAACTAGCAATCATAGAAAAGAGAAAATTATCCTTCTCCTTTTGCACTCCAATTCATCTCCCCAAAGGACTCTGGTTGGCTCTGCTTAGGTCATGTACCTACTCCAGAAAAGTTCCATGTTCTAGACCAGGGGCATATAGTAACCTTATTGGACATCCTATTGGCCAAAAATTAGTCACGTGATCTTACCTAGCTGCAAGGGAGGCTGAAAAATGTGGTCCTTGGTTGGGCTGCCATTTGCTGAGCTAAAACGAAAAGGATGCTATTAGTAAAAGAAGGAAAGAATGCATATTTGTATAATCAGCAGTAAGTAAAATAGAGATTAAGTTGAGGTGAAATGAAGAGAGATACATCTGCTTCATCTGTTGATTTGTTGCTGAAACAGAAGTGTTAGCAAAAGCTTTCCAAATTGTTAAATTGAAAACTAGTTCTCTTTGACCTTCTAGCCTGCTTTTGGTCCCAAGTACCTTAGTATCTATCTTCTCTTTTTTCAATTTTATTGCTATATTCTGTCTCTAAATTCAGCACTCTTGAAGAGCTAACACACCTAACAGGATTAGGACACAGACAAAGGTTAGTTTATTCATTTAGTACATTTTTCTTGAGGGCCTAAGTTATGCAAAGCACCGTTTGTTAATTAACAAAACCAATAACCCTGCCTGTGTAAGCTCCTGTTCTTGTAGTGGGTAAACAAGAAACACTATATCCCAAGGAAACAAAGCTAACTATATCTCAGACAAAACTTTAAGCTACTAGAAGGGTCGACATGCCATCTCCTAGTCTTATGGTCCTATAAGGATGGCACACCATACATGTGTGCTGTCCAGACATTTGTTGAAAGATTCTTAACATTATAAATGAATATCTCTCTATAGTCCCTTGGATCAAATTTTTTTTGATAAATATATATTGGCAACTTTGATTCATATTTTTTTCACAACCAACTCAATCAATGGATTTAGTAGGACTGTGTTTTGGTATGTTAGAAACCTAAGTAGCTTAGGCCAAAAAGGGATGGTGGTGATGATAATAATTCTTTTAATAGATTCTGTGATCTCTTATATTTTAAGACAGCTGAATGATCTTAGGGACAAATGGAACCCAAAACTCAAATGCAGCCAAAACTTCTTTACTTCTCTGACTTACCTCTCTAGGTGTCAGGTTTTTTGTTTTAATTAATTAATTAATTATTATTATTTTTGCCACTGAAGATTGGCTTCTTCTATATGATAAGGAACACCATACCTTCAAATTTCAGACCGCATGCTATCATACAAGAGAATATGGGATTCTTGGCTGTACTTCAATGTGAAAAATTTCAAGGCAGTACTCTATTTGGCCTGGCTTGGGTCAGGTGTCTAACCTTATATTGATACTCTAAGGCTAAAGAAGGAGGATGACAGAAAAGACATTACCCCTGGGAGCCTACTTCTTGGGTATTCTCAACTGAGCAGTCAGCTCTGTTATTGCACGGAAGCAAAATGATGGGTAGTCATAAGTTCTGAGAACATCTCATCAGTGCCCTTTCCAGGAAGTGGTACCCAAGACTGAGCAGGTTAAGAACAGAATTATTCTGAAAAAGTTTCATAACTCTGTCTGCCAGAGTCAAATCTCAGGGCTTCACATTTTCAAGGGCATTTTTAAAGCTGTGTCATAAACAACAGGTTTGTTAAGCATAAAGTCACAATCAGGGGTGTATGTTAATTGTTTTGTTTTGCTTTGGAATAGGCCTCAGGCATCTTTTAAACGTATATCTCTACAGCAAATGAGTAGTTCAGGAAGTTCTATAATATCTTCAGATAATTCCCTTTAAAACAAGAAACTGAGACATTAATGTAAAAAATATTCTGCAAACAATGAAGCCTTTTGTTTTAAGACATCAAGTCCTAGGAAAATAGCCCTGTTTATAATCTTTGTTTTCTATTTGGTGGTGATGTACATTATAATTTTTTCTGCCCCAAATGAGAATGTTTTGAATTAAATAATACTTCTTCCTTCCGTTGTGACTCAACCTAGAGGGACAGCAGGGTTAGTTTTCATTATCATCACATTTCTGCCAAGGATTTATGTAGGTTGACTAAGACTTGGAGTGGTAGGGCAGGGGCTCTGTTGTTCCGAGCTTTGTAAAGTCCCTAATGCAGGGACAATGTGTGGGCAGATATCTTTTAATTATATATGCCAGAAAGCAGACATAGTATCCAGCCTCCTATTGCTTACAAAAGGCCCAGCTTTGACTTCCACATTCAAACCAGCTGAAAAGTTGAAGCTCTATTCATTTACAATCTCTCTGCTTTCTAAAAGGGAAAATGGAATGCCTGTTGCTAAATAGTTTCCTGGGTCAGATCCAGTTGAGCTGTCCATAAGATCAAAACCTATTTGTTTTGTGATCACCTTGGTTTTTTTGTTTGTTTGTTTGTTTGTTTTTAAAGTATTTTTATTGATTTCAGAGAGGAAGGGAGAAGGGAGAGGAAGGGAGAGATAGAAACATCAATGATGAGAGAGAATCATTGACTGGCTGCCTCCTGCACGCCCCACACCAGGAATTGAGCCCACAACCCGGGCATGTGCCCTGACTGGGAATTGAACCGTGACCTTTTAGTTCATAGATCAATGCTCAACCACTGAGCCATGCAGGCTAGGCGTCACCATTTTTTTTTTTTTTTTAGTCAACCATCTTAAGTGGCTTGATGTCTTGGCCAATGCCACTGAAAGAAAAACTAGCTGTTGGGGTGCCCCAAACTATCAGAATGAGACAGGCCAGTAAGCCAAGACAAGTAGAACAGGGAAACTGAGACAGCTGAACAAACTGGCAGAGCAATTTATAGCAGACACAGCAGGCCGCCTCCCTAGAGAGGACATCTAGGCCTCAGTTGTATTTCAGCTCCAGGCTCAGAAAAGCAACACAACTAGGTAGGCGGCACCAGGACCAGCTGCAATGACTAACGACCCTCTGCCCTGACACTGACCAATCAGCGGAGACCAGGACCCTGGAGGCGCACACCTAGAAAACTGGTGACTATTCTGTTGAAACCTCCCCTGAGATCTCCCCTAAGATTCCCACCTGCAAGAGAGACATCAAAGCCTAAAGACAAAGGACCCAGTGCTGGCTCTCCTACCCAGGAACACACCCAGCTCTCCGCCCTCTTCTTCCCCCACAGGCCTGCAACTCCTGAATTATAAGCCCCCCTCCCCCCGCCCCAAGAGGCTTACAACCAGGGCAGCAATGGGCAGCAGCAGTTCGTCCCAGACAAAACCCCTGAACCTGTCCCCAAGGCCCCCTTTTCTCTGACTTCTTCGTGAGCCAGCACAGACCAGCCTGGGCTCATTTCCCCAGCCTTTCCTCGTCTCCCTGGCCCCAGTGAACATCCTCTGAAATTCACCTGAACTCGCATTGTGAAATTTTTCCTGCACGAAGTCAAGAACCCACATACTACCGGCTGGCCCTAGGCAGACATATTCAGGACCAGGTCCCCCATTCTGGTAACAAGATCCCTTTTTCAAGCTGGTGTTTTTTAGCATGGCAGTGGGACCTTATAGAGTATCCCCTGCTGGGAGGTCCTTTTCAGGCATAGCACTGATGGGAAGGACATCAGGAAGATGTCCTTTCAGGGCCACGATGGCCTTTCAGATTCCAGAATTGTTCAATGATATTGCCTGCCTCACTTCCCCGCCCCACCCACACGCCCAGGCCAGGGAGGAAAGTGCCAAAAGGCAGCACGCATAGGGTGCGGTCAGCTTCAGCAGCCCCATCCCTCCTCTAGCCGACAAACAGGCAGTTGTCTATTTTTACTTTGACTACACTCTACTTCCGTTTACCTCAATCACATCCTTTGTAGACTGACTTCTCTTCCTTTCCCCTCCTTCCTCTTTCCCGCCGTTATTTATAAATGCCGTATTCTTGTTTACAGAGAAAAGACCCATCTTCAAAATGAACGGGGCGGCTACAACTGCCAACCGACCAGCTTTCAGGTTCCTTAAGCATCACAGGCATCTCTCGTTACCCCTCGGCTGAGAAGACCAACAGCAGGAAGAGTGGTGACTCAAAGCCAGAATCCAAAAAAACAAACACTCACTAGTGAGTCACGTGCTGGAACCGGGGGGACTCTGAGTCTTCCCTTCGCTTGAAAAACACACTTGCAAACGGCATTCCCATCCCCGGGAGGCCACGCTGGCTCTCCCTGCGCTGGGCCTCTGCGGAGGCGGCAGCGAGTCAGGGATGTGTCACCTCCCCAGATGTGGAGTTTACTGGGTCAGGAGATGGAGGGCGGCCTGGACTGGAATTTCTTTTCTTTTTTCCCAGTGCCTGTTGGAGACAATCTGATGCAGCCTGTGTGAGTCAGTCCTGAGTGTTGCTGTTTTGGGGGTTAGGGCGGTTTAGTTACCACTCTCCATCTCCCTGGCTGGTTTTGTGATTTTAATTAGCCAGCCTGTCATCCGAGTGGAGGCGTGGCCTTTCCCCGGAACAGGAGTGCTCTGGCTGTGTGGTCCTCGGTGGGGCCCTTGGATCTTATAATGATACTCTTTTTTTCCCTCCAGTACTTTTTTCTTTCAAAATTTCAAAGGGCTTTACCGAACTTGAACCCGTCGGGTCCTCCGCTTATATTTAGATTAAAAAAAAAAAAACAAAACCAAAAACAAAACAAAACCCAAAACGAGTGACGATGGGGATCTTTTGTGGCCAAGTGCTTTGAAACCCCGAGATGAAAGGGAACCCGTAAAGAGAAATTAACCTCATTTATTTTTTAAGCAGCATTGTGCATGCATGTGCGGACAGATGTAATTTGAGGCAACGTGAAGAAGAGCCTCCTCTTCACTCTGCGGGTGACCCTCCCTGGCTCCGGCTGAATTGAAGGACCTCTTTTTTCTTTTCACTTCTCTATTTCCCAAGCCGGGCTAATTCAGGCTGATCACTGACGCTGGGCCCTGCCTCTGGGCTTGGCACCCCTCTGTGGCTGGGCCTCCCCAGGGGAAGGCATCCAAGGTTCAGTAAAGAAAGGGGCAAGTGAGGGGTGTGGGGTGGAAGGCTCGGCATGCCTTTGCTTCCATACCTTTTGCATTCTTCATTGCACTCCTGAATCCACTAATGCATCCATGGCCAAGCACTCAGAAGCCCTTTGGGGCCAGGCGAATATTTAGCTGGAACCCACTGGTATTGCCATGCGTATTGTTAATATGTTGAAATACTCTTGCCTGTCCTGCATGGTTCAGTGGCTGGGCGTGTATTGCATCTTAAAATTTATTTGTTTGTTTGTTTGTTTTAATCCTCACCTGAGGATATGTTTTTCATTGATTCTAGGGCTAGAGGAAAGGAGAAGGAGAGAGAGAGAAACATTGATGGGTTGCCTTCCATAACCACTCAAACCTGCAACCTGGGTATGTGCCCTAACTGGGAATCAAACCCCCATTCCTACAGAATACGGGCCAGCACTCTAACCACTGAGGACACTGGCCAGGGCAAGCTTGTGTTTTTTAAAGAGCATTCTTTCTGGCTCTGAATGGGATATTCCCTTAGCAGAGTCACTGATAGCGCTATGAGGGGCCTAGTGAATATACTACATGTGTCTTCCAAAAATAGATTCTAATTTTCAGCAATGAGAGTTGTTTGAATATCTATAAAGTACCATAGGTTAAATTTGGAGACTTACTTTCTTGGATGGCTTTAACCCACACTGGTAAAGGCATAGCAGGGACTGTCAATTGGTATCCCATCCTTGTCTAAGAACTGCGTTTAGGTTAAGTTAGCTTTTGAGCAGCCTACATGTGTTCTGCTTCTTGATTTTGTCCGTGGAAAGCCCATTCCGTTGTTTTTAGGTCTGGTTTTCTTCTGGGCTTGGCATTGCAGATTTGGTTCCAATCTGTGAATAACTCTAACCAAAGGGATGGGCTGCTTGGAGCATCGTTTTTAATGGAAGAGACAGAAATTCCATCATGCTTCAGGTCATAAGTCTTACTGCCAAAACGTTTCCCAAGTGACAGCAATTACATATTTGTGATTTATTGGAGAATTTGGGTGTCAGAGAAGGAAAAGAGTAGGAAAATGAACACTTTAGGGTAAATGGTAAACTAACTCAGGTTCCTCTAAGCCTTTCACATTACTTGCCCTTGTGTGTGTGTGTGTGTGTGTGTGTGTGTGTGTGTGTGTTTTCTAGAATTAGAGGAACTATAATCACTGGCCTATCAGGTTCAATATTGAACCTTTGGTCCCAAAATTAATGGACAACATTGCTGTGCTTAAGACACTTAAGGCTCCTAAACAATTTTCAAAGTCTTTGATCTGAGACATTTTATGAGTAGGCACAGGGCTTTTGAATGCATCATACAATTGGACTGAAGCCAGGAAAGTCATGCCAGTGTGTTTGAACAAACCATAGCCCACGAATGCCACATTTTTTATATTGGAACATTCCTTTCCTCTTCTAAAGGGAACCAGCACTCATCCCTTTTTCACATACGTGAGTAGTTGAAGAATCAGTCTCAAAAGTCTTTTTAAAAACTTTAGTTGTATCCTTCTACAAGGCTGGGAAAAAATAAATCAAGAAGGTAAATGCTGAATCTGCAATTTAAATTGCATGAAAAAATGTCAGCTTATGGAATCCTCTCTATCAATCTGTCAATCTGTCAATATATTTTTGTTGTTTACAAGCCACCAGCCTGTGTAATTCTGTGACAGCAACTACACTGCATGGTGGAGGCCTCACAGAAGGGACAGATTTCTACTGAACCTTGAAGGTGGGTAGTATTTTCTGGCTTAGAAAAGAGTCAAGTACATTCTTGGAAGAGGTGCTATATATAGCATGTCAACAGGGATTGACCAGATTTGATACATAAGATGGGCAAAATAGAAATCAATTGATTTTTTAAGTATTGGTATTTATGGAGCCATTCTTGGGGTCATCTTGGACTCCTCTCTTTCTCACACATGCAATATCTATCTATCTATCTATCTATCTATCTATCATCTATCTTTCGCTCTCACACACACAAGCATATGCACACATATGCATAGTATATGTAGTCTAAGTAAGATTATGAAGTTAACACTGTTATGATTACATTTATTAGTATGTGCCTTTTCTGCTTTAGCTGGTCATATAGTATGATGAACTTCGTTGATATGAAAGGACAGAATCAGATAAAATACAGTTAATCGGATGACTTCAAATGTTTCAGAATAACTGCAATTATTTATTTATCAAACTTTTGAATATTTCCTGAGTTTTCTCAGACTCTGTCTGAGGCTTTTGGAATATAAAGATAAAAAATATGAGATATCTACCTGGGGTAGGAGACAGAGGTGGAAACATGTTACAGTTCATGAGACAAATTCTGTAGGGCATTTTTGAGCAATGTTCTGGGAGAGTGCTGCAGAATGAATGTTTGTGTCCTTCACAAATTCAAATGTTGAAGTCTAATCCCCAGTGTGTTGATGTTTGGAGCTGGGATGTTTGGTAGAGGGTTAGATCATGAGTGTGAAATCCTGATGGTTAGATCATGAATGTGGAGTCCTCATAAATGGAATTAGTGCGTTGACCTTGGATTGCCCAATCTTTAGAACCATGAGAAATAAATTTCTGTTGTCTACAAGTCACCAGTCTGTGTAATTCTGTGACAGCAACCCAAACGGACTAAGACAGGGAGCAAAAAAGCTAAGCAACTATACTGCATGAGGGAGGCCTCACAGAAGGGACAGATTTCTACTGAACCTTGAAGGTGGGTAGTATTTTCTGGCTTAGAAAAGAGTCAAGTACATTCTTGGAAGAGGTGATATATATAGCATGTCAACAGGGATTGACCGGATTTGATACATAAGATGGGCAAAATAGAAATCAATTGATTTTTTAAGTATTGGTATTTATGGAGCCATTCTTGGGGTCATCTTGGACTCCTCTCTTTCTCACACATGCAATATATGTTACTGGCAAATGCTATTTGCAAAATGTATTGAGTCTATGTTTTAAACACATCCCAAGTCAAACTACTTCTCCCCATCTCCATGGCTACTCTCCAGGTCCAAGTCACCATTATGTTTTGCATGGACACCTAAAACAATACAAATTAATATTGAAAGTAGACTGTAATTATAAACAAATACACATTTTAACTTCTAAAAAAAAAAAACCCCACTCAGAAAACAATAAAAAAATCACCACAATCAGGAGAATTTCTCACATTTCAGTCTGCTAAGGTGAAGTCTTATGTAATGTAACATAATCATCAGAGTGACTCCCATCACCTTTCCACATTCTGTTCATTAGAAGCAAGTCACAGGATCTGCCTGCGTTCAAGGGAGAGTACTATACCAGGGCATGACTCATCAGAGCTCAACTTAAGGTGTGTACAGTACATAAGTCTTCCAACTTCCACTCATGCCCTCCTACATTTTATTCTCCATAGGGAGCCAGAGTAATCTTTTTAAAATGTAAAACTAACAATTTCATTTTCTTGCTCACTCTCTTCTGAGAAGAAGGCCTGTAAGATCTCCACATGGCCACTGACTACCTCACTTGCTTCATTTTTCATCAGTCTTCCCCCTGCTCATTCCTCTGCAGCCACATGGGAATCTTTATGGCTCCTCAAAAGGTCAAAATGAGGGGTTGGGGATAAGAGATCAACCAAAGGACTTGTATGCATGTGTATAAGCATAACCAATGGACACAAAACACTGGGGGGTAAGGGAGGCTGGGAGAAGGTCAAGGGGAAAAAAAAGGAGACAAATATACTACTCTTTGTAATATTTTAAGCAATAAAAAAAATAAATAAATACCAAATAAAGGTCAAAATGAGGCAGAAAATTCCCATTAATCATTAACAGTATCCTGTGGGACTAAGGATTAGTACATAGAGGGGAAGAATTTAAGGTGGAGTTGTCCTCCTGTAATGAAGAGCTGTAACCTTAGGATGTCTACAGAGTTGTTTGATGTTGCTCCTAAAATAGACCTAGGAAAAATGGCAGGCAGGAGATTTTGGTTCAATGGGAAAACTTGACTGTAGTCATGGCTAAATACTAATTGAAATGATGAACAGCTTCTTGGAGAAGTGAGTTTATTTTGTCACTGAAAATATTCAAATGGAGCTTAAATAACCATATATGTGAAAGATTCTTGATTTTAGTACAAGGTTGTATCCTCTTGATCTTTAAGATCACTTCCAAGGGATTAAAAAACAATACCTTTTAGAAATAGTAAGAAATTATATGAAACTCCCCCACCTCCCAAAGCTTACTATGTTTATAAAAATAGCTCTTTCTCTTTTTAATGCATAGCAGCTAACTTCGTTTCATAAAATCTCCCTATAAAACTACAAAAAAACACAAAAACAAACTCCAACCCTCAATAAGAAACACTTCACATCTATCAGGATGGCTATAATCAAAAAGTTAAACAATGAGCCCTAGTCGGTTTGGCTCAGTGGATAGAGCGTTGGCCTGCAGACTGAGGGGTCCCAGGTTTGATTCTGGTCAAGGGCACATGCCTGGGTTTCGGGCTCGATCCCCAGTGGGTGGCGTGCAGGAGGCAGCCAATCAATGATTCTCTCTCATCATTGATGTTTCTATTTCTCTCCCCCTCTTCCTTCCTCTCTGAAATCAATAAAAATATATTTTAAAAAAAGTTAAACAATGACAAGTGTGGTATGATGAGACATACATACACTCAAGAAAATTGAAAATATAATCACACAATAATATGTACAGGAATGTTCAAAGCAACATTATTCATAACAGTTCAGAAACAATGTAATTGCCACCAACTGATAAATGGATAAAGAAAATGTGACATGTCCATACAATGGAATATTATTGAACTATAAAAAGGAATGAAGTGCTATATATGCTATAACATGGATGAATCTCAGAGCATGCTAAGTGAAAGAAGACATACACAAAGGGCCATGTATTGTGGGACCACGTATTGTGTGTTTCCATCCATATGAAATTTCCAGAATATGCAAACCAATGCAGACATAAAGGAAATTTTTGGTTTCCAGAGGCTGATAGGAGGAGGGAATAGGGAGTTACTGCTGATGATTATTCAGTTTCTTTTAGGGGTGATAAAAATATTCTTGAATTAAGTAATGGTCATGATGCATAACCTTGAATTTCACAAAAGCTCTGAACTCTACACTTTAAAAAAAATGAATTTGATGGTATGTAAATTATGTCAATTAAAAAAATAATCTATGAAATTCTAAAGAAGTAAATTATGAGGAATCACTTAAGTGAGAATATCTTTCTGACTGGAGAGACGTGACTCTTCATAGAGTTTACAGCAAGCTAGGGAACCTCTGCCCATAGCTAGAGCTACTTTGGACTTCATCTCATTTGGCCTTAGTGTTGCACTGGTTATAACGGCAACATTATCGGAGAAAACCTTTTCCCCAATTCCCTTCCCTGCTAGGTAGGCTTTGTTCTTCAGTTTGTCCAAATGTCCCCTACTTTTTTCCCTCATGTCCTTCCTTTGTCATTCATGTTTTCCTTTCCCTTTTTATGTCTCTACTTCCTACCCTTTGCTCCCACCTCTTCCTATTTGTTCCCTTCTCTCTTAACTGCCCACAGTGTGGAAATAAAGTGTGTATATATATATATTTTAAATCCTCACCTGAGAGTATTTTCCCATTGATTTTAGAGAGAGTGGAAGAGAGGGAAAGACAGAGAGAAACATCGATGTGAGAGAAACACATCGATTGGTTGCCTCCTGCATGAAACCCAACCAGGGCCCACGCTGGGAAGGAGCCTACAGCCGAGGTATATGCCCTTGACCAGAATCGAATCTGGGACCCTTTGGTCTGTAGGCCGATGCTCTATCCACTGAGCCAAACTGGCTAGGGCATTATAAAGTACTAGAGGCCTGGTGCACAAAATTCGTGCAAGAGTAGGCCTTCCTTCCCCTGGCTGCCAGCAGGCACCCAGGACCCAGACTTCCCTCCCAGCACCAGTTTCCTCTGGAAGGACGTCTGGTCTAATTAGCATATTATGCTTTTATTATTATAGATAAAGTATTTTGTAAGCATGATGCACATTTTTTCTTTCTTTGATTAGGTGAAAAAGGAAGTCATTTTGATGCCTAATGTGTCTTTCAGGAAAATCAACTCTAAATTAATTACAAGGTTGGTTTTGCTTTAGAGGATGAACCAGCAATTAAAAAAAAAAAAAGATTATCCACCCATGCTGTATGACTAGTTACAAATAAATAATTGGGGTAAGATACTCCCCTGCACATTATAAAGTGATTTGTAAATATGAGCAGACACTACTGGTAAACACTGATAATATCTGGTATGGTGATGTTCACTTAATTATTGTTCGGCTCTTCAATGTATAGACACGCCTGAGTTAACCATTGAGGCTACAAAGCAAAACCCTCCTACACAGACAGTTTCATTTGACTCCTATCAACCTGATCACATTTCCCCTCAGGAATGTCTTTTTTGCACTAAAAACATAAAATACAGTATGGGTTGCAAGCTCTTCCCCTGTGAAGCCATCTTCAGAATGAGCAATTATTCTCTGTCGTTCATCTGGAAGAGCGAGTAAGTACAAATATATATATATATATATATATATATATATATATATATATACCATTAACCACAGAGTTGTCATCTGCAGATTAAATTCTGATCTGCAGCTTGAATGTTGAAATGAAAGGTTCACTGTTTTCTTGTAGGATCTGGTCAAGAGACGTGATCCTTTTCTTAACTGTTGTTTTATATAAAGAGTTTATTCTGTTAGTTAAAGATGTTAAAGAAAACGAATGGGTTAAGTTTCACAGGGTTTCATGATTGAAATTCTAGTGCCCAGAGTAGCGGTGTCAGAGTGATGAGGCATCCGGATAATGATCTCAGAAACCTTTTCAAACAATGTGACTGTTTCATTAGAAGGGAAAAAAGGGAAAGACCAAATTAATTCTTCATTCAGCCCCTCAGAGCCATCTATCCTGTCTTGGAGAGAAAAAGCGCTTTACTGTGGGGCCTCCTTTGGTGTATTGGTAAAATGATTACTGAAAGATTAGCATTATTTTCAGGTATTGAGTTTTAGGCACACTGAGGAGAGTTGAAGAAGGTGGTTTCCCATTTGACTGGCTCTAGCAGTCAGCCAACTGTCTGTCGCCTTTAAGATCCTTCTAATACGGTTCAAGAAGCTTGGCATTTGCTTGTTTCCTTAAGCTGCACAAAGGCTCTGTGTCTGGGTCTCCTAGCTTTTCAGCAAAAATGAGTTTCCACTTCTCCTTGGGCACACAGCTAGACTACATTTCCCAGTCTCCCTTGCAGTTAGTAGACTGGATTCTAACCCACGGAGCATGTGCAGAAGTGATTTATGCCATGTCTGAGCCAAGCCTTTTATGACATAGGGATGTCTTATCCTTGCTCTATTTCTTCCTTGACTGGTTGGATGCTGATGAAAGGGAGGCCTCAGGGAAGTGGGAGGTACATGATAAAACATAACATAATACAAAGGAGCCTGAGTATGAAGAGACATCCACCACCCAGAAGTAACTTATGTGCACCAGAAATAAACTTTTATTAGGCTTGAGCATTATACATTTTGAGGTCTATTTACTACATGATCCGAACTAATAAGGAATTTGAGTAGCTAGCAATTGAAGGGCTGCATTTAAAGGAAACAATACCAACAGATGTGCCTATGCCAAAGGCGTGGGAAATACCGTTTCAGAAACATAATCCTTTTCCCTTTTCTTCCTTTTGTTTCTCATCTTTAGTTTAGCATTGGCTCGCTTTCTATTTTTATGTTTTAATTAGTTCATTAATTGGGAGTGATACTTCTTTTTTAAAACTTGTCCCCCACCCACTACACCAAATATGACTGAGTTTGGAAAAAGTTACCAGGAAAGATTTTCATAAATTCCCGTATGGGAGAAAATGGAGTGATGGGAGCTTATGGAAGAACTGTATGGTGATTGGTGGGAGGGCCTAATGAGCGTTAATGTTGATTGTGGGAAAGAAACAGCTACCTATTAGGGACAATGGTGGATTATTTTCAGGTATGCTGAACTTTGAACTTCTCATTCGATGAAATAAAGATTATTTACATACCATCTACCTTTTCAATTGTTGAAAAGTAGATGTAGGTACAGCATGAATAGCAGCTAGATAGCATGAGCCATCTTATTTATAAAGCCTTTTTTTCTGGACAATTCTTGGGGATTTTGACTTTATGATATGATAATGGTAGTAACTTAGTGAGGGTTCAGGTAAAGAAACTGACCCTTAGTGCCTACTTGATGAAATTGCTAATGTCTGCAGTTAAAGAAATATTTTTTTAAAAATATTTTAAAAAGTGATTTCAGAGAGGAAGAGAGAGGGAGAAAACATCAATGATGAGAGAGAATCATTGATCGACTACCTCCTGCACAACCCCTACTGGGGATCGAGCCTGCAACTTAGGCATGTGACCAGAATTGAACCCGGGATCCTTCAGTCCACAGGCTGACACTCCATCCCCTGAGCCAAACCAGCTAGGACTTAAAGATTTTTATTTTATTTTAAATTGTTTTATTTACCTGGATCTGGATTAAAATGTGAACATTTTTCTTAAAGAACACACAATTATTTACAATGAAAAATACAGTCTTTTTAAAAATATATGTATAATTTTATTGATTTCAGAGAGGAAGGGAGAGGGGGAGAGAGATAGAAACATCAATGATAAGTGAGAATCATTGATCATCTGCCTCCTGCACACCCCCCACTGGGGATTGAGCCCGCAACCCAGGCATGTGCCCTTGACCGGGATCGAACCCTTCAGTCTGCAGGCTGATGCTCTATCCACTGAGCCAAACTGGCTAGGGCTTAATACACAGTCTTTGAAGCATTGAATTATGAGACAAGTGTAAATCATATTTCAGGAAATATTTGTTGAGCTCCTTCCATATGTCAGGTGCTGTTAAACTTGTTTTCTATGGTTCAACCAAAAATATGCACTTTATTTTCCACACATTTTTAGTAGTAGGATATACAAATATATACTGGCACCATTCAAGTTTTTATGACACCATTTTACATATACCAGGTGAGGTGCCCATATGACAGTAAATTTAAATGAGCACATTTTTATTCCTCTTGATTTTCTAATTTTATCTGAAACCATCACAGGTTGGGTTACTGGGAAAGAGTCTCTGAGATCCTGAGATTTTTGCACAGATGTTTAACCAGAGGGTGCTCTCAGGAACAATACTTGTGAGGAGTAAGGAAAGCAGGACTGGGCAAAGGGAGAAGGTGAGGCAGGATGCAATTACTAAGAGGCCTCCGCTGATCTTACATAAGCTTTGGAGCTGGGATGCTTCTTCAGAGTTCTTCCAAGTTGAGACAAAGGGTCTGAGCCTTGTTGTTCCAAGTTGAGACAAAGGGTCTGATGCTGGCTGTCCCCAGGGAGGGATAACCTTGGGCAAGGTAGCTTCCTTCAGCTGAGGACAATTCCTCAAGAGGAACTGAGTTGTGAGCCATCAGCAGCCACAAGTGAGTTCCCTGACCCAAGAGGGATGTGTTGGGCATATAGCATCCACTGTGTGCCTATTATGTGGGATTGTATCATTTTGTCATAAAGAACAATGCCAGGATATAAATAGAGGGAGAAATGTGAGTCAAAAGAGAAGAAAAAGAATAAACCAGCATTTGGGGCAAGTGGGGAATCAAAGAGCAGTGAGCAAGAATTACATACATAAATAAAATAATATTTATGTGGACAAGCCACTGACAATGATTTCACAACACAGCACATTCTAGTTTGAATACAGGCATCAAAAGGGCCAAGGTCCCTTGGTACATCACAGGTGCAAAACACCTGTGAATCATGATTCAGAGGCTTGTGCCCTCACCTTCAAAGCACATTAAAATGGTTGGAAGTGCATTCTGTTACACCCTTTACCGGCAGAGGTCATTCAGTCAGAAGAATACTTGCAGGGCACGAAGAAGCAAGTTTGAGGAATAGTGATGCTGTGAGTGAGGAACTTAAATCAAGCAAATTTGAGTCTTAAATCTAGCAAATTTGAGTCTTGGCCTAGCTATGAATTGTCAACTTCAAAAAAAATATTTTTATTGATATTTGGAGAGAGAGAGAGAGAGAGAGAGAGAGAGACATCGATGTGAGCAGAACATCCAACAGCTGCCTCCTAATCGAACCGGCAACCTGTTGATGCATGGGGACGACACCCACCCAACTGAGCCACACCAGCCACGGTTGAATGGTCAACTTTTAATCATTTTATGGGTGATTTTTAGAACGACAGATATTTGGCTTTGGAATCCACTGTGAGAATTTTGGGAGGAGCCTGCTGATCATCTTGTTTTGTGTTTTCCCAGAAGCTGACCCTGTGGCAAAGATTCAAGGGCTAGCAGTTTATTCTGGAGTTGCAGGAAATGTAAGGAGAGTAGCAGGATGGAGGGATTGAGAATGCAGCTAATCCAGGTGTGCTAGGAGCTTAACCCCTCTGTGAAACATACCACAGACACTTTAGAATGGCCTGGACGGAGGGGCAAGGAAGCTGGGGTATGAATCCCCAGTGCTCATTGGTCATGGGTAATGGCAGCTCCTAAACTTCAGGCCTGCTCTGTGCATAGGTAGAGCAGCCTCCCTGGGCTTAGGGAAGTGGCCACGGGGACAGAGAGGCAGCTACTGGCCCTTGGAAGCCGGAAAATAAAGCCTGAGGTCTACGTGCAGGGACCTGTCAGTGTGGCCTCCGCTAAGCTGACAGTCCTACCAGTAAATATATTTCTCTTGGGATGGCACTCAAGTTGGCTTTCAACTTCAAGAATGAGCCTCATGCCTGGCCGCGGTGGCTCAGTGGTTGAGCATCGACCTATGAACCAGGAGGTCATGGTTCGATTCCCAGTCAGGACACATGCCGGGGTTGCGGGCTTGATCGTGCAGGAGGCAGCCGATCAATGATCCTCTCTCATTATTGATGTTTCTCTTTCTCCCTCTCTCTTCCTCTCTGAAATCAATTTAAAAAAATGAGCCTCGTGTCGCCAGCGGAGAGACCACCCAGATGTGCGGCGAGAAACAAGAAGAAACCATTGTAAGATAGGCACCCAGGAGCACAGTTGAGAGTTGAGAGTAGCTGAACCAGGCACTCGCTGCTATAGGAAAAGTCCTGGGAAGGAGAGCCCACGGGGGCAGGTCCCTTCATTCATGCATTTGGAACACACGACTCCCGAGCTGAGAATAATAGCAGAGTGGAAAGTTTTCAGGTGGCAGTTACGTTGGCCCTGTGCCAGGTGTATTACTCACTGCTCACAAAGCTCCAGCTGGTATTTACCACCCAACAAAAGGGGAAAGAGAAGAGAAAGACTCTCCGCTGGCTTTCACATCGTGTGCAAGGCACGAAAGATGAGCCACCCTGATGGGGATGGCACATTTTCCCCATGGTCCTTTTTTAAAATTTTTATCCCAGGACATCCATGATGCCTACCCCTTTAGGGAATGTAAAAATCCAAAGTGTTTCAATTCTTTTTTAAAATTTAATATATTTTTATTGATTTCAGAGAGGAAGGGTGAGGAAGAGAGAGATAGAAACATCAAGGATGAGAGGGAATCATTGATTGGCTGCCTCCTGCACGTTGGACCAAGCCCGCAACCCAGGCATGTGCCCGTGACTGGAATCGAACCTGGGACCCTTCCGTCCGCAGGCCGACGCTCTATCCACTGAGCCAAACAGGCTAGGGCATGTTTCAATTCTTTAACCAAATTTTGTTTATTAACCTCATATCTGAGGAAATAACATTTAATCGGCTCACTTCCGGCTTGTTTCTTGTCCTTGACTCAGATTACTGTTGTGTGATCGGGCACAGCTTTCCTCGCTCCTCCCACGGAGCTGAAGAGCAATTCACACGCCCAATACAAGGGCGGCGTAAAGTAGGTTGACAGTGGTTGGTATGGAAAAAGACAGGCAGGTGATGATGATTGCAATCGCTACATAAACACTGTGTTTCATGTACTCACCACTGTAAACCTACTTTTGCCCACCCCAGTACATTGCAGTAGAGACCGGAACAAGGAATGTCCTGATCCTGATCCTGAAGTCCTGTGTTTGCTAAGAAAATTCCCCTTAAAAAAAAAAAAAAAAAGACTCTGGAAAAATACCAGCCAGGGTCATATTACCAAAGAGGAAGATGTTGAACGAGTTCATTTACTTAACAAATCTTTATGTATTTTATGTACAAGGTACAAATTGCTGGGAGGGAGGCAGAACAGGAGTAGGCCCTGCTCCTAGTCCTTACGGAACTCATTGGTGTTCAACACAGAAGACAGGAAAGCAATGGATGTTAACCTAATGTGAAATGATATAGTGCTCTGATTATGAGGACGTTAATGGTGCCGAGAGCTATTCTCTCATTAAAACCTTATAGCCCTCATATTTCATGCCACATCATTTAGCCATTTCTAAAGCGTCTGCCCTCAGCGGTTTCCTATGGCTTTCTCAACCCAAATGAAAACCTTCTTAGAGTCAGGAAGGAGAGCTTCAGAACCGTGTTTCTAAACTTTAATTGTGTACAAATGCCCAGGATGCTGCATGTCCAACAAGCTGCTCTGACCAGCTCTTGTATCCCCGACAGCAATTGTCACACTGCTCAGCAAACTGTCACTTTTCTTTCTTTAATACTCACCCGAGGATATTTTTTCTATTGATTTTTAAAGATAGTGGAAGAGAGAGGGAAAGACAGAGAGAAACATCGATGTGAGAGTGATTGGTTGCCTCCTACAGGCCCCCTGACCAGGGCCAGAGTGGGGGAGGAGCCTGCAACCAAGGTACGTGCCCTTGATCGGAATAGAATCCGGGATCCTTCAGTCCAGTGTTCAATCCACAGAGCAAAACCAACTAGGGCAAAAGTGGTTTTTTTGTTTGTTTGTTTGTTTTTTGTGGTGGTGGTTGCAGGCCCCAGATTTCTATAACATTCTTTGCCCTTGTAGTTCTTTGTGAGCCTAAATAGTCAGGAAGATGGAACCCTATTTGGTTCTACTGGCCCTTCACTTGCTTGGCAATCAGCTTCCACCAGAGTGACCTCAAAGGAGCCACGAGGTTTTATTTTTTCTTTTGTTCCGTATCAGGCCAGCATGCCATATGCTTGCCTGAGTAATAGATATTATCTAGCTAGATTAGGAGATACGGAGAGGATGTTTATTTTCTCTGTGAATTTGATGTCTTAATGCGCCTGGCAGTCAGCATGTCCTCTTTTGCAACACTGTTCCAGGGCCGCATGCGCACTCTCCTTAAGGTAAGCAAAGGGCCCTGCCAAAGTACAGTCACACCGCGCTCTCCAGGGGTGGGGCTTTACCTACAGTCCTGAGGATGATCCAGAGGTAAGTTGGGCTTCACTTACATGCGGTAAAACGAATTTTTATTCATTGATTGATTCAAGAAATACTTACTCAGCTTCCAGTTGCAGGTGCTACATACTATACGGGTCCCTGGAGGTAGAGACACAAATAAATACCAATTCTGCTCTCATGGAACTTACTATTTGGTGCTAGAGGCAGACGGTTATCAAGTCATCAGGCAGGTGAGGACAGTGTGGAATTAAACTGGCAGGAAGTGCTAGAAAGGAAATGAAATTTTGTAACAATGTTTCTCAAACTTGCTGGTCATAGGAAGCCTCTAGGGCAGCGGTTCTCAACCTGTGGGTCGCGAGCCCTTTGGTGGTCGAACAACCCTTTCACAGGGGTCGCCTAAGACCATCCTGCATGTCAGATACTTACATTACAATTCATAACAGTAGCAACATTACAGTTATGAAGTAGCAACGAAAATAATTTTATGGTTGGGTCACAACCTGAGGAACTGTATTTAAAGGGCCAGAAGGTTGAGAACCACTGCTCCAGGGCTTTTGTTAAAATCATGGATTCCCTGGCCCCATCCAGACCTACTGAATCATAATCTGTGGAGAAATCCATGTATTTCACGAGTATCCCAGATATTTCTTATGAACAAGCGAATTTGGGAATTTAAAACAAAGAACAAAACTGTACCTTCCAACTAGGCCATAGTCTTAGAGGCTTTTAAGTTAAAGAAGTGCTATTTGGCAGCTCTTTGAAGATTTGTTATAATAATTGGCAGAAAGCTTCCAATTCCAATTTGTGTTTGCTGATGCTGATGACCTATGGACTTCGATGCCACCTTTGTGAAACCCTCATTAGGTTGCTAGGCAATGGGCTACTTTACCAACTGGGTTTAGTTTCCTAGACATGAGACCTTCAGAAACTCCTGTGGTTTTCTTTCTTTTTGTTTAAAAAAATGTTTTTTCTAATCCAGAAAAGATGCCATTGAGAGTATTTAGCAACAACTTAACATTCCTCTCCTTTGGACCCTCTACAGCATACTCAGCAGACTTCATGGCAGGCTTTAGAGTTCATCCATTCAGTTTTTGACTTGGCCTCAGTGAGAGAAGCGGTATCTCTTAACAGCTTCTGAACATCCTTATACTGTAATTACCTGTTTAGTTTTAGTTACAACTCATGTGTTTGGCTTTTTTAAAAAAGCGAGTTTAACTTTGATTATTACTAATGTAAAACATCGAAAAAATTTCCATTAGTATTTTAGACTATTTTGTCTTAAAAATAATGTTTACAGCTTTTTTTCTCAATGCAAAAGTAATTTATTCATTGTAGATATTTGTAGCAACCTATAAAGAATGAAATTTAAAAATCAACTGTAATCGTACTGCCCAGAAATAAGAACTGTTAGCATTTTAGTCTATTTTCTTTTGTTTATTTTATTGTGAATTTTTAGTATATTTCTTTCAATTGATCTATAGATAATTATAACTGCGATTGTACTCTATATCAAGTTTGTATCCAGATCTTTTAATAAAACTTGATACCATGAGCATTTTTCCATTAAAGTTTAGAATATCTTTTTGATTATTACATTATATATAACATTTTATGGACATGCAAACATTTATTTAATAAATTTTCAATGCTTCAATGGTTTTTAATTTCTCACTTTTACATATAAATTGGCATAAACCCCTTTGTATATAAATCTATGTGCTTATCTATGAATCATCTTATAAGATAGTCCTAGCCATGAAGTCACTGGGTGGAAGAACATGTTCTTTTTTGAGATTAATACATGTTGCCAAATTGTTTTCCAGGAAGATTGTACCGATTTAGGCCCAGAGAGTGTCTTTAGAGGAAGAAGCTAGAAATTATTCTTGGCTAAATGGATCCACTGGGACCAATAACCACTAGGAAATGGGTGTGATTTATAGATGCACCAATTAGCCTCCTTGTGTTCTGTGGTCCCAGACTTGTATTCCTAACTCTGACAATATATTTTCAAGACTGAATATCATAGGTATGACATTGGAAGAGCCATGTCAATCTATCCTAGCTATTGTACCAAAGTCTGAAAAAATGCGTATTACTGATGGTGAGTGGTCTTGCCATCTTTATATATAAAGGGCAGCTTATGCCTGGAACTATGGTCCGCATAATAAGCACTATTGTTAATTGGCATTTAAAGGAGGAGATACAGCTAGTGACTCATTGCCAAATAATTATACTAGTATTCCCAATTGCAGGGGATACAATTTCAATCCTCAAATGGAAACATTTCCAAATTCATAGTGCTGTTTCTGGCTAATTGTCTTTAAAGAAAGATGAAATGCTGGTGCTCAGAGCTTCATCCTTTGTAGAATAGCTGTTTCATTTCTCCCTCCCCACTTTCAACTTTCAATTGAGCACCATGTCTCAGTGGACCTCAGCTACGAAAGACAAATAAAAGGAAAGTTACCACTTCTCAATCCTAGTTGGCCTCAAGTTATGAGGATATACCCTTATTATATGTAAGTGGAGTTGTCATGTGGGTCAATGCGCACAGTGACAATTTACTATTCCTAGGAAATGAATTGCAGGCGGCGGGGGGGGGGGGGGGGGGGGAGGGAGGGAAGAGAGAGAGAGAGAGAGAGAGAGACTGTCTCATAGGCAAGTACAGGCTGCTGTATGTACCATATACTTACTGGGCTTCTGGCTTCAGCACGGACGGTTACAGAAGTCTCCAGGATGCAGACAGAGAGCATTTGGAAGCACCCCGAGGGCTTAAGTTTTCACTTGATCTGATTTCTCTCCACTCTCTGTTGGCAATTCATTACCAGCCTGCATTGAACAAAGCTATAGAACCAGAGACACCCAGACTGGCCCTGGGTGGGAACGCACCCCTAATCATAGGAGCTGTCTCTATGGAGAGGGACGGCATGGGTGTGGGACAGGAAAAGAAGCTGTAAGGCAGGTAGAAGCTGGAGGCTGCCTTCTGTGCTGAAACCGAAGTAGTTCCAGCAAGTAGACTCCCCAGGGCTGCCTATGCTTCAAAGAGGGGCAGCACCCACCATGGATAGTTTCCTATCCATGACCTTATCAGACAACACGTGACATCTTTGAAATAAGCTGAGTATTACAGGTCTGCGATCCTTTATTTGAAACCCCTAAGGAAAGATAGTTGAGATCTTTTCAGAATTTAGGCAAGTGATATAATGTATGTTACACCTGCAGCAGGGTCTGAGACAACATCCTGTTGTCACGTTAATATTTTGATTTTGACATATGGACAGTCACAGTAAGGAGATCAAGACTATAAACAGCCTCATGTCAGTTTAGGTTAGGTTTTTGCAGCCCAAAGAGTTATGAAACACCATTCGTTTTTCAGAGATTTCTGGAGTTTGCAATTCAGGATAAGGGGTTATGGCCTCAATCACCCCCATTTTACAGATGAGGAAACAAAGTCCATAAGTGTTTAAGTGACATGTCCAATGTCATGCAGAACCTAAGTCGCCATTTTGCTGTCAGTTTTAGATGATCTTTTTTTTTTTTTTTTTTTTTTTTTATATATTTTATTGATTTTTTACAGAGAGAAAGGGAGAGGGATAGAGAGTTAGAAACATCGATGAGAGAGAAACATCGATCAGTTGCCTCCTGCACACCCCCCACTGGGGATGTGCCCGCAACCCAGGTACATGCCCTTGACCGGAATCGAACCCGGGACCCTTCAGTCCGCAGGCCGACGCTCTATCCACTGAGCCAAACCGGTTTCGGCAGTTTTAGATGATCTTAAACTGGGACAATTATGAACATCCCAAGATGATCTAAACCAATCCTATTACTTATTTTAATATCAATGCACGATAACTCTTGGTTTTGAGGATTTTGATTCCATGGCAAGAAATGTTTTCCTCCTTCTCTGCCTCCCTAAAAGTCTATTCTATATTTGTGTTTCTCAAAATGGGATCTTGGGAGTTTAGATTTCCCCTGGGTTCAGGTGTGTTCTTATCCAAAATCCATTGTAGTTTTAGTCAGACACCTGATGGAAGGGATCACTTTCATAAAAGGAGCAAGTGTTTATTGAAAAATACTTTTTAAATAAAATGTTTTTATTGATTTCAGAGAGGAAGGGAAAGGGAGAGATAGAAACATCAATGATGAGAGAGAATCATTGATCGGCTGCCTCTTACATGCCCCACACTGGGGAACGAGCCCACAACCTGGGCATGTGCCCTGACCAGGAAATGAACCGCAACCTCCTGGTTCATAAGTCGACGCTCAACCACTGAGCCACGCCAGGTGGGCTTGAAATTAAAATAATGGCCAAGAAAGATCTTTCATGTTCCCCTAGCTTCGGTACTAAGAACAGTCTTCTGAAAGCAACTAACACATAAGCCGCTAACCAGGTGTACCTAGGTGTGACCAAAGTGGACTCTGACTTTTGGAGAGCAGGGCCAAAATGAAAATGCGTAACAGTCTCTAAAATAAGTTTGCTGGCACATCTCGAAGTGCCAATGTACACTCTTCGGTACTCACCTGACACCTGTTACTCAACAGCAGATTGCAGTATTCCAGCCAATGCCTGAGCAAACTGAGGAGGTGGGGACCGGTGACTTGGAACTAATGTGGAGAGAATCAGCACCCTTCAGTTCCAGCACCCGTCCTCACTTGCTGTATTGTTTGACTATGGCAGCGCTGACAGACTTTAGTGTCAGTAATTGTAGTTCCTTCTGAATATATATGTGCATAAGAGAACTGAGAAATAGACATGCAAATAGTTTTGTATGTATTAGTAAGAAACCAAAATAATTGAACAGGGTCCATTGAAGCTCTGAAAATAGTATTTTATTAAGGATGCTGATACATACTATTTAAAGCACAATACACATACTGCATAATCATAAATATGTCAAGTAAAGTTGATGAAAAAACTATCCACTAATCCCAGATTGTAAAATGTATGCATGTGTGTGTGTGTGTGTGTGTGTTAGTTAATAAGGTATATTTCTTTTTGTTTTATATAAGGTTTATATGCATACATAGTACATAAAATTCATCCTTTTTAGTGTGCAGTACTATGAGTTTTGACAAATGCATACATACAGTTGTATAACTACCATCATGATCAAGAGATAGCTTGGCCGGTGTGGCTCAGTGGTTGACCGTCGACCTATGAACCAGGAGGTCACAGTTCAATTCCTGGTCAGGGCACATGCCCAGTTGTGGGCTCGACCCCCCAATGAGGGACATTTGGGAGGCAGCCAATCAATGATTCTCTCTTATCATTGATGTTTGTATCTCTCTCTCCCTCTCATTTCCTCTCTGAAATCAATAAAAAATAAAATAAGGAAAGGTGACCTCCTGGTTCATAGGTTGTCGCTCAACCACTGAGCCACACCAGCTGGGCAAGGCTTCATTTTTTAAAGCAGTTTTAGGTTAACAGCAAAATTGGGGGAAAAGTGCCCATACGCATGCATAGCCTCTCCCATTAGTAATATCTCCTACCAGAGTGGTACATTGTTATAATTGCTGAACCTATAATGACACTTATAATTACCCAAAGTCCATAGTTTTACATTCACTCTTGGTGTTATACATAGTATGGATGTAGACAAATGTATGACACATATTCATCATTATGGTATACAGAGTATTTTCACTGCCACATTAAAAAGAACAAAAAAGCAACAAGTTAAATTAATTTTAATAATGTTTATTTTACCCATGGTATCTAAAATTTTATAATTTCAACATGTAATACATAGAAGATTAACAAGATTACATTCTTTTGTGTGTGTGCCAAAACTTTTAAACTTGGAGTACATCTCAATTAAAATTAGCCACATTTCAAGCACTCCATAGTCACCGCACTGAGCAGGGCAGTTCGAACATACCTCCTTGCTCTTGGCATTTCTCCTTTCCATTCGATCTTTACCATGGTTGTGTCTATAATGTAGTCACACCACTTCCCCCCCAATACCCTCCAATGTCGGGGCTGCAATAGCATGTACAAAGAAGTCCCACTTCCTTAGTGTTCCCTCATTCATTCGGTGTTTTTAAAGTGGCCACCACATGCCAGGAACTCCAGGATGTTCCCAGTGATGAGGCAGATCTGGTCCCTGCACCTGAGTTTTCATTGTAATGGGAACGTAAGCTGCGTAGGAACCCGGTAAATCAGGCTCTTCCCATTGTATGAACTTGAGCCTACCCTTTTCCCACCTCCTGGTTTCCTAACCAGGTAATAATAATAAACATACAGTGAGTATTTCTTAGATGTCAGGTGGTATGCTAGAGGCTTTATTTAATCTTCATTTCCTGACCCACGAGGAGAGCACCATTACCCTCATTTTACAGTTTCAAAAAGGTAACTGGCCTAAAGACACAACTAGCACAAAAGCAGCCAACCCCAGGCAGCCTGTCTCCAGGCCGGATGGGGAAATGTTTCATCATCGGACCACCCTGCTTCTTCAGATCAATGCCACTGATCTTGCTTTTACCTCTTCCAGGAATGCCCTTCTTCCCCATCCCTCCCCCATTGATGAAATTATATCATTCCCATTCATGACTCAGATTAAATCTACTATATTTCTCTGTAGCCTTTGCAAACACCTTCATGTACATCTTTTTCCCACAGGTGGCAGCCCTGTCCCCCTTCCACCTCTAGCAAAAGGCGTCCCATTCTCTTTCATTGTGATTCCCTGACTTGTGTTAGAGCTGTACACAGTTCATTGTTGGCGTGCGTGCGTGTGTGTGTGTGTGTGTGTGTGTAATATACATTTGTGCATCTGTATATTGATATACACAAAATGTCCTAAGATTTGGTCCCCCCGCCCCCCACAAACCCCCAAAGTTTTCTGTAGGCCCAGACTACAGACCTAAAGAGCAATACTTTTTTCAATTCTTTTCCTTTTGTCTTTCCCATGGAGGCTGCCCTGGTGTTCTTGTAAACACCATTCCAAGGATTTTAGTTCTCCTTATAGGGTCATATAATTGGGAACATTTACATTTCAGTCATGACCAAGAAGAGGCCATGAAGAGATACATAATTGTCAGAGGATCCTCTGCTAAAGGTTAAAAGATGGCTTTTCAAAATGACAAGCTGCTATTTGTCTTTACAAAATATGCCCTGGCTCAAGAGAATGGCTGGGGGAAGATTGGCTGGGGGAAGATTATGCGTTTCTCAAGATAAAGATCTTGCCAAGAGGTTGTATCCAAGTCCCTGCTAGTATTACCTGCTGTTCCAGAAACTCAGGAAGTATCCTGAATTTGGGATACAGCTAAATGTCATTAATTTTAGGTGGTACAAGTTCATTGTTAGTGATAACCTTAGGTTCATTTTTTTCCTTTGTTTAGCAAACGTTTCCTTGTGCTATATTTTGGATAGATATATAAGATACTTAAGAGAACAATTTGCCTTTCAGCACCTTGGAACATTTTATAGTCTTCTCCATTTGCATGAAAGCAATTTTAACACATTATCTTCTTCATTCACAACCATTACCTCGGGATGAACTCTGGCTGAGCTTGAATTAAGTGGGCAATTGAGAATAATAAATTCTATAATTCAGACCTTTACTACATTATTTTTCTAGCTGTTGGGATGAAGTGAGGAGTAGAAGACGTGCATGACAACACAGAGGTCAAAAAAATAACTGTGGACTAAATAAACCAAGGGCTTATTTTTTATTTTATTTTCGCAAGATGGATAAGAGAAACCTGTTTTCTAGCATGGTCTTGCAAGCATATATTTATAAGTCCTTCTGGAAATTGACTACATAACTCTTTCAAAGGTCTTAGCTCCTACTTTGTTCCTGTTGCTACTTGGGCCATATTCTCAGCTGCCACCCAGAATGCTTTCTGGTCTTGAAAGATGTTAGCCTCCTCTCTTTCCCCCCAAACATGTACTGAGAGATACTAGGGCCAGGCACTCTTCTGGGGTTGCTAGAAATATAACAGCAAACACAAAAAATTTGCTGCTTGCCGAAACCGGTTTGGCTCAGTGGATAGAGCGTCGGCCTGCAGACTGAAAGGTCCTGGGTTCGATTCCGGTCAAGGGCATGTACCTGGGTTGCGGGCACATCCCCAGTAGGAGATGTGCAGGAGGCAGCTGGTTGATGTTTCTCTCTCATCGATGTTTCTAACTCTCTGTCTCTCTCCCTTCCTCTCTGTGAAAAATCAATAAAATATATTTAAAAAAAAAATTTGCTGCTTGCATGAAACTTACATGAATGTGTGTGTGTGTGTGTGTGTGTGAGTGTACAAACAGTAAGCATAATAAAGCATAAAATATATAGAATGTTATAGGTGGATAAATACTGTAAAGATATATAAAGCAGAGAAATGGAATAGAAGGTGTTCTGTATATGCTAATTAGTTTTATGGCAGGGGACCTGCATTTTAAGACAACCCAGACCGAATTCTTCAATATTAATCATATGCACCTTAGAGACTTGATATGAGCACAAGTGATTGGCACCTCAGACAAATTTTGGAGGCTTAAAATATTTTCGACCCCACTTACTCCATATTCTTTCCTTTCATTCTTGTTTCTTCTTTTCTTCTCTTTTCTTTATTGTTCTTCATCTTTGCTTAGTGAAGCATTAGAATGGTGCAATAGAAAGAGCAGTTCCACCGACTGGGACCTAACACGAGTCATTGCTGTGAGCCTCGGCTTCCTCATCTGTGAGGTGGAGATAATAAAACACAGTGTTTGGTAGTGTTGTGACGATTAGAGATGAAGCATGTTTGCAAAATGTCAAAGTCTCTAATTGCAGGCCTCTTAAAAGGGTAGCAATGATAATAGAAGCACATTTGCTGCCATACAAGTAAGAGAAGAATGTGTGCCAGCCTTGAGGTAACTCCGGGAAATGAGAACAAAAGGGGACTAGGACTCAAACCAGGTAGAGTCGTCCAGCATCCTCAACTATTTCCGACAAAGGCTTTACTAATATCCTATTGCAGACAAATAGGACGTGAGCTCCAGATCCGCTGTAATGGTTTCCTTCCATAGCACTGATTTAGCTCTTCTCAACGAAACCTTTCATCTTTTTTTAAACACGCAAGATAGCTCTGCTAACAATAATGCTTATAACAAGCACGCAATGTGTCAGGCACATTTATGGCTTGAAATTCACCTAGTTCTTCAATGACCCTGTGTGGCAGGTCCCTTCATCATCATCCCCTGTTAGAAGGTATCGGAGAGGCGAATTGAATTGGGGCCGCCGCGGGGCCCGGTCAAGCGGCAAGCCCACGACCATACCTGGTCAGGCGTACTCCCTCTTTCACAGGCGTGGAGTTGGGGTTCACGTCTACTGAACTGTGGGGGGGAAACTTGCAGGAAGCCTGGAGACCCGTTAGTTGCTTTGGGGTTCCCTTGAGCGTCCTTGAAAAGGGTGGCATCCTCCTTCCCTCCTGCCTTTAAAGAAGTTGGTTAGGAGCTAGGGGAGGCGGTGACCCCCACCCCACTTCTAAACTTCAGGGGAACCTCCGACCGGGAAAACCAGTTAGTCATTTCGTTACAGTCATTTCGGATTTTACAAAGAGGGGCGGGGCCTCCAGAGGAGGTGGCACGGGTGTGTGTGTGTGCAGGGACTCGTGCGCAACTCGCGAGCCGCCGATTGGCCGGGGCAGAGGCCCGTCCCGCCTCCTCCCGACCCACCTCCGGGTGGCCTCGCGGCGGGCCCGCGGGCGCGCGGGGGAGGCTGGCGGTGCCAAACTGGCAGGAGGCGTGGCGCCGGGGGCGGCGCGGCGGGCGCTGGGGGCGGGGCCCGGGCGTTGCGCGCGTCACGGGCTGCGGCCCCGCCCCCGGGTCCCTACGCGGCTCTCTCCTCCACCCCCGCCTTGTCCGGCTGCTCGCTCAGTCCTCACTCCACGTTCCACGCCGCGGCCTCGCTGCCCCGCGAGAGGCAGCCCCGCGCTCGCTGCGTGCGCCCGCGCGCCTCGCACCTCGCGCGCTCGCCCGGCTCTCCCCACGCGCGCGCGCCCCGCGCACGGACACACGTTCGTTTCCCCTCGCGCCTTCGGCTCTCGGCGGCGGCGGCGGCGGGCGAACTGCGCGGGGCCACACCGTAGCGGCCGCCGCGGGCTGGCCGGCCGGCCATGGAGGCAGATGGGGCTGGCGAGCAGATGAGACCGCTACTCACCCGGGTAACCAGCAGGGTGAGGGCGCCGCGGGCGGCGGGGTTCCTTGGCCGGGGCGGGGGGCGCGGAGCGAGGCAGACAAAGGCGGGGGCGCGGCGGACGTCGCGGTCTGGCCACCCCGTCCGGGCCCCGGCGCCCCTCTACCGCCCCGCGCCCTTGCGGCTCTCCATCCCCTTTGTGTGGCGGCCCGGGGCGCGGGTGCGAGGGGCGGGCGGCGGCGAGCCGAGGAGGCCCGAGTCGGGGCGGCCGGCAGCGCGCCGCGCGCATCCTCGCCACCCGTATCCTCGGCGCAGCTGGGGCGAGACCCCGGCACCCCCGCAGGGCCCGGGACCCCGATCCTCTCTTCCTTTCTCTCTTTCTCTAGTGCTCGTCCCCTCATTCCCGTGCGCCCTCCCCGGCCGGGGTCTCGGTTCCGGTCGCCTGGGCGCTGGAGTTGAGATGAGCCCCTCGAAAGCCCATCTTTCTTCTCCCTCTAAGGAGGAGCTGGCTCCACCTGTCTCTAGCCCCAGGCGGTGGTGAAGAGCTGGGGTGAATCTTCTCCTTCCCCCCCTCCTCCCTCCTCCCGCGTCCCTCCAGCCGGTCCGCTCTGCGCTTTGTTCGGTGAGTTCTCCGGCCGCGTGGACGGCCGCCCTCTTTCGCGGCCAAGGCTTCTGGTCGCTGCTGACGGTGCCGGGCCCGCCTCCTCCTCTTTTGGCGAAAACCGGAGGAGTCTGCTCCCGCCGCGGGCCAAGTGGGAAGAGGAAGGTGTCCGCAGCCTCCGCGCGGCGCCTCCTTTCATCGGCCCGGCGGAATCGCGGTTCCCGGCTCTGGCTTCAGGCTCAGCGGCCGCGGGCAGTGGGGGTGGGCTTGCCAGAGGTCGGCGTGCCCCTCTGGGGTGCTGGCCCGCCAGGCACACCGCGCTCCGGAGACGGGACTTCCTGCTCTCGTGCCGAATACATGTGTCCCCAGCCAGTGGGGACTCTCTTCTCCCTTCGTCGTTCCCGGCTCAAGGCGCATGGAGGTGTAACACATTTTCCGATTCCCAGTTCTGACTCTGTGACCAGCAAAAAAGGGAGGTTGCCGTGAAAAATTTTCCAGCCTTTCACCACTTAGCAGGAAAATGGCTTTTCACGTGTTTGTGTTAATGATTTTCCTTAGAGCATTCCCCGCCCCACCCCCGCGTCCCCAATCTTTTTAAGGATGATGGTAAGGCCCTGGAGAGTAGTCATTCATCATTTTAGTCTGTTTCATTTATAAATTTTCAAAACATGGAGAAAAACTGAATCTCTAGACAGTGAAGTCATTATTGAGCAGTGGTTCCTGAGGTCATTCATAGTGATGGTCATGGAATCTTCTGTAATTGTGTGCCCTTGGAGTAAACTGTCTTAGCGCCTTCTCTAATGGTGTGTATCACGTAGTGGTGTTTGCTCTTAAATGTATTATTTGCAAAGTTTCAGTTCGGACCTGTAAAGAGCACTCGAGTTTTCATAAAGCTGGATAGGGCCTGTGATGTCTTCTCAAGTATTGCCTGCTTAGCTAGCAGAGAAGCACATGATCATGTCATTGCCTTCCAAATCATTCATTCATTCATTGTAATAACATTTGGAACCTGTTGTGTAGTAGCCAACAAGACAGAACCAGCTCTACTCAACAGAACTTACATTAAATTACACTTACAAGTGACTCAGAAATGATCAAACACTATATATCTTTTGAATTTAAATTCTTTATTGTTTAAAGTATTATGTAAGTCTCCCTTTTCCCCATTAACCTCTCCCTGGCGCCCCCCCCCCCAGCTCACCCCCCCCCCCCCCCCATGTCCATTGATTATGTTCATATGCATGCATACAAGTTCTTTGGAGATCAAACACTATTAATGGCAGGGGAGCCCTTTGGAAGGGTCTGCCTTCTGAATCTTTGGGGAAATAAGACTTAAGGAAGTAAACATACAAATCAGAAATACAAATAAAATATAAAAAAACTATTATACAGTCACAAAATAGGATGGGAGAACAGGAAAACTGTGGTTTAAGTAATAGAGAACACTGTAACTTGAAAACGGACAAGAGGAACTATTTACTTACTGATTTTTTCCTCTTCTAGTAAATGAAAGTCATAAAAATGGAAGATAATTATATTCATCAGTCATAACTTCTCCAACTCATGCCAACTGCTTAGCATAGCCAAAAAAAAGGAGCATAAAATTCATAAAATGCTACCTTAGGTATGTAATTATGCAAACATTTTTGAATAAATTGGTGGCAGTTTATAGTCTGAAATTTGAGCTCGTCTGTTTCATAATTTAGGCTCAAAGATTATTTTTCCTTCTAAAATTCTGTAATTTCTCATTGATCATAGTTTTGGGATAGAGAGGAAAGTCATATCTTATAAAAATACAACCTTTGTTTGCTTTGTTACAAAAACTTATCATTGTAGGCCTCCCTTAGAATTGATTTAACTCTCAGTCTTATTTTCTGGTATAGATTAAATCCTGTTAGAACAAGTAGCATTGTTTAGAAGGTTCTCAAGTCTTAGCAAATGTTCTTTTAAGCAGTACATGATTTAATACAGTCTGTTACCACTGAAATTTTGGGGCTGTCCCATGAATTTTATTGTAAGATTTTATTCATTTTATGAGTATCTACTACATGCCAGGCACTGGGTTAGAGGCAAACAAAGTAGACAGAGACCTAACTGAATTTATTTGGGCATGTGTAGCGAACACAGGGATAGTGCTTGCATTCTTCCTAATTTCATTTGTGAGCACCAGTTAAAACATTTTCATAAGTCTGCTAGAAATACATTTTTAAAAAGTAGTCATTGGAATAAATGAAAGATATTAACAACCCAATATGAGTTCAGCGGTGATTGTCAAGTAGGAGGTTTTTGATAAGTCTGTACGTTTTTGATAAGTCTGTATCTCGTTCGGCATCTGTGATTAGCTATTGATAGTTTTAGAGATAATGTGTATCCCAGGCATAATATCAGGATTTTAAGTTACCTTTTTGCCTTATTGCTGGTATATCTGGGGGCCACAATCCATGGAGTTGTAATAAGGGGGAGACAGCAAATCTGATAGCTGTGCAAATGAAACTGTATAACAATTAATTGTGTTGTGTTGAAGAATTGTTTTTTGTGATAATTGAGTCTGGGAAGTACACAGATTTTCTTCTAAGAGAGGCTATGAAAATTAGAGTGTTTTGTAACACTAGACTTCTGTTACTTGAGTAGGTTAAAATCGAAAGCCAAAGTAACCTGGTGTTGGAGGAACCTGGTATATTATTTTAGTGGTATGTGGTGTGCTAACCAATATATTCTAAAACCTTGGTAGTTAACACTTGTCAACATCCTGTGGTGGGTTGTTTTTCTTCCTCTTTCTTTCCCCTTCTGTCTTACTGTATTTTACCATAAATATGATCTTTGATAGGAACTGCAAGTGACAAAAATGGGCCATTAATATAAAAAAAAGCATACAGGTGATTCATAGGGTTAATGTTATAGATTAGTCAGTCTGGCTTTTGACTTCCTATATTATAGCTTCCTTTTATTGATGATGGGTTCTTTAGGTGTCACTTTTTAAGCATACAGTATTTTTAGTTTTGCAGTAAGAATGTATCAGTAATAAAGATTTACGTTTACATGTAAAAACGCAATTAGTCCCCCCTTTCTTTAGCTCCCCTTTTGAATGAGAAGTTTTGATCCCTGTGTAAAGCAGGTAGCTATTCCAACATTCTAGTTTACAATGAAGTTTGCCTCTATTTTTGTTTAGCAGACAAACTTTGGGTATTTTGTTGAGTGACACGTGTGGAGTTTTACAGCTTGGGGAAATTCAGGATTATTTGAATGATAATGATAACAGACCTTGAAGGGGTCTGTGGTCGGCCTATTGTTATGATAGTGTCCCGCAGTGCTGCTGCTAACAGTCTGCCTGAGGGCAGAGGGCTAGCAGACTGGAGTAGTGCTGGGCTCTAAATGAGTGGCTCTCTGCTTCCATGGGCTAGGCATTTTTAACTAAATGCTGAGATGAGAGTGGCTAAACAGTTTTTCAGTGCTGCTTAAGAAGATGATATGTTATGTCGTAGATTTGCATTTTTATCTGGAACTAATATGCCAGCACAGAAAGGTCCTAGAGTGGCTATTTTAAGATGATTTTAAAATTTCCTTTTAAAAAGGACATTGTAAAATATTTCAGTTTTTCCTAAGCTATAGTTTGGATTTTAGTAAGTTCATTTAAGCAGGGGTTGTTTTCTTTTTTTTGACAGTATTTGACTCAACGGTAAAGCGCATTTCACAGTGAAATAGAAAAGATGTGTCAGTGTTTTAAATATGCTTTCCCACAGTTACTTGATAGGATTTACTTTGCTTGCTATCATTAATTGTTAAACATGATCTATGTGAATATGCTTTCTTTGCTTTGCACCAAGTACTCTTCATGTTGAATTCTCTGCTGTTTGTTCATTAGCTTTGCATGCAAAGTGTTCTGGGTTTCCTCTTAGTATTTGTAGTATTAATGGTGCCATAGGTAATATAGCACTGTCTATTTAAAATTGCTTTAAAAATAGATGTGACCATGGTGACAGTGGATGGATCCCAACGGTCCATGAAGCCCCAGAAACTGAAAAATTTTATGCTTATATGCATTCTTTCCAAGAAGGGTCAAATAACTTTACATTCAGATCTCAAAGGGTTTTATAATTAAACCAGCTAAGGAATGCCTTCTCCAAAAATGAGCCCAGCTTGCTTTTGTGCCTTCCTTACAAAGTTTACACTCTTATATTTTGCTTAAACAGAAGACAATGATTATTACATCCACCCCAGTATTTGCTAAAGTGTGTTTTGCAGAGTACAACATCTACAGAAGGTTTTGCCATAGAGTCTTTCTAAAGCCAAATAAGTTTGGGAAATACTACATGCTGTACTTTTTGGAGATTTACAACATATAATGGTATATTACATTGTGTAAGGGTATACGAGAAATCCTGTAATAAATACCTTAAACTTGGATGGGGAGAGAATGCAGCCATGTGAGGTGGGACTTTCTAATGGTTCTTATAAAATATGAACAGTAGGTCACTAATACGTTGTATTTTAAGTTTAAGAAGGCAAGTCCTGTGATATTGATAATTCGCTTTGTTAAAAAGCACAGGAGAAATTTGGAAAATGTATCACGTAAGAAGATGCTTTGGAAGCAATCTGATAGGACACTAGTTGAATAAATTATGGTATATTCACACCATGGGATACTACAGTTATAAAAAAAGAATGAGGATGGATGATCCCTTTATACTGAAGTGGCAAGATCTCTAGGATAAATTGATTTAAAAAGGCAAGGTATGGGACAGAGAATCCTGTACAGTGCTTTATTCTAAGTGGGGGATAAGAAAGTATAATTGTATTTACTAGTATTTGTTTGTGTGTTTTTTTGTTAATCCTCGCCTGAGGATATTTTTTCCATTGCTTTCCTGAGAAAGTGGAAAGGTGGGAGGGAGAGGGAAAGAGAAACATTGATTTGAGAGAGACACATTGACCACATTGACCGGTTGCCCCCGCACGTGCCCCAATGACGGGCCAGGCGTGGAACCCGCAACCCAGGTAAGTGCCCTTGACTGGGAATCAAACCTGAGACCCGTTGGTGCTTGAGCTGTTGCTCTAACCACTGGGTAATGCTGGCCAGGGCAGTATTTGTGTAAATGTACTGGAAAGATAAACAAAGAACTAATAAAAATGGTTGCCATAGAGGGTGTGAGGGGGACAGGAATTGAAACAGGAGCGGGAATAAAATTTCAGTGCATACCTTTCTGTACAGTTTCAATTTTCGAACCATGCAAGGGTATTATCTATTCAGTAAAATAGGATGATCTGTTATATTGCTTTATATCAGGGGTTAGCATATCCAGTGCTTTCATGAGAGAGATGTGACTGTATGAACTGCTTCACTCTTTATGTTATTAAGGCACCACATAAATACCAAAGTTGTTAATGCACGGCTCAGTACAACCACATACTACATGCCTAATAATACTGAATGCACAAGTCCTTTGGAATTTTTGAGTTTGCACGTTACTGATGTCCTGATCCTCCTCTCACTTGCAAGTCCTTTCTAATCAGGGATCTAGACTAGTTGAGGAGTAAATAGATGGCAGGATGGGGGAGGAGACGGAGGTTGCTGTAATAAATGAAGTGCCGTAGGCATAAGGAAATAGCTGCTTGCTTACATGTATGATTTTATTTTTTAGTTTTTTATTTTATTATTATTATTTTTTAAAATATATTTTTATTTATTTTTTACAGAGAGAAAGGGAGAGAGATAGAGAGTCAGAAACATCGATGAGAGAGAAACATCGACCAGCTGCCTCCTGCACACCTCCCACTGGGGATGTGCCTGCAACCAAGGTACATGCCCTTGACCGGAATCGAACCTGGGACCTTTCAGTCCGCAGGCCGACGCTCTATCCACTGAGCCAAACCGGTCTTGGCTACATATATGATTTTAAACTTAGAAATTTTACTTTCTGATTTTATACTTACCACTGACTGAGGATAATAAATATTTTTGAAATGACCCAGATTAATTACAATTAATTGTTGAGATTACGGTGGCACAGTTGCAGGGGGCACTGAGTATACGCATATTTCTCTGTTTTTGCTCCACGAGGCACCGTTTACCTTGAGTACAGTGGAACTGGTCACTCCTTGAGTTGTGCAACATGGTTACCACCAAGTACTGCGGGAAGACATCTCTGTGACCATAGGTTCCTCATGTTGTTACACATATTCCGTGTGCAATGTCTGTCCCTGCACTTTAAAAAGTTAGGTAAAAATAAGAACAAAGAAATGATTTCCAGTCTTTAGAAGCCAGTAGTTGAAAAAGGTAGACAACCACTTTTTCCTCTCTTGCAAGTATTTTTCTATTTTCATTTGGGTGTAAACCGCAGTGATGTTCCGAGACTGCAGTACCTCCCATGAAATAGCCTCCCCTAAAGCTTCCCGCACTCCTCCTCTGATCTAGGTGGGAGGAGGTACATCATGTTTCTCATGTTGATGCGAATCACTAATCTAGAATTTATGGTTTTGTCCTTTGCTGCGGGCAAGTTAGTGAAGAACTGATTTTTTTTTTTAATCTTTATTTTTGGAAGTATTACATATGTCCTCCTTTCTCCCCCATCGACCCCCTCCAGACCACCTCACCACCCCCAACCCCCCACCCCAGGCCTTCACCACCCCACTGTCTGCGTCCATGGGTTATGCATATATGATCACCACGCCTTCCCTCCGAGATTCTGCACTCTGTTCCATGCTTCCATGTCTCTGGATCCACAGTGAAGAACCAACTTTTTAGAGAAAGCCTGCTTTGAGTTATGCATTTCATTAAGCATTTGTTAATCACTTATCTGTTATAGATGTGAACTCGTGGGCAGAGAGAGAGGTTTTTGAGAATTTCTCAGGCCATACAGTTAGTAAGAGGCTAAGCCAGTGGTTCTCAACCTTGGCTGCACATTAGAATCACCTGGGAATCTTGTTAAAACCCTGATTTCTGGGCCTCATCATTAGTAACAAAGAAACAGAATTTCTGGAGGATGAGGCCCAGAAATCAGGATTTTTAACAAGATTCCCAGGTGATTCTAATGTGCAGCCAAGGTTGAGAACCACTGGGCTAAGCTGGGATTTGAACCCATGGTGGCTGCCAAATCACTGCTCAGCCCCTCATCTGTAGGCTGGAGTAAACAGTCAAAGATCCCTGTTAGTCAGTACCACTTAAAATTAAGGATATCAGATAATTTTACTTGTATGATACGTGAAAGCTCGGTTTGTCTCAGTTAATCTAGTTGACTGTAGTTTACTTCTCTAAGAGCTTTCATGATAACTTTTGTGAATTTGTTGCTAATGTTATAGCACATATTTCAGTGAAATTTGCCTCTGCCTCCAGATTCCGTGGGGGCTGGGATAGAATTTTTCTGGATCATTGCTAAATCCTCAATTAGGTCTCTTCCAGGGTTTAACACATAGAAAGTATTCAGTGAATATTTGTTCAGTGGATGAATGCTAGCATAACATGAAATGGTAAGGTTGAAGTTGAATATGCCTCTAGTTAACTGCTTAATCAGTCAGTTAATAAATTAGATAGTGTTTTTGTGGTTACCATGAAGACTCCTACTTTGCTTAACATAACTGCCAATAGAAGAGAATGTTTCTTGCCTTGGTTCTATTGAAGGGGGCGGGAGCATTGGATAAATACAGCTTGGATTGATTCTGAAGTAAGAGTACTTAACATTTTTTTTTTTCTTAGCCTGAGATAGAGTTTTAGACGAAGTGAATAATAAACACATTAAAATGAAAATTTTATGACTTAAGATATTTTCTCAAGTTTTAAATACATTTAAATTGATTGTTGGAAAGCAGAGGGTAGTCTAATTATTTATTAATACTTGTGTAATATTTGCTTTAAGAAAATCCATGACTTTAAATGTATATGTCTATAAAGGACCAGCAGCAAGACAAGGGATTTAAATGCCAGATACCCTGCCAGCTGTTAAGTATATCGGTTTGAAATTGTGCTATTTTATTAATTCTTTAGAACTGTCACATAGAATTTTTTTTTCTGCTCGTCTTTTACTTTTATGGTTTTTGAGGTTCGTAGTCTCCCTTCCTTCCTGGTCTTTGCGTGCCTAACTTCCCAGTCCATGCGCCAGTGTTTGCACAGGTGATATAACTGGCCGGTGCACCGACTCAGTCCTTTCAGTCGTATTCTGTACTTGTTTTTGTTTTGCTTATAATTGTTCCCAAATGACCTCCTAATATGTTCGGGAAGAACTTCCTCATCCATTCTTGCACATGCCATTAGCAGTATCATCAGGATAATGTTCTCTTAGGAGCTTGTTTATATCTGGGCAAGTTGGTCTCCTTTCTGTTAGGAATAAGGGATTCATTCAGACTAAAATTGGCCTTCATTTGTTTGGTCTCTCATTTTATTGTATTGGACTGTTATTATTAGGTAATAGGAAATTCACTAAACATCCGCAAGCCCCAACCCTCATGTTAAAAACAAGATAAAATTTGGGGGTAACTTAACAACTTAGCCTCTGGTGTAGCAGGTACATGTTTGGGTTTCAGATACACCTGAGTTCCCTGTCCCTAATCTGCCACCAGGTGACCTTGGGCAGCTAACATCTTTGAGTTTCTTTTTTTTCTTATCAATAAAATTGAAATTATAATATCAACGGAGCTTCTTCAGGATCAGGGAAAAATATATACTGTATAAAATGATAAATGTTTCCTTGGAAACTTGTTATTAATAATCATCCTGTGGTTCTTGTGAAATATCTCATGTAACAAAGTTCTAAGAGTTACTGTACATATTGATTGAGAAATGGACTAGAAAATGTCCTTAAGTCTTGAGGTCTTCTGGATAGCTCTGTGGCAAAGGGTCATGCATTAGGTAAAACCGTCTTCCTCCTGTGTTTCTCCTTTGCTCTCACACTACTACCACACTCAACCCTTCTGACACCAGAGGTGTGGGGGTTTTCCCCACACCAAGCAATTCTGGGACACCAGCTGGGTGTCCTACAATTCATCTCAATTCTGACAGTATCTACTTGGAGATAGTATTAGACCCCAAAGGTCAACTGCTCAGTCTCACTAGGCTACCTCCCTCCCCTCTTCAGTTGCCAGTTGCAAGTCCAGGTTGTCCCCTGTGCTTCTGCCTGATGAGCTATAAAGCGGAGGTTCCTACCACCTCCTTTGATTCAGTTGATTTGCTAGAGCTTCTCACAGAACTCAGGAAGACAGTTTACCGGTTTATTCTGAAAGGGTATATTAAAGGATACAGATGAACATCCAGATGGAAGAGATGTGTAGGGGAAGCTGCGGGAAAGGGCACAGAGCTTCCATCATGCCTTCTCCAGGTGGGCCACTCTCCCATTGCCTCCACCAACTGGAAGCTCTTTGAACCCTTTTGGGATTTGTCATGAAAGGCTTCATCTGTAGGCATGACAATCATTAACTCCATTTCTAGCCCCTCCCCCGTGTCTGGAGAATGAAGGGTGGGGCTGAAAGTTCCAAGCTTCTAATTAATCATGGTTTGGCCTTTCTGCTGACCAGCCCCATCCAGAAGCCTACCTCAAGTCACCGTCTTAGAACAAAAGACCCTGCTATCACCTAGGAAATTCCAAGGGATTTAGGAGCTCTGCGTGGAACCAGGGACAGAAAACAATATTTATTTTTTATATTATGTCACAGGTTAGAATAGTGGTTATTGAACTTAGCATTACAGCTTAGCATTCAATTTAAAAGAATGTCATTACATTTTGACAAAAATGTTTAGAAGTTTGAAGCATAATATTTTCATTTAATTTTAACCGTTTGACAAAAGATTTAAAATGTGAAATAGGTCTCTCCTTTTAAAAGTAGAGTACTGCCTTGGCTGGTACGGCTCAGTTGGTCGAGTGCACCAAAAGGTTGCCAGTTTGATTCCTGGTCAGGGCAGTCCATGCATGATCTGACCTCACATTGATGTCTCTCTCTCTGTCTTCCCCTTCCCTCCCTCCCTCCCACTCTTTCTAAAAATCAATGGAAAAAATAATCCTCTGGTGAGGATTAACCAAAAAAACAACAACAAAAAACAAGTTTGATAGAAATAAGATATAAATGAAGGTAATTTTATTGATTAGAAATCAAAACAGTATTTTAATATAATGATCTTACAGTAAAATATGGGCCCCCCAGAATTTAGAATTTATATTGGAACTGTGATGGGCAGAGGTGGGGGATAATATCATAAAGGGGTGAGGGAAAGAATTTTCATTTAATTTTATTTCAGATCACAGGAAAATGCCAATAGCATGTTTTACATAATTGCATTTATTCAAATTTTATGTTAACTTATTTTGCTATTATCTCTTAATTGCATTGGTTTAGCAATAAATGGGTTTAAAAGGTTAAGTGATGAATATTGAGTGGGTTAGCCATGGGGTATTGTTTTATACTTACAGGGCCCGTGTTTCCACAGATATGGTTGTGAACTTCAAGGGGCCGTTTAGAGTATAGTTTGGTGGCAGTGAACTTCAGGTCATTGGGGATCACTGCATCTCTGCATCTACAGTAGGTGGAGATATCTGATTGGAAAAATAAATCATGTTCATTGAGAACATATTTGTAGAAAGCCAAACTGATAACATTTCTGTTTCATTTTACAAGCTGCCTCAAGTGAATGCACATATCCTATATAATAAAAGGCTAATATGCAAATCGACTGAACGACAGAAAAACTTGTCGCTATGATGTGCACTGACCATCGGGGCAGATGCTTGACAATAGGAGCTGCCCCCTGGTGGTCAGTGCACTACCACAGGGGGAGCGCCACTCAGCCAGAAGCTGGGCTCATGGCTGGCGGGCGCAGCAGCAATGGCGGGAGACTCTCCTGCCTCCACAGCAGCACTAAGTACCCCTGGGGGATGTCCTACTGCCAGGAGCGGGCCTAAGCTGGCAGGCGGACATCCCCCAAGGAGTCCCAGACTATGAGAGGGCTCAGGCCTGGCTGAGGGACACCCCCCGCCCCCCTTCCAGTGCATGAATGTCATGCACTGGGCCTCTAGTATTATAATGAATGAGCATTGGTAGACTAATTTTGTTTGGGTCTGTTGGTAGGGGTTGTTTACTGTTCAAAGCCTTAGATCACTTTAAAGTACAGCTTCTGCTTCTGTTTGTCATCTGATAAAAGTGAACTTGACCTGTGGTTTACAGAGTGCAGGTCTGGGGCCTTTAATCAGAACTTTTTACTCACTGTGTTGATTGTGAATTAAAAGTTTTAACTTTGCTCCCTCTCACCCCTACCCCCACCCGCCCGCCTTGTCCTCCATTATTCTGAGTAGCTATGGAGCTAAAACTCTGACCAACCTCTGCTTGTTCAGCTTTTAAAGTAGTTGTTAAATAAAACTTAGGGAGGGTTTTCCCAACTGTTCATTCTCTGAACCTTCTCTACTATTTTCAGAACTGCAGGTTGTGACTTTCCATTGATTTGAAAAAACTATTTATTGGATTATCACAAGTATTTAAAGACTAAAAGGCAACAGAGTAGACAGTAACAGAACATGTTGCAGGTGGTAAGGACACATAGTATGTGAAACTTGTTTGTCTTATGTATACATACATAGACATGTAATCAGATATGTATGTGCTGTATTTCCAGAGCTTGCTATTAAATGTATTTCTTCTCAGGGGTTGCTATTCAAAAAGGAAAAGGAAATTGATTTCTGTAGATGAGCATTTGATTACATTCTTTTGGGATAATATACATATATAGTATAACATGTATATATCTATATATCTATAAACATTTTCTCATTAAAAATTTTAACATTCAAGTAAGTATTGAGATTAAACATGTCTAAATGCTACATCAAAAAGTTTTTATATTGGAAAATTTAACTTCATGTTTCGTTAGCAGTAGCTTACTGGTTTCATGTATATGAAGTGAGGTGTCATGAGAAGGAAGAACTGCCAGTGGATTTTCTCTGTTCAATATCAAACTTGCGTCAACTGTTTCAGCTTTTAGACTCATGGACAAAAACAAAAATTGGAGTATCTGAAATTAGAAAGACTTTGTTTAGTCAGCTTGACCCAGAAGTACCAGAAATAGTGCAATATATTGAATGAGATCATTTGGAAAGGACTTATGGAAAACTCTATTGATAAAATCTTATCTTTAGGAATGTAGCAATTGAATCATTACTCTATTACTGTACATTGACTGCTTTGAGTTTTTGGAAGAGGCAAGATGATAAGCATGGAATGCTTAATGACACTGAACTATAATTCTTATATTTTATGTGTGAGTAAAAAATAGAACAAACTTGAAAGACAAGTATTTTTTATTGTGTAGGATAACCCTAGAGAGTTAGTTGTTGTTTTTTTAAGAGAATTCTGAAGTACATTCCATTGGGTTCAACAGTTTATGATGTAGGAAGGAATGAGAAATTCTATTTGATAAGCTATAATTTAAAACTCTGTATTTGCAGTTTAAGTATCTGAAAGTGAAAAAAGGAGAATAAGTTCCTGTATGATTCTGTTTTATTTCTTGTTTTGTCTTCAATGGAAGGAAATTTAATATTAAAAATTATTAATAGTGAATGTTGAAATAGATCAAAAGTTAGTATTGAATGTCTCTTGGAGGTGGAAATTAAGGGTAAATAGATGGTCGCAAGGAGCCTGCATTATATTTGTAATAAGAGTATTTTTAAGTATCGGAATCTATCCTATCTAAAATAGTCAAACATGGTAATTAACCGTACCTCCGACATGCTTCCCATTGGCTAATCAGGGCGATATGCAAATTAACTGCCAACCAAGATGGCGGCCGGCAGCCAGGCAGCTGAATCGAACAGGAGGCTTGCTTGCGCCAGTGAAGGAGGAAACCAAGGTTCCCCGCCTGCCACTGCTGGGCTCTGAGCTTGCACTCTAAGAAACAATGTTACATGTATAGAAGCTAAACAAACCCTAGAAACCTGCTTTCGCCAGCCAGGCCTCAGAACTGGAGTTGCAACAGTGTTTCAATTATAGAAGCCAAACAAACCTGCTTTCAGCAGCCGAGGTCTCAGAGCTGGAGCCGAGCCTCAGAGCTAAAGCCGGCTCTCAGCTCCAGTGACAGCCATAGAAGGTAAATAAATCCAAGAATAAAAAAAAGAAAAGAAAAGGAGAGGTTGGGAGCTTCAGTCACCCGCCAGCTTGAAAACGGCCCTCAGCCCCTCACCCAGACTGGCCAGGCACCCCAGTGGGGACCCCCACCCTGAAGGGGGTGTGACCAGCTGCAAACAGCCATCATCCCCTCATCCAGGCTGGCCAGGCACCCAAGCGGGACCCCCACCCTGATCCGGGACACCCTTCAGGGCAAACCAGCTGACCCCCACCCGTGCACCAGGCCTCTATCCTATATAGTAAAAGGGTAATATGCAAACTGACCCTAACAGCAGAAGGACTGGGAATGACTGGTCACTATGACACACACTGACCACCAGGGGGCAGACACTCAATGCAGGACTGCCCTCTGGTGGTCAGGGCACTCTCACATGGGAGGAGCTCTGCTTAGCCACAAGCCAGGCTGATGGCTGCCAGTACAGTGGTGGTGGTGGGAGCCGCTCCTGCCTCCTCAGCAGCGCTAAGGATGTCCGACTGCAGTTTAGGCTTGCTCCCCGCTGGCAAGTGGACATCCCCTGAGGGCTGCTGGGCTGCCAGAGGGATGTCTGATTGCCATCTTAGGCCCAATCCCTCGGGGAGCGGGCCTAAACCAGCAAGTGGTCATCCCCCGAGGGGTCCCAGACTGCGAGAGGGCACAGGCCGGGCTGAGGAACCCCCCCCCCCCCCGGAGTGCACAAATTTTTGTGCACCGGGCATCTAGTCTTTTTATAAAAGCCACTTCTTACACAGATCAGTGGAATGATTACCCCTAAAAGAGTTAAATTATTTTGCAGGAATTGGACAACATCTCATTGTTTTTCTGAGACTATCAAGTGGATAGCAACGGCTTCAATTAGTGCCCTCGGTGTTTGTTTTTTTAACTGTAAAGATGGTTGCAGTGAAAATTATTTCCACATAATTGAGATTTAGGTTCTTGATGAGTTTAAATGTGGGCATGGCTATCATCTTACCAGAAGTTCTCTAAATTACTGCAGTTCTAGAACTGAGTCCCTTTAGAGCAGTGGTTCTCAACCTGTGGGCCGCGACCCCTTTAGGGGTCAAATGACCCTTTCATAGGGGTCACCTAAGACCATCGGAAAACACATATATAATTACATATTGTTTTTGTGATTAATCACTATGCTTTAATTATGTTTAATTTGTAACAATGAAATTGGGGGTCACCACAACATGAGGAACTGTATTAAAGGGTCACAGCATTAGGAAGGTTGAGAACCACTGCTTTATAGGTTTTCAAGCATAATCAGTGTTTGAACTTTTGTTGACTGTTAGGTCCTCAATGGAAGCATTATAGGAATTTATGCCTATTTATATTTTACAGTGTCATTCATGGGATTCAGTAACCAGTATTCACCCATAATTCTTACACTTTAAATTTTGAGGCTCTCTAGTTGCTTGTTTTCCCGCCCCCCCTTTTTTTTCCCCCACTATTTGTACTTTTTACCATATCGAGTTACCATTCATCACCCATGTGTATTTTATTTAAATACCTACACTGTTACCAATTTTTTCAAAATCTTTTTTTGTTTGAAAGGTATTCATGCAGAGACTTGTCAAGGCTTTTAAAAATAAAATCATTAAGTAGATGATTTTTCTTACTTTTTATTTCTGTGTTCTTACTTGGAACCCCTGATATCTCGTGCGTTGGTACCTCACCTAGACTTGCCCACTGTGAATAGTAGCCACCGCCTTTCTCATTCTTTGCATTTAAACACTCACTGCTGCTCAGTGCTGTGTGAGAAATTGAGACAGACATCCCGTAAAGCTTTACTCTTTCCAGGGTTCAGTAAGTTCAGAGGACATAATATTTGTAAAAAGTTAAAAAATAATATTTGTACCATAGGGGTATCTGCAAGTGTTAGTCATTTTGTAAAATACATTGATTTAAAAAAATAATCTTCAAATTTATTATAAATGAGGGTGATGTGCACATTTCTGATATTTGCTAATAGTTTAACTGACTATTTACTCGTGTTGTGAATAAAGTAGAGAACATAACAGGTCAGAACATAACCCTGTCAGTAGCGTGTAGTAGTATAATAACATTGTTCCTATTCTACACGTGAGGTATAAAAAGATTAGGCCTCCGCTCAGGGTCACATAGTTAGTGGGTGGAGGAGTCCGAGTTCAGACCCAGCTCTCAGGCCCCAGAGCGGGGCGCTGAATGCCCTTGACCATCTATTAATAACCTTGCCGGGGACAGAGCTCACAAAGCAACCTAGAATACCTCTTATGTTGTGCTTGATAGAGTATCTTTTTGTTAATACGAATGTAAACATTTATTTGACTGTGTACTGGATATGGCTCATGTGTTCTAAATGTTAAAAGGTCATGGTTTTCCTTGTTATTTAGCCAGTTTTTTTCCCTCTCCCTGCTGAGAAGACTGATTAAAAAAAAAGAACGTTTTTATTATCTTAGCATATGTGTTGAACATATGAAACCCTGCTCTTTGGAAGTGTATGCTGTATAGCTGAATTACCCTATGTCTGTCTTCCCTGTTATCTACTAATGTTCACTCTCTGTCTTGTATTGAAAAAGTTGGCACCTGACTCAGTCTTCTTGTAGGTCTCCCAGGTGAAGGCCTTGTCATTATGGGTTGTTTGAGAGTGCAAAATGGGGTGATCCGTTTTGGTTTGTTGATTTTCTCCTCGACTGGGACCCCCTCTCCCATTCTGTAATGCAGATGGATGGCCTCATGTGCTGGAGCGTCTCTAGATGCCAGTTCCTAAATTTGGATATTTAAGTCTGACCATAATCTCCCTTCCATCCCCAGCTCTCTCACTCTGCTTTTTATTTTTTGAACTTTGAAGCTCTTCAGTCACTTAACTCACCTTTTTTTTTGTATTTTGTGTTTTTGTTTTTTGTCCCTCTTCATCCACTTCTCTACGCAGTTTAGAATCCATGGCCCAGAGTTAGCAGAAGATACCAGAAGGGGACTGTACCCACTGCCCCTTTCACTTGGATAACTCAGCCGACACTTGACATGTCTTAAGTTGGTCTTATCAAACCTCTTTCTGAATTTCTTAATTTCTTATCAGTGAATGGCACCATTGTCTGGCTCAAATTTGAAAGTGTGAGCAGTATATCCAAAACCCAAATCCCGTGGATTCAGCATCCTTATCTCTCTAATCAATCGACTTCTCTCCATACTTCATTTGACTGCCATGGATCATGCCTCTGTCTTCTTTTGATTGAAATAATGCAGTACCTTTCCAGTGTTACAAAAAAAAAATAGTATTCTAACTATTGAAGAAAAAATTATTCAGTAACACTTGTTCAAGAATGGCAAAGCAGACTTTATTTAAGGGAGGACATTCTGATGGGTATAGGGAGCACTACCATGGGGGGAGAGATTGGACTCAACTCTGACTCTTGAAGGACAAGTGGGCACTTACATTCAGGAAACGGGTGGAGGTCAGGGGATGGAAAGTTACTCAGGAAACAGCAGAAGTAAGGGGGATTCTTGTTAGACCAACTCAGTAAAATTGCTGAAGGCAGACAGGACATAAACTCCAGGCTGGGTCAGATACCGAGGATTAGGGATTTTCCTTAAAATGATTTAACAGGATTCTTGCTCAAACTGGATTCTCCAAGGACATAGAGGGAAGCCAAAGGTCGGTTCTGAGCCTCATTCAAGTTTGGTCAAAGGAGAGAGTCTTTGTAGGAACTGATGAGCTCCTGAGTGTAATTCTTTAGTGTTGCCTTGATAGAGGATTTTGCACCACTGATGATACTCCCCATCGCTCTCAGTTTGAGTTGAAAACTTAACTAGGCCCTGGAAGGTCTGGCTCATTTTTCCTCCATCATCTTCTGTCTTTATTGTTCTTTCCTCCTATTCTACGTTTCAACCATATCCATTTGATTTTAGTTATTTGAATATGCTAGAATTATTCTCATCTCTGGATCTATTAGCCCAGTGCCTAACACATAGTAGGCACTTGTTTGATGATTAAGTGAATAAAGGAACAAATGAATGTGTCTTGTAGTAGAAGGATAGGCATAAAAATCTCTGAATTATTTATCCAAATGATTGACTTAGTGAAAAAAGACACTTAAAATACTTTATTCTATTGAAGAATTAGTTGATAACGCAAAGGGCAACTTAGATTTAGAATAATGCCTACTATATTTTATAGTACATTCTAAGATGCAGATTTGCATAAAATGAATGGAAAGTCATTTGCATTGAAGAAGCCTTTAACATAAAGGTTGGTGCTAAATATCCTTAGATTCAGGTTTGATGCTATTTCATGGCTACAATCTTGATTGTTTACTCTGTCTCCTAAAATTCATGGGGAGGTGACTTTAAATGAGTGTGAAACTATTATCACAACTGGATAATGCTAGGGCCAATACCCATGCTAGGACCAATTCTTTTCTTTTTTTTTTAACCTTTCAAAATGTTAGTATTTTATAAGCAAACTAGAGGCCCAGTGCATGGATTTGTACACCAGTGGGGTCCCTCGGCCTGGCCTGCACCCTCTCGCAATCTGGGACCCCTCTGGGGATCTCAGACTGCTAGTTTCAGCCTGATCCCCGCAGACCCAATCCCTGCACCGGGCCTCTAGTATGCATGTAAGATTTTTGGTTAATCTCTTCCCGCCCTTCCCCTTGCCCCCTTCCCTCTGAAATTCATCAGTCTGTTTCATGTTTCCATGTCTGTGTGTTGAGTATCTGCCCCCTGGTGGTCAGTGCGCATCATAGCTACCGGTCGAAAGGTTGAATGGTCACTTAGTCTTTTATATATCTACTAGAGGCCTGTTGCACGAAAAGATTCATGCAATAGGCTTTCCCTTCCCCTGGCTGCTGGCACCGGTTTTCCTCCGGCACCTGGGACCCAGGCCTTCGCTCTGGCCGGAGCCACCTTCAAGCCTTCGCTCTGCCGCTTCGCACCTACGTATGCAAATTAACCGCCATCTTTTTTGGCGGTTAATTTGCATATCTTGCTGATTAGCCAATGGGAGGCGTAGCGAAGGTATGGTCAATTACAATGTTTGTCTGTTATTAGGATAGTAATAAAAGCATAATATGCTAATTAGACCAGACACCTGGACGTCCTTCCAGACTAAGCTGTGGTGGTGGGGGCCGAGGCAGAGATGGTTAGGGGCAATCAGGCATGCAGGGGATCAGTTAGGGGCAATCAGGCAGGCACGGGAGCAGTTAGGGGCATCAGGCAGGCAGAGGTGGTTAGGGGCGATTAGGCAGGCAGGCAGAGGCAGTTGAGGGCGATCAGGCAGGCATGCAGAGGGGTTAGGGGTGATCAGGCAGGCATGCAGAGGGGTTAGGGGTGATCAAGCAGGCAGGCAGAGTGGTTAGGGGTGATCAGACAAGCAGGCAGAAGGGTTAGGGGCGATCAGGCAGGCAGGCAGGCCAGCGGTTTAGGAGCCAGTGGTCCCAGATTGCGAGAGGGTGCAGGCCGGGCTGAGGGACCCCCCTTCCCCACCCCATCTCCTGTGCATGAATGTCGTGCACCGGGCTTCTAGTATATAGATAAAAGCTATATGTGACTTGCTCTGAATCTGTCTAGCATGGAATATTGTATTTTGTTTTTACCACTAAGAAATCTGTTATATACATACAGAGTTAATAAAATTGTGCATAAAAAATTATATCTTCAAGGAGCTTGAAATTAGTTGGGAGATGGTGGTGAATATGTACAGAATAAATTTAATTTTACTTGAATGCAAAATGTAAAATTCACATAGTATGTGACCAGTAAAGATGATCATGTAGTAGGGTGGTACTAATACCTAATATTTAATTGTTTATTTTATGCCATGAACTTTTCTAAGCTCATTACATTCATTATCTTGTTTAATTTTACACCCTATCAGTTGTAACTACTGTTATTATCCGAATTCTACAGGTGAGGACACAGATCTTGTGAGATTAAGTAACTTGCCCAGCTAGTGAGCAGCAGAGCTGGGGTTTGAATTCAGACTATCTGACTCTAGCACCTATACTCATTAATGTTTTATCTTCAGCCAAAATAAACCTGGTTGACAAATTGCATTATACATGTACAGGTACAGTTTTCAGTAGTATCTAGTCTTAATTTTATGCTAATATAATTTGTGGAGATAATTTCTTGGATAAGGTCCTTAATTAGAAGCTGTTTCTCAAGTATATGTGAATTATCTTAATTACTTAATACAATTCTGTGCATTGTTTGCTTATTTATTCATGATTTGGTTTCTGTGAGCTACTCTATTTCTTCCATAACCATCTATTTTAAGGTTGCTGTTTATTTTCCAAATGAGATAACTGTTCCTACGTCCACTTTATATAGTCCTAAGATTTTATGATATCTCTTTATTTGTTATAGGTTCTTCTATTCTCTTTGTCTTTGCCAGTTTATCCTTTAAAAAATTACTATGGCCCTAACCGGTTTGGCTCAGTGGATAGAGCGTTGGCCTGCGGACACAAGGGTCCCGGGTTCGATACTGGTCAAGGGCATGTACTTTTGTTGCGGGCACATAACCAGTGGGGGTGTGCAGGAGGCAGCTCTGATAGATGTTTCTAACTCTCTATCCCTCTCCCTTCCTCTCTGTAAACAATCAATAAAATATATTTTAAAAAATTACTATGATGTTAGTGAATATTGGGAAAGATAAGACATAAACCCAAACCCAAGTCTTCGATCTTTCGTGTTCTTTGATGACCTCTGTAAGCATAAAGCGAGTTACTGTTGTTAGGAAGCTTTATTTTTATTCACATAAAAATAATGTCTCTTGTTAGAGAGCAAATATGAAAAATATTGGGAGAATGTGAAATAGAATATCTGATTGGCGTGTTTGTTTGAATTCAATTGAATTGGTTTCTAAAAGTATTTAAAGCCCAAGCTGGTTTGGCTCAGTGGATAGAGCGTCAGCCTGCAGACTGAAGGGTCCCTAGTTTGATTCCCGTCAAGGGCACAGGCCCGGGTTGCCGGCTCGATCCTCAGTAGGGGGCATGCAGGAGGCAACCGATCCATGCTTCTCTTTGATCATGGATGTTTCTCTTTCTCACTTTTCCTTCCTCTCTGAAATCAATAAAAATATTTTTTAAAAATAAAAGTATTTAAAGTTAGGTTATATGCTACTGAGCATGAGGATAATTGCCTGATGAATTAATTTTCATTAGCATCTGGGTTATTTGAAAGATAAATGTTATATTGAATCTTTAAAAAAAAGGAACTAGTATCACAGAGTAAATGGCAACAGCATTTGTTGTAATTGGTAAAGCCCTGCCAGTTTAACTGCAGAGTGGTTAAATTTGACAATATCTTAATCTTAAATCCTCAAACTATTTCTATTTAATAATTGACAGTTTTTACTCCAGGAAGTAAAAACAAATGGAATAAGCTTTGTCCATTTTCCACGCAGGGTTCTTTTGTTACCTGGAGTCAGAGATATATTTAAACTCACTATAGTTAGAGATATATTGTAACCATACAGGTTTTTTTTTTTTTTTGCTGGAACCCAGGAAAAGCCACACCAGAAAGAGGAAGGAAAGCTAGCTCAGAGAACAGTGATCTCTAATCATCTTCCTCATCTCTGACATATGGCTTCTTTGTCAGGTGACACTTGAAGTCACTCATATTTTCTATCTGCATTTGCTTCAATTTTCTCTTCCTTTTTCTGCCAGTCTGACAGAGTCCATAGTCTGGATCCTTCTAAGCAAGGCTGGTCTATGAAGTTCAGTAGATTAACCAGGTAACTGCACTGTGGTGAAATGCATACAGGGACAACGTGAAACAACTTAAAAAAATGACTTTTCATTTACTTCATTGTAAGCATTAATTATTCAGGGGTACATACAAAATGCCTGTATGAAAACTATAGCTCTACTATCTCCTAACTATCTAATACATAAATGGAATATTTATATAATAGTTATTTATCTTATTAATATTTAAATGTTTCTGAATCTAATTAAATGCCCAGGTTTGTCAAAGCAGGTGCCAGGAAAGTGTTTTCAAACCCTGAATTTTTCTTGCCTAGAATAGATACTTAGGGGATATGTATCCTCTTGCCATGAGCACTGCACGAGATCAATTCCACATGCCTAATGCTAGCCACCAGGTGGCGATCTTAAACATTGTTGAAGATTAGTAGTAGGTAGTAAAAACTGAATTGGTTGCCCAAATTCAGTTTTCACTGTAATAAAATATCTGAACACTATAGTCAAGTATTGTGTTTCTACACATAGCAATGCATGTCTGTGTAGTAAGAAATAGAACTAACTTCCTTGCCCATCATTATTAAAGGACATCGTTCTTCTCACATTATTTTTTAAAGAGTTTCAGAAAATTGAGAAAAGGAACAGTTTTAAATGACAGAATTTGAAACATGTTTTCTCTTAGCTAAGAAAATAGTGCACTGACCGCTTCCCCCCTCCCTATTTTTGTTAAATTAAGAGAAGCGTTTCTGGGTCCTTTATGTCAGCAGCACCATCTACATTGTTAGTAGTTATACCCTCTGTTATGCTTCTATACTAAAAAAGTGACTTCACATCTGTAAAGGGAACTTAACTGGGTACTACATATGTTTTCTTTCCCCCCATATTTACTTTAAATTAACATTTTTTTACATTTATTGGGGTGACATTGGTTAATAAGATTATATAGGTTTCAAGTGCACATTTCTATCTACATGATCTGCGTGTTGCGCTGTGTGCCCAACTCACAAAGTCAGATCATCTTCCTTTACCATATATTTGACCCCTTTTCCCCTTTACTACTCCCTGCCCCACTCACACCCCTTCTCTGGTAATCACCATACTCTTGTCTGTGTGTATGAGTTTTTGTTTGTTTTCCTTGTTTGTTCATTTGTTGCTTTCAGTTTTATACCCCACATATGAGTGAAATTATATGGTTCTTTACCTTTTCTGTCTTATTTCACTTAGCATGATATGCTCAAGGTCCATCCATATGCTTTCTTAATCATTTTAATATTTGTACAATTCTCCACCTAACTTACATTTCTAGACTCCCCTCCTCCCCCTTTTAGCTGATTGAAATTCACTTTTTTTAAAAAATATATTTTATTGATTTCTTGCAGAGAGGAAAGGAGAGGGATAGAGAGTTAGAAACATTGATGAGAGAGAAACATTGATCAGCTGCCTCCTGTACACTCCCTATTGGGTATGTGCCTGAAACCAAGGTACATGCCCTTGACCGGAATCGAACCTGGGACCCTAGAATCGAACCTGGGACCCTTGAATCGAACCTGGGACCCTTGAGTCCACAGGCCGACGCTCTATCCATTGAACCAAACCAGTTAGGGCCACAGTTGATCTTTAATGTCTTTGGAGAAGCATGATCTTTGTTGAAACATAGACTGATCTATATATCCTTCTGTACTTTATGTTTATATAAACATATTTTCAAATAATGTTTTATCTTTTGTAAAGCATAAAAATGTGATCATAAACTGTAAAACTTGATTTTTAGAATTTTATTTGAATATTGGCTTAGTGGTGCCTAGGATAATGTCACAGCAGATAAAATTTTGGAGAAATTGATGTTTTGTATTTTGATGAAGAATAACATTTATTTTTTCCTTTTTGGGAAATTAAAAATTTGTATGCACCTAATTCGTTTTTTTCTCCTGGCGACTCTTAACCTTCTTTCCCTCTTTTTCCCCTTCCTTCTTTCCCTTCTTTTTTTCCCCTATCTAAATCCCTCTTCTCAGGGTTTTTATAATCCAGTGGGAGTGAGACATATGCATGACCAGGAGGTTAAGCTCTTAAATACTAGTGGGGAGGCCAAGATTTTCTACAGGAGGTAAACTTCAGGAGGTAATTGTAGAAATTGGCATTGAACTTGATTGTTTGCAGATGTTCTTTATTCTGGGCTTGATGCATTGAGAATTTTTAAAATCAGTGAAAAAAAGTCTTTTCTATTAGTTTCTTCAGATTTATGTTTATTTGCCAAGTATAAATCATAGAAACTCCAAAGGTTTAAAAATATGATAAATAATTATATGTTTTATTGTAACTGTTGATATCATTGGGGTTTCTAATTCGGATTTGAAGGCTGTGGCGTGTCTTTGACCTGGTATCTACTGTCTCATAAAGCAGTGGAAGATTAACACAAAGTATTTTTTTCTGTTTAGTACATTATTTCAGTTTTAAATTTCTTACGTTGTTAATTTTCTGTTGCTTTTCATCAGTGAATTCTACAGGATTAGCTGGTAGTAAGACTTTATTTTTGGGATATAGATAATTTCTGTTGAAAGTACATTGACTTGCTTTGTTAAAATATAGACTGTGATGGTTTCAGGAAGCAAATTTGTATATTCGAAGATATATTTTTAGTTTAATTGAGATTATATGAATTTGGTAGACGTTTTATTCATTCATGTTCAGTTAGAATTTTGTTTTAATTAACTATAGTTGGAAATTGTTTTTTCTTGAATTAGTTGAAATAGTTTTAGACCAGTGGGTTTCAGTATAACAATGTACAAAACATTCATTTGAAATGGTTTCAGATTCCACCTTGCAAACTGACCTTTAAGAAGTGACTACTTGTTGAATTTGGTGAAGTTTCAAAGAGTAATCGTCACAAGTTATCTGAAAAGAGTATTAAAACACCCCTCCCTTTTCCAACAGAGTATTTGTGTGAACCTAGATTTTTTTTTTAATATAATTCAACCAAATAACAAATCATATGAGATTGGTTACAGAAGTAGATATAAGAATCCAATTGTCTTCTATTAAGTCAGATATTAGAAATTTGGAAAAATGTTAAAGTCATTCTTCTAAGTGTTTTTGTTTTTGAAAAATGGTTATTTTCATTAAAATGTTATTTATATTATTATGTAATGGCTATATTAGTTTAAAAATGAATTTAAATATTTTGAAGTTTTCTCAGTTTTACTTTCAATAGGGTAAATGTTGATGTTAAACTCGTATAAACAAAGGCCCTTTGGGGGTCTTCAATAATTATCTTAAAAAGTGTAAAGAGATATTGAGTTAAAAAGTTGGAGGGGTGCTGCTCATTTCCTTTTTCCCTTTTAGATTTTATCCATCTGAATACTTAACTTTTGGTTAAAATGATTATTATAAACCATAATACGATTTATTAGTTCTGTTATTAATATAGTTACAATAAGTTGGTAACATTTAGTAAGGATAAAAAAGGCAAAACTCTTCAGATGAAAACATCTTTGGATCTTTCCTGAAATTGAAATTAAGTGAAAGGGCTAGCTTTAGTGGATTATGTTGTTGAAAATATATACCCTAAGTTATACATGTATACACACACACTAGCCCATTCATCCACACATCCTTAGGGTGTGCTGTCTTTTGAACTGATGGTTCAGAAAGGTTTATGTGTGTGCTACTTTCCAATTCTCTTACACTGTGACTCCATTTAAGTTGTAGTTATTAGCTTGGAAGATTAGGTAACTTAGAAGACAGCGATTGGCTGTACCATAAAAGCAACTTAGAAGAGTTCATCTGTGCAAAGCACAGTGACCTAAATCAGATACGTACTCACGGTCCGTGGAATCTTCAAGGGACTTACTGAGTTACATTATCAAAAACAAGGCATTTATATATTACTATGGACAAATTTCGCCGGGAGAAGTTACCTGTATGTACCTAGTTATGATCTTGTGTTTTATTTACAAACAAGTTTGACTCTTTCAGAGTTTAATAGTGAAGCTTGAAGAAATGTCAGGCTTATTAGCACTGGCTTAGAATAGTATCATCCTCTGTGTCCTTGGCTGTGGAAGTCATCTGCTGGAAAGAGTAAATCCTCGTATAAAGTTAGCAAAGTTTGTAGCATCTTTATTATGCTATAAAATTAGGTTTTTGATTAATTAATATATTATTTGAGTGAGGCTTTAAAAATACTGTTTGGCTAAGATACTAGGAAAGAAATCACTCTGTCCTAATGGCTAAGTGTGTTTTGAAGCTAAATTGAAGTATTCTGTAACTAAAATTGCTCTACATGTTAATTTATGGGAGGTGTTACTTTTGAGCTATGGCTATATGTCTTATATAATGAAGAAATTAATTGACAGGGATCCTCTGCTGCTGTTTTAATAGATTTTTTAAAACCTCACATGTCTTAAAGGATATTAGACTAGGTTTCTGAGTATATCGTTAAATACACTTTTAACACTTTCCTCCCTAATATTCCTTTAGAATGCTTAAGTATCATTTTTTGTACATTTTACCAAGAAAATACAAATTATAGACTTTGCTTTTCAGGCAAGATAAATGACTGTGTGAAGAATTTGTAAAATGCACTATGTTGATATAAAATTTCATTCAGGAATAGAACAAAGTTTGTTTGATTTTGCTAGGAATTCTCACTTGTGAATTGAATTTTGATTTTATTATTCGTTGATGCTGGGCTTTTGTAAAAGATAAACTGATTTTATTAAATTTAAAAATAGTGCCTTTCTATGTTTGGACTTTAATGTTATTTATAAGGAGTTCTTAAGTGGATCCAGTATAAATTTTTAGCTGAGTGTCTTGTCTTTTAAAACATTGAACAGTATTTATCAGAGACCTTACTAAGGGCCAGGGCCTCCTTGATGCTGAAGATTCAGTGGTGAGCAAAACAAACATACTTCCTTTCTTGGAACTTACTGTTCAGACTGGGATGCAGTTAAGGAAGTGCTTACATAAATAGGTAATTACAAATTTTAATGAATACTGTAATAAAGTTACTGTGTGTTCTCAGTTATATTACTGTGACCCTGGTTTATTGTCTAGTGTTAAAGAACTCATGTAACTGGCACTCTAGAGACCTGGATTTTAATTTTAGTTCTTTCAACAACTAAACAGTGAGGTCTTAAGCAAGTCACTTAAGCTGTACGCGCGCGCGTGTGTGTGTGTGTGTGTGTGTGTGTACATGTGTGTGTGCACAGGCGTGCACACATGGGCCCACTTCTGTTATGTATCTGTGCATGTCTGTCTATATAGAGAGATCTCTGTATACTATATAAAACGAGAAAGCTGAACCGGAAAAGTAGAACCTGTCTACACCTATGAGTTTGTGAGGTCTCATTTATTTATTAGGAATGGAAAGGAGAATTCATTTATATCTGGATTTCTTATCACGGGGAGGCACATCTTACCTGCAAATTAAATTATAAACTGGACATTTGATTATATCAGAGTTTTTCATTCATGAATGTATTCTCAATACCTGGAATAAAGCTTGATAATAGTATGCACTCAGTAAATATTTGTTGAATGAATGGATGACTTCCTTAATAGCTAGTCTTTAAGGAAATGAGACTTCTTTTCATGATCCATCGAACTCATGGGGAACAGGGTTATTATCCAGGGGAAGAATAGGCAAACAGACCATATTGTTGAGGGATTTCCTGGTTGCTTCCTGTTGGATTTCAGTAGAAATATGCAGCAGAACCCTAAAAATACCAAGCTACTAGTAACCCTGTGCTGGCTGAAGATGGGGAATCTTGATAGGACACCTACTGGACCTTCTTTTTCTGAAAAACATTTACTAGATCTTTGTGTGTTTTTTCCTTTTTGTGTGGAATGCCTGGGCTTTTTTATACATTTTAATTACTAATAAACTTGAGACAGCTTTGTAAGAAAGCCTATTTTGAAAATAGATTTTATCTTCATTTTTGTTAACAAACATACATACTTGATAACCCTAAAATAAGTATTCCTGTATGTTTTTTTGGTGTGTGTGTGTGTGTGTGTGTGTGTACTGAGTTAGAACTTGGATACATGCATCTCCTCAAAGAAATAGTGTAATAGATATTTGTGATTTATAGTTTCAGGTAGAACCCTGCTGAGGCTTTCCATTGTCCACGACTCTTGTGTCTTGTGATGAAGCATGTGACAATAAAGTGTGTCACTAACAATCCTGGCTATTGCCAGTTTTTATGCCTCGTACCTCTTTGAATTATCTGCTCTTCTGTTGTTCAATTCCTTCATCTTTTACCTTTGAAACATTCTCAACTTTTAAGTTGTCTTTAGTTTTAAGCATGGTATTTAAAAAATTTTTCGAAAGCTTTTTGTCCCAATGTCTGAATTGATCTAGATCCCACTCTGTCTGGTGACAAACTGTTTTTCACAAGGCTTTTCATGTTTTTCTATGGGAATCACATGATTGCCTAAATTTAAAATTTGCAATAATTTCCCATATACCTTTTACATCTCTTCCGCTTATTTTAGAGTTAATGTGTGGATACAAAAATGGCAAGTGAGTTCTTTAGAAACTATGAATATAATTCTTTGGCTTTTCATTTCAGGAAACAGTAGTCACTGATGATTTCTCCCATTAACTGGATTAGAACAGAGTATTTGCCTTACTCTTAAGCTCTTTACCCATCAATTTAAAGCTTTCTAATATTTAAGTTCAACTCTTGGTGGTTGGTGGAGACTGGGTTGGGAATTGGGGTTATTTGGAGAAAACTTGTATTTTGAGGAGACTACATTGTTATGTGTATATACTTTGATAGACTGCCCTTAGGCATCTTGGGTAAAATATTCTGACCTACAAATCAACTTTTAGAACACTAATTATAGATTTGGGATTGTTTGTATTAGTGAAAGTTTGTAGTAACTTTACAGTATTTTCTTGTGAATTAGAATGTACATTTTATTTTCTGAAGGGTTGAAGCAGTGTAAATGAGGTGGGAGTGGTCCCAAGAAGACCTGAAGCAGCCTCAAAGAGAAATTTAAATAGGTGGGACTTACGTCTGTAACATAATCCAAGGATATGTTCAAACTTTGCTGTGCACCAAAATCACATAGAGGTTATTAGAAATGCAGATGGTTGGGCTCCACCTTAACCCCTGAACCAGCATCTCTTGTGCCAGACAACGGAAGCTGAGTTTTAACAAGCTCTCTAGGTGTGTCTAAATTTAATAAATCATAAAATCTCTTTAAGTAATACAGTTTTAGGTCCTTATGAAAGTTAATTGCAGCATCTTGGCATTCCATCCTAGATGGTTATGTGTGTATTTCCTATGGATAATTCTCTTATACAATCGTAATGCTGATTTGGGATACATTTTAAGTCTTCATATCAGTTTTAATTAGGTAATTAATGGTTTTTTTTATACTTAAGACTTTTCTGATCTAGATTTAAAGTTATATGGTAGATGAGAAAACATTCTTATAGAAACATGGAATAACTTTTTTATTCAGATTAAATACAAATGTGGGCATCCTCTGTGGGTTCTGTACTTAGTACTTGACACTTTCACATAGTATCTCATCCCGCAATTCTTTCAGGTGGTGGTCCACTCTTATTTGTAGTTGAGACCAAGAGAGATAGGTAAGGTGGCTTTCAAAAGGTTTCATACTTACGTCTACCTCTGTATTTACTTGGCTACAAGACATCAAAGCACTATAAAAAATAACAAATCAGGAGTCTACCTCTACTGCCACAAGTCTAGTTTTACTATTTTTTAATGTCCTTCCATGGTTTCACTATGCAAATTGAAATATCCCTAATCTGGGGACTTTCTTCCATAAAAAGTAGCATGCTTTTGTATCTGTGGTTCTCTACATTGGGTGTGTGTATTTCATTTTGTAATAGTTCACAGGTATTGTTTTATGCCAGTTCATGGGGAGTGTCCTTGTTTTGTTCAATAGCCTGGTATTCCATTGGGTGGTCATTTCCTCTCTTAAGGGGTCCTTGGATTGTTCCCGGTCTTTCCCTGGTACAAGCTGCAATAAATAACCTTGTACATGTGCTGTTTCACATTCAGAGAATTTAAACTTTATTTATGATCACCTCTGGATAATTCTCTGATCTGTTGTCTTCTTTGTTATAGACCAGTGATGGCGAGCCTTTTGAGCTCGGTGTGTCAACATTTTGAAAAACCCTAACTTAACTCTGGTGCCGTGTCACATATAGAAATTTTTTGATATTTGCAACCATAGTAAAACAAAGATTTATATTTTTGATATTTATTTTATATATTTAAATGCCATTTAACAAAGAGAAATCAACCAAAAAAATGAGTTCGTGTGTCACCTCTGACACGCGTGTCATAGGTTCGCCATCACTGTTATAGAGCAATTGTATCCGAATAATTACCTGATTTTTTAAGTAGAAATTTAAAACCAAGGATAGCATAATTTGGTTAGGATAAGAGTGATCAATCTTGCGTTGATATACTTTAGGTGCCTTTTCATTCTTTCGTGCATTTGAGTTTTCCCAGTGCCTTGGCTTTGTTACATTTTATAACCACTGACTGTGTCAAAATATTTTGATGTCAGGGGTTGCTCTTTGCTGTTGCTATTTTTAGTTTTCCACTATATTCCTGGAGTTAAAAAATGAGGTAGAGTTTTTTTTTCTAGATGCAGATTTAAAAATAACTGGCCTATTAGGTTAAGTTTGAATGTATTCTTTTAAAAATATTAAAAGTAAAAACATGTAACAAAAAAATTAAACAGTACATGATTGCCTATCTCTGATATTTCCTACTGCTTTCCTAATCAGAGTGACAGCAGTTTGATATTTAGCCTTCCAAATGTTTTATATTACCTATAATTTTGTTTATAATACTTTAAAAAACCAAAAATATACTCTTATGTAGTGTATAACATACTCTATATTTAGAAATATGGCTCAAAGCATTCTACTTTAAAATGATAGTATTTAACATGCAGTATATTTGTTTCAGAAATGTCTTGCCCCCTTAAAATATCCGTGGTTTTAACCAAGAGATCTTCAATATAAAGTTTTATGCACCCTGCATGCTTTGTTGAATTGTTTGTAAAATGTCAAGATACCCAATCTGTGTGGCCTACTTAGTATTTGCATTTATAGCAGACTGCCTTTCTGATTCATATTGGACAGTCATGGAAAAGCGGGATAAAATGCTTAAGAGACGGGAGAAATGCAGATGCTTCTCCCCTTCCCCCTTTTTTACAGTGTTGTAAATTTTTAAAAATTTTATATATGTGCATGTGTGTACGTGTGTGTATAGACAACACACACACACATACACACACAAATATATAATATTTCATTTTATTTTTTCCATCATTATTTATCCCTTTTATGCCCTCTTCTACCTCCATCCCCTGCCTGCAATCACCACACTTTTATCCATGTCCATGAATTCTCTCTCTTTTTAAAATTTTTTTTGCTCATTTCCCCCACTCCCAACCCTCACCAGAGCTATCTGCCTACCCTCTAGGAGTCTGTCTCTCTATTTTGCTTGGTAGTTCAGTTCATTAAATTCCACATATGAGTGAAATCATATGGTACTTGTCTTTTTCTGTTTGGCTTCTTTCACTTAGAATGGAGATATTTTCTCCCGGTCCAATTTTGTTTGTTCTACAAGTTACACATGGAAACATTCTCATTGAGAACTGAACAGTAAGTGCAGTGGTATTCTCACTTGGCTTTCAGTTGAATGACTTACTTCAGGCTTTACAGACAGTGTCTAGTGGGAGCAGGCTGGGAAGACCATGAGAGGATGTGTCTCCTTTTTACTTTAACATTCCACTTCTTATATGTATTGGAAGTATTTCTTTTAATGATAGATGTTTAGACTGTTTGTTCTAAATAAGTAAATATTGTGAGATGGCTCAATTTAAGCTATTTTTGAGTGTTAACTGATCAGTGTTGTCTGTACATCTAAGCCTGTAAGTATATCTGCATAGAAATAAAAGGTTTTGTTGTTGTTTAGGGGTGAGAGAGAAGTACATTGTTTTGCATCCTATCTTGGCAATTGTTCTTGCTGCGTGAAAGTTTAGAATGGGAGCAGTTAATCCCTTCTAAAATACACAGCATGCTGTCTCTTCAGACAATACAACCTTTGACCTTTTGTACCTGTGCATGTTTAGGGGCTAAAAGGTATCACGTCATTAGAGGAACGCTAAGGAAAATTTTTAGAGTATGACACACTTAGTCAATGGTAATTATTAATTGTCCATTCTTGTACTTTTCTGTGGGTATTTTGTTTATTTCCTATCTTAGCCTTTCCTCCTTTCTAAGGGCATAGGATTGCCATAAGGCAATTTGATTAACCCTCATACCTTTGTCTGTCTTTATATGAAAATGTCACATGGTCTATACAGCCTGCTTCCTACTTCCATGGAGCTATAGCAAGTCCTTTTCTTACTCTGTGTTTCCTATATTAAGTTGAGCACCAACCCTTTTGAGTCATATACAAGTACCACTTGATATCCAAATGTATTTGATTCTATAGTTGGATATGTAACCTTCAAAAAGTAAGTGTAGATATCAAGAGATTTGCATTCCCTAATATACTGAGTCTGGTTCTGAGTTTTGGGTAGCAAATAGTGAGAGTTTGGATAGCAGGGAATTTATTTAAAAGTAATCAAAATGATTCAGTTCCTGAGTTTAAAGATAGGAGAATGGATACTGAGAGTTTGGATAGCAGGGAACGATTGTATATGAATCTAGTTTGTATACACTGAAAAAAGCTATACGCAAAAGTACAATACTTTAGAACCGAAGTCGGAAGAGACTTTAAAAGATCATTTACTCAGCCTCTTGTTTGATCCTTTCTAAAACAAACTGGTTCTCCGGTGAGTGGGAAGAAGCTGACTATGCTGTGTATCACTTTGGTCTCTTCTAAGTGCTAAGGAGATGCTGGACAGTAAGAGGAACCACAAAGAAAACGGTAATGGTTGAAAGTTTGTCTTGCTAAATTAAAGAAATACTATAATTAGATGGACGAAAAAGTAACTTCATTCCAGAAGAATGGTGTTCAATGGGGAATTAACAATGTTGTAATTAATGTTAGGTCCAATGCACGAAATCGTGCCCAGGTAGGGTCTCTAGGCCTAGCCTGCGATCAGGGCCATATTTTGCCCATTTGCCAGTGCCCAGTCCCGCCCTGCCTCTGACACCACCCTGGTTCCCTGTACTCCATCTGGCGATCTATCGGAGCCTGCCAGCCAGGGGGAGAGACCAAGAGGTCTGCCTTCTGCCCGCTCGCCAGTCCTGCCCTGCCACCACCCACCCTGGTTCCACATGGTTCCCCGCTGGCCATCGAGCAATAGGAGCCTGCGGGCTGGAGGGAGGGACCGAGAGGGGGTCAGTGCACCTCATAGTGAGCCTGCGGGCTGCGGGGAGGGACCGAGAGGTGGTCAGTGCACCTCATAGTGAGCCTGCGGGCTGCGGGGAGGGACGGAGAGGTGGTCAGTGCACCTCATAGTGAGCCTGCGGGCTGCGAGGAGGGGACCGAGAGGTGGTCAATGCACCTCATAGCGACTGGTCGATCAGTCGTTTTGGTTGTTACACTGTTATGGTCCTTGGCCTTTTATTATATAGGATTCTCTCATCTCCAGTCATCTCTGTTGCCTTCTAAAGTACCAATAGAGGCATAATGACCTTCTAAGAGAAAAAATTAGACTATTTCTTTTCCTTCTTGAAAGCTGTTTTCCCCTTTTCCTGCTTTGGAAGATTTATCGGACTTTGCTTCCATCTGAGCCAGAACATTGCCCTGCCCATTTCCTGTTGCCCATCCTTTTGCCCACTCTGAATGACTGGTTTCAGGTCCTCTGCCCCTTCCCAAAGCCCCAGCCCCTTCCAACTCATTTGTAGCTCTTCAGCCTCTTCCCGGGCCATCCTTTTCCTGCATTCATCTTCACTGGGATTCTTTGACAGAGGCATTATGGGGCGGGGCCTCTCTGGTGGGACTGGCTTGCTGAATGAGGTTCCACATTCTGGGGTCCTCTGTGCACTGCACACCCAGCACCAACTTCGTGTGCTGATCCATGCCGCCCGTGAAGTTCCGATTGGCCTGTATAATATCAGCCAGCCCTTCCTCAGAACCTTTGTGCATCTTTTAAAAGCATGGTTGTCCTCCTCCAATATGTCTTCCAGTCCTGGGGGTGGCTGAGGACATCAGCATCCTTGTCCACTGTCCTCTGCTTCTGGGACACTGCCCTCTAGTCTTTGCCACATAAAATGGAATAGACTTTCCCAAGGAACGGCAGTGGTCAGGTGTCCTCCTCACCAGCCTTGCCCTCCCAGTCTGGGTGCATGTGTTGGGACACCGTGTGGAGGAGGTTTGGGCTTCATAACTTGCAAGGTTAAAGGTCAGCAAGTTGAATTTTTCCTTGCCTGGCTCCAGCGGACCCATGCTGGGCAAGGGTCCAGAGCGAACTATAGCTGAAGTGGAAGACCTTGAGGGAAGGGAATTTGTGCATCTGACTCTATCTGTGGCACAGACTCTTGTGCATAATAATTACATAATAGTTACTGGTGATTATAATGCTCCTTTGAAAGTGAAGTTAGAAGTTGGGAAGGGAAGTTAAACTTGAAATTTTATTATTTTAAAAATCTATGCAATATTTTATAATAAATATATTTAGTCTTTGTTGAGCTGGAGAAGGGAACAAAATTATGAAGGTAGACTTTCACAAGCGTAAAGCTAAAATGTCCTAGGGCAGTGGTCGGCAAACTGCGGCTCGTGAGCCACATGCGGCTCTTTGGCCCCTTGAGTGTGGCTCTTCCACAAAATACCACGTGTGGGCGCGCACGTACAGTGCGATTGAAACTTCGTGGCCCATGTGCAAAAGTCGGTATTTTGTGGAAGAGCCACACTCAAGGGGCCAAAGAGCCATATGTGGCTTGCGAGCCGCAGTTTGCCGACCACTGTTAAGGTATTTAATTTTGGCATGGTTTTTCCTTTGTATCAATAAAAAGTGCTTATAACTTTGATTGGCTCTTGGTTAATTTGTCAGTGGTACTACATGCGAGGTCTATAGACACGTTTTTGACAATTTTATGTTTAACTATAATCCAGTCTATTATAGCTCAGTTAAGTACTTCCCTTTAATCAGAGGGCCAAAGTACAAAGAACAAAAATAAAGCATTCTGTATTGATATCTAAGGGCCCCTCACCCTAGATTTTCTTTAATTTCTGATCTGGAGGGTCTTTCTGTGGAAGCGAATATATGTACCAGTTACTTAGTAACTTCCATAGAATACCAATTAAAAATCTTTGTTGTCTCAGTTCTTACCATGAGATTTTTGAATGGTCTTCTGTGGATTACAAAGAAAAGCTTTAAGCACACTTTACAAAGAATGAAGTTAGCTGTAATAAGAATTCAGTCCTTCGATAGGAAGGCAATCTTACATACTTTTTGGCTGTCTCCAACAATGCACCCAGTAGTAGGTCCTCACTATATATTGATTCTTGAGCCAATGAAAATAATTTCTTTTTAGGGTCCTGATGAAGAAGCTGTTGTGGATCTTGGCAAAACCAGCTCAACTGTGAACACCAAGTTTGAAAAAGAAGAACTAGAAAGTAAGGTTGTTTACAAACACTGACGTTAGCAGGGTAAATTATTAATGAATGTTACTGTCCTTTGAGTTTTACCTACTATTTGTTGAAGTATTTTTTGTTGTTGTTGTGAGGTAGAGCATACACTGAGAGGGGTGTTCAATTATATTTTCTTAATATAATTTAAAGATTAATACAGCAAACACTCATATCCGCAAATAGAACATTCCATGATTATTTATTTACTCTTTGTTGAAAGTATTGGCATAACATAGGTTATATAACACAAAATTCATTAATGGTTACCATTATTTAACTTGGAAAACTGAAATGCCACTGTTACAAAATCAGTTAATACTTTTATTTTTTTCATTTCTAGCAGGTTGGGTAATTTGTATTAAGAGCAAACTAGAGTACCAGCCTAATAAAAGCCACAATCATCACTAGTTGTCATCTAAATGTTCATTTTATAGGTTTGTTACATTAGCCTTTTAAAATGCTGTAATCTCAGCATAGAATTGTGGAGCAAATGAATTATTTGCCAATCTTTCTTCCCCAAGCAGAAAGAAGTGGTTTCCTTTCTTTTTTGAGAATTTTCTTTTGAAATAAATTTAGATTTACGGAAGAGTTGCAAAGACAGTACAGACTGTTCCTGTGTACCCTTCGCCCAGCTTTTTCTGTTAACATTTTACGTAACCAGCACAAGTTTATGAGAATGAAGGAATTAACACTGGTATAAGTCTATTAACTAAATTACAGATTTTATTCAGATTTCACCAGTTTTTTCACTGATGTCCTCTTTCTGTCCCAGGCTCTAGTTGAACAGTTTAGGATCCAATAATGCATTTAATTGTCGTGTCTCCTTAGTCTCATCTAATCTGTAACAGTTCTCCGTCTTCCTTGTTTTTCATGACCTTGACTTTTTTGGAGAGTAGTAGTTCAGGGGTGGGCAAACTTTTTGACTCGAGGGCCACAATGGGTTCTTAAACTGGACCGGAGGGCCGGAACAAAAGCATGGATGGAGTGTTTGTGTGAACTAATATAAATTCAAAGTAAACATCATTACATAAAAGGGTATGGTCTTTTTTTTTTTTTTAGTTTTATTTATTTCAAACGGGCCGGATCCGGCCCGTGGGCTGTAGTTTGCCCACGGCTGAATACTTTGTAGAATGTCTGGAAGTTTGGGTTTGTCTAATGTTATCATAGGAATAGACCAAGATTACGGATGTTTGGGGAACATACCACAGAAGTAATGAACTCTTCTCAGTGTATCCTATCTGTAGACATAGGATATCAACATGACTTCTTGTTGGTAATGTTAACCTTGAACACTTGGTTAAGGTGGTGTTCATGCCATATGTTTTGGTAGACTTATCTTTGGGTCTTTTTGAGGACACATTGTTAAGTTAAACTCTTCTGTGAAAACTGGTGTCACTTGGGGTCATTAAGGACATGGAAAGAGACACAAGTGTTCTCTACATTTACCTTCTGAAAAGGAAAAAACAACACCCTGTCTCTTAAATTCAACTTTTAAAGTGTAGACTTGCTAGGGCTTTCAGAAAGAACCTGTTACCTAGAAGGTTATGGTTGGACTCTGTGAATTACAGGGACTACCAACGTTAAAATTTTTAGCAGTAATGTTACTAATTTAAATGTATGGTGATACATTTAACCCATCATTTACCATTTAATGTCACACCTCAAATATTTGTGACCTAGAATATGAAAAGACGCATTTTACTGTGTTTCTTGGCCTCCCTCAGTTACTCCAAGGCCCCTTAATTTTGTATATATTTAATTTTCAGTATCAAGTTTGAGGGAGAGATTAAGTTTATCTCAGTTTGACTAAATAGGGCTTTGATGAAAAGCAAAAGTGAAAGAAAACTGAGAGAAAACTATAGCATAGAACACTCAGGCAATAATAAAAACAAAAAAAAAAAATAAGGCTTGAGCTTTCAATCTTTGGATGCTAGCATATTTTTATTTTATCTAAATTGCAAACTCATAAATAAGTCACTTATTTATTTCTAAATTGCTAACTCATACAATTTATTTTTGTCTTGGTGCATCAGGGCTTGTGTGCAAAAACCCATTAGTACTAATTGGGGTAACAACTTTGTAATTCCCAGTGTGTAGCAATGAGAAATTGACTCCTTAATTTCCACTTTTCTTTGGTGTTCAGAAGAAGATAGTTTCACTGAGATAAAATTATAAGATTACTGAATTTTGTTATAGTTGTGTTTTTCCCCCACTTTTCTTGAGCTATAATTCACTCAAGATTCACCATTTTAAAGTGGATAATTCATTTTTTTTTTTTACTATATTCACTATGTTGTGCAACCGTCACAACTCTCTAATTCCAGAAGTTTCCCATCATTCCAAAAAAAAGCACTTTATAATTGATTTTTAAGTTTGGGATTTTCTGGTGAAATGTTTTCAAATAATTGATATTTAATTTCTATAGTTCTTTTGTACTTACCAAAAACTAGGGAGAGTAGTGGGTACTGGGAGATGCTTGCTTGTTTGTTTGTTTATTTATTTATTTATTTATAGGTTTTTATTGATTTCAGAGAGGATGGGAGAGGGAGAGAGAGATAGAAACATCAATGATGAAAAAAAAAAAAAAAAAAGAAACATCAATGATGAGAGAGAATCATTGATTGGTTGCCTCCTGCATGCCCCCTACTGGGGATCAAGCCCGGGACCCAGGCTTGTGCCCTTGGCTGGAATCCAACCTGGGACTCTTCAGTCCACAGGCCGACGTTCTATGCACTGAGCAAAACCAACTAGGACTAAACAGTTTTATTTTAATACTTTGCTGTAGGTCTGGTATCCTTTTATTTAAAAGGTGATTATTTACTCTATTGACATTAATATATTGGCAACCAAAACAAGAAGTCAGAGTGTCACCTTTTTTCAGCCTTAGCTGGGAACGAGTGTCAGGCAAGTCAATTTTTTTGCTGCTCTGTGCATGTTTGTAAATGACTGCGAAATCTCTATCAGTTTGGGGTTACAAATTTTATCGAATTGGCAGATTGGCAAATACAGAATTCATGAGTAATCAGGATTGACTCTACTTCCAAATCTCATCTAAAGATGAGAGCTTGTATTTCTTGAGGTATTTATTTTCTGACCATCTTATGGAATTTGTTAGGAAAGAAATGACATTTCATATTTCAGCATATTACTTGTTTATATTATTTTTGGTTATGAAAGCAAAAAGTAGCACTGTGCCGATGGTTTTTGCCTGGTTGCACACTTGTAGTCCATGACCCCTCTTCCTCAACACAGCTTAGGTAGGAACCTCATGAAAACTATTTAAGAAATCAGATTAATGCTTCTTAGTAGTTTACAGTGCTGCTACTGTCTAGCTCCATGATTTAGTTTTAGTTAATAGACAAGAGCAGAGATTACCTTTCATAACCAGTCTGTTGGTCAGAATACAAACTCAGGATATTGCAACATCAGCAGCAGCTTTTTCTGTTCTAAAACTAGATGATAACCATACTGTTGTATTGTTTTGTTTCCCAGTCAGATAATTTCTACCCTTAAATTGGAGTATTTGGACCATTTACTTTTAATGTAACCCTCACTAATTTGGACCTTGCTGACTTGATTTTCAAAACTTTTAGGAAATTAGTAAATACTTATGAATATCTATTTGTAAATATTTTTTATAGAGTATTTAATTATCGTTAAAGCATATCTTAAGGACTTCTACTAACTAGGGTTGTTCATAAATGTGTAGTGCTCTGTAAAATAAGAGAAGAAATAGGAGACTGGCTTTTTAAATTATGTGAACTTATATGTAATTCTCTTTTATCATAGTACATTTGGTATACTTTTATACATGTCACTTTTTTTCTTGGAAAACCAGTAATATGTTTTTGAACCATTTGCTAGGTCACCGAGCTGTATATATTGGTGTTCACGTCCCATTTAGTAAAGAGAGTCGTCGACGTCATAAGCATCGTGGACACAAGCATCACCACCGGAGAAGAAAAGATAAGGAATCAGATAAAGAAGATGGACGGGAATCTCCTTCTTATGGTAAAATAAAACAGTTCTTTCCTGGAAAAATTTTTTTTTTTTAATTGAATGTTTTCTTTTTAAAATTGTCTGCAATAATTTAGACACATTATATGCATTGAAGGGTATTAATTGAAGTAAGTATTATTTTCTTCAAGAAAAATATTTAGTTTATAGGTTAAGGTCTACTTTGGGTAAATGAGAAAAGTAGGGGGCTTTGTTTTCATTGTATTCCAGCCTTGGAATTGTGAAAGTTGAGTTTTGGCACTGACACTTCAATTTAGTAGGGTTTTATTTATCTTTTTCTATTACATATTTTATTATTTACATGAGCAATGACCAAATATCTGGAATTTTCAGGCTCCTGAAAGAAATTGAATATTTTACTTCATTTTTAAACATTTTGGCCAGAAGACCTTACCCACTAAGCTGGATTACTTAATTATTTAAGCAAAAAAGAGTGCTCTGATTTGATAATATGGTTTATGGAAGGATGGGATTTTTGTTTGAAAAGTAGAGAAACATAGAAGTACCAATAGGCAGAGAAAATCAGAGGAAAAAGGCATATAGTAGAGGAAAGAGAGTGTTACCTGATAATAAATATCGTTGGTGGTGATTTAAGTGGTCCTGAGAGGTGGGAATGGTCAGTTGCACTTAGTTGGCAGTGGTTTTTTAGGACGACAGGGGCCCACAGGGCCCTCTTTACACTAGTGTGTGTGCCTTCCAGCAAAGCTCTGTGAGTTGCATCCCTGTCGACACTTGTGTGCTATAGTAAAGGAACGTTTTTGTGAAGAGGGAAAGAATTACTGTGTATAATACAGCTACCATATGAACATAAGGAAGAAAATACTGATGGCCTAGTAAAATATTAAGTGCCAGTTCTGTGCTAAGCATTGCACCAAACCCTTGACATACACTTTTTTATTTACTCTTCTCTGTATTTTTTAAGAGATGGGTATTACAGTTTTCATTGTATAGATGGAGAAACTTTAGCTTAGAGAGGCAAAAAGGTGGGCTTGACAGCCTGCATTGAAAGATACTAATAAAATACTTAAGTGGTCATATAGCTAACAAAGGTCATATAGCTAGCAAAGGAAACAGATCACTAGTGAAGTTCGATGATGTAAAGTAATTTAGAAGTATTTTGCTGTCCCGTGTCATGTATCTATTCAGTTTAGGATATCTTAGGCTGTTCTGTGAGTGGATCAGTACGTGTCTAATTCATACTGAATAAAAAGGCACACAATATTTTTATAGAAATGCTATTTACTTAACTGTGAGTAAGTATGTTTATCTGTTCACTTGGGTGGGTGATTTGATGGTTCAAGCTAAGTTATGATATTTGAAGTCTAAATACAGTGGCTTGAAAATAAATTTGGCGTAGGACATATTTGTGACTTTTTAATGGGATAACTATCCCTAGAAAAGTTTTTATGCTACTGAGGTTGGTTTATTTTGGTTTCAACTGCCAATATGTATCCTAGAAATTGCTATGAATGAAGTCCCTTCATTCTTTTCCCCACTCTCTAAAAAGGGATTATAGAGGACTTTGGCTTCTAGACGTGATGGAATAACAGGACTAATTGGATTTGCCCTCCCATTTTAAACAGGAAAATGGGTAAACTATATGAAATGGTAATTTTCAGACATTGGACAACAGGCAGCACAGGTCTCTGAGCTCTGAGAGAGGATAAGCAAGTTAGATGAGCTCTGTGGTTGCCTTTCCCCTATTGTTTATATTGCCCTCTTTCTGGAGATTTTCCCTTTCAACTTTCTTATTCTGTTCTCTGCATTTCTTAACCTTTTGTGTTTTTCATCTTATTTTTCATTGATGCATTCTGTCTGATTTCCTCAGATCTGCCTTTTCCTTTAATAATTCCCTCTAATTTACTCTTTAACCTGTTCTGATACCTGTTTGTTGCATCTACAAGTGCGTGAATGTTTGTTTACTTCAGTGTATATTTTGAATTTGAGCTCGTCTCTTATGTTCAACAGAATTTGAATTTGTTTTTAATTATTGCTTGTTGTTGTTTGATAGTTTGTTTCAACTGTCCTAGACTAGAATTTATGCACACTTCTCTGTTTGGAGATACCATACCGCATAGTTTAAATTCGGATGCCATGCGTGGGGTATTTGTTTCTTATCGTGACTGTGCTGCCTCCCTAACCTCAGCTGACAGAGTTTGGCTCCTCCATGATAGTAGGAAAAGTTGATTTCTATATACCTGTAGTTTGGGTTGTCTCATATTTTTTGGAACTTGGAGATTTTCTTTTTTTCACTCTTGAACTTAGCTACATATTAATTATATACTTTTTAATGTTCTATTTTATTTAACATTTCCACATATTTTTAGTGAGGGGAAAGTCCTGTCTTTGAGCATAGCATTATTTTCATTTGTTTTTGTTTTTTTAAATATATTTTATTGATACTTTACAGAGAGGAATAGAGAGTTAGAAACATCGATGAGAGAGAAACATCCATCAGCTGCCTCCTGCACACTCCCCACTGGGGATGTGCCTGCAACCCAGGTACATGCCCTTGACTGGAATCGAACCCGGGACCCTTGAGTCCACAGGCCGATACTCTATCCACTGAGCCAAACCGGTTAGGGCCATTTGTTTGTTTTTATGTCAGTTAATTTGTTTTTACATCAGTTAGTTACACGATTAGTCTTGTTTATTTTTAACATATAATTTTTCTTTTTCATCTGTGATGTGAATTTTCTGTGTACTCTTATTTATTTATTTCTTTTTGGAGTACATTTATTATAACCAAAGGATTTCCCTTTCAAAACTGAATTTAATCTTTGAATGGAGAACACTGTTGAATGTATTTAAATCCTTATTTTGTTAAGACACCCCGTCCCAGCGGGTCCAGTTCATCCTCGGGACGGAGGATGACGATGAGGAGCACATCCCACATGACCTCTTCACGGAGATGGACGAGCTGTACTACAGAGATGGCGAAGAGTACGAATGGAAAGAAACTGCCAGGTAATCAGCACTGGGTCTCAGTAGGAGGAACTGCAAAGCTAACTTGTGACTAATAGATATCGTAAACCATTAGCCTAATTTGTAGAAATGTGTTTGTAACCAAATTTTGTTTTGGTGGTGGTGATGTGATCCTTGTTTCTCTTTAAAAGAACAAGTTTACGTTTATCATATTAAAATAGGCCAATGAAATCATCATTATTTATAAAATATTTTTATATATTATCCATTTCAGATGGCTGAAATTTGAAGAGGATGTTGAAGATGGTGGTGACCGGTGGAGTAAACCCTATGTGGCAACTCTCTCTTTGCACAGTCTTTTTGAACTAAGAAGTTGCATCCTTAATGGAACGGTCATGCTGGATATGCGAGCAGGCACTCTAGATGAAATAGCAGGTTAGAGCAGATTGATACTTTTATATTTAAGTTGTACTGAAATTAGAGGTTCTTAAATAAGGGAAATAAAGTAGAATTTTTAGGCCTTGCTATAGCCATTCAAATTAAAAATAGTTCAATCATCACAGTAATTTATAAAATGGCATCACTATCCATCTCCCCATCCCCTGCACCCTCCTTATAGCCTAATATATTCATCTTCCTAGAACTTATTACTTCATGATATTTTATCTATTTGCTCATTGTCGCTATACCTCTGCAAGAGTGAGAGCAAAAACTTAATCTGTTTAGCTGACTGCTGTATTTCCAACACATAATAGGTACTCAGTAAATAGTTAATGATTAAATGAATGAATGAGTTAAGATATTCATCTACAGTTTTGGGGAAAAGTATGAGACGACGCAATAAAATACCTTCATGTCTTTGGAAGCCAAAATTATTAGATATTCAGTTTAATAGAATTTATTCTTATCAGGAAAGTACTTTCAACTATAGGGAGGCTATTAGTGTGTAACAGTGGCCTCGTTATAAATAATAGTACTTATTAAAATCAGGGTCTCTGTGTAATTTGTTCATTTTTGTTGGATAATGTTCATATTTATCTTGATGCATACATTATTCAGTACAAGAAAAGAATAATGCTTTCCAGAGCTATGTAAGAATCTCATTTTCTTAGTATGGTTTCACTTACAGTGTATTCCATGCTATAGTCATTCAAGTGTTTATTTATTTATTTGTTTATTTTTTCTTTGAATAGATATGGTGTTGGACAACATGATAGCCTCTGGCCAGTTGGATGAGTCCATTAGAGAGAATGTCAGAGAAGCCCTTCTGAAGAGACATCATCATCAGAATGAGAAAAGATTCACCAGTCGGATTCCCCTTGTGCGATCTTTTGCAGATATAGGCAAGAAACATTCTGACCCTCACTTGCTTGAAAGGAATGGTGAGATAAGTTATGGCATCCATTTTTGTCTAACACTTCTAACAGCATTCTAGTATGTTACAATTAGCATTTGGGGAAAGAGAAATATTTTTTTCCAGATAATTACACAGGCCATTTCCTTTTCTTTTTTGTTATTTAAAAAGAATATTGTTATTTGTTTATTTTTAAGATGTCTTTCTAAAATGTTTTTCAACATGACAGAATTATCTGTAGAAATGATTGAAATAAAAATGAAGCATTCACTTTATTAATATGGCACACTTAAGTATCAGTAATATTTAAATACTATCACTATATCTGAATTCCTTCTCCTTCCTGCTTTTTTATTTATGTTCAAGAATTCTTATATAATTGATTAAAGAGGCTTAGATTATGATCTATAAATTTAGTATAATCTTTTTAAAATTCTAAATCTTGGATTTGAACTTTATTATCTATATTAGATTTTTGCTAGTGATTTTTTTTTTTTTCTGTCTCTTAAATATACTTTATTTCTGGGTATAAACAAGTGTTTTGGGGTTGGTTTCCTGATTTCACTGCTCTTTCTTTATACAGTTTGTGAGAAGTTTTTATGATTGCTCTTATCTTATGCTAGGAGCGACCTAGTTGATGTTTTCCACAGACCTGTGTATTTCCTCTCTCCACTCTCCTTCATGGTCTAGCAGTGGGTTATACGTGGGGTGTGGGGAGACTGTTTTTTTTGTTTTGTTTTGTTTTTTTTTTAGCCATTTACCTTTGTCACTATCCGAAGGCTGGGACACATGGAGGCCTTGCCTTTCCTCTTTTTAAAGCGGAGGATTACATCACTGGGGTTCTATTTTGGCTGTCAAAGAGAGCTGGTGACAGTGACTCTGAAAACCCAGGTGCAGAAGGTTAGAGTTGCTTATGAGGGTCACTGTTTCCTCTAGCTGCTGCTATTACCCAAGGCTTAGGAGGATTATGGTGAAGAGGAGTGGAGGATGGGCCACAGTGTCTTTCTGTCCCTAAAATAATAAGGCTTTTAAGTGTTCTACAGGCAAACAGCCATAGGTGACAGGGTTTAATTTATCTAAAGTTGACAGTAACCATTGTAAGCTCAGGGTAAAATACTTGAGTCCATTTTCTTCTGATCATTTAACCACCTAAAGTATTTTTTTCTTTCTTTTTAAACTTTATTTTTATTGTTGACACTATTACAGGTGTTCCCACTCCCTCGCCCTTCTTTACCTACCCCCCCGCCCCCCCCAAAATAAAAAGTCTTTTTAATCTGTTTTAAATTGGGCCTTTGTACAGTTAAGGAAGCTTAAGAATAGAAGAAATCTTTTACGGTCCTAAGTTCAATTTAAAAGCACACCATGTATGTCACATTTTGCTTCTCATTTACATTTTTCATGTATTGTGTATTCTCTACTTCCCTGAAATGGGTTCATTTTCCCAGAGAGACCCTATGAAATCTTTATTTCTCATATGCAATGGTTTCAGATTATTCTTCAATTGGTTTCTTTTAATCATCAGACAATGGCTGTTTTCTTTTTTAACAAGGGAATTGTGCTGTTTCATTGCTTGTATTGTAATTTAACAGTTTTCCTGCATGTATCTTTATTTTTTAACTAAACACGTTGGTTGTTTATGGGTTGAAGATTAATCTTTATTTTTAATATTTCTGGGATCTTTTGAGCATGTAGCTTTGATTACTTAGACTTAGATCATATGGGATTTATTGTTACATTTCTTGTTTTCCTAAAAACAATGGAATTTTATGAAGGTATATTTCGTAGAATAGGTGTTTGAAGTATAAATAGACATTACCTTTTAAAATATGCAAGACTCACTTTGTTTTTGCTGTTTTGGTGAGAAATACTTTATTTTTATCTAGGTAGATTAAAGATTGAACATATTTGTTTAAATTTATCTGCTGTACCACAAATGGAAGCCTATTTTAGGACATTTATTAATATCTTTAGAAAGCTCAAGAATATCTTTTAAAATTGACATTATATTTCTCTTCTTAAAACAATAACTCGTGTTATGTTTTTAAATTTTACAAGTGAGCACTATGAATAGGTGATGCACTGTTGACTTAATGTTACAAAGATTTGATTTAAGTTAGGAAGTATTAATAAGGTCAATGTGGACTTTTCTGGTGAGAGATAATTATTGTGGTTCAGTACAGTGTATGGCAAATATACTAAGCTATTATTGCTGGTAAGTTTTGTTTTGGGTTCTTTTTCTTAGATTTTTATATTATCTTCTTATTTAATATTTATCATTTATTTAAGCAGCAACTTTGCATTGATATTGTTCTTTTTTAAAAAAGCCACTATTGGCATTCTAATTACTAATAATATTGTCCACTACCTTCTACATTAACATTTTTTGTTGTTATCTTTTTTTTGGATATACCTTCAGGGAACTAATTACAGCTTAAACAATTTTTCAGTGACTTTCTAATATTTAAAAATCTGATTGTCTGATAGCATGAGTTTGGAGTGTTGGGTCTTGAAACCTTGCTATTTACAGTGTGAATTGATTTTTTTGGTGTGTGTTTCTATTTGTCTTCTGCAGTGAACTTCATCATTTTTCATTTATTTGTTTTATCTCAGGGGAAGGCCTTTCAGCCTCCCGCCACTCTTTGCGAACAGGCCTGTCTGCCTCAAACCTTTCACTGAGAGGAGAATCACCTTTATCTGTTCTTCTCAGTCATCTTCTCCCTTCTGCGAGAGCTGGAACCCCTGCAGGCTCGAGGTGTACAACCCCAGTGCCCACCCCTCCAAACAGCCCTCCTTCTAGCCCTAGCATCAGTCGCCTGACCTCCAGAAGTTCCCAACAGAGTCAGCTGCAGGTCCCAGAACTACTGGTTTCTCCTGCCAGTGATGATATTCCCACAGTAGTAATTCATCCGCCAGAGGAAGACTTAGAAGCATCGAAAGGCCAGGAGCAGAAGAATGAGGAAAATGTTGACATAACTCCAGGCAACTATTTACAGTCCTCCCTGCGTGGCGCTTTCTGCCTCTGGGTCACTTGCACTTGGAATGCCTTTTAGCACCTAGCTTTAGCAGCATTTGTAGATGATGCTTCTAATTTATTTTGACTTCTGCATGGTCCCCCCCCCCCCCCTTCCCTTTACAATATATTTTAGAAAAGAATAGCATTATTAAAAATTTTATAAGAAAACTACACATAATTTAATAAGCCCTTTCAAAAAATTTCACTGAAATTACAGGTCCGCCTGCATTTGAATGGTTCAGGAAAACGTAGACATTTTGATACTAATCTTTTAATTTGCCATGATTTTTAGAAAAATGGTGGCTTTTCTTATGCATTAAGGTGAATGAACATATTGTACATAAATGATAATGAGGTGAAGTGCCTTTTATCTACTCTTTGGTGCTTTTGTCCAAATAATGCAGTATATTTTAACCTTTTTGACAATAATAGGATCTAATGTTCTTTTTCTCATTTTGTCTGAGACGATTGATGTTCCCTAAGGACTGCCTTGAATCATCATTATTTCAAGATTAGTATTGTATTTTGGAATAGATTTTAGTTGTCTATTATTTAATTAATGTCATAACTATCTTTAATCCAAATTTACCTGGAACTTTTCAAGACCAGTGTTTATGTAGTTGTGGCTAGAGTATATTTTTGTATGTGAATTAGGAAAATTATTTCTTAGAGGATAAAAGTTTTGTAACTTATTTAAGGTTTATGTATTAGGAAAATTTTTGGCTCTTTTATGTTAATGATATGTACATTGATACATCCATTTATGCCCAATTCATAATGTATCCTTTAGTGACTATTGACAGTCAAGTATCAATGTGATATATGCAAATACTACCTAGTGTTTTTAATCACATGGTATTATCACACTTATGTATAATACCAATAATATGTAACACTTCAATGGTAGTTTATAGTTATTAAATTAGCCTATTTAATTGGTATAAAAATTGGTTACAGCAATTTTCAGAAACTCAAACTCAGAAAAGTTAAATAATTTCCCTTGGATCATATTAGCTAATAAGTGACAGCCTAAGTAGCCTGACTGAAAATCTCTGTGTTCCTACTACTATATGCAAGCCTCACACCCTCTTTATTGGCGATATCCAAACATGCCAAATACATTTAATAAAAGCTCATTGTACTTCCCTGGCTGGGTGGCTCATTTGGTTGAAGCATCATCTCATATACAGAAAAGTCTCTGGGTCATGGCACATACCTAGGTCACGGGTTTGGTCGCGTTGGAGCCTGTACGAGAGGAAACCAGTTGATGTTTCTCTCTTTTCTCTCTCTAAAATCAACAAATATATCTTTGGGTGAGGATTGAAGGGGAAAAAAAAGAGAAAGCTCATTGTAGTTGCCAAGAAGTGATAGACTTTTAGAAATAAAAAATTAGGAGTTTTGTGGCTAAATAATTGTAACATTAGTTATGATTGTAGTTATAGCCACCATTGTTTTATAGTTTGTTCCACACATAGGTATAGTTACTTTTCAGATATCGTATTTCTGTTTTTTTGTACAATATGATGAGGTTCAGGCTAGTATTTCTATTTCACAAATGAAGAACATTAAGACTTAGAGATGTTAAAATCATACTGTAAATGACCAGAGCAAGGACTTGAGCTCAGATCTACCTGGAACAAAATCTATATTTGTTTATACTGATATCTCAATAACATTGAATATTTCTTGTTTTGCCAGCTCCTATGTTATTAATAATGAGGGACTACAAATTTTATCTAGGGAGGAAGTGACATATTGGTCTCAACAGCTTATTAGGCCATGCTGTTACGGGATAAAAGGAGCAATTAACTGAGAATTGAGGAACAAAGTTCTTTTCCTCCTCTGCAGTTAGTATGCCAGGAGATTTATTAGCCTTTCTAAAGGAAAAGAAATTAGAATGGAAGATAGAGAATTTCTAAAGATAAGAAAAAGCTCACAATTACTGTTTAAGAAGACAGCTATAGAAGTTTTTAGTATATAATGAAAATAATAGGAGCGGCTATATATTATATTATTCTGTTTAATTACCTTTGGTATTTAAAGCACCTAGAAACTATGGTCTAATTTTCTTGAAGTCTGATGTGATGTTAGAGGAGGAAGTAGTTGGCCTCGGCATAACTTTGGAAAGACTAATGTCATAGATATTTGGGTGATGGGTCATGCTTGGTGCATACCTGTAGTTGGAAAGAAAATGGTGTTTTCCCATTAGTGGTTCTTTTTGGAGAGTAATTATGTAAAAGAGGTAGACTCGTTTCTAGTTTTGTAACTATCGTCTAACTCAGTGATTTTCAACCAGTGTGGTGTGGCACAAGAATTTTTTAAACATGCAATACCTGACTGTTCAGTCAGGGGGACTGACCTTTTTTTCCCTTTGATTGTCAAATGATAAAATGACAACAGCTAACACAACAGTAGCTCTCTGGTGTGAATGCCCGGTCTTGAACCATATACATATAAGTCATATGATAGATTTGATTCTTATTAGTCACGTCACATAATAATAATAGTAAGGTTGCATCTGATTGGTTAATTCTTGGTACCAGAAGTCCTTATACAAGTATAGTACCTGATTTTTTAAAAAGTCACTTTGGAGCAAAAGGGTAGGTAATAACTATTATTACAATTTTTTATAGTAAGTCAAAGTTACACCTACTTTTTTTTTTGTCAGATAAGCAAATATATTTTTTCGTGTGCTGCAGAATTTTAGTAATTAGTTTATGTGTACCATGAAATGAAAAAAGTTGAGAAACACTGTTCTAACTCAAGATTTCTCAGCCTCAGCACTGTTGACATTTTGGGCTGGACCTTTCTTTGTTTCGGGGGCCTTTGCTGTGCACAGTAGGATGTTTAGCAGCATTCCTGGCCTTCCTTCCCTAGCTGTCAGCAGCACTCCCTAGCTGTGACAAACAAAATGCCTCTAGACATTGCCTCTTGGGGGACAAAATCTTTCCAGATTGTGAACCGTTGCTCCAACTGCTTCTACTTGCAAACTTTAAATGACAGAAAACTCTTGATAACTTTGATTTATCTTTCTCTAGTATGATTGTTGAATCTCAGTATTAATATTATATGTACATATACTCACATTTTTTCATTTTTCTTAAAGCAAAGAAATATGGTCCTTCTGAGTTATCTATGCTAATGGTAGTTTGAACTTTGGGGACTTTACTCATTTAATTCTGAGCTCTAGGAATTTATTGCAGGAACAGGGAGGTTGCCTTTACTGATTGAGAAAACAGCTTTAGTTTAGCTGAGATTGTGAAGGGTTATCTAGAGAAGATAATGGTGGGAAACTAACATATTCTTGGCATGGCAGTTTTTACAGGTTAAGATGGCCAGGTTAGCTAAGTGACTTCAGGTCACATCTGGCTTTACCAGCAAGTAGTTCCATATCATTTCTTCTTCCCATTCCTACCTTATTCTTACTTTCCCCTATAACCTTCTTCTTATTCCATTCTTCTCTCCAAAGTCTGTTTACTGAGACTGCTCTGGAAAACTATGCACATGTCCTATTTGATTACACATCTACAGATTGAATATTTTTAGTAGTTACAAGTATAGATGCATTGATGCTCTGTTGTACTTGCTGCCAGGGCCTTAATGATATTCGTCATTGTGTGGGAGTTGGTGGAAACTACTGAAAATACTAGTTAACTTTTTTCCCTTCTTGGGCATGTATTTTAATAAAAAGACTGCCATCTGGAAGTTTAGGGACAAAGGTCAAAGAAGAGGAATCTTAATGACTTTTTTGTACGAAGCTAAAATGCTGAAAAAAATAAGTTTTAGGAAGCATTTTATTTATTTCAGAATTCTCTGACACTTCCAGAGAATGAGCATGTGGCTAAATAGATTGGATGTGCTTTTTCTTACTGAGATTTTGGGGCCACAGTGATATATCCTAGTTTAGGTATTTAATAGAGAAGTGGATATTACAAAGGTCTTCTCTCACTGAGTTTTAACAGTAAACCCAAATGACTTAGTTCAAGTTATTAGTAATAGAATGTTATCTTCTAGAAAAATGAAAACTTTCTTAGATGCATTAGAAATATGTCGTGTGAGTTCCTGTGGGTCACTAGATTGCCCTGTGAGTGGTAAAATCTGTCATAAGTCTTGTGCCTTTTCTCCTGTGATACTTAGTGTTGTATATTCTTGAACTAGAAATCTTAGGTGTTTTGAGAAAATGAAGTATACCTAATGGTAGAAATCTGGATTGTACTTTAAAATTTTTGAGATTTGAGCTTTTTGCAAAAGTCGTAGTGGTAACAATTGGTCATATGCTAAAGGGTGTTGTTAGGTTATTTTATTGTTGTGAAATGTGGCTGCTGACTGTCACTTGAAATGAGCATACTAATGCTGGGACATGTCATTCAAACAAGCTCATTTTGTAGAACATATATCTATCATTTCTAATCTAAACAAACTAATTTTATAAGTTTATCTGCATCTTAGAGGTTGCGTGACTATGAGCTAGTCACATGGCTTACAAAGTGGCAGAGTGCTTATTTCAACACAGGTCTGTTTAATTAAAAAACCCTTCCCCTTTAGCCCTAGCTGGTTTGGCTCAGTGGATAGAGTGTCAGCCCATGGAGGGAAGGGGTCTGGGTTCGATTCCAGTCAAACGCATGTGCCTTGGTTGCAGGCTCAATCCTGGCCCTGATCACATTGATGTTTCTCTCTCTCTCTGTCTCTCCCTCTCCCTTCCACTCACTCTAAAAATATCAATGGAAAAAAATATCCGCAGGTGAAGATTAACAAAACAAGAACAACAACAACAAAAATCCCTTTCTTCTTTATAAATAGTGATTATAAAAAACATCACTATTATAAAGTTGTATTGTTTTAGGAATAATGAGAGTTGGCAGCACAAATGTTACCCAACAGAAGTGAAAATTATTGAGGAAACTGTTATGATTGTGAACCATTGTGGTACATTTAACCTACATTTAGTTGATGTAGCTCTTAAATTTTTCCACATTACACTTAGGATTTATCAGAAAACTTATATTGTTATTAATGCAAGCATGTAAAGTTTAGTTAGGCATCATTAACCTCTGCAGTTCACGTGTATGTTAGCTATATTGGAAGTGTAATCTCTAAACATTTGTAGTAGTAATCAGACTCACATCTTCCCTCTTCTGTGGTTCTGCACCTATTCACTTTTTCTTTTTGCAAAGGTCACCATTTTTGTAATTGTATTATTAAAAATGTTAAAATGTATAGCTTTAATATTGCTTAAAATGTTATTTTGGTCTTGCTGGTTTGGTACTAATACTTGGCACTTTTTTTTTTTTTTTTTTTTACCTTGCACATTTGCTTTTAATAAACCATCACTTTCAGGAGAGGAGCAGAATCAGTGAATTTTCTCCTTACTAATTTGGAATTTGTTTATTCTTGAATACAGGTATTTTGGCCTCTCCACAGTCTGCACCTGGAAACTTGGATACTAGTAAAAGTGCCGAGATTAAAGGTAATGGAGGTGGAGGAAGCAGAGAAAATAGTACTGTTGACTTCAGCAAGGTAATTCTGTCATTCACCGTACATTTTCCTAATCATTCTTACTAAGAAAATCGCTAGCAGTGAGCCTTTATTAACATTGATTATAATAATTTTTTTAATAGACTGATGCTTACAAACCTGCCTGTGATGCTTGTGATAGGTTAATTTAAGGTCCGAAATTGTGAGCAAGGTAACAGTCTCGGAGCACTTGAATATCACTATATCTTACTAGTTTTAGAAATTCTGACTAAAGAATATGTGAATGATAGGGTATTTTCATCCATACCTACCCACAGATACCATGAAACTTCAGTACCTTTTGAATTCTAGTCATTTCTTCTGGAGCTACCACCACTAGAAAGATTAATTCTGGGAATGATGTTATAGCAATGGTAGTGAATTCAGCCTTTTTCTAGCTGTAACGTGATTCCAGAATTACTGTCTTATGGCGTCAGTAGTAGGCACGTTCAGGGTAGTATGGCTGCAGACCGTGTCAGTACTTTTTGGAATGTCACTGGGAAGCATATCGGCGCTTACCCCATGGGTAGGTAAAGGCATGGATTTAAAAACAGAAAATGTATTTTTTAAAAAGGGGCAAAAACTACAAGTTCAAATTACAATAGAATTTAAAGAGTACTTTATGAGTACTACTTCCGCATAATTGATTCTAAAGGCCATTTTAATACAATGCTGTTAAATCTAATTTGCTACAGGACTTTCAATGCTTTAATATTTTTGTATCTAATGTCATTTAATTAAATGTGATTATTCCAAGAAAGATTTGTTCAGTCTTTCATAATGCAAAGCGTAGATCGCATTTTGCGGAAAAGGAGTTTGCATGACGATCTGTGCTATGCAACTTTGCTGCGTTTCATGCTCTACAATCATAGAAAGCCTTGCATATGGGGCATTGACTCTACAAAAAGGCTGTTGTGCTAACTCGGTTATATTTTTACTGGTGCTCCTGTTATTTCAGACGAGTAAAAGTGTTCAGGGACTAAATTCAAGTTATTCTTATGAGTCCATGAGTATAGTTTACGTTATAGATCTCCTCTAGACATGGCAGATGCCATTTATTTTTGTTCCTCTGTCACAGTTTTGCTTTTTTTTTTTACTTGGCCCATCCTTATGTACACCTCCTGTCTCCTGTTGGGCAGGAGTCTGCCTCCTGGCACTGTAGTTGTGGCACACTGGGTGTGGGACTCAAGAGGCCCGCTGTAAGTGCTGCTTTCTTGTTAATGGATAGCCCTGTAAGTGGTTGTTTAGTGACTTGTGTGAAACTGTGTATAAATGACAAAGTTCCCATGCTTCGATATTCTGTTTGTGACCTTTCCTTGGTAATTATACACAGACAACCAAATTTGATTATATGGCACTGCCGTATATTTATACCAGTAATGGCTATTTATTTTCGTTTTAAATAAAAAATAAAAACAAAATTTCCCCCTCCATTTAGTGAAAATACTGGGGAATGCCCAGAGTTCTTTAAAATAGGACTTATAAAAAAGACAAAGGGACTAACTCATTTCTAAGATGAAGTAATAGATTATCATGAAGTGAATATTTTTTAGCACTGTGTATAATTTCATGAACTATTGCTAGTTTGTGAACTATACTTTTGTCTTTAAATAATTTTTAATGAATAGTGCTGTGTTCATTGAAAATTTTTTTTCTCGTTTCTGTGTTTGATAATTTAGATCTCTGAAGTAGTAAAGATTATGATAGTTGAAGCAATTGGGAGTATTTTTTCCTAGATGTATTTTGCTTGCCTTTTTTGTATTTGTCTACTCCATCCTTTGTGAGAATTTTGGGATTTATATCTTCTTTAGATCACCAGTTTAGTCTTGAAGGCATATTTTCTCTCCTGTTTCCCTCTAAATAGTCTTATAAACACCATGTAAATTTTATTTTAAATGATTATTTATTTGTCAATAGGTTGATATGAATTTCATGAGGAAAATTCCTTCGGGAGCTGAGGCATCCAATGTTCTGGTGGGAGAAGTAGACTTTTTGGAAAGACCGATAATCGCGTTTGTGAGACTGGCTCCCGCTGTTCTCCTCTCAGGGCTGACTGAAGTCCCTGTTCCGACCAGGTAAAGAGTTCGTTCCAATGAACGCACTCTTAGCATGTCCAAAATCTAAGTTTTTTCATACTGAAGGAACATGTTCCATTATGTATCTAGTAAAATATCATTTTAATTATTAATGTTGCCATTGTGCCAAAGGCTTTGACTACTAGGGGATAAAAGTATGATCTCTCTTTTTATTTTTGAATAACTTATTTTTATTGACTTTAGAAAGAGGAAGGAAGGGAGCGTTGGAGAGAGGGGGAGAGAGAGAAACATTGATCAGTGGCCAGAACTGGGGATCGAACCCAAAACCTGGGTATGCACCCTGACCAGGAATGGAATCCGCAACCTTTTGGTGTATAGGATGACAGTCCAACCAACTGAGCCACACCAGCCAAGGCCAATCTCTCTTCCTATAACTAAAAAAACAAAGGGGTAGGGGGAAAGAGTATATCTATAATACTTTCAACAATAAAGATAAATTTAAAAAAATAATTGCAGCATGAAAAAATATTTCATTGATACCTTTATAAGAATTTTGTCATCTCAGGAGATTTGGTTTAAAAAGTGGTTCATTTTAGATATATGATCTGTGCAGGCACTGGAGTCAGAGAAAATGGAGTTTAATTTTTGCACTTCCACTTCTGTGGGAGGGTCAGACCTGATGTAAATTTTCTAAGCTTCATTTGTAAAATGAGGATAATAATACCTTATAGTTGATTAAATTGATAATGCCCCTGAATTAGGCAAAGAGCTTTGTTCTGACCTGACCAAAATCTTCTGTTCAAAATACATTATGAGTAAAAATGAAAGTAGGGGTAATATCCATAAGAATAATTAGCAAGTTGTGCTATAAAGAGTAATCAGTTCCTTAGCTATTGACTGTATAAACTTAATTCCAAATGAGAATAATTTAAAAATATTTTAAAATTATTTTTATAATAGTAAATCTGAGGAATTAATTGCAACTTGATTGAAATGTACATGCCTATTTTCAATATGCTTTACTGAGGTGCATTAATGGTGTAGTATTAAGATAAATGAGAAAAATAATTCTATAGATTCATATTTACATTCTCATAAAATAGGAAGATGAATACTTCTAGTTTGGATAAGTGTAAATATTAACATTTTACCGTCATTAATAAGGGCATAATTAAATAGGAAGTTAATTACTTTTTATTTAGTCACTATAAATAAATAAAATAATCAAGTAATAGTTGGTTTGCTGATAAATTTGGAGCTGTAGATAAAAATTCATTTTCCTTCCAAAGGAATTAGTTCCTTTTTTACTACTATACTAATATTAGTCTTAATCCAGACTATATTTTGAGGACTTGTGGATTTTTTTGTGTATACTCTTTAATTATTTTACTAGGCAAACCTTTTAAGTACTTCAGTGGAATTGGTATTCACTAATTTATTTATTTATTGTCAAACAGACCAGAGAAAATTGTTTACTCAAATTCAAAAGGATATAGAAGATGGGAATTTTTAATGTAGAACACTCAATTCCTGAATTACTGCCTTACCCTAAGAAAGATGGGAAGTGATAACTTACTAGGAAGTTAATTATGAATGCCTTTCGTAGTTCTGTGATCTGCTTTAGTCTGAGTAGAGTTGCCAACTTTTTTCAGTGATTGGAGTGGGCAGATGATCAGTGTTTTTGTGTTGATACTTCAGTGATTTTTTTTTATGATTGCTGAGATTTATGTGTGTATGTTGTTTATGTTTAAATGTGTGTATTTTAATGTTTTCTTAGGTTTTTGTTTTTGTTACTGGGTCCAGCAGGCAAGGCACCACAGTACCATGAAATTGGAAGATCAATAGCCACTCTCATGACGGATGAGGTAATTACATACCCTTTGAAGTGGACACTGATTATGAAGCGTATACTATATAAAGTCCCTTTTGAAGTGGAATTTCAAATCCTTTTGGACACCAATTATGAAGCATATAATATTTATTATAGTTCTCTTTTATAGCGATGCTTAAAAATTGACCTTGCTGTATGTAATATTTTATCTCAAATTCACTCTTTTTGTTAATTGAATTTATTGGGGTGATATTGATTAATAAAATTATATAGGTTTCAGGTATATCTCATATTCACTCTCTTCAACTGTTTTGCCTTTGTTATGGTCTTCAGGACGATTCTGTCAGGATCAGTGGATATTTTTTTATTTTCTCCCCTACATTTGAAATTATTGATCACCTTCTAGAAATTATCTTCATCCTGGATTTTAGGATATAATTTCTTTTGGGTTTCCTCGGGGCTTTGCCTTTTCCTCTTTCCCCCCCTTTTTTTTCTGTAGTTTCTTTCTCCCATTTGTGAACTTCACCTTTGACCATGACCTGTATTGATCAGGACTTCTCTCTCTTTTGGAGAGTCTCCAGCCATCTCTGCCGTGTGCCCCTAAGGTATCTGAAACCCCAAATACCTGAACCTGACCTCCTTTGTCTGTCCTGTCTCAAACAGTTGGTCACCAGATTCTGTTGATTTTACCTCCTTAATATCTTTAGCATCTAACCTGCCACCTCCACTGCCACTTCTCTGGTTTACACTCTACCTTCTTCTCTTTGGTAATTAAAGTGGACTTTCCTAATCTTAGCATAGTCTCCTCTACACTACCAATTACATGCAGATTTCAATATATCATTATCTTGATCCATATATGTCAGTGCCATCTTGTTATATACTTACGTTTAAACCTAAAATCTTTGCCATTGTCTGAATAGGGTCTGTCTGATCTGGCCTCAGCATACTTCTTGAAACTCATATCCTCCCCCATTTTGCCCTGGCCACATTAGTTTCCCTTTTGTTCCTCAGATGTGTTATGTTCTTTCCTGCCTCTGGTCCTTCACAATGGTTATTCCCTTTGCCTGAGTTCTCTTCTACCATCTCTTCCCTCTGCATGGGTTTGTCCCTCAGTTCATTCACATTTCTCCTACAGTGAAAGTCTCCTGTAAGACTTTCATTCACCTGTTTTATTTTTATCACAGCATTCATTTTTACCTGCAATTATGTATTTATGTAATTAACTTCTTTCACTATCTTGCTCCCTAGGGCTCTTGAGTACAGGGACCTTGCCTTATCTGTCTCCATTGCACTCTCCAAGTGTTTAGCATTGTGCCTGGCAAATAGTAGGCACCCAAGTAAATATAAGCGATCAAATAAATTAAGTGTTTAAGTAAAGTTGATTGTACATCCATGATTATTGGTTTAGGATAAATGACATTTAATATCCTAGAAGTGGAAAAACAGGCTGCAGTATTTTATTCAGTAATGAATTGCTGAGTATTTCCCATGTAAAAATTTATCTTTTTAAAAATTATTTTGCCTGAACACATCACTATTTTATTTTGTTTTATTGTTACTGATAATTCATCTGATAATACTAATAATGGGTTATTTTTTATAGTTATTACCCAGGGTGGGATAAGAGGTTAGATAATTATCTTTATTGTATACTTACTCATGTTATCTGAAGTGGATTTACTTTGTATAGAACTTTCTTTCAACTTTAAAATTCTTTTACTCAGTGTTTTTTTTTCCCCTCCTTTAGATTTTTCATGATGTAGCTTATAAAGCAAAAGACAGAAATGACCTCTTATCTGGAATTGATGAGTTTTTAGATCAAGTAACTGTCCTACCTCCAGGAGAGTGGGATCCTTCTATACGCATAGAGCCACCAAAAAGTGTTCCTTCTCAGGTAAGAGTCCATACAGTATTTGAGGTACATTTACAACATTTAAAAAAAATACTTTATACATTTAAAATAAATTTTTTTTATTGACTTCAGGGAGAAAGGGAGAGGGAGAGAGAGATAGAAACATCAGTTTTGAGAGAGAATCATCAGCTGCCTGCTGCACACCCCCTACTGGGGATCAAACCCGCAACCCAGGCACGTGCCCTTGACCAGAATTAAATCCGGGATCCTTCAGTCCGCAGGCCAATGCTCTATCCACTGAGCCAAACCAACCAGGGCTACTTTATACATTTTTAAAAATCAAAACTATACAACACTCAGAGAAGTTATACCCCAATACGTCCCCTTGATGTTCTCATCTCTGTACCACCTTCTGTGGGCCACCATTTGTTACTAGGTTTTTGTTTATCCTTCTAGTTTTTGTTCAGTACAAAGAAATATGAACCTACAGTTTTATGTTCTTCTCTTCTACCAAAAGTTAATATACTATGTGTACTGTTTGGCACCTTGCTTCTTTTTATATAAGAACATATTTTGGTTATCTGATCATTAGAAATATTCCTTGTTCCTTTCTCACCATTTTGTTGTATCCTGTTTATTGGATATATCATAGTTTATCCTACCTCTCGGCTTAGGATGTTTTTGGTCTTCTGCTGCAAACCACATCATGGTAGTGATATGCCATATTAGTCTTGTGAAGATAGAGCTGTAGGATAAATTTTCAGAAATAGGATTGCTGACTCGCATGGGAGTTATAATTTTAGTAGGTAATTAGCAGAATCTCTTCTTATCGGGTGAACTGTTTTGGACCCCCACAGTGAGGTATGAAAGTGCCTATGTCCCTGCAGCCTCACCAACACAGTATGTTGTCAAACCTTTGGATATTTGTTAGTCTGATAGAAATCTTTATCTTACTCTATTGGGTATTTTAATGTGATTTTACTTTGCTGTTTTATAATTAGTGAGGTTGAATTTCTCTGAATATATTTTGTTCATTTCCTTCCACCACTTTTTTTTTTTTTTTTTTTTAACATTTGAATTCTTCATTGATCCTTTGGAGTTCATCATGGTATATTTTGTGGAGTATGCACCCAACTTTATCTTTTTTCTAAATTGCTGTCTGATTGTCCCAATTGATTAAAAAGTTGATATATATTTTTAATTACTCCCATTTTATTGGTGATGATGTCTTTCTCATTTACTAAATTTCCATATGCATTCAGGTCTGGGAGTTTCTTTATCATTGGTATATCTATTCAATGGATCAGTTCCACACTTAAATTTTTGAGGCTTTTTGGGATATCTTAATATCTGGAAGATCTAGATTTATTCTTGACTCCTCTTACTCTTGTTTTTCTGAATTTCTTTGGCTGTATTTGGTTTCTTTTTTTATATAAGCTTTAAAATCAGTTTCCTATTTACAGAAAAAACAATTTAAAAGAAATTATGATAGTGGTTAAACTTCTAAATGAACTGAGGGAAAATTGACATCTTTATAACACTGAATCTGTTCAAGAACATGGTATAGCTTTCCTTAGTTGTTTTCCTGTTTCAAGTCAGTTTTTGTGTCCTAAGGAATGTTACAAAGTTCTACTTATCTACGATTTTCAAGCTTCTTGCTGAGTGTATTCATTAGAATTTTATCTTTATTGTTTATATTGCAAATGAAGTCTCTGTTCTATTACATTGTCTGCTTGCTACTTTTATGTATATGAAGACTATGTTACTGTATATTTCTTATATTACCATATATATATATGCTACCATCCTTCTTAATTCTTTTATTATATGTAGGTTTTCAGTCATATCATTTGCAGTATTTTATTCTCTCCTTTTCAAACTCTTATACCTCTGATATGTTTTCTGCTGTCTAATTGTATTGACTAAAATCTCTAATAGTGTTAGGTAGTAGTTGAGTTGATATGGGCATTTCTTAATTAGTTTCTAACTGGTCAGTGTCTCTAGTGTTTCTCTCAATAAGTTACTGATTTTGGGACCAAAAATAAACATTTTTATCATGTTCAGAAAATACCCTAATTTCTATTTTATGGAAAATGTTAATATAAACGGATGTTGAATTTTTAGCATGTCTGGAGACAATCATATGAACTTTATCAATTATTATGGTAAATCATGTTAATAAATTCTTTAATATGGATTCTACCTTTTGCATTGTTGGAATAAACCCAACCTGGACTCTAATGTGCTGGCAGTCTTTGTTTAGTACTTTATTTAAGTTGTTTGCATCTCGTAAGTAGATTGGTCCATAGATTTTTGTGTAATCTTTGTGTTTTGGTATTATCATTATACTTGTTTTATAAAAACTTTTTAAGTTTTCCTTTTTCTGTGTTCTTAAAACTTTAAAATGGCTTGGAATAATTTGGTTCTAAAAGTTGGAAGAATTCTTTTGTAAAGTTTTCTGAGCCTGAATATTTTGTTATATGTTAGGCTTCAACAACTTGCTTATTCTGTGGAAATTGGTTTGTGTAAGCTTTCTATTTTTTCTAAGGTCAGTTTTAGTAAATCATTGTAACGATTTCCCTCTTTTCTGGTGTCAGTTTTGGGAAATTATGTTTTCCTAGTTTATTACCCATTTCATCAAGCTTTTAAATGTGTTTGTGTAGGGTTGTACAATATAGTCTCTTTCTTTCTTTATAGATATGTATATATATAAATAATTCCCCTCAGTTTGTGAAGTTGCCTCCTTGTTGTGATTGGCTAATGGTTTACCATATTTTTTAAATAGAGCAGCTTAAAAAATATAATTTTAGGTTTTTTTTTAATGTATTTTGTTTTTCTAACTCAATTTCTGCTTTTTAGTTGTTTTATTTCTTTCAGGAAAGATTTTCTTTTTCATTTTTTCTTTTTTTTGTTTTAACATTTCCTGAGCTTAGATGCTTAATTCATTTTTCTTAATAAAATTAAATTGTTTGTTTTCCAGAAATTCCATGATTTTGTTTTCTTCCTCGAGCTAAGATGTAATTTAGGTTTTTATTTTGATATTTTCAAATGGTAGTTTTATGATTATAGATAAGTCTTTATACGCTATACATATTGAACATATAAACCAGGTAGTTTTAAGTCATCTAGAGTCTTTGAACCAGGGGATCTCCTGGGATGACCCCACCCACCCCACCTTTCTCTCCCTCTCTCTCCCCCCTGCTCCTTCTACTTCCCTCCCTCTTTCTCCTCCTGCTCCTTCTCCTTCTTTTTCTCTAATTCTTTCTCGTTCTTTTAGGCCCAAGTAACCAATTAAAAACTCACTCCTTAGAGCCCGGTGGCCAATCCGCAGGCGGCCCCGCCCCAGCCCCTCCCGGGAGAGGGGGCGCAGAGGACCCGAGGCCACCCGCCCACCCGCCTGGCTCACTTCTCTGGGCAGCCCACCCAAAAAACAAACAAACAAACAAACTCACTCCTTTCTTTTCAAGTGAGAATAGTACTCTTGAATTTGTAATAAAATATAATGGGATATTGATTTTTTATGCTTTTAATAACCCTTGTGCTATTTATATCTTAAGGGAAGTATCTTAGTAAAAGAAAACTTGCACTTACATTTTTCTTAATGTTAAGTACATTTTTAGTAGTTAACATGAGCAGTATTTTAAAAATTCTGCTAACAGCAATGCTTTTATTGGCTATTTATGTTCCTGTTGCTGAATAATAATTTGAAATGGTGTGTATGAATGTGTTTTATAGTGTATTTGATATTAGAGTATAAAATGGAGCAAGCTGAGCTTGAACTTAGAAATATTAATAGACAAATATTGGCTTCTGTTTTAAAGTAGAGCTTATTTGAAGTAGAAACTGATGATAGGAAGCATCTTTTTCTAGCACAGCGCGCGCGCTTGCACACACACACACACACACACACACACATACACACACACACGTGTATATATATCCAGTAAGAGATCTCATGCTCCCTCTGAATTGAAGAAGCCATCTCAGCCTTCCTAAAAGAACATTCTGAAAGTGTGTTTTTTTTGTGTGTGAAATGCAGGAAAAGAGAAAGATTCCTGTATTTCCCAATGGATCTGCCCCCAGCTCGGGTGAAACTCATAAAGAGGCCGCTGACCATGCTGGGCCTGAGCTACAGAGAACTGGACGGTGGGTACAAATACTGATACAATGTGGGTGTCTTTGGAGACTAGGGTTTGAATTGATGAAAAAGGCACAAAAAGTCTTTTTCCTTACAAACATTTGAACCTAACCTTACATGGTATTTTTTTATATTAAAAAAATGACTTATTGTATAGGTATGTGATGTTGAAGGAAATTAATATATATTTAAAGATAATTTTACTAGTATATACTTGGGTTCTGTATACCAAGCTTTAATTTATAATGAAAATATGCACCATGTTAAGAATGTTGTACAGTTATATAGTAGGTTAATTTACAAAAAGGTTTTTAAAGAAAGTGTGGAGTTGTATTATAATTCTCCTTATGAAATTAGAGAATTATGGAAACAGAAAGGAATTATAACCAAATTTTTTTTGTGTGTGTGCATAGACTTAATTCTCTTAAAAGGGCATTATATCATACGATAATGTAAAATTAGACAATTAATCCATGGTATTGATCTCTGGAAACCTAGTTAGAAAAATTGTTGAAGTTGTTCATCTTGGGGGAATAAAGAATATATTGCCAGGTGTAAACATTGCCTTAAAATATTTTGTAGAAGTAGAGAAATGTTATTTTACTTTTTATGTAGAAAAGCATGGGATATTGATAACCTTTTGTCCACTGGTGGTCTCTGTAGAAGTAAATATTGAATCTTGAATATTTATTTAAAAAACAGGATATCTTATACATTATTAGGGATAGTAATGACATGCCTAAATAATACTACATAGAAAAAAAATAACATGGTATACTAAATATAAACTTTAGAGAAGCTTAAACTCACAATTAATCCATTGACTAATATATTAGTCTCTGTGAATATAATAGGGTATAAGATTGTCCCCATGCAAGAGGTGTTGGTCTGATACTAGCTATTGTTATTATTATTTCCTCAAACTTCAAATTGAGATAGGATTGACACATATGTAACACCTTAATCAATAAAGAAAAAAAATTGAGATAGGATTAGTCACTGAGAAGTGCTAAGGCCCCCATTGATCTCATGGTCACTCATCTGAAAGCTTTATATAAGCTGTTAAATAATCAATTATTGATTTGATGGTGTGATTTTATTTTTAGATTATCATTGGCACCTTTATTATTGCAAGTTAATTCCCCTTGCTGTCAGATTATCTATAGGGTAACTTCTTCCACTTGTCAGTGTGTGTTTAGGATCTATTTCACTATTAACTTAAAAAAAAAAAAAAGCTAGAAGGGTAAAGCTTGAAACATCCAAAGCATTTGAAAGCATAAGATTAATTTTTTTGGAGTGTTTTTACAGTAGGGATTTGAATGATTATATATATTTTGAGTCACAAAACGTTTTTGAATTATTGATTTGTCGCAAGTATTTATTGAATACTTACTATGTCCCAGGCAGTGTTCTTAGACACGAGATGATGACACTGAATAAGAAAAAGTCTGCTCCTCACAGAGCTTATATTTTAGTGGAATGCTTTCAAGTTAACTGTATCCAAAAGTTTGACTTAAAAAAAACCTCACACATTGAAATGACACATACAGCTTTGATGTGCAAATATAGATTTTTATATTTATTAAAACTTCCTAGTAATATGTGCACTAGTTTGACTACAAATAAAGTAAATTGCATACACTGAAGTACTTTTTAGGCTTTTTTTCCTGGACCAGAAATATTTATACTATTAAAGTGCTAATTTAAAAAGTAATTGACATTATTTAATTTACAATTGAGTGGACCTATGCACAGCATACTCTATTTATATTAAAGGGTATTTTGGGGGCTTATAATTTACGTTATAATTGCCTTCCCGCTATTTCTGACACTTGCCTTTAAGATTTATAGTGTAGATAATAATTATTAGAATTGCTTATGCATATTTTCATGAATGGGTGGTTAGGTTTTATTTACTTTTATTGTACATTTTCTTGCCCATTTGTGTCTGAAATTACATTTACTCATATAAAATCATTTGCCTGCAGTTTTTTCAGTATGTAGTCCATGAAATATAGATGTTTATGTCTCTTAACTTAATGAGATCGACCTTTCCTCTACCAGTGGGTTAGGTTAAATGAGTATATCTTCTGTAATTTATACCATGATTTAAATAGGATATTAATTTTTGTTGACAAAACACTAGACACCAGCAGTTTTATGTAGCCCATAGTTTTAGATTGCAATAGCTAGAATCCTCTAGTGTACAGTTTGACGAGTTTCATCTCACCTATTTAGGCTTTTTGGTGGTTTGATACTTGACATCAAAAGGAAAGCACCTTTTTTCTTGAGTGACTTCAAGGATGCATTAAGTCTGCAGTGCCTGGCCTCGATTCTTTTCCTATACTGTGCCTGTATGTCTCCTGTAATCACTTTTGGAGGGCTGCTTGGAGAAGCTACAGAAGGCAGAATAGTGAGTACAAAGATTGGTAGCGGCCAGGCTCTTAGCTCTTCAGAGGCAAGTGTCTGTGTGCATTTGTCTCACTATTCCTACTTTTATCCGAAGAGTCTACCCACAGCATGATTAACCTGTCCAAAAGCAGACTTCCCCCAAAGGTAATTGCTATGGAAAACATGGGGAAGCCATATGAACAGGAGAAGATGCACAGTTGAGGTAAAAAATAAAAATAAAATTAAAAGAAGAAGAAAAAGAAGAAGAAAAGTTTATCCTGGCTTGCTGGATGAATGGTTTTATAAATTGAGTAAAAGGCTTTGTTGTCTGTCGGGGGGAGAAGGGTCTGGTGGGGGTAGTCTGCTTGAACTGAGTCCGGGTGGGTTGTGGGTGGAGGATTTTACCACTGGGGCTACGTCACATCCTGTAAGGCATCATAGGATTAGGTACAGCCATGTGAGTGATACTTACTCATCAGCCCTGGCGGGTAGGCCCGGACTAGACTGGAAGAAGAGAACATAATTGTGGACAAATGATGGATTTTTGAAGTGGTGCTTGCTTTAATTTTGCTGTTAACTAAATTTGTGTGAAAGTAGTCAAAGCTTGTCATTGGAAAGTATAACTGAAACCTGCATCTGTAATTTGACATGACTGAAATGAAAGTTTTTATGCTTTTTGTTCTTGACTAAAATGAAAGTTTTTATGTTTTTTTGTTCTTTCGTTTTCGTTTTGATCTTGGTAATATTGTATTAGGGGCTGTGGGAGTATAACTGAATAGTGCTTTGTAAAATCTTGAAGACAAGTTTTTGTTTATATATATTTTAATGGCTTTTAAATGAGATGATTTGTAATTCTTAAGTGTATTTTATTTAATTATATTTACTCTTGGGGAGAAAATTGACTTTATTTTTTATTTTTTTTACAAATAAAAGGTTAAGAAATAGTCAAAGATAAGTAGTGATATTTTTTAATTAAAGTATTTCATGAGCTGAACAGGAGATAAAACTGACAATTGAAATTTCCTTTCAGCTCAGTTTATTTTCAATTACTTAGATAATATTCCCTTACTCTGTAATCACTGTATTAAAGGCATATAATTTTTTGTAAGTTGCTTCATGTGCTGACATGAATTGTACATGTAACTCTGCTGGTCCCCATGGAATTGTGTCTCATCTGTTTCCATCATGGAAATACTGCTTTGATCTTGGACTGTGACTGTCTCTCTCTGCCTACCCATCTCATCCTGCCATCTAATGCCATGTGCTTGTGATAGTGCATCAGGCACCAGAGGAATATAGACGAGTGTTACACGAGCATGCATCTTCTGCCCTCCATGATTCTAACCTAAGGGGGAAAAAGTCTAGATAGTATATTACCATGTCCTGGGTGCTGGGCCACGCAGGAGTCAGATCAAGGAAGAGGTGTGGGAGTTGAAATAATGGAAATGGAGAGCTCAGAGTGGGTTATGGAGGTAGGTGGTTTGGAAATGTGTTTGTTTTCAGATGCTTTATGAGAACTTCAACTATAAAAGGAGACGGTAGGAGGAGGAGTTCCAGAGTTTGTAGTGATCAGGGAGGAATGAGTAGATTGGGAGCAGTTGAGACAAGTGGGGCTTGAAACTGAGAATAGATGGAGGTAATTTACAGGGAGAGCAGGTGAGGAATGGAGGAGGGATGAGAACAGGAGGAAAATGGCCCAGCATATCAGATACAGGCGCAGTCAAGAGCTCAGGATGAAGTAATTTTACAAAAACCAAAACAGGTTTTTGAAGAGGACAGACTAGAAGGGAGTGTTTAGTGTCACGGCAGTGGGCAGGTGTGTGGGGAAGAGAAGGGTAGGGCTATGGGTGGGTAAAACGGAAACTTCTGAATGCGGGGTGGGGATGGCAGGTAGCAGGGCTGTGGCTTCTTTAGGGCAAGACCTGGTTCAGTTTGGGCATGAGCATAGAAATAGTTTTAAAAATAGATCTGGGTAAAGGGCCTGGTAAATGTGGCAATAAGGGGTTGGGCGTGGTGAAAGGAAGGTCTTCATGTTGCCGCTTTGCTTTTTCAATACCATGTTGGGAAGGACACGTAATTTTGTGCCTATCTGTCCCTGTTAGCATTTCTTTATTTGCCATCTCTTTGCTTTTCTTCTCAAATTTTTTTTCTATTTCTAGATACCATTTAATACGTAAATATGCATATTCTATTTTAACTAAGGATTTTATAATGGCTTAGCAGTGTCTTCCAGGACAAACTGCATCTACGGGCAAGAAAAATTCATTTTATACAATTAACAACTAGATTCCTAATCTGAACACTTTTAAATTTTGCCAAAAGTCGTTTGTTTTTCTACTAAGAGTTAAATAATACTTGTACCGCATATTATTATTTTGTGATTTTAATTTTGGAAGGTGCTGTTTATTGCTGGCAATGAGAATTGCTACCATTTGTTAAGTACATTCTGCAATGCTAGATGCTAGGCTTGCTAGGTGTTTCCCAAAGTTCTCCTGGCTAAAATCACCCCCCATTCAAAAACGAGAGAAGTTGGGCTCAAAAAGTTGTAGGTGTGACCATGGCTTAACACCTGGTAGGAACCAGTCTTAACGCTTCAAATCTGGTTCTCAAGCCCTGCTCTTGGCCTGATGTCATGCTGTCTCCAGTTCCCAGGGGGGTTGTTTCTCACAAGCTTCTTTTCCTTGTCTTTACTTACCAGTGATGGGCTTTTCCTTTCTTGATAGTGCACTCCAGTCCGTCTTGATCTTTGTGAATGGTAAACTATCCTTTTCCTTCTGATCCCTTCCGTTTGTCTAGTGGCCTAGCCTAACTCCCTTACTACTTAATAACGTAAAGGTAGAATGTAATGTTGGTAGTGGTCTAAAATTGGCTACTAGTTTTGATATAAAATTTCTCTGAGTCTTTTCATTTTCTCATTTTATCTTCTGTTACCAAACTTTAATAATAGTGAGATACTTTCTCACTTATGATTGCTGTCAGTTTTATAAAGAGATTTTCCCATCTGTTTTATTTATGTTAAGCGTTTCATTTTTGACATCTGTTGTTTAAGCCTGTCATATTAGATTAATTTCTTTAAAATGTGTGAAAATTGATCTTTAGAAGTCAATGGGAGAACAATAGTATCACATGTTAATTTCTTATCTGTTTGAAGGAGTCTTTTTCCTAACAGGATATCGAGTATTTAATGTTTTCTATTTTTAAAATGAACTATTTCAGACTTACAAAAATATTCAAAATAATATATATATCTTTGTATTCACCACTGGCTTAAGAATAAGACATCTGTAGATAGAACTGAGAAATGTCTTCCATTTATTCCTCCCTCCTTGACTCTCACAGTTTTGAATTAAGGTTGATCACAAATGTTCACTTTTAATATGCAAAACCAAAGCAATTTTTCCTTTGTATTTAAAATGTATTTTTCATTTTCTGTACTTAAAATACAAATTTGAAATTCAAAGTTGTGTTTGCTTTATATTTTTATTTGATTCATATTTTTTATTTTCTAGATGTCTTATATGTATTATCGTATGTTAGAGATATATTTATGATTGTTGCTTTTATTCGTTTCTTTTTTCCTTAAACAGAGTGCAATAGAGTCTCTTTTTGGAGCATCATTAACTGGGATTGCCTATTCGTTGTTTGCTGGGCAACCTCTAACAATATTGGGGAGTACAGGTCCAGTTTTAGTGTTTGAAAAAATTTTATTTAAATTCTGCAGGTACGTAATAATTACCTATTTGTCACATGTGTTGAGTATGTGTATAATTGTATATTATATTGTTTTTAGGTGAAAGTACATTATATATTTAATATAGCTGAAAAAGAAGATCTGATCAATATGTCTATTTTTAATATTTTTGTGTTACTGTGTGGTTGACCCTGCTCTGGCCCCTGTCATCATCTCTACTCCAGTCATTTTGAGTAGAAAATCAGTGGATTTGAGTACTGATAAGAAAATCACTTAAACGGCAACAAAAATTCTTTGTGCTAGAAAATTTCAACTCAGTAAGAACATGTTAGTCTGAATTGCTTATTAGATGGTATATTGGACTTATAAAAGAAGTTTAGGAAGGTGGATCTTGAGGGCTCAAGCTGACTTTATCCCTTGGGCCTATTCCACAGAGGGAATTGGCACAGTTGAGGGAGATGCCCGTTTCCACTGGCAGGGCTGCCAGTGTGGGAACCATTGCCGGTACTGTGTCGGGTAGACTTGGAATTCGATATTGCCAGACTTGTTCCTTTTGTGAAATAAATGCAACTGAATATTTTAGCCTGGAGCAACATGATGCTATTAAATATTTGATCCTCTAACTCCTCTTACTCTGATTCTTTCTCCACTGAACAAACTGATTCTGATTCTGATCTGGCACATGAGATAGACTAATAGAGGATGCAATTACCTGTAGTAATTTCTCAATTAAATTGAATTAGAAATTGAAGTATCTACTTTTTCTGTAGATACTGGTGGTAGAGGAGATGGTGGTGGTGATGGTGGGGAAGCAGTATGATCACCATGTTGACACGAAAGCACCCGGGTCTTCTGAGAGAGTCACGTTCCATTGTTCTACAGACAGCTTGTCTGTCGTTGACTCCTCATAACTGACTTCTGAAGTGAGGTCTTTGTTTTTTTGACATGTTTATTGCCTAGCAGATTTTCACTATAAATCTTTTATGTAAGTAAAATATAACCATTAAGTATGTTAATAAAAAGCTAGTCTTCCTTTGAAGCAGAAAAACACACACAGCTTCCTTTAGTCATTATTTCGTTGTTCTATGATTTATGACTCTTATGTTGTTTTACTGTTCTTATTGCTTGTGATGACAATTTTAAGTGTAAATACTGTTCCATTAGTATGTGTTGATTGTGTTCACGTTTTTCTTTTTAAACAGAGATTACCAGCTTTCCTATTTGTCTTTAAGAACCAGTATTGGTCTGTGGACTTCTTTCTTGTGCATTGTTTTGGTTGCCACAGATGCAAGCAGCCTTGTGTGTTATATTACTCGATTTACAGAGGAGGCTTTTGCAGCTCTCATTTGCATCATATTCATCTACGAGGCTTTGGAGAAGCTCTTTCATTTAGGAGAAATATATGAATTTAATATGCACAACAATTTAGATGAACTGACCAGTTACTCGTAAGTGTCTCTGATTCCCTCTAATATTAAAATGTATTTTTTTGCAGAGATCTCTGAGCTTAAGAATGGACTTTTTTTGCGATGTGATGCTCACTGTATCGAGCTGAAATTACCCAACTAGCCATGTAAGGTTGACTTGTTTGTTACAGATGAGATTTTACCAAAGCACTCAGAGGACATAAATCCAGTTGAACAGATTCACTTATTTTTATTCTGTAAATGTGATTCTGCATTTGATGGACTTTCATGGAGAAATGTGGTTATCAACAAACAACAAGAGCACAACTTCCTTCCTACCTTCCTAAGGCCCAAATCCCTGTACTCTTCTGATGCCTTCCATATGTCTCCTCCATACTCCTTCCCTTGCCTGCCGTGCAAGCTCTCAACTTTGATGGTCAGAGTAGGGAGGGCTATGAAAATTTCTTTAAGACAAGCATGTCAAGCTCAAAGGCTAACTCGGGCCAAATAAACAAGGTTTAAGTTTATGTGGGCTGCAAAAAACAAAAGCTTCAATTTTCATAGAAATGTAGGTCTATTTCAATAGAGATATGCTGAATACAATGACTGAAACAAATGAGTAATCGTTAACATAACATAATAGAACATTTTCATAACAACATTTTTTCTTGAACATTAACTTATCAGACATTGAATAACTGCACAAATTAATTAAGCGTAACGCAAATAAACCTATTTTTCTTGTTCTCTGTAAATGATGTATTTCCTGTTGCACACACCAAACAAGTCAGTCCAAGACTAATGACGCGGCAATCAGCTGCTAAAATATTCGCTGCTAGTATTAGTGGAGAGAATGGTGCACCTGCGTATAAGGCGCATAAGGGAAATGAATGCAACACGGTTATAGTAGTCATTAGCGAACGTTGTAGTTCGTTATTAATAATTATGTATAGCGGTATTATAAAAATTGCGAAATTTTTATTAAAACGTTTCTCACATGCTGTTATATTGGCTGGGCCGCAAAAAATACTCTTTGTGGGTTGCGAGTTTGACATGTTTGCTTTAAGACATTGACCTGTTTGAAAATATTAGGTGACACTTTGATGCTGAATCTATTTTGTGCCATCTACTTTGCTCTTAAACTATTTAATTTTTTTTAATGTTATTTTTTTTGTGTTTCTTTTGCTGCTCCTTTGACCTCTTTGAAGCATGGTTTTTAGAGTGATGCTTCCTTCTGGTTAACTGAGTAATTACCGTGAACATCATTTGTTCAGCTAGCATTCTGTGGGCACGTGCTACGAATGTTGCATAATTTGTGTCATAGTGTTCCTTAACTGTTCATATGTATGTAGAAACTGAGGCTCTTGGAGATTAAAATTTGTCTTGGGTCAGACAGCTAGTAAATAAGAGAGCCTGGATTGAATCCAAACTCCAGCCTCTTGCCTCTCCTCAAAGAGCTCATCATTTAATTGGGAATATTCCTGTTTGTTTTCAAGTTTTAAATTCACACTAGCGATTTCTTTGCTTGTGTGTGTGTGTGTGTGTGTGTGTGTGTGTGTGTGTGTGTGTTTTCTACCATTTCTTTTAGGTGGGTGAGTTAGTTCTGGATATGAACTAAAACTATGATCTTCTAATGACTGTTCTAAGCTTGTCCTGATGGAAAACTGTGTTACTTACTTCTTCAAGAATGAGCCTTAAGATCAATAAAGGAAGAGTAGGTAGGGCTTGCCAGAGTACAAGGAATTAATGGGAGTATAACTTTTATTGGGAATCTATGCATGATGTGCGTGTGGGGATTAAGTACATGAGATTTAGTGGAGAGTAAACTTGCTAAAAATTTTCTCAGATTTTTAAAGAAATTAGTACCCCCTCCCAAAGAGATAGGTCTAACTAGTTTCATTAAGTAGCATCTCACTGTTATTTGTACTAGTTATGCTTTATTTATGTAAGCCAGACCTCATTCCAGTCTATTGTTTCTGATGTGTTTTCATTTTCCTCTTATTCATGCTTTGCAACATGGAAAAATTAGGAAGTCAAAAGCTACCACTTTGTGGGATCAATTTAATAAAATGTAAACATGAAATACAGGATCCTAAAAATTTCACCCTATTCTAATTTCTCAGATGTGTATGTATGGAACCTCCTAACCCTAGCAACGAAACTCTGAAGGTGTGGACGGAAAAAAATATAACGGCACATGATCTTTCCTGGGGCAATCTCACTGTCTCTGTGAGTATATTATAAACTAAAGGATTTTGCAACTATCAACCTAGTTCTTTAGCTTTTTCTGAGTAGACCTACATTTTCTTCTTGATTGATGTATATATAGTATGTTTTCGAAACATAGTGTTAGGTTGACCAAGTAGGAGTTACCACATTTTTATGTATCATGCCCTAAAAAAGTATAGGCTGAAACAAATGAAGTTGGTATAGGAAAGAAAAGACAGAATATATTTGACTTCCAAAATATAATTATTAAAAAATATGTTAATATACTTTTTTTTCTAATTCCACTTACATTCATAAATTCAAAGGAAGTATCCTGCCTTCTGATTTTTGGTTCATCTGCTCTATGAACAACTTAGTTAGAAGACCACGAATGTTCTGCTAATGTCCTGAATGTCAAACCATAACATCTCTGAACTCAGAATGTGTCTTAACAGTTGATGGTGTGTTAGTTAAAGTTGAGTTGGAAGTGTTTTTTTTCCTTTCTGAATGATATATAAAATTGATGGTGTGTCTTACAATCAGTAGCATCTTAGAGTCTGTGAAATTTATTAATACTTTATTGGATATCTGAGAATCCCCTTCAATCCCTCCTTTTTCTATTTTTTCTCTTCTTCCCAGGAATGTAAAACCTTTCACGGTGTATTTGTAGGATCAGCTTGTGGTCATCATGGGCCTTATATTCCAGATGTGCTCTTTTGGTGTGTTATCTTATTTTTCACAACATTTTTTTTGTCCTCATTCCTCAAACAATTCAAGACCAAGCGCTATTTTCCTACTAAGGTAATTGGGGTATAATTTTGGAGTTCTGGTAATATATTGTTTGGGGGTTAGTACTTTTTATCAAATAGTTTAAAAGAAATTATTCATAGTAAAAATGTATATTATGCGTCTGAGCTAGCAGTAGGAAAACAACAGTACTTGGAGAGATGGTAGGTTAGTTGTGAAATGTGTTTCCTATCATTTGGGAAAAAATATTAGATATAAATGTATTTCACTGACACATTGTCACTAATTAAACCTCCTTCACACTTTCTAGTGGCATATTTTAATCTGAAAGATATGAATTATTTATAAAGGATACATACTATATCTGTATTTATATTAACATAATTCTTTTAACATAGGTGCGATCGACAATCAGTGACTTTGCTATATTTCTCACAATAGTAATAATGGTCCTAATTGACTACCTTGTAGGAGTTCCTTCTCCTAAACTTCACGTTCCTGAAAAATTCGAGGTAAGGATTAAAATACTTGGCTATTTGTTACTTAGGCATACCATACTACTTTAAACTGTGTAGGTAGTTATTTTTAAACTGTGCTTAGTCTCTCTGAAAAGCTGATCCTTGAAAGGAAACATTTTATTTCCCACATATGTAAATAGAATGACAAGATGCAAAGCTGCCAGTGGACCCGTTTAGGAAATAAGCAAGTAGGTATCAAAGCTAGTCCGTTCTGGAGAATGAATGAAAATATCCATGGTGAAGAGTTGAGAGACATTAAAAAAATTTGACCCTGTTCTCATAGCTGGAGTTCATGATGTTCTTTCCAGGCAAAAGAAACATTCTTTATTCTCTTTTAAAGAACTAAATCAAACTTGAATTTTTGAGTAGCAATGACATTCTTGTTAAATTTCTAGAAGGATAGTGTATCTGACAGGAGAGAATCCAATGTTCTCCCATAAGAAAAAGGACACTTATTGTGAACATCCATGAACCCTTTGTTTTCATTAGCAAACGCTAGTTCTTTTGTGTACAATACACTGTACACAATATAGCACCTAAAAATCTTTTCCCATCTAAGTTAGAGGTGGCAGCTTTTGAATAATTTCTGGAATTTGTTCTTAGAGTCAAGTATTTGTGTTACTGCTTACATTTACATTTAGCAGATTAGATGACTTCTTTCAGAAGCAGGAGGTTTAAAGGTGATTAGGAATAAGGAGTATAATGAAGATAATTTTAGTCTGTTTTATCTTTCACTGGGATAAAAAGAAATAACATTATTTTTAAAACCAGCGATTTCCAAAGTAGAGTGCATGGGTAGAAAATGATCCACCAAAATTATTTAGAAGTTCAATTTATATCTTTATCTAAAAATAAGAAAAATTAAGCCTTATACTATTTACTACATGAATTTTACTCTACGGATAACCAAACATCAGTAACATAACAGGTAAATGAATGTAGAGTCATTGGGTATATATGCTCACTTTTACTTATAAAAACTTTTTATATGTTTGCTGCTAAGAGTGTATAATTTAAAAAGTTTGGAGACCTTTGCTTAAAAGCATAGATTTTGAGCCACTTAAGATTTTAGGTCAGGAAGAGATGGCTACATGAAAGTCATTCTATTTTTTACCAAATCTTATGAATAAATGAAACTCTAAATTAATATTGCTTCAAAATATTGATGTATTTTCCTGTAGTGATAGCCTCATTTCCTGATTTAGATTCCTAAATATATCCTCGTTATTCTTTTATTGATCTAGCTTTCAAGTAGCAGACTGATTTCCAGGGGCATAAAATCCACTTGGGGAAACAGTATAAGGAACGCTTAAGAATGTAAACATATAGATAAAATATTTTACACATGTGCAGTATTGAATATTTTACACATGTGCAGTTTAATAGCAGTGTGGGAACATTTGAATACCTGAATTAGAAAATATTAAATTTCCTTTTTGTGTTGACAAATGTTTTCAAGAAGAAAAAACAGGCTTAATATGAAGTCTAGGTAATGAAAACGTGTAGATTTTAATATGTCCAACATCCTTCAAGAATATTAAACTCTCTTATGATCGTTTAAATATTTTGCTATAAAACAAATTTTACGTTATAGAGTTGAGATTGTTAGCATCTGGTAAAGTGCCAGGTTTTTGTCAGTAGATGCTTTGAAAAGTAGTGTCCCGAGGCCCAATTCTTAGTGCTGACTGTGCCAAGATCACTCGTCTGCAGGATCCCTAAAGCGGTTTAGTTCAGGAGTTGATCTAGTAGGTAGATTGATTTTACATTTTATGAGCTAGGTAGGAGCATGTTGAAATGACACCGCTTCACACATCTGTTCCTGCATTGCAAATCTCCCAAAACATAATGCCTTTAAGCAATGGCCCTTCCCTTTATTTGTTCATAAATCTGTGTTCCTGGGATTAGGTAGCTGGGTAGTGGTCTGGTCTCTTAGTGATATTTTGTATGACCACAGAAATCTGTTGCCTTGATGAGGGGCAGAGTGACCTCCCCCTGCCTGGGACTTGAGATGGCTGAAACAGCTGGGGGTTTGCCTCCTGTCCCTCTCTCATTACATCGTGTCCCATCCTGAAGAAAGCTTATCCAGGCGCACTCAGCAGCTTAATCTCAGGGATCCGAGAGGGTTAGAAAAGAAGCTGCAAAGGTCCTTTCAGACCAAGACCCAATACACCACACAATTTCATGCTGGCCTTATTCTGTTGGTTAAAGAAAACCATAAGATCGGCCCAGATTCAAGGGGAGGAAATAGACTCCACCTCTCCATGGAAAGAGTCGGACGAGGGGGCCCGAGTCTAGGGATGGGAAAAACCCTGTGGCTGTCTTTGCAAATAATTCACCGTACATATCAAGATTTAATCTAGCTCTTTCTGATCCCTTGGGCTTTTCTTGGAATAGACACAGTCTATGCTGTGGGAATTTTGTGCAGTAGAAGAAGGAAACTTTTTAAATTTATTTATTTATTTTTAACAGCCTACTGATCCAAATAGGGGCTGGATTATAAACCCATTGGGAGAAAATCCTTGGTGGACCTTATTAATAGCTGCTGTTCCGGCTCTGCTGTGCACCATTCTCATCTTTATGGATCAACAAATTACAGCTGTAATCATAAACAGAAAAGAGCACAAATTGAAGGTAACGTTAAATTTTGTCTCAAAGTATTGTAATTTCTTGAAGACTTTGGGGTGTTTTTGTAATGACTAGAACATGAAAAGATGTAAAGTGAAAATGAATTTATTCTCTTTATGAGTGGTATAGAATTTTAACCTGAAAGAAAAATGTAGACTTACAGATGTTCGTGTCCATTGCACTTTCCAGAAAGGAGCTGGCTATCACCTTGACTTGTTCGTGGTCGGAGTTATGTTGGGAGTGTGCTCTGTCATGGGACTTCCGTGGTTTGTGGCTGCAACAGTGTTGTCGATAAGTCACGTCAACAGCTTAAAACTTGAATCTGAATGTTCTGCTCCAGGGGAACAACCCAAGTTTTTGGGAATTCGTGAACAACGGGTCACGGGGCTAGTGATTTTCATTCTAATGGGCCTGTCTGTGTTTATGACATCAGTACTAAAGGTAACAGCCCTTTATGGCAAATGTTTTAAAATCTTCTTTATAGTAAAATTTACGCCCGGTTGTATGAAATTGAAACATTAAAGTATCTAAAATTAGTTTTATTTCCTAGACTTTACCTGGAAAGTAATATTTTGGCATGGTGTTTAGTATAGCAGGCATTTCAGTATTAGATGTACCCATTTAAAAAATAATTTTAAAAGGATAGAATTAAAACGAAAGACTACAGAGTTTTGGAAGGAATTAATCCATGACTTAGTTAAGATTTAAAAGAAGAATACAGTCAGAGGATGTTAAAAGCATAAGTAGAAAAAGAAATATGAAAATGGATGAAACTGAGTTATCTGACCAAAATATAAAAATAATATTGCTATTAATTAAATTAATACATTTTCCTAAAAAACTAAATGAAACAAAAGTAGTAGTAGCAAGCACTTAGTAGAAAAATATGAACAGCTAATAATATAAATGAATTATGTAAGAATTTATACTATATGTCTAACATGTTTAGTCACATCTGCTTTTTGCCATACACATCTATTGAATCTTGTTGATTTAAAAAGTTAACGATAACCATAGCAAACACAGCTAAATATCTAATCTGAAATTTTCTATCTATGCTGGAAGAGCTCAGCTTCATTTTTCCCTTGGTCGCTGTAGTTATTTTTGTTGTAAATAAAATTAAGTAAAGAGTTGTATACCATTTATAAATTAGGATACAAGCTTAGAGTACATAAACGTGTGTATATGCTATATAGTAACAAAAAAAATTGATAAATACTAGAATTCTTTGGCCTCTTTTCATGCACTTTCTAACAGCCTATTAATTCACTCAATATTTGCTGAGTACTTACTATTCTACTGAGCCCTGGGGAAGCAATAATAAACAGATGCATTATTGTTTCCTTTTAAGAACTTGCCAGTCTAGTTGGTGAAACAGATAGGTAAATGGGACATTACTGCGCAGTGGTGAGTGTATTGTTAGAAGTGCTTGGGACAGAAGGAGAAATATGTGGTCTTTGAGGATGCCATTCCCTACTGATGAAGGTGCCCTTTAAATTTTTAAAATTAAAAAATTTTAAAGTATTAACTACATCTAGGCAGAAAAAGTCAAGTAGAACATCAAGAAAGCTCTAAAACGAAAAGGTAGTCTTGCTATTTTTCCTCACTTTCCGAAAGGAACTAACTATCCAGAGGTAAACTCGTTTTACTTTTTTGTCTTTTGAGTTATTTTGGCCATTACCACCATTACAGTTTTTTATATACTTTCATAATTTTATTTTTCACTTTATTACCTTTAGACTGGATATCTTTATCAAAGACCATGATTTCCAAAGTCTAGTTCAAGGATCTCTGGGAGTTCCTGACACCTTGTCAGGGATTGCCAGATCCTTCTCTTTCCAATCATGTAACTGTATGAGGCTGAATTTTCTTCATCTGCTTCAGCCAGAGTGACATATTGCAGCAGATTGAATGTACATACAGATATGAGAACTTAGTGGTCTCTGTTTAAGCACCCACTAAAGAGATTTAACAGAAATACAAAACAATGCTACTCTTCTTAATGTTTTTGAAATTATAGTTTTACGTAAAAATGTCCTTTATATTAATTTGTAAGGGGTTTGTTATTTTTAAATGAATTAAAAATAACTATTTAAAAATTGCTTTTCATTCCCAGTATGGTGATTATCTATTTCCCACATAGCTATATGTGTACAGTGTATACATCAATGTCTTTAATTTTTAGGGGCTTTCTTTTTCATTCTGTTTATTCACTTTTCTTAGCATTGTAATGTTGCTTTATGGATAAAATATTTTCCTGAAATTTTTGGAGTGTATTGATTAGATTTTCTCCAGGTTTCTTAGAAAGGACATGCTAGGTTGTTAGTAGAGTCTCCTCTGTAGCTCTTAGGTCTTTTTCCTCACAGCTCTCTCCCCCTTGGATGAGAGTGATGATTGTGGTTTTGGGAAATGAATGAGGTCTGTTGGTAGTGTCCTGTATCATGCCCAGGCATGGACTAGGTAGGCGTGGTTTGGGATTCTCCTAACTGCCAAAGAAATAAGAATTTTCTTTTGGGGGTGGGGTTCAATGATTATATTCAGTAAATGCTACTGTATGATAATCACTGTAGGGGTAGTGACAGTAAATAACAATGAGTAATGCTGTTGGAGTGATAGTTATATATACCACATGCTTTTTTGATTATCTTACGTATTTGAAACCCCTTAGTTTTCATGGCATTCTGATACAGGAAAGCACAGAGTGGTTAAGGCTCAATAAGAGGCAAACTGGGTTTTTAAATCAAGTAGTCGGATTGTAATATTCAGTCTCTTAACCACTGAACATGCTCCCCCCTCTTTTAGGAAGGAACATGGAGAAGATAAACAATTTTCAAGGAGGTTATTGTTTAACTAGCATTTCTCTTATTTATAGAAAAGTTAGATCTCATTATTGAACGGTCATGTAATTGTGTCTCAGTAGGTATTCAGCAACCATGCTTTTGTGTACTTATTGCTGAGAAATTGTTTTAGTAGCAATGGGTTCTGATGATGGTCCTTTCACTTACAGTTTATTCCAATGCCTGTTCTCTATGGTGTTTTCCTTTACATGGGAGTTTCCTCATTAAAAGGAATCCAGGTAAGTCTTAAATATTTAATGATTTTGTAGAAAAACTTAAACGAAGATTATTTTTCTGATGGTAGTGATTTATTCTCAACTCTAATATTTTGAGGACAGGTTAACTGGTGACTTCAAATCTACATTTTCTTGTGATTATTGGCTTACTGCACTTTTTCCCCCCCGAGAATGAGGTTATGAACTGATATGGTCCTAACTATCTTTAATTGAAATCTTTGAAAGGCCTCTGTGATTAAAGACTAGTATAGTATGAGGGGAAATCAAAAGGATGGGATGGGGAAAAGGTGCTGTTTCTGATATGCCAGACAGTAATTTCCATGCTTTCAAAGAAAAGGTAGATACTCATTTTCCATTAAAAATGGCAATACCTGCCATTGGTCTGGGTGCAGCTAGTGCAGAAGTTATTTTCTGTGCTCCTGAAACAACATTGGGAAGCAGGGAAGGAAGAAGTACTAACTTTGTAAATCAGGAAACAAATTGAGGGACTCACTGAGGGTTCTTAACTAAGCAGTGGAGCCAACCAAGGCTGGAATCCAGTGATTTCGCTATTGTTTTGTCTTATTGATAGTACTTCCTGGAGAAAACCTGGTGAAATTTACTTAAGATTTGTATCAATCCAATCTTAGTGTAAAATATTTAGCACATAAAGCAAGGTTAGTACCACATGACCACCTCCTATCATGAAAAGCATATTGTCTGAAGTTGCTGGAAAGACTTTTGGAAGGCAGCATCTTGATTTTTTTCAACACAGTCCAGTACCTGCTCTCCATTGGTCAGGAAATGATCTCATTAACTCACTTTTTTTTTTTTTTTACAATAATTTTGTGGGTAGGTAGGGCTGGTCTTATTCCAAGTTTATAAATGAGGAAATGGAAGCTCAAAAAGACCAAGGAATTTGCTCTCAGTTTCCTTTTCAGTGGGTGAAAAATTGGTAATTGTTACCTGAGGTTATTTTCATAGAATTGGTAATGTTAGAACCTTATAACATTGTTACTGTTTTGTTGTACACATTAGGAACAAGTTGAAAGATTGAGTGACTCCTGCATTTGATTATAGCAGACAAATTTATCTAAATATTTCAGTCCCCCAAATTAAAGCATTTTGGCTTGAGTTTTTAGATTACATTAATTGCATTGCCCCTGACTCCTCCCTCCCTCATCTCTCCCCCTGGGTTCAGAGGTTCTGTCCCGAAACTTCTCCTGTACTATCAGAACAAGGAAGTTATGGTATCAGTCACAAAACCCTGAAGTTGAATGTAATTTTTTTTCCGAGGTAGCAGAAATGATATTTTTGTTGAAAACGTTTTCTTGTTTTGTTTTCCATTCCACACGTAGTTTTTCGATCGTATAAAATTATTTGGCATGCCTGCTAAGCATCAACCCGACCTGATATACCTCCGCTACGTGCCTCTCTGGAAGGTCCACATTTTCACGGTCATTCAGCTTACCTGTCTGGTTCTTTTGTGGGTAATCAAAGCTTCGGCTGCTGCCGTAGTTTTTCCCATGATGGTGAGTTTTCTTTTTCAGACTTTGTTACTAATTAATGACATCTCTGTGTTTTATAGTAATTATGAATATTTATAATTGACTTTGAGAAACAGAATAAACCCATTTTAAGAACCTTTGGTGTTTTGAAATAGGAATGAGCCCTTTCTAGCTATTAAACTAATCATTTTCAAGACCCAATTTGCTTATTTTCTATACTTTTGTTTGTTTTCTAGTCTTTGAGCTGTAGACACCATTTTGTATTTTTAAATAACTTTTAAACAAGTTTAGGATATTTATGGAATAAATATTATAGCCAGGTGTAAAAAGCAAAGTAACCAGAACAACTTGATGAATTCAGGACTTGCTAAATTGTAGTAAAAATTTTTGAAGAATATTTGTTATAATTCAGTCATGGAGAGTAACTTTTCAAAGATAGGGAAACCCAGTCATAAAAGAAAGAGTTATATTCGACCACAGGATAATTAAATGTTTTATATGTCCATGGTACAATCAGACTGTGAACTTGGAGAAAATATTTGTAACATATAAGGCAGATAACATGTTTCTGTCCAACTACACAGAACTCTTATGAATTTATGAACAAGTCATAAAAACCAATTGCAAAACAGGCAAAGGATAGGAAATAGTAAAAACAGAAAAGGGATTCCAAATTGCCAGTGAACATTTAAAAACATCTTTAACCTTATTAACAGTTAAAGAAAACCAGACTAAGTAAAAACATAATCTTTTTTACAAATATAATTGGAAAGTTATATTTTACAAATATAATTGGAACCTAATGCTAAAAAATGGGTTCTCTCATGCATTGCTCAAAGATTTTATTTCTACTAATATAATGTATGTAGTACAAAGTTATCTTAAAAGTTAATAATCTTTTTTAAACTGTGAAGATGCCATGCTTAAACTGCCTTATAATTTATACAGAGTGTAAGGGATTTAAATAAGAAAAGGTTAAAAATGCTTACATCTTTTCTTTGAGCAGAAAGAGGGGACTCAGTTCCTTTGAAGTAAAAAGGTGCATAAAATCATATTAAAATAAAATTTATAAAGTACTTTTTCTTATGTTTAATAAATTAAAGTAATATAATAAAGTAATGTATAATAAATTAATATAATTTATATATTTTTAAATGTTACTTAATATTCTCTTCCCCACTTTTTAAGGTTCTTGCATTAGTCTTTGTACGTAAGCTCATGGATCTGTGTTTCACAAAGAGAGAACTAAGTTGGCTTGATGATCTCATGCCAGAAAGTAAGAAAAAGAAGGAAGATGACAAAAAGAAAAAAGAGAAAGAGGTAAAAACACAAGAATTTTAAATTTACCAAGTAGCAGCCACTATTACAGTCTCTTTATGGGAATGAACTCCTTTAAGACCTCCTAAGAACCTTATCATTATAAAGTGTAAGTACTTTATTACTCCCAATTTACAAGTAAGGAAACTTGGAGAGAGGTTAGTTAGTAGGTAACGTCCCAAGTATGGTTTTTACCCATTTTACCAGCTTGCCCCATCCATAGTCCTGACACAAAAATACTTTTTTAAAAAATTACATATTATGTGTATATTTAATAACCATTCAGAAGAATTTAGCAGTATGCAAACATAGGTAACACAGAATAATTCTACATCATAGTGTACAATCTAATTAACTTTAAATACAGAAGTAAATTTAAAACAAAATATATATTTTTACTGATTTCAGAGAGGACAGGAGGAGAAAGAGATAGAAACAACAGTGATGAGAGAGAATCATTGGTTGGCTGCCTCCTGCATGCCCCCTACTGGGGATGGAGCCTGCAACCTGGTTCATAGGTCAATGCTCAACCATTGAGCCACACTGGCTGGGTGGTACACTTTAATTTTTACAGCGATTTAGCAATCTGGCATATATAGTGACAAAAAGGACTTTTAAGTAAACATCTTTTGACACAAAATAAAATAAAACTTTAGTCTTTATATGTTGACTTGTAACGTGGAAGTTGAGTTGAAATCTTCTGGGAGAAGTAATCTCTCTGTGTGCTCTAAAGGAGGCTGAACGAATGCTTCAAGCTGACGATGACACTGTGCACCTTCCGTTTGAAGGGGGAAGCCTCTTGCAGATTCCGGTTAAGGCCCTAAAATATAGGTGAGATACAATTGTACTTGTAAAATGTGTTTTATATACATGTCAATTGCACAAATACGCTTTGTAATGCTTCTTTAAAATAATGTACCTATTTTTAAAAAGGCAACAAAGCCTGCGTCTGGCATACAAGCTAAAGGAGGGCTTCGTGCAGTTCTCCTGCTCCTTCCCCTCCCAGGTTATAGACAGGAGCGAAGAAGCAGCTGGACTTGAACCAGAGCTTTGAATTTCTGGGCCAAGCAGACAAGATTTCCTTGTCTCAGCACTTTTTTAGTTTCAGAGAAGTTGAAGGTCAACACACAAGTCTCTGAATATTCCCATTCTCTCAGTAGTACAGCTAGGGCCAGTGTGTGCGGGACAGTAAATCTTTGCAATGCATTTTCTGATAACCTTCCAATATACAACTCTGTTTAGAGGCCCGGGAACTTCTAGTGTCCAAAGGTGTGATTCGACCACTGGCAGCGAAGGCTTGTATTATGGAAAAATAATGAAGTTGCATATTTCGTTTGTCATGTGCGACTTGGGTGATTTATATTTTAAATTTAAGAACTAAAGGTAGACGTTGGGAAATGTAAACGTTTTTTGTAAAGATTAAAATGTAAACTTTTTTAAAAAGATCAAAAGCCTACATTATTTATGCACACTTCTGTTTCCTATTTCTAAATATTTATTCCATTTCTGATTAGCTAGTTAGAGCTCTGCTTTGCTAGATTCTGTAAATGATTGTTAAATGAATTAATATAATAACTTCGTTGGTTGTACTTCCAAAAAGAGTTTAGGGAACTGCCATGGTTATTAGTGACACTCATCAACCTGGGGAGATTATTTACTACTTAATTTCTGTTGTTCCTGCATTAGCACTTTCTCAGTGTGATTATACATGGGCCTTGACGAATGGAATTGGAGTTTGTATTTAAGCTGTGTGACATTGAACAAAAAAGAATGGGTATCTGTATATTCCACTTTTATTGTTTAAGTGATGACATGAACCATGATTAATGCTGCTTTGCTTCAAATTTGAACATCAAGAATGTTAGGAATTGGCTGACCTGTTTATCTGCCAGAATTTAAATTTTTAATTAGCTTTGGATGACTTGCCATGAAAATCAACGAGATAATTTATGACACCATTTGGAAACTATTTAGCCATATACAATGCGAAAGTAATGTATTTAATGTCAGAAAACTTTTTCCCATCTAGTTTTGGAGGAAAACAAAATGTGTCCTTTTTTCAAAAAGGTCTTAATGTCTACTAATGGGAAAGTCCTGACTTAAAGGAGGACATTTGGAAACTAAAACGTGCTTCAAGAATTCTTCTCTTCAGTTATTTGATGTTGGCAACCAAGCAAAGAAGCGTTTTCTCAGAGCAGGCAGAGTTCCAAGTTGTATGGCTGTGCCATTGTGAATTGGACATTCAAATTGTGTGCACTTTTAAAAGTTGACCTGATGAAGCAGCCATTTCTAGAGACTAAAATGATCATGTCCCACTTTTCTAGTCTTAGATTTAAAATGATATTCGGATTTAAAGAATGAACAAAGCTAGCACCTCCTAAATGACTGCTATTTGGTCATTTATAACCTAGCTGCCATCACATTGTTAATTTAACATCTAACTTGACATTTGTGTTTGTCGCTTTTTTGCATGAAATGTTTTTCTTTTGCTGAAGAAAAAGAGCTTGCAAATATGTTTTATTAACTTCATATGTTTCTAGTACTTTCATATTACTTGTGACTGACAACCTTGAGCCCATAATGATTTATGGATAGCATCATTATTGGATTTAGGGTTTTGAAGTAACTTTTTACAGTATTTCAAATAGACATTTGTTTTTTATAATGAGACAGTATTTTGATCTTTTGATTTTCATTTTGATTAATTTGATATAACACTTTGATACTAAAAATGTGAATGCCAGCAAAAATCAGTACTTAAAAGCCTGTTTTTGTATTACCTGTTGAAATATTTTCAGAGCTCTGTTTTCAGTTTTAAAGTGTCACCTTTCCCAGCATTCTTTTAATGGTTTTAAGAGCTTTAAAAAAGCATAATCTTAATTTTTTCCTAACTACTTTGGATAGTTATTTTGATGAGATTGAAGTTTGTGCCAATTACAAGTTTTCTAACTGACTTGAGGCAGTATTATTTTTATATTTATTAACACAATAATATATTCTTGTATATTATTTCAATAGTATACTTATAGCCAAAATGATCATCTTTGGGCATCATTGCCAATGTAATTAGCCTTACTTCTAGTTTTGACTATAAAGAAAGATGCATTTCCTCGTGAGACCTTTATAATGGAACTCCCAATATTCTGATATCTTGCTAGACGTTGGTTTGTGTGCATGGCAAAGAGTTTTCTTAATTTTAAGTTGATGAAAGCAAATATCATATAGGTAATAATAATGACATTATTAATGCTTTTGCAAGTACTGAATACTAATAAAAAAGTGTATTTGTTCTTCAGTGTTGATCCCTCAGTTGTTAACATATCAGATGAAATGGCCAAAACTGCACAGTGGAAGGCACTTTCCATGAATACTGAGAATGCCAAAGTAACCAGATCTAACACGAGGTAGCTGTAACTATTTACGCATTTTCTATCTGTAGCCAATTTCCATTTGCTTATGGATAGCTGTTCAGTAAGACCATTATGTTTAACTTAATTTACATAATTTACACTTTCCTTACCTAAAACCAACTTTTTTCTTCTTTTCCTTCCTTTTTCCTTTCATCTATTAATCCATTATTTTTCTGGATACTGGAATCAGGTAAAAATACTGATTATTTTATTTTTAAAAATTTGTTGTTTTCTCTTTCAAAAAATTTGAGCTATTTTATAATAAAGATGAATATGTACCTCTGATAGTATGAAATACATATATAAAAGATCAGAAACCCTATAAAATATAATTACTAGGGATAAATAAATTCTATGATTGAACACTTTCAGTCATGCTCTCTGATGGTCCAAGAAGAAACATAAAATATTTTTTTGTTTGTTTTAGCCTGGGATTTCTTCGAAGATCTTGGCAAGAAATTTAATCCATGGATATAAAGGCCATTCAGTTTTATAATGTCCCATATATCACATAACCATTTTATAATCCCTTTCTTATATTTCTTATTATGTAACCCTTTTTTCTTCATTTCAAGGCCTGAACCTCAGGGATTCCAGTTTGATAATCATTAGTACTTTCATCCCTTAGGTATCTGGAGAAATGAGGTATAATCTTGTTGGATACTCACTTATTTATTTATTTATTTATTATTTTCATTAACCCTCAGAAGATATTTTTTCCCATTGCTTTTTCAGAGAAAGTGGAAGCAGGGGAGGGGAAGAGAGAGAGAGATGTGAGATACATTGACTGGTAGCCTCCTGCATGCACCCCCAGAGGGGGCAGGAAGTGAACCTGCAACCCAGATAGATGCCCTTCCCTGAAATCAAACCCTCCACCATTCAGTGTGCAGGCCAATGCTCTAACGACTGAACACACTTGCTAGGGCCTCATTCATTTTTAACAAATATTTATTTTGTGTACACTTTGTACCAGACTCTAGATTGGATGTCAATATACTCTGTTTGGGCATCAGGTTAAAATTTTTCCAGGCAAGCAGTCACGTAACTATTTCTGTTTAGTTACTGTCTTTCTGGTCACCATTTTTTGATGATACTTGATAAGGGTTTTTTTTTTTCTTTGTTTTATTCTTTCCCTTCCTCCTTTTAGAAACTTACTCCTACTTAATCTCTCCATTTTCTTTAATGTTATCATTTCTTGAGTTCTAATTTCTAAACTGATGATTTTCTTTATTCACTTCTATCTTTTATCTTAAAAGTTTTTAAGTTGAACTCTGTCATTTTGGGTTATTTCATGTAGCCAGAATTTCACTGAATACTCTCACTCCTAATTTTTCACCCCTCGTCAGCACTCCTGCCCCAGATTTTTTAATATAGTTATGATATGTGTGTGTGTGTGTGTATATAAATGTCTACCTTACAGTAATATTATAGTATTCTTATGTTTCTGCCTTTCATTTACATTATCCCTCAATTCAAAATCAAAAAGGAAGAGAATGTTTGGGTTATATTGTTTTAACAGAAAAATATTTTTTGGGGGGGGTACCTTGCTTCAGTTTTGTCTGGAGAAGGCAGCAAAACATAAGTATGTTTTTATACTTTTGAAAGTAATTCAGATCCCAGATATATTCCTGTAGTAAATTAAATCACTTACTTAAATCCATATACATGGAATTATTGTATTTTATATTAACTTTTGAAAATAAGAATTTGTGTTTTGATCTTATATTTGTGAACCAAATTTGGAATAGAAGATTTATAAATTTGTTATTTATTTATTTTTTTTAGGAAATCTATTTGATGCTTACAAATGTTAATAAAGATTAATTTTTAATGGATTTGTCAGTGCAATAAAAGTCCAGTGCTATCACTGTTCATATATAAAGTAAAAGTAATAAATCAAACATAGTCATATACTGAGCAATTTAAAGAGCTCCTCTTCAGCTGTAAGAAAAACATGAATCTCAGTGGGGAAATTATCTATTAAAAGAACTAAGAATTTTAATATTTGTCTTTCCAATTAAGTTTACAGATAGGAAAAGAAAGCAGTAAAATAATAATAGCAAGACATTTATATTACTAATTGCCATCTGAAAGGCTTATTATGAATGCTTATTGTTGGCCATATTTAGAATGTAATATCTATTTATTTAAAAATCATTTATTCTCATTCTTTGTTTTAAATAGCCCTGAAAAACCTGTGAGTGTGAAAATAAATATTGAAGATGAACCAACAAAGAAATACATGGATGCTGAAACTTCGTTATAGAATTGAACCAAGAGGAATTATATATATATATATATATAGATATACAGATACATATATATATATATATAATGTGTGTATTTCATGTCACTATAACAATATTGTATGTCATGCTGTTTATGCGTGACCGCTTGGTTTTTAAAAGTGGTGTCTGAAGTTTGTTAGGGGTGCCATGGAGACTGTGTATATAAAGAAATAGTCTTTTAGAAGTGAGGTATATGGTTCTTACAATTCAGATATTTATTGTGATGAAAAAAATTGTTCTGTTCAATAGAAAGATGTCGGGAAATGCATTCAATGTATATTTATTTAAATTTGTTTATCAGTGACAATTCATACCAATCTTAAGTAATGTGTACTTTGTCCATATATTTCTAATTTTAACTTGAGTTACACACATTATTTCACTTGTGTTAGTGCTTTACGGGAAGAACAGGGGATCGTATGCCAGTGCTGTGGGACAGAATATGAACATGTCATGGCTTCTCTTTGTGTGTTTCATTTATATAGATGCCCATCATGTTTCACAAGCGATGGAATTTTTTCGCTATAGAGGTAGAATTTTCTAGATAAGAACTTTAGTTTTGACCCTTTTTTAAAAATTTTATTTTAAATCTTTAAGACCTCCATAGCTAGGTTTCATTCAGATAAGTAAAATTGCAGATGATTTATAATTTAACTCCCATCCCAGTCATACATTTATGAATTTCAGAAACTATAAAATGCTAGTTACAGTAGTTAAATTTTGTTACCTTTGTAGAAATTTTTTTCTGATTTCTAATACTTTATTAGAGCCCAGAATGCTCACTCTATTCTCTGCCTTTGCTGTCTTTTACTTAAGTGTTGTTTAGTTTATATCAGGTTCAAGGTTTTGATTATTTTTCTATTATAAGTAGTACGATGAAATAATCAGGAGTCAGAATTCTCTTAAATGGGTTTATGATCAGTATTACTTTATTCTAGTAGGATTTACCTTTCATTTTCTGTTTACATTGTTCTTTCTATTGTATAGATAATATTTAATAGATTGTTATATGTGATTTCATTTTTAAATATTTTATTTATTTTAATTGATATGATGCTTATGTATTATATACAAACATTTGAAAAGGTAACAAATATAGAGTAAATTGTTAATGTAAATAGTTGGTGCTCATTGCATTTACAGTTTATTATCTGAAAGCAGTTGACAGATTTTACATCTTTATATAAAGCACTGCCATATTTGTATTTTAAAAGGAATTTGGAAATTTTATGTATAGCTCAGATTGATGGCATTCTTTCTGTTTTGTGTTAGTATTTGTTACTTAATTTTTGATCTTCTGAGCTGTCTTTTAACTTCTAGCAAATCTTTTTAGTCATCTTTTTTCTACTCTTAGCTCCACATGAAATAAATAAATGTTCTTGTTAAGCCTGTAGGACTGGATGAATGGGGTTGTGAAACTAATTTGGCAAGAGAATAGTTTAATGACAGCTAAATGAATATTGAGAAGCCCCAGAAATATTTAAAATAGTGACATGAATAGTAGGATGAAAATATTAGTGAAATTACAATGCTCCCTTTAATCATTTGTAATTAAAGTACAAAAGTATGAAGAATGATCTTATATAGAGGATCATGAGAAATGCCCAAAACTGATATTTTAGCAATTCGGAATGCTTTTAAAATTTATTCTAAAATACTTAATAACTAATGTAATTTACTCGTCTGAGACTGTATTATCAGATCTAGTTAAAATAACAGATTTAACTTATGCCTCAGATGGGAGGTTGCAAATGTAGCCACTTTTAAGTAGAAAATATAGCTGGCATCATTTGGTACTGCCTAAAAAAGAGTTCTACTCTATTGACAGTTGATAATAGAGTATTTATTACCCACGGTGCTTGTTATTGTTCTTGCGCTTCCATTGAAGTGATTCCTTTTTGTTCATAGCAGCATCATCATTTCCAAAGACCCCCAGTATTTGCTGCTGTATTTTGTAAACTCCCCTGATGTACATGAATAGGAGGATTTCCTCACATAATTTCCTTATGTCTGGACATCATAGGGTTAACAAATGTGCGTTATTTTATAGGATGTAATTTTAAAATTTAAACTGAAAACTACCTGGGATCATAGTGTTTCTGTGATTTTATTTAATTATGTATAGTGATTGTCCAGTGCCAGAAAAACCATGACTTGCAAAATATTTTGCACTCAAAATATTTTTAGTATGTTTCAAATTTGATAATGGTTTCTGCTTTCTTTTGACTACTTGACTTATAAAATGATTTGATATGACTACTCCATTGAAGAGCAAAGGTAACTCAAGTTTAAGTAATTAACTGCTTGTTTTATATGGTTATATTATTCCACTATTTTTGAAAAATAACAATCATGGATAGCATTCATTGCCAGAGAGTGAAAAATATAATTTACTACATATATTGATTCTTAAATGTTGCCTTAAATAGGTGGAAATGAGCAGTAGTAATTGCTATGTACTGATTTACCTCAAGGTGCAAAATAATTCAACCTGTACATATTCCATTTACGAAATAAGTTCACAGACACAGCTCTGCACTTTCTTAGATGCCTTGGTTTCCAGGATGGAGCTTAGTGCTACTGAATACCCTGGCCCCAGAGCCACCTCAGGATATTCTTCTCTCCACCCTATTTTATTTATTTATAGACACTGCTTACAAAGACTATAATGAATCCTGATGCTGACCATCTGAAATTTCCTTTTTTTGAATGCTACTTCATTCTAAAATAGCAGCTTTTGAGAAAACAGTGAACTAATTTCATTATGACAAAACGATGATTCTGTATATTCTCTAATAATATTAGGTATGCCAAGTGAAGCACACAATCTTTCTAATGGTGTTTGTGTGCGTGTGTGTGTGCGTGTGCGTGTGTGTGTGTGTGTGTGTGTGTGTGTATAAGTGATTTATCAAATCTTAAATCTTTCAAGTTGTTTAACAAAGCTGTGGCGTATCAGCGTTCACATTTGCCAAGTCTTCTGCAAAACATGTAGGACAAATTTTTTTAATGTCCTAATGTGTGTATTTATAAAGCAGATTTCTTTACCACTCAAGATTAATTTTTGTTTTTTTCATCCAAAAACATTTCTTCTTTTTTCTTCACATACTTAAAATTTATTGTATGTATATAATAGCTTTCTTTTTCCTTTTACAAAGACAGGTTCAAAATTCTGTACAAAGAGAAAATGGTTTCTGAAACTGAGGTATGACATCAGAGCTTGCTGTCTTGTCAGGATTATATCATGAACATCAGTTCTGTGAATGTGCTCAAGAATTTTACATGTGAATCCTGTTTTAAAGTGCTCAGATTTCAGATACGTCAGCCATTGATACAACATTTTAATTAAAAGTTTAATGTTTTAAATTTATTTATGTAGATCACATTGTTGTTATATGCAGTACAAATATGTGAGATGTCTTTTGGTTTAGTCCGACAATTATTTATTTTTTAGAAAGTAAACTTAAAGACTTTAAGGACATTCAAAATTTAAAATAGTGTTCAGAATTAAAAATTTGGCAATTTAATGTAAAGTTGATTCTTTTTTAACTTTTCAAGAAATATAAGTATCAATAGGAAAACATATTTGGAAATGGAATCATCTAGAGATCATTTTAAAAATTTAATTTATCAGCACATATTGACTTCAATAGTTGACTTAGAATAATTGTTAAACCCCAGTTGTTTTTTAAATCAGATTTTTGTGCATTGGTTGGTTTTTGTGTTTTGGCTTTTCTTTTGTTGCTTTAATATTGCAAGTTTTTGTTTTGTTTTGATTTTTTCTGTAGAGGGGGTTATCTTCCAATGTTTACTATGTTTAAATAAGTAGAAATTGAATTTTATTGTTCATTTATGTAATATTTGATAGCTTGGTATAATTTCACAGTACAGTTCTAATTTTTATGACTTTTATAATTACAGTGATATTTTCTTTTGTAATAAAATCCAAAGTAAATTAAACATTTAAAACGTAGAACTGATATTTTTCATTTATATGAAGTACAAGTCTCTACCAAGTCTAATGTGAATGACCCTGCCTTTTAAATTTGTTTTATAATTGTTAGAAGAAAACTATTTTTTGGAGATGTTATTGAAGTTGAAAGAGCAATAAAAGTCTACTGAATTAGTTGTTGGATAGTCTTTATTTTGTACTTTGATTTTTAGAAGAGCTGCATATCATGCTCATGCGGAGGGATAGAGGAAAAGAAATGGAATTGATTTCTGTTTCTTACCTCCTGATATTCACATGCTTTAGTAAGAGAGAGAAAAGAGAAAACTGTGATAAAAGAAGATGAAAAAAAAGTGTGTATTCTTAATTACTTTTTTGATAGCTGAGGAATTAAAGCCCTGTAAGGTAGGCTGATCTATTATTTTTCCTATTTTAAGACATCTATTTAAGGTAGAATTTGCAATGTGATGTGTAATGAGCACACATCACATTACATATGTAATGACTATGTTAATATTGGGTGCTCATTGTGTGCCAGGCAATGAGCACCCAATTCTCAAAACTCTCATTTTGTTTACACTTCACATCATCATCTGGTAGTCATTATTTTTCATGCCAGTTGAGTTGTAAAATGAAGACATAAGAAATTTCCCAAGTTGCCCAACATGGAAGAGCTAGTCAGTGATAGAAGCAGGGTGGAACCTACTTCAATATATTCCTTTTTTTTTTAAGCTCCATAATGTGAACTATCTTTTCAAAGCTTTATCTAATGCAATTAAAAAGAATCTTCAGACCTTTGCAAAAGGTGAGACTTGCCCGAAGCTGCAAAACAAATTAGTAATAGGTGTACCTTACAGATAGCTTGAATCACAGATCACTCTGTTTTTTCACACCACCATATTCTCATAGCTTGAAGCATGCAATGCACTTGAGTAGCAGGGTTTTCATGCTATAAGAAAGGTATTTAGCATGTAGCAGTGATCATTTTAAAACAATCTTTGCTTTGGATGATGATTGAATTTTAGTCCATAGCAATCTTTTTCAAAATGTTGAAAGTGTTACATATGTCTCCCCGCGCCCCCCCCCTCCACCCCCTTGACCCCTTCTAGCCTGCCCTTGCCCCCCACCCCAGGCCTTCACCACACTATTGTCTATGTCCATGGGTTATACATATATGCATGCAAGTTCTTTGGTTGATCTCTTCCCACCCACACACCCACCCCCGCCTTCCCTCAGATTCCATAGCCTGTTCCATACTTATATGTCTCTGGATCTATTTTGTTCATTAGATTTCACATATGAGTGAGATCATGTGATACTTGTCTTTCTCCGACTGGCTTATTTCACTTAGCATAATATTCTCCAGGTCACTCCATGCTCTCTTAAAGGGTAAGAGGTCCTTTTTTACTGCTGCATAGTGTTCTATGGTGTAAATGTACCATAGCTTTTTTTATCCACTTATCTACTGATGGGCGCTTGGGCTGTTTCCAGATCTTAGCTAGTATAAATTGCGCTGCTATGAACATAGGAGTGCATAGATTCTTTCTGATTGGTGTTTTGGGTTTCTTGGGCTATATTCCTGGAAGTGGGATCACTGGATCAAATGGCAGTTCCATATTTAAATTTTTGAGGAAACTCCATACTGTTTTCCATAATGGCTGCACCAGTCTGTATTCCCACCAGCAGTGCACTAGGATTCCCTTTTCTCCACATCCTCCCCAGTACTAGCCATAGCAATTCTTGAAACACCCTAAGATGAAGCTCTTTTCACACCCATTTCATTTCAAAAGATTGGGAACACCAAGTCTAGAAAAATCCACAGTGCTTAGGAAACCTATGCACAGGTGAGCAGCTCTAGAGCGGAGTAAAGTGGCTGCAGCACCACCTCAGCTTGCAGACTTGGGGCTAGATCCTGCGCGTTCTTTGGTTGCTACGGCAACACTGAGGCAGCGTCACCTGTGGCTCTGGCGCTGGGCACGCGACAGCACTCCTGTTCCTGATTGGCTGTGGTGCCCCGGCGAGGCAGAAGAAGGAGTGTTGGCATTGGCTCAGCCGGCGCCGGTTGGTGGCCTAGAGGAGGATTTGATTGAAAAAAACCAACGGTGCCGCTGGTATTGGCGCCCCGAAGTTCCAGAGGCCGGGAGTGGGCTGGGGGAGGGCGGCCGGCCCTCCTATCCGGAGCAGCGGTGACAGCCGCAGAAACGATGAGAAGGACCATTTAGAGATTGGCCTGAAGGAGGGACCTCCCTCCAGCGCGGTGAGTCGGGCAGGGGCGGGCGTCCCCCTGGGCCCGCGCGCGGTTTGAGTAGCGTCTCCAGGGAGGTGCCCACTGGTCCTGGTGGAGCATCCCGAAGCCTCAGGGAGGCCACCTGAGGCCGGGGCTGCCAGTGCGCGCCCTTGTGGGCGGGGGAGTCCCTGTGAGCCTCCTCGTAGCGGATGGGTTGGTGATGGGCGGATGGATGGTGGGAAAGTGCCACCCACGGTGTTTGCTCCAGGAAGTAATTATTCTGGTTACAGGGAGCCTGAGCGTGCCTCTTCCATTCTGCCCCCACGTCTCTGGAGACTCAGGCATAAAACCCTTATGGCGCGTGCTTTTTATACGTTCCCCTGATATGATGCTGCTCGGACTGGCCCCCTGCTTTTCTGCTCCACGTGGGTGAGCCTGTCCACCTCCATGCCTCAGGCCCAGAGGTCTGCTGATAACTGGAAAGCTTCCACCTCCAGCCTAGTATGCCTCACTGAGCGTCAGACCCCCGAATCCAACTGCCAGTTAACTCCACACCTGTGCGCCCCTAAATCCCATTTCCCCCCACTCCCACCAGACTGCCTCACCCTTGGGTTCCCTGTCTTGGGCACCACCTATTCAGTTACCAAAACCACCTTCTGGGCAACATCTATTTTTAATATATTTTATTGATTTTTTTATGGAAAGGAAGGGAAAGGGAAAGGGAGAGGGATAGAGAGAAACATCAATCAGCTGCCTCCTGCACACCTTTCTGGGGATGTGCCTGCAACCAAGGTACATGGCCTTGACGGGAATCGAACCTGGGACCCTTCAGTCCGCAGGCGGACGCTCTATCCACTGAGCCAAACCGGTCAGGGCTGGGCAACATCTTTGACACTACCACCTCTTCTGCATTGCCAGCAATTGCCAAGGCTGTACCTTCTTCCTAGCTGCCGAGTCAATTCCCACAGCACCATCTCCATTCTCCCTGTATTGCATTTTCCACCAATTCCTTGGTTAAATTCAGCACCCATCCAACTCCCCTGATTCCAGTCTGGCCCTGTCAAATCCATTTTTAAAAAATATGTTTTATTGATTTTTTTCAGAAAGGAAGGGAGAGGGATAGAGAGTTAGAAACATCGATGAGAGATACATCGATCAGCTGCCTCCTGCACACTCTCTACTGGGTATGTGCCCGCAACCAACGTACATGCCCTTGACCGGAATCCAACCTGGGACCCTTGAGTCCGGCAGGCTGACACTCTGTCCACTGAGCCAAACCTGTTAGGGCTCAAATCCATTTTCATTCCTATTGTTAGATCTTTCTAAAAAAACATATAAGGATATTTCCCTGCCTGCAAAAATTCAAATCCAGTTAGGTGTTGTATTGGCAGTTCCATCTTGTTCCCAGAACATGCCACATTCTCTCCCATGCATCGTAATTTCACCTGTAGCTCACACTGCCTGCAGAGGAATCCACTTTTTGCGCCATCTCCAGCCCCGTTCTCACTCCCCAGTCATTCTCTGTGTGTTGCCTGATTACTTTTCTGTTTCCTCCTCTGGACTTTCTCTGTGAGGGCAGAGGCCCTGTTTGTCTTACTCACACCATTTGCTGTATCTATCACAGTACCTTGTACATAGCAGGGGTTCTAGAAATACTTGTTAAATGAATGGCTCTCTAAAATGAGAAATGATTGTTTTTCATTGGCCTCCTTATTAGTTCCAGAAAAGTCAGAAATAACTTCTGGCCAATGAAGCTTCTGCTTCTAAGAGCTGAATGTTGAACTTACAGGTTTTGCTCAGATTTTGAGATCCTTAATAGTTGGATATTATTTCAATTCATAGTCTGTATTTCATGCCATAATCATGATGCTGATAGTTGTTGTTATATGGCATAAGTTTAAAAGGGAAAACAGAGAGAGCACATCACAGTTTGCAAGAGAGAAGCTTTAGAGTCAGACATACATGGGTTTGAATCCTGGCTCCAACAGTTTCGCTCTGTGGCTCACAGCAAATTAGCCTCCTATTAGTTTCTTTATCTCTATTATGGGCTAATATTAACACCTGCCTCATAGGATTGTTTTAAAGACTAAATGTGAATAATCCATATCAAGTGCACCATGCCTTATACTTAGTTTATTTTCACATGTTTACAAAATGGATACATTTATGTGGATGTTGGTAGCAGCTTTATTCAGTCACCAATACCTGCAAACAACTAACATGTCCTTCAGTGGGTGAATGAATAAATAAACTGTGACACATCCAGACAATAGAATATTATTCAGTGAAAAAAGAAATGAAGTATGACACTGTGAAAAGACATGAAGAAACCTCAAGTGGATATAATTAAATGAAAGAAGCCAATCTGAAAAGGCTATATACTATATTATTTCATCAATATGACCTTCTGGAAAAGACAAAACAATGGAGACAGTAAAAAGATCAATGGTTGCCAGAGGGTGGGAGACTAGGGGAGGGGGAAAATGAATAGGCAGAGAAAGAAAGGTTTTTAGGGCAGCAAAAATACCTTATCTATAATAATAAAAGCCTAATATGCTAATTAGACCAGACATCCTTCTGGACAAAGCCGGGGCTGCAGTCTCGGGATTGAAGAAGCCACCGTGGCTGCGAGGGAGGGATCCAGGCCACCGCCCAAGGCTGCGAAGGCCTATTCTTGCACGAATTTATTTGGTGCATCGGGCCTCTAGTGATATTATAAGGATGAATACATTATACATTTGTCCAAACTCATAGAATGTACAACACCAAGAATTACTTAACTTTTCAGTGCCTCGGTTTCTTCATCTGTTAAGTGGGAGATACAACACTATCTACCTCATAGGATTGTCTTGAGGATTAAATGAATACGTCACAGTGCTTATAAAAGTGAACCCTAAAGAATATTAGCTTTAAAAAATTAAAATGAAGACTGTGACATTGAAAATGAAACTTTTTTTCATTTTATGTCTAGTATTTGTCACCAATGGATCTCAGTCAGTGAATCTAGTCAAATGATTTAAAATAAGCATGATAAGTTCTTCAAATTGAATAGTAATATTGCCAATGATAATATTTACAACAGCTATCATAATAGTAACTTATATTTCTATAGCCATCACCAGTTTTAAAGGGGCTTCCCTTTATGTAGTTCTGACCACCATCTTATAAAGGAGATGTTGTTAATTCTATTTTTGGTAAATTAGGAAACTGATAAAGAGGTCAGGGACTTTCCGAGGTCACTCAGCGGGCAAGTGGAAACCATTTGGCTGCATTCCAGCAGTGTCACCGGCAGAATTCACATCCCCAAACCTTTAACCTCTCGTCAGTGGAGACCACGAAATTCATTTAATGTGCAGGTGTATGTTGTACTTGATGTAGATATGAACATCCATCTTTCCTTTAGGAAATGTTACTGTCCCTTTCATGTATACTTGAGCTAGTCCATATTTAACATGGATATTGTAAATAAGATATAGAGAGATTTTTGTCTAACCAACATTTTGTAATAACTTGATACTGACCAACGGGCAAACTTATTTCGTGATAGTTTTTTCATTATTTTTTTTTCTCCATGTCTAAACAATGATACTCCAGTTGTACTTGGAGCTTCCAAATCATATTTCACAGGATTTGTTCGTTCATTCATTCATTCAGCAATCATTTATTGAATTTGTTGTTTGTTCTAACTAGTAGTGCTGTCCTGGATGCTGAGGATGAGCAAGCTAACTATCATTTCTATTCGTGACTAGTTTACAGTAGACTAAGGAGACAGACATGCATATTTATTCAATTATTGCCTGAATCTTCCCCTTTATTAAGAGCTGCAAGGCAGTGCCGGGTGGGGCTGTGACTATATTAAGGAGGTCAGCGAAAATTCCCTTAAAGAATGGATACTTGAGTTGAGACATGATGGATGAGCCTTCCAGGCCTTTCTGTACCAATCTGACCCTTGTATCCAGGAGTAAAGTCCTGAGGCATTGAGGAGAAGCAGGTCTGGGACAAGGATTCAGGGCCCTGTATGAGTGGAGCTGGCTAGGGGGTCAGAGGCATCATCTCATGAAACACCTCATACTTGATACTTTTTGTTTTTATCCTAAGAGACATGGAAGTTCATGAAGGCTTAACTGGTTAAATTTGTATCACACAAGGGGTGCTTTCGTTGCTGTGTGGAGAATGGATTTTTTGTTTTTGGGAGGAGGGAGAAGTTGAAAGTGGAGGGACCCTTTAAGAAGTGATTACTGTAGTTCAGGTGGTGATGTAGACTAGGGTGTTGGAATGAGCATGGAGAGACGTGAACAGACCGGAGCCATGTTGAGTAAGACAAGAGTCAGGATTTAGTGATCAAATGAGCAAGGGGGCGAGGAGGAGGGCGGTGTCATTTTCCTGAGGTTCATGCCTTTATTTGAGACTATTTTGTCCCATAAGTTGGCTGTAGTCTTGGAGGTCACCGCTCATTCATGTACCCATTATTCACTTCTTTCCAGATTTCTCAGCTCCAATCAACTCATCTACTCACCATATCCCTAAACTACTCTCAGGATCTAGCCTCCAAACCTCTGGTTCCCTCTCCTGGAGTATTCTTCCCCCACCCCACCTATTCTTATGGACCTTCCTCAGGTCCCCAGGGTTCATGAGCCTTTCCATAGCTCTTCAGCCACAGAGATCTTCTTTCCCTCGAATTCATTCAATTTGTAATCTCCTATGGACATTCATTTTCTCTGCTTTCTGACATTTCTAGTGTTTTCATTTAATCCCTTGCTTTAGGCCGAACTGTTAAAAAAAAAAAAAAAAAGACAAAATTTTTCGTATTAACTACATATTTATGACCCCCTCCCTCCCCCCCCGACACACACACTGAATTGTGGATGGATTTTTTTTGTAGTGCTCAGGAGTCTCTTCTGCACAGAGCAGAGTAAATAATAAAGTGCACTTAGAATGGAATGTTATTAGGGGAAATATTGTTTTATCTTATGGCTCAGAAAGTACTTCCGGTTTCTTGCAGTCCTGCCAATTGTTGTGAACATCAGTGTGTTTACCCGGTGTTCCCATCACCCTTCGAAGGTGTAGGGCTGAGCCCATACTCACTGATTACTAACTCATGACTCACTTATTATCGTGGCTTATTCCCATGACGGTTAACTTTTGGGGGCAGACATTTGGGATCATGTCTTATTCAGTGTCGTCGCCTCAATACCTGGCATGTACGAGGAGATCAATAATTATTTCTTAAAGGAACGAATGAATATCACTTTCACAGTTTTCTCTCACACAAAAACAGGAAATTGAATGTAATTTTATTGTGTTTGGGGCTAATGAGAAAAGGGAGATTTGGTGTGCTGCTTTAGTTATTTTCATTGACTGGCTAATAGAAACTCTTCCTTCATATCACCTGGACCTTTTCTCTCATTTACTTATTTATGTTCATATATTTTTATTGTTTTCAGAGAGGAAGGGAGAGGGAGAGAGAGATAGAAACATCAACGATGAGAGAGAGACATTGATCAGCTGCCTCCTGCATACCCCTTACTGGGGAAGGAGCCCACCATCAAGGCATATGCTCTGACGGGGAATTGAACCATGACCTCCTGGTTCATAGCTTGATGCTCAACCACTGAGCCACACTGGCCGGGCAATGGACCTATTTTTCCTTTTTAATATCACTACTTAATATATGGGCCTCGGGTTCATTTGTCCTAACACAGGCACAGGCTAAACTCTGTCATGCGTGGACTTGGGTTAGCAGCCACACAGACTGGAACACAGACATAACACAAATAACATTATGCAGTGACTGTTGAGGGGATTCATAGAAATTGCATTCATATCTTCAAGTATTTCCCTGTATCACAAAATATATGAGTTTGCATGGGAATAAAGCTTGAAAATAAGAAAGTTGTAATGGCATTTTTTGCTGCATATTCTATTTGATTTTGGAGCAGCATTCTCAGACCAACTTGGGTAGCTATTAGCCAGAGGAAAATGAAGGTAAACTTTTGAAGGAGTATCTAACATATAGCCTCTGGTCAATAAATATTTGTGGGAATGAGTGGGAGACAGTCAGAATACTGTACTATTCGAACGTTTGATTCTTTTAGCCTCCAAGTGCTTATTTAAATGAAAAATAGAAAATTGTTTACAGTATAAACTCTTTGCACAAGGAAGGTGTCGAGTCTGTTGACTCAGGAGCAAGGCCATGATGATACTTGCCCTTAGCTGGCGAGGCGCTCCTGCCAATGGAGGTTCTGTAGCAACTGGGTCTTTGTTTTCCACTCTGATGGTGATATTACTGAACACCACCTACCTATTTCACATGAGTGAACCGGGATGAGTGAATGGATGTTTGTAAGCACTCCAGGGTCCAGGAGGTGGAGTTATGCAAGCATCAATTCTTATTATATCACTCTTGGTCCTCGGCTAAGGGCCAAAGTCAACAAATCCCCTCTTTCCCATCTACCCCAGAGTTTGCCATTAAGATTTAGGCCCTGCAGGTGAACTGGGCTTTGTTCTCCTTCTACTCCCAGGTACATTTTAGCTCTTTGGGTCACAGTTTATTCATGTGTTAAATGAAGGACGTTGAATCAAGACCTGCAACTGGTGACCTGTAGATCTGCTTTGTATGTCCCGTGCAAGTGTTTCAATTTGTTTAGCTTCATTTTTTAAATATATTTTTATTGATTTCAGAGAGGAAAGGAGAGGGAGAGAGAGAGACAGAAATATCAGCTATGAGAATCATTGATCGGCTGCCTCCTGCACACCCCCCACTGGGGATCAAGCCCACAACCCAGGCATGTGCCCCTGACCAGAATCGAACTCGGGACCCTTCAGTCCACAGGCCAACGTTCTATCCACTGAGCCAAACCAACTATGGCTGCTTAGCTTCATTTTTAATGTGATTTTGAGTCCCTTTAGGGAAGGTATGTCTTCTCAGGTTTGACTGAAGCCCTGCCACTCTCTGTTATCTCCTCTACATCTGTCATTCATTTACATTCTGTTCCTGGGCATGGAAGGTGTCAGACCCTGATACTAGATGTTCTCTAAGTTTCTTCCTTATAGTAACTGTCTCTGTTCTGCTAGCTCCACATGTAGTTCATTGAAGAACAATAACAATGTTATGTAAGGGATAAAATCCAGCCTACAGTTGAAAGGACAGAACAGGACTGATAGCTGTGTCCCTAACCCCTCTTCCAAGAAACAAACCACAGAATGTGTCCGTTACCCAGCCCACCCTTAAATCAGCCAATGGGAATGCAAGGGGAACTAACCCAAGGCCAAAAGTATGCTGACCACCCCCTGTCTTTGTGTAACCAGACCCTAGCCACACCCTGCCTTTGCGTCACTAGCCCCTAGCCCTCACCCAACCAATTAGAAGTATGCCCCCACCTCCCGACCCCAAGCCCTATAAAATCTTTGTTCTCTTGAGACTCGGGGCTCTCTCGCATCCTGCCGCTGCATCGGTGGAGGCAGAGGTACCGGGCTCGAGCTTGAATAAAGGCTCTTTTGCTCTTGCATCGAACTCGGCGCTCCCTGGTGGTTCTTTGGGGATCTTGAAATCTGGGCATAACAAAGTTTAGAAACAGACTCCCTCTTTGGGCTATAATAGGTATGAATAAGTCATGTTTCTTATAGAAGTTCTTTAATTTTCCTATCACTTCACTTTTAAAATGTGTATGTGGCACCAACCAAGTGGCTAGGTTGGTTGGAGCATTGTCCTGTATACCAAAAGGTTGTGGGTTCAATCCTGGTTAGGTGTTCAGGAAGCAATGGATTGATGTTTCTCTCTCTTTCCCTTCCCCTTCCTCTCTCTCTAAAAATCAATAAAAACATATCTTCAAGTGAGGATTAACAAAAATAAAAATAAAAGGAAGAGTGTGTGTCTTTTATTTGCCATTAAGTTGTCCAATTTAATGTAACACTTTCTGTGCAGGATACATAGTTTTCTAACACACAATTAATTTGAAAAAGACCAAGTACCCATATCTGTGAGATTAAGTGCAATTTTATTCTTGTTAAAAAAAAAAAGAACCCTTCCTCTATTCTTAGAGCACTTTACTTAAATAAACTGCTCAAGTGGCCAACACATTTTTAAGTTTTTTAAAATATAATTTTAGACTCACATGAAAACTATAAAAATAGTACAGTGAGTTTCCATATACCCTTCATTCAGCTTCCCCTAATGTTAGTGTCTTGCAACAATTATCAAGATTTGGAAAATAATGTTTAACCAATGCATTTAACACATTTTTTTGCTTATTTCTGGTTGCTTTATGTGAGTTATATCTTATTTTTATCACTTTTTGCAAAGAACTACTATGAAAGGAATTTTAAGAAAAATATATCCATAGTAAAGGAAGTGGAGAAATGATTTTTCATTTTGCATTGCCAGCTAGTTACAGGGCTGGAGGTTCTCTAAGTTTCTTTACTGTTTACTTGAGCACAGACAGAACTGTAACTTGTCATCTAGTGGGAAGTTAACCATAATTCATCAATAGAAATAAGGACACCTTTGTGTTGATACAAGGAAGTTTCACTTCCCTTTGTGGTAAGGTTCATAGCAGTTTATTTTAGTTCTTTTTCAAAATAATAAACCCGATGTGGCCAAAGTGGCAATTACCTTTGGTTGTACCAAACTCTCTTACTATAATTACTTTCTAAGTGTTGTCTTTTTTAACCAAATATAGTAAATAAAATAAGGTGCAACCCTAAGTGATTAGAAGGAAAAGGAGGCATTGTGGGATTTGAAGTATTTCCATAATGAATCAAATGATTTTGTAAAGATGAGGCATTTGAAAATATTTGGAGCAGCCAAGTCAACTGTGGGATAAAAAAAATTTCCAGGTAGAAAATCTGAAAACCATATCACAAATATCATGATATGTAGTGTAGTGGGTTTAAATTGTACAGTTTAGATGAATTCCACTCAACTAGGTGATTTAACCATGGCTTGGATATCTTTCTCTGTCATATGTGTTTATCCTGCAATTACCAAGCGATTGAAAGCAAACGAGCTGTGTGTCTCTGGGGACTTCTTTTAGAATCAACCCAAATTTCAGGTGACAATAGAAGATAGGAATTACATTTGTTTCTTTTTTTTTTTTTTTTTAATGGATTAAAAAATTCATCAGATTTGCGATGATTTCTGTGCTTTACTGGGGCTGTAAACACCAAACCTGTGTGGCTCTCCTGTGATGTATGGAAAGATATTATCTCTCCCATGGGAGATAGGATTTGGTTCCTAGGACTGAGGTACCAAGGATAGATACCAAAAGTTTCTGTTGTTAAAGTAATATGCATTTGGATTTTACATATACATTTACATATAAATTTACATATAAAAATATATGATATAAATATAAATCTTTTTTATCAGAACACACACACATACACACACACACCATTTCAGCTTTTCCATTTAGAATCAAATGAAAGTCGATGTGAGCACAGTTTGTGTAGCAAGTATTGTAATTTCTTTGGCCTCATCTCATCTATAAAATAAATGACAGAAAATGAGTGGGTTTCTAATTGTAATTTTAGCAGAAGAACCCTTTTCTTAAATGAAACTGTACACAGAACCCCCAGAGAAGCAGGACTTGCTAGGGTTCATGCAAGTGGGGAGTCCATGCTCAGCCCTACTTGACCACACCTCTCCGCTCCCAGGCTCACTCTCGCCCTCTTATGGCTGTCTTGGGATTGACAATACTCAGGCTGTGTACTTGGGGTAGTGGTTCTCAGAGAACCATCTAGGGTTGCTATGAAAACAGTATTGTTATTTGAAAAGAAAGACTTCAGTTGTCTAGGCCCGTGGTCGGCAAACTGCAGCTCACGAGCCACATGCGGCTCTTTGGCCCCTTGAGTGTGGCTCTTCCACAAAATACCACGTGCGGGCGCGCACGTACAGTGTGATTGAAACTTTGTGGCCCATGCGCAGAAGTTGGTATTTTGTGGAAGAGCCACACTCAAGGGGCCAAAGAGCCGCATGTGGCTCGCGAGCCGCGGTTTGCTGAGCCGCAGTTTGCCGACCACTGGTCTAGGCCATTGTTATTTAGGTGGTCTCCAAACTGGTATGTTACTGTCTATGAGGAGAGTGTTTTAGAGATGTTTACAGCAATTTAACATTGCTACAACAATTTTTCCCCCCTCATTGACCTCATCTGGCCTATCCTCACCCTCTACCCCCAGGCCTTCACCACACTATTGTCTGTGTCCATGGGTTATGCATATATGCATGCAAGTTCTCTGGTTAATCTCTTCCCACCCACCTACCCTCTCCTGCCTTCCCTCTGAGGAGAGATTTTTTTTAAAATACTCACCGAAGGATAGGCTTTTATTGAATTTTTAGAGAGAGAGCAAGAGAGAGAAACATCAATGTAACAGAGAAACATTGTTCGGTTGCCTTCTGTATGTGCCCTGACCAGGAATCAAACCTACAACCAACAGAGCCACACCAGGCAGGGAGAGATTTTTGAACTAAAATAATGACACAGGTTTTAAAAAAATATTTTTTTATCCACTCGTTAATTTTTATTTAATTAATACAGGGTGGGGAAAAGTAAGTTTATAGGGAAAACAATTAAGAAATAGTAATACAAGAATAAACTCTGTTTCGTGTACTCACAACTGTAAAACCTTCTTTTGCCCCACCCTGCTCATTGTTTGCCTCTCAGGTGTCTGGTGACTAAGGGAGGGCCAGTCCCTGGTCTTATGGGGTGACCAGGCAATTGCAATAGTTCATGCATAAGTTTGCAATGTAGGGAGTACAGGCTTCCCTGGGGCACTGAGAAGGAGCACCAGGTTGGGGGGCCCTAATTCTAAAATTAAATAATTGTTAAAAAGCAAATAATTCACAAACTGGAAAAAAAAAAAAAAAAAAGACCTTACACCACTTTCTACAGATTCTGACAAGTATTTTTTGTTTTTATACTGTGTCGTGCACTGTTCTAAGTGCTGTTCTGTGTGCTGGGGACATATTTGTGGATAAAACAGACGCAATCTCTGCCACACGGGGCTTATGATCTTGTGCAAGGAAACCAATAAAGGGACAAGAGGGTTTCCGATGTTGATGAGCTCCAGGAGGAAATCAGACAGGGGGGTGGGGGTGGGGGGATGGGGGGTGGTAAAAGTGGGTGTGTGGGAGTGGATATGTTGTAGAGATTGGTCAGGGGAGCCCTCGCTGAGGAGGGGACATCTGAGCTGACACGAGAGAGCCTGCCGGAGAACATGAGAGGGGAGCAGCGAGTGGCAAGTGCCCAGGCTTTCAGGCAGGAATGATGCTGGGAGGAAGCCAGCATGGCTGCCGTAGAGTAAGCGAGAGGGAAGGGAGAGGCTAGAAGAGCTCCGAGGTGAAAGTCATGGTTAGAAGCCAAGTGCAGCAGCGAAGGCCACAGGAAGGTTGTAAACTACAGAGTGGCAGGATCTGCTTCAAAGTTTATTCATTTAGTATTAAAAAATAATTTTATTTTCATTTTAGAGAGAGAGGAAGGGAGAGGGATAGAGACATAGAAACATTCATGAGAGAGACCTCCTGCATGCCTCCCACTGAGGATCGAGCCGAAACCTGGGCATGTGCCCTAATTGTGAATCCAACTGGGGACGTCTTGGTTCATGGGTCAACTCTCAACCACTGAGCCACACCAGCCAGGCTGATTCACATTTTAAATCAATCCCATGGGTTCCTGCAGATAGAGAGGAGCAAGAGTGGAAACAGAGAAACCAGCGAGGAGGTGGTGACAGTGGTCCAGGCAAGAGCTGCAGTGGCTCGGAGTACAGAGCAATAGCAGTGGGAGTGGAGACGTGGGAAAGCTGACTGACTGGTCCCGGTGGTGGCTGGAATGTGGGAGGTGAAGGAGAGGGATGGAGAACATTGTCCAGACTAGCTGGGTGGTGCCAGTGTCTAGGTGAGGGCTCTATGGTCCGGGGGTAGGGTTCCAGAGTTTTGTTTGGGGTGCATTAAATTTGGGCTGCTGCGCATCGAAGAGCTCAGGATGGGGTTCAGGCTGACCGTATACATTTGGAATTAGAAAGCCATGGGACTGCCAGAGATCCCTTAGGGAGAAGCAGGTAGATAGAGAAGAGAAGAGGGCCAGAGACCAAGCTGACTGCTAGGCCACAAGGTCATGCTAGCATCTGGAGAGGTCAAGCAAAGGAGCAGGGACATGTGACCCATTAGCTGAGAGCTACTGCAGGAGGCTCGGGCTCAGCCTGGAGCCACAGTAAAGATTCTTGTTCCCTCATCACCCACAGCTCCTCCGCTGGAGTCGGTGATCCCAGTGGACGATGTGGGCATTCCGCCCAAGCCTCTTCCATCCCTTATGCCTGTTTGTTTGTCCTGGGTATTGGCTTCAATGTTCCTTTTTTGGCGGACTCCCCCCAAGCTATCAGAGGATCCTGAGCCCCCAGACAGGAGTGCCTGGGAGAGATGACCTCTCTTGGTGGCCCCTAAGCAGTGACTGAAGACGACAGGAGCAGGAAAGCCTGGCTCCCTTCCCTCGGCCTTAGACAGAGCCTGTACCCTGCAGAGTTCTCCTGGGAATCAGGCTGAAGCTACCCTCTGGAGAGCTCTTGCCTTAGCGAGCATCCTTGCTGGACCTGTCTTGGTAACACTTTCTCACTAAGCTGTCTCCTCTGGGCAACTTGACTGAAGCTCTCAACTGCTCTCCCCGCCACCACGCCTGCCCCCTTGTCCCCGGCCCTATTCTGAGATTATAACCACTGGTATAGTGTCATCATTAAAATAATAATAATAATAATAATAATAATAATAATAAAATTAGAGGACATATTTTAAAGCTTTCCCAAATTCTCAAAGTTATTATTTTTTGGAACAGTTTATATATTAACAGCCATCAAGTGGAAAGGATTTTGTTGTTGTTGTTTTTCTTTTATCATAAAGTCAATTGTCTGTTTCTACCGATTCTGATGGATTTATTTACTGTTCAATTAAGTGAGACATTTCCAGGGAGTTATTTATTTTCACTCTTCCAGCTCAAAGAGTAAATGCGAATCTTAAACTGATAAAACGATTAGCTGATTATTTCCTGTTCACATACCGGTCAAGACATTACAGAGATTAAGCAGGGGAGTAAGGTAGGTGTTTAGCAGGATTTGCCTGCCGTGGATGTGATCTCTGGCAGAAGAAGCCTGCGAGCTTTTCCACCCATTTTCATGTGCTAATCTCTGTAGCTTTCATTCCCTACTTGTAAGACAGTCTGCAGCTGTGGTCTGAGCAGGAATGGGAAGCCAAAGGGCCAGTGTGTCTATGTGGAATTTTCCCTCTGTTGTTGAGGGAAAAGTAAAATTAGATTTTATTTATCTTGACTGGATTTCCATTTATTTTAGAACTTCTGGGGGTATTTTAATATCTGTCTATAAAAAGCACTTGGATCTTTTAAGGAATAATTTTAAAAAATATTTTTATTGATTTCAGAGAGGAAGGGAGAGAGATAGAAACATCAGTGATGAGAGAGAATCACTGACCGGCTGCCTCCTACATGTCCCCCACTGGGGATCAAGCCTGCAACCCGGCATGTGCCCTGACTGGGAATCGAATCATGACCTCCTGGTTCATAGGTCGACACTCAACCACTGAGCCACACCGGCCGGCTTAAAGAATAATTTACATATCATACATTCTTCCTCTCATCCACCCCCCTCCCTCTTGCCTTTCTTTCCTTCTTTCCTCTCCTCTCCTCTCCTCTCCTCTCCTCTCCTCTCCTCTCCTCTCCTCTCCTCTCCTTTCCTTTCCTTTCCTTTCCTTTCCTTTCCTTTCCTTTCCTTTCCCTTCTTTTCTTTTCCTTTCCTTTCCTTTCCTTTCCTTTCCTTTCCTTTCCTTTCCTTTCCTTTCCTTTCCTTTCCTTTCCTTTCCTTTCCTTTCCCTTCCTTTCCTTTCCCTTCCTTTCCTTTTCCTTCTTTTCTTTTCTCCCTCCCTTCCACTCTCCCTTCATTCCCTCTTTCCTTCCTCCCTGCCTTCCTTTCTTTTTTCCTTTCTGAGTAAAGCCAATGCTAATTCACATCTGTAGCTGAATATCATACAAAACATATTTTAAACTTCCCAAGTGGGTTTTTCTTTGCTTGTGGTAGAATCACAAAATTGTGATAGCCTCTTTTACCTTTAACAGTTTTCTGTCTGAGATTAGACATAGTAAACACATATTTGTTAAATGGGTGAGTCCATAGTGTTATGTCCTAGGCACAATCCTTAAATACCAGCGATGTGTTTTTCTTGGTGTGCATCTGTGATGAGAGGCTTGGCCTCCAGCTGTTAGTTTCAGCTCAACTCTTTGTCACAAATATGACAACTATATTGGGAAAATAATTTTTAATTCCTTAAACTGTCTGTACATTTCACAAAATTAAATGTTACTAGATTCTGTTGGATTCTGTTGCCATGGAACACCCATTGGCAATTCTTTTTGCCTCTAAATACTTCTGAAACACTTGGATGCTGATCATTGATTTCATAATACATTGAGGCATGCAGTTATAAGACAGTAATACGTGCTTTTTCATGCCCGAGAAACACACCGTGAAGTGAAGCTATGGCATTGAGGCACAGTGGAAACATTTGCATCCAGTCAAATTAACCTAATAGTATACTTAATTTTGCATTTGCTATAGAGTTGAAAGTCTGGGTATCTTCAACTTCCTTTTTGTTTCTATTCTGGAAACTAAAACAATTGAACGAGAAGTTTGTTAAGGGTAAAAAAGCAAACAAATAAATTGTTCTGCCCCTTTGTGAACTCGTATTTTGAGTGGGGGTGGGAAATAGTACTAAAGTTGATCTGGGAAAGTTGACAATGACCACAAAGCTTAATTCAGAAGACTGAAATGCCTATTGGGTTGTATTTCGAGGTGCACTCTCCCACTTGTTAAACGAACAAAATTCAACTGAGTAAATTTTAAAACTTTTTATTGGCTTTATTCAGCAGTTTATAAATTGGGCAGCAGCATCCAATCTAGCAGATAGAAAGGAGCTTTGAGTTGCTGTACAAACAGAAAGACTTTTAGAGGCAGAACGGAGCAGGAATGAGGAAGTTGTACTCGGCAGAAAGCAGGCCGGCTGCTGCAAGGTTGCTTTACCGAAAGGGGATGGTAGGAGTTTGTCAGGTAGATTACCTAACTAATGCTGGTTTGAGTTTCCACTTCTGGACGAGCTGAAGCTGTAATTAAGTCTTGGTTCAGTAATGTGGGGCTTAGCATAAGTGACTCCATTTTGGGTCTGTTGAATTGTTTTTAACAAGATGGTTGAGTGAATTCAGGGCCTGTCCAACTGTCGCAGAAGAGCTTATGACTGGAATTGATCCATGTGGGGATTCAAACACTTAGGAATTCTGGAAATCCAATGACATGTTGCGCGTTGCTCTGGACACTGTAATGCTTATTTGCAAGTGGATGAGGCTTTCTCTGGGACTCTTATGGACATGACCTGTAATGAGGGAGGAACCCCTAACTAGCAGCTATGGTCAAGGATACTTGTCAAGAAAGACAAGTAAGAAGGCATAATAGCATCAGTGGGGATGTAGGTATTTGCTTATAAATATACATATTTTAGAAACCCCAAATGAGGACACTTTTCCTGACATGCAGAACAATACTTATTTGTAGTAATGGGTCAGAATGTTTGAAATCAAGGATGACTTAGAAAATATAGGCTCTGGAGTACTATAAACCATTCTCTAAATCTACCCAGAGGCCTTCGGATGAGAGTAGTAAATGGTATTCATATGGACATATTTTTTTGCATATTTAAGTAAACGTTATAAATGACTTTTTGGCTGTATTAACTGAGAATATTTTGGAGCATCCGACCCAACTAAAGTTTTTCCCTCCGGTTTGCTTTGAAAGGAATGCAATGTTAATTCTGGGGCGTTGACGTTCTACAATGCCTGATCAAGACAGAAAGGTGAAGACCACAGAAAAATCAACCGATAAAAAACAGCAAGGAATCACCACCACCAGGTAACCCCATACTGAGTCTTTGCTAATTATGAACTCAGGCAGTGGCCAGCAATCAGATTTAATAGGTTTCTGAGAAATAGCGTGGACCCTTGACCACTGCTACTCTGGGTTGCGGTGTTTACTGTAATGTTTGACCATTTGCAAAGTTCTAAAGAAGTGTTTAGTGTGCGTATGTCCATAAAAACAGGCCTCCAGGTGGCAGTGCCATCAGTGGGTGACATGCCTAGTTCACCTGGAGTCTTCTGCTGGCTGACATTGTGGTATTCTTTCTCCTAGGGACTATTCAGATCTCAAAAGACTTCGGTGCCTTTTGAACGTCCAATCAAGCAAACAACAGGTAGGGTTTTCAAAGAAGGTGTGGACATCAATAAAAAGGGAATCACGTGTTTCCAAAGGGATCCATTCAACATCTTTATGAATGATATGCCTACTTCTCTTTTTTCTTTTGCATATTTTGTCTTTCTTTATTCAGTTGTTTCTCTCAAACCTGCCAAGACTTGGGGCATTCATAGTCTTTTCATTCTTCTCCTCTCAGGCTTTGGACCTGCTCTAGTCTATCCTTTTGCCATGTGTCCTCATTACCAAAGCTCTCAGGTTTGGAAACAGCATGTCTTCTATTGAATGCCCGATGTTCAAGTCTTCAGAGCTTTGGGGCAAGTGATTTTTTCAAAACACTCTTCACCACATTTCCCTTCTTCTCCTCTTCACCCCCCTCATGCTGCCCACCTGCTACAGCAACGCTCTTGAGGATTGCTGCAAATTGTCTCTTACTGAAAAGAGGGGAAAGGAGTGAGTTGGGGCTATTTTTATAATAGTATTTTTATATTTTTATTAGACAGAAAAAATATTTTATCTGGACCATGTCTTTTTTGTTTTGCCTCTGTAAGACTTTGGAGAGGCATGAGATTAAAGGCCATCCCTGGAGTTTTGGAAACCAACCCAGCAATGCTAATAATAATAATAAAAGACACTTATGTAGCACTGTTAACTAGTAAGTGGCTGGGATGGGACTTGACCGTGGTGGCATGGCTCCAAAGCCTGCTGTGCTATTCTCGTTTCACTTGTGTAAGAGCTCGTGTGGTGGTAACTCAACATCGATGGTCTTTGCTATATCAACCAAACTTCGCAGAGAACTGCAGCATTTCTCTCTATTTATTTATAGCAGAGAATGACTTTCTAATGATTTGAGGGCAACTAAAGGCCAAATAATGATAGTTCATTTTAGGGAACACTTACTATGTGCCTGATGCTTTTCCTGCCCTACCCTGCGTAACAACCAAAGCTCCCCCTTTTACAGGTAAGGAGCCAGAAGCACAGAGAGGTTAGATGGCTTTCCCAAGATCACACAGACAGCTAATGGTAGAAGACAGATCTGAACTCAAACACGCCATCTCTGCACTGTGTGCCTCTAACCACTGAGATACCTTTTAAATGACTTGGGAAATTCAATCATGTGCAGTTAAAAAAGTAGTGGAGTAAGCTCTGATTTGGAGTAAACGTGGCCTTAAAACATATTTTCTCCTGTCACTTCCTTCTTCTCTGTTACTAATGCCACACCCTCACTCCCCTCGCAGTAATTCCTTCCTTTTCACCCGCTGATGTCAGCAGTCACTCTTACCCTTTGTCTGTCTGAACACTGCTTAGTCTCCTTCTGGCTTACTGCTCACAACCTTCATGAATCATTGCCCCAAATCCAGCCCATTCTCCCTTAGTAAGGTGAGCAGGATGACTCAGCATGCAATTTTGGTTGTAGTTCCCATTCTCTCTCACTGCAAGTTGTTACCATATCGTCAGACTTCTGCCTTTTCTTTCTATTCCCTTCTCCTGAATTTCTTACCTATTTCCAAGACTCAAATCTAGTGATGCCACCTCCACAAAAAGCTTTCCCTTTCCCTTCCATTCTAGAAGTGAGCCTCTCTCTTCTCAAACCACCATCTTTCACTCTCGTAGCATTATTTTCTCCATTGTTTTGGAAACTCTTGCCTACGTGTCTGATTTCCTGGCAAGAGGATAGATTTCCCAATGCCAACAGCTTTGACTTAAGCCTCTGCTTCACTGTATCCTCTATTCCGTGAATTCTTGGTCAGTTTTTGCCAAATTGAACTGTGTCTTAAGAATTGGGTTACCACATGGGTATGTATAACAACTCTCTAGCCAGGGTAAAAGAATCACCAGTGGTGGTTTTGGCAGTAGTTTTCCACCTTTGAAGCTCATGCTGCACTAGATCTATTGTGTCCCCTTTCAATACCTGGCTGTTAATGAAAGTGAATTGAATAGTTTCCCTCTGCCCTTAAAACCAGTTTTAGAATTTGCAATCTGTTGTTTGACAAGTTCATATGGCTTATCTTTCTGTGAAATATTTCACATGTATAAAAATGTGTATTTGTAATGTTTTAATTACTCAGAAAGCAGGTGGTTCTATGAAAAATAACTGCTCAACTATGTGAAGGTCCCGAGGTTCACGAAATTCATTCCTAATTCTGTGTACAAAACTTTCATTCATTTTAAATTCTAAAATAATAAATCTTATTCTGAACACCCTATTCTCCTTTCTATAAAATAGTGTAGAGGCATTTATAGGAGAAGAAAGAAATTGGAGGGAATAAATCAAGAATTTATTTATAGCTTACTTGTTCCAGAAAGAGAGTAAGAAGGCTTATAAAGATACATCAAGTATGACAGATTATCGTTAATTAAACCAGGGCCATGAAGAAAGAAAAACAAGGGTTATAGCAAAGTAGAGTCATAGGCAGAAATGCCCATCAAAATGTGTAAGCGGGGCACACATTGGTTCTGAGACTTATAGTAGCAGTCAGTTTGAAATCAGAAACTTGGGATTAAGGCCCACTCACCTGAATTTAGGTTCCAGCAAGTCCTGGCCTGTTATTTGTAAATGGGCCAAGATGGCCAGTCAACCGGTTGAAGAGGAAATATACTTTGTGGGTTTGGGCAGAGAATTGCAAGAACTGAGTGTCCTTCATCTGAATCTAATGAGTCCCGCCACTTCCCTCGTTGCTTCCTGTGTTCCAGTGTCTGCCTTCGCTGTTGGTCCTGTTTGCTCTTCAGCACATTAGCGTCTGCTGCTCCATGGGACAGACCCACAGTGCGACAGAAATGGGGGCAGGCACACACCGAGGCAGATGTAGACCTGCCTTTATCATAAGCAGGGTTAGAATGATCGTCACCCAGTGACGCCAAATAATTCCAGAAAATAATTGCTCCAGGGTTGTTGCAACAAAGGAAAATTACAAAATTGGTTGGAGATTTCACCAGAGGTTTTCACAAATCTTTTTTAAAAAAAATATTTCCTATTGATTTCAGAGAGGCAGGGAGAAGGAGAGAGAGATAGAAACATCAATGATAAGAGGAAATCATTGATCATCTGCCTTCTGCATGCCCCACACTAGGGATCAAGCCTGTAACCTGGGCATGTGCCCTGACTGGGAATTGAACCGTGACCTCCTGGTTGATAAGTCGACACTCAACCACTGAGCTACTTAGGCCAGGTCATTTTTCGCAAATCTTGAAATAATCTGCCTAGAGCTGGAATTTCAGCCCTCTTTCCACCCCACCATTCCCCTACCCCACCCCCACCACATACACACACACATTTAAAGCCATAGGGAGCTGAGAAATTGGTTTGCAATAAAAAATAGGATAAAGAAATTAATTAATGACAGGTCCATTAAATGCCTCTGAAATAAAAGGTTTTGATAGATGCTGTGGAAAGAAAAAGTATAAGGTACAGTTCTAGTCGTCTACAGACCAAGTGTAGGAAAGACAGCTCCGGTACATGACAAGGCAGGACCAGAATCCTGGGTGAAGGTACAGACGTGGGTACAGATTTTAAGGAGGATGGTTCTTGAAAAATGGGCTGGTTTTTCATCAGCAGAATGGATGGGAAAGACATTCGAGGTGAAGCGAATAAAGTAATGAGATATCTGAAGGAGAGAAAAGAAGCATTGCAGAAGCCAAATGGTGACTGGACATTTCTCCTGGGAGCAGTGATAAATGAAGCTAGAAGAAGTCGCGCAGTATCTGATGGCCCATCTACAAATGCTGTGCTGGATCCATAAGCGACAGGGAATATTGACCTTTCCAAGTAGAAGTTGCATGATCAAAATTTTAGGAAGGCCCTTTGCTTTATTCTCTGCTCTCTTTCCTTCCCACTCATATTATTCAAGCTGCCCAGGTGGCTTTCAGTTTCTAAAGCACCCACAGTTTTTCTCTGCCCTCCAGCCTGTGTAAAAATCTGCCTAGAATCCTCTGGATTACTCCTGGCATCCTGGTCCATGGCCCACCCTATTCTCTTTACTTTCTCCCACAACAGACTCTTGTTCACTAATTTTTCAGCATGTTCTTATGCTAGTTTAACCCCTTCCCCACCCTCATGGGTCTGCAAACTCCTTGAGGGCAGAGGCCATGGCCATCCTGCTTACTTATTCTGAGTGTCTCACACATCATCTGGCAAACAATGTGTCTGCAACAAACATGAGAATGGATGAACTTGGCTGGAGGTAACATACCAGATAAATCAGATTCGCAAGACACTGGACAAGGTGAGCATTCATTCAGCAGCCTCACCTATGTGCCAGGCTCTGTGAGAGGTGCTGCCCTCAGGGTGGTCAAATTCGAGGAGGAAAGGCCAATGTGTTTGAACACCTATGTGCCAGGCTCTGTGAGAGGTGCTGCCCTCAGGGTGGTCAAATTCGAGGAGGAAAGGCCAATGTGTAAACTAGACATCTCACTAAACCGTGATAAGTGCTCCACGAGAGATCAGCACAGTAATGCCACCAGGGAGGGAGTGAACAGCTCAACCAGGAAGGCTTGGGCAGGTGCGCACCAGGAGGCTGTTGGAGCTGAGCCCTGAAAAGCGATCTGGAGTTATAGTTGCAGCACACGCCCAGGCATGGAATGGTGGTTCCGGGATGGGTGACTAGTTTGATGGAGCCAGAACTTAGGGCATGGTTTTTGGTTTTTTTGTTTGTTCACTTACGTATTTATATTGTATGGCCTTGTGGGTCCTTATTTCATTCTGTGGTGGATTTGTCATCAAATACTGCATAGCAAATCATTCCCAATCTTAGTGGTTGATAGCAACAAAGGTCATTTATTGTCCCTCACCCATCTGTGGGTCATGAATTCAAAGCAGCTGGTCCTGGCTCAGGTTTCTGATGGGGTTGCAGTCAGGTGTCAGCGAGGCTGTGGTCCTGTCAACATCCCTGGGGCTGGAGGACCCACTGCCAACGTGACTCACTGCACGGGCTGCCAAGGCGGTGCTGTTTGCTGGTGGAAGACCTCTCCACAGGGCTGTCTGTCCTCAGAGCATGGAGTGTGGGGAGGCCCTCCAGAATGAGTCGCCTGACATGTTTAAAGAAACAGTCATATTTGCCAATGCTATTTCAGATAAGGGTTTAACCTCCAAAAATTACAGGGAACTCATACAACTTAACAAAAGGAAAATAAACAATCCAATCAAAAAATGGGCAAAGGACCTAAAGACACTTTTCGAAAGGCCGAGGGACATATGAAAACATGCTCAAAGTCACTAATCATCCGAGAGATGTAAATCAAAACAGCAATGATATACCATCTCACCCGTGTCAGAATGGTTATCAACAAATCAACAAATGACAAGTGCTAGCGAGGATGTGGAGAAAAAGGAACCCTCGTGCACTGCTGGTGGGAATGCAGACTGGTGCAGCCACTGTGTAGAACAGTATGGAGTTTCCTCAAAAAGTTAAAAATGGAACTTCCATTTGACTCAGTAATCCCACTTCTAGGACTATATCCCAAGAAACCAGAAACACCAATCAGAAAGGATATATGCACCCCTATGTTCATAGCAGCACAATTTACAATAGCTAAGATCTGGAAACAGCCTAAGTGCCCATCAGCAGATGAGTGGATTAAAAAACTGTGGCACATCTACACAATGGACTACTATGCCGCTTTAAAAAAAGAAGGAACTTTTACCATTTGCAACAGCATGGATGGAACTGGAGAGCATTATGCTAAGCGAAAAAAGCCAGTCAGAGAAAGAGAAATATCACATGATCTCACTCATATGTGGGGTATAATGATCAACATAATTTGATGAACAAAAATAGATCCAGAGACAAATGGCAGGGGAAGTGGGGGCGGGGGGTGGTTAGAGAGCAACCAAAGGATTTGTATGCATGCATATTAGCATAACCAATGGACACAGACACTGGGGCGATGGGGGCTTGCTCTTGGGGGTGGGAATGGCTGGGGGAGTCAATCGGGGAAAAAGGAGACATATGTAAAACTTTAGACAATTAAAAAAAAAAGAAAAAAAGAAACAGTCGTGTCCTTTCAAATGTGAAAAGTGATGATGCTGGACTGGAAGACAGGGATGGAACAGTGTGAAGGAGACCTCTGAAAAGCACATGGACTGACTCAAGAGTGTGTTTCTCCTCACTGGAGATAAATAGATGTTGGAGGATTGAGCACGGTGGAGAGGGAGGGAGATTGTCTAGATCTGAATCTCAGCTCTGCCCTTTGCTAGCTGTGTGACCCTTAGGCAAGTCACTTGGCCCCTCTGTGCCTCAGTTTTCTCATCTGTGAAATGATATTTACCTCAGTGGGGCCAATCCACAGCCACCACAAGACACAACATCCTGTTTTACAGGATGAAAGATTTATATTACTATTTTGAGAGAATTCAACTGTGGCTTGCATATGGCAAAGAAGGATTCTGAGTTTTTTTATTTTTTATTTTTGCTAGCTATTTAACAATATTCTCATTATAATGCATTGTTTTATAAGCTGACTGCCTTATAGGAAGTCAGACATTCTGTTTGGATAAGGAAATGATGTCTTTATGCAGATTTCTATCAAATATTTTGATAGAATAAGATAAGCACAACATATTATAGCTTTATTTGATAAATATGGTATGTAGAATGAAACAACTTACTGAAAATTGGATGCATTATCCTGTTATATTATGATCTACTTACCTAATACATAGTAATTTAGCTAATTATAGAACATCCCTTGTTTGTACTTTGGGAAGAATAGGCTATTTGTTTGCACTATGCTCAGCTTCACTGTGGTACAAAAGCAATTCTCAAGGTTATCCCACTTGTAAGTACATATTAGTAAATGAAACGATTTGAATGCTGATAACTTGAGAATTTATTATGTAAGTAATTACCAGTTCCTGTTGTAAATGGAGCATGCTCAAGTTGTTGTGGTTGATTTAAGCACATTTTACTTTTCATATGGTGAATTACATAATACTAGAGGCCCGATGCACAAAAATTCATGCAAGAGTAGGCCTTCCTTCCCCCCGGCTGCCAGCACAGGCTTCCCTCCAGCACCCGGGAATGGGCTTCCCCTCTTCCAGCCACCAGCAGGCACCCAGGACCCGGCTGGTTCCTTCCCTCTGGCCCTGGCTTTGTTAGGAAGGACGTTACGGAATGACATCTGGAAGATGTCTGGTCTAATTAGCATATTACCCTTTTTTATTATAGATAATTTCATGAGGTTAAGACTAATTAAAAGTGATAGAATCTTCTTTACCTTTATATCCATTGCACCTGGCAAGTAGTGTTGTGTGATTGGTAAATGTTGAAGGATGGATGGATGGATGGATGGATGGATGGATAGAATGAACAAATGATGACTTTCAGTTTGGGGCTCCACTCTATACAAGCGTGTTCTGGCTAGACCCTGAAACTCCCCATCCTGGTTGCACATTTGAATCACCTGAGAAACTTCAAAATATCCTAATGCCCAGGCCTTGTGTGGACTTGTGTCCTAGCACTGTTTGAGGTGGGGGGATCTGGCACTGGACCAAACAGCCAGTTCCTGTTCACTTTCAGACTGAAAATGCATAAATAACTGTAAGATATGACAGGAGGTGTGATGAGTTATGAAGGAAAACGAAGCAGTCTGAGATAGAAAGAGTAAATGTTTAAGTCAGTGGTGTTCAATCTTGGAAAACCCCTCCATTGGGCATGGCTATCATGTTAACTATTGGTTTGAAGAAAGACTCGTTCCCTTCCCCCTCCATTCCCCCTTTTTGTTACTTTCTTTATCCTGGGCTGAATTGTTATCCTCACGTACTCTGTGCTTCTATTTCTGTAGCTTCCAGCCATTACCTTCGATAGTGCCCAAAATAGCATGACGAAGTCTGAGCCCGCCACCAGGGCGGGTGTTCACAGAGCTCGAGGTCAGTGGCACGAGTCCACCGAAGCTGTTGAACTTGAAAATTTTAGGTAAGAAATCCAGGATCTCCCTTGCCTTCAGCATCCTATTCTAATTAGCCCAAAGCTTTCTGTAAGTTTATCAAGGGGGCTGAAATTTAAAACTCATTTCAAAATTTACCACGAGGATTCTTAATAATTTTTGTCAGTGCCTAAACAATTCCCAGAAATAGTGTGTACATTACAGGCTAACTGGCTGCCGGTGAAACTGACTGGGAGCTTCGGGAAACTTGGATGACACGCAATTGGCATTTGCTCCGTGAGGAAGTGGCTCCACGGTATTGACTCTCTGAGGCTGATTCCAAGCTTCGTCTTCAGCGTGGTGTGTCCATACCTCGCCAGCCATGAGGAGAAATTAAATAACCCATGGCCATGAATGATGTGGTGGCTAAAGACGGTGGTTGTCAAAACAACCGAGCTTTTCAGAGGAAGGGCTTGCACCTCACCTTTAACACGGACAGTGTCAGCCCTTGTTTGTCTCTCCTGTTGCCATGCAGAGCTTCTAGAAGCTGCACGTTCCCATGGCCACTCCCCTCCCAGGAGCTGGTTCTGTCAGTTTTACGATGCACGAAGGTCATTTGGCACTAAGTGTCACGTAAATAGTGAGTGACATGAAATGCCAACATGAATATTCTAGAATGATCATTTATTTATTTGGCCTAGATTTTGTTTCCTTGTCATTTTATGACAGTGAATTAAGTAGTTCAAAAAAAGTCACAGGATGTTACAAGTTCATATATCTAAAATATAGTTTTAGTGAGGGATGCTAAATTCTTTAAAAATTGTTACATATTCAGTTTACCAGTGTCCATGTACTAAGACACCATTATAACCCTCGCCTGCCGAGGGTAGGGACACACTGTCCACTGTAATCTGTGAAGGCAGACAGTACAGATGGCCGTGTAAGGGTCCACAAATTGCTTTCGAGGTGGTATGTTTATGTGATCACAGCTTATTAGGCCTAGATCTTAAAGCTGGTCTACTTTAACATTACACAAAAATGTTCTATATCTTCTGTAGCAATGTGACCCTTTTGTACACTTATCGCTTATCCTCTCCCAGTTCTAAAGTATAATGTCTGGGATGTTTTTTACCTCTGATGGCTGTAATACCAGAAAAAAGAAGCCGGAGCTGGACTTTGTTACACACACACACACACACACACACACACACACACTCAGCAACCAAAAACTCTCACTATCTACAAGGAAATATGTGTGACAATGCCTGGGGTTAATAGATATAGTAGCCACCACTTTTCTACCCACTTTTTCACAGTCATTTTCTACAGTGAGTAGAAAAGTGAAAGGAGGAATTCTCTAAGTACTGCTCAGCTGTCTAAATAATGTGCCCCAGTCATTCTTTCCACATACTCTTCTCCTTCCTCTGACCAATTTTAGCTGTTAAGTGTTTGCAGGGTGTAAGTTAGTTAATGTGGTAAAATGAAATATATATATATGTTTGACTGTGATCTTAATGTTAACTTTATAACCGCATTTCTTTTTCTTATTTTAATAACTGATATTTGCCTTTGGCAATATATTAAAACCCAAGAGTCCCTGAACATTTGCATGAATACAGGTGATCATTCTTTGGTAACTTTGCAGCATCCTAAATAATTTTTTGTTATGAAATACTTTTCTGTTTGTTTCATCTCAGTATAAACTACAAGAATGAGAGGAATTTCAGCAAACATCCCCAGCATCAACTATTTCAGGAGATCTTTACAGCCTTGGTGAAAAATAGGCTCATATGCAGGTAAGATTGTCCCAGGAAAGATAGACCTTTACAAAAATGGCATATTTTACATATCTCTTGCATATGGTTTAAAGCCATTTACAAGACTGAATATAACACACATAAAGGATAAAACAGAGCAAAAGCCATTTAGAAGGAGATGACTAAACAGGCCTTGCACATGGTTTCATTGAGATTACTCTGGTTAGCTACCGAAGTTTGCTGAATTTTATGATAAATATGGTAAAATGAGAAAGGCAAGCTACACTGTTTTCCTTAGTTTGAGTTTGGCTACTCAGGCAGAGGTTATGGTCTGGGTCCTTCTGAGGGAGACTTCAGGTAACGCAGGGCAACATCCTCACAGTGCACTTCTGTAGTCTATACAGAGACTGACCACGTGGGCTGCCCAGCCTGGACCTTGGCGAAAGGGTGAATATGTGACATCCACTCGCAGCCCGATGACGACCTGTCATCCCAGGACCAACTCAAATGCTCTTTCCTTTGCTCCCCTTGGTCTTCACACAGGTGCAGTGTGGGACTGTAGAGAAGGAACAGTTGGCCAGTTCTCTAGGTTCTCTCTCTCAAGTCTCAGGGGGTTTTGGTGAGCCACTGCTGCTGCATTGCAGTCAGGATTGAGTTTTTCCCCCTTAAGTTTCTGTTCTGGGCTGCTGGAAGGAGGCTCCCAACACTTGGTCGTGGTAGGACCTGATCTTCTACTCTGCCCAGGAGGCCCAGACCCTCTCCCCGACCCAGCATTGGCTGAAAAGACGTCTATGAAAACTTTACATCTTCCCCACCACTCGAGACTTGATTGAGATAAATGAATTCTGTCCCAGTGAGATGAGAAAAAAACACACTGCTCTTATTCTGGAAAATAGGAGAGATAGTAATAATTTAATGCCTTGATTGAAAGAAAACTCTTGACTTGGTCCAGTGTAATAGCTGACATTAAGTAGAACATCATGCTAATGGGTCCTCCATGATGAATCAGCTACTAAATGCATGCCTAAGTAGTGGCCTAATGCTTGGGTCTGTTGGACAGGATTATTTAGTATTGAATATTTACATACTGGGCAGTGACTGCTAAGTATGTCGAGAATTGGGACAGCATGTCATACTTTTGTACTTGATTTAAGCAGAGGGTGATTAGACTGGCTCAGATGACACAGAAGCCTAGAATCTTGATGATGGTCATGTAATTAGGTCAGTGCTCAATTTTTGACAATATATGCAAAGATCATTGAAAGATTAATGGACATTGCAAAGGACCTGAAGTTGTCCTGTGTTATTTCTTCTTGAGCTTGAACAGAGTAGAATAATGATTAGTAGCAGAATAATTATGCCTGGAATGGTATCAGAAAAATGAAATTCTTTAATTTGTTTTGAAGACAACTATCATGGATTCTTCAAGGGATGTTTAGGAGGCTATCTGTCAGGTTGGTACTTTGAAAAAAGGAGCGGATTTCCTGGGTTAAAGCTGAAGAGACCTCTCGGTGTCCCTACACTGAAGGCACTAGATGCAGATATTGTTATGGAAAATGATTGGGCAAGGGTTGGCTTCCAACAGTTGAAAAAGATCTTAACAATTCTGAAGGCAAGAGATCTCTTGTCAGGACCTTTCCAACTTCTTAGTGATTAATGAGGCATCTTATATTGGATGGTGTTACTGGTTTGCAATATGAGCAGTCCCTGGAAATCTTCAAACCAGGAAAGGATGATTATAGATCTCTTTGCTTTCATAGTATGAGAAGGAATTTGGGAATGTTAACCATCAAGAACATCCTTTTACATCATCCTTTGGCTGCTGACAGATTGGTATGTCCAGTTCTATTCTAAAAGCAGGGTTGGGTAAAAGGTCTAAAGGTCTATTGTTTCTCAGACCATGTAACCTTGCTAAGTTGGGCAGACTACCCTTTTGTCCTTCTCTGTCTAACTTTAGACTTACAGAAGAATTAAATCGCAGGGCTGTAATTCTTTTCTGGTATGGCCTTCTTTGTGAACATCAGACTTAATGTTGACTGGAAGGCTTGGCTTCAATTCAATAAACAAATTGTTGAGCATCTACTATGTGCAAGGAAGAGAGATAGAGCAAATGGTAGAGAAGGAAGAGTAGGTAAAAATACAAAGATGAATAAGATGTGTGGTCCCTTTTTTCTAGGGACTCGGAGTCTACTTTGGTCAGCAAAACAGTTATTTTCTACCACCTATAAGGGAACATATGGTAAATATAAACTGTGTATATGAAGACCACCAAAGGCTGGAGGTTCTGGTTGTAGACATGATTGGCATATTCAGGATGTTATGCCACTCACTTTTATCCTGAGAGTATGTCTGATTGGGAATTTAATCTCATCTGTGGAGTGTGAGCTCTCCCAATTCCTCTCCCTATTTATGCCCAATTGATGTTGTTCCTCTTCCATTCCACTCCCCAACTTCAGTCAACCCCTGTCCCCCACTTCTGGATACCTCACTTCTGGATTATTTTCCTAAGATTGACCCGTGATACTCCCTTGTTCTCAGAAATGACATTGTCAGGCAGCCTCTGAAATGAAACAGGACTTGTTAATCCAGAGTCAGATAAGGTAACACTGTAAACACCTCATGGTAGATCTCAAAGGGTAAGTGAAAGTGTGGCCTCTGAATCTCAGGTTACTGCTGGTTACACATGGTAATGATCCCTATGTGGGCTGAGTATGGGAGCAAATTTTGATCTCCCAACTTTTATTTCTGCCATAACATCATTTGTCTATATAGTAGACTCTGCTGTTGCTAAACAAACCTACCTCTTCTTATCTTATCTGGAGGAAATTGCAAAGAAAGCACAAAGGGTGCTTGCTATCCAAAATAAGGTTCTGAGGTTCTGTAGAGAAGTACAAGTTGTCACAAAATTGACATATTTCCCCATTAACTGACCACTTATAAAATTGGCCTCGACTCAACTATCTCTTCTGTGTATCTGCCCCTCTGAGCCTCCTCTCTGTTGGTTCATTCCTTGCTGATTGTCAGACAAAGCAAATGTACCATAACCTACTTGTGAAATGAGCTTGTGAATCTGGCTAAAGATGTAGAATGTTATGAAGTTACTGAAAGTAACTTTGAATCGAAGAAGAGAGTGTTTACAAGGAAGATGACAAGATAGAACTTCAAATAAACATATTTTAAATAGCAAAGAGTAGGAGATGCCATTAGGAAAAATTGATGAATCTAACATATTTGCAAAAATGAACCTCTTAATGCTGCAAAAGTCAAAAGTGAAGTCAAGGATATTGGATCACCTTATACAATTTTGCTAGAAAGAGCGTGCCAAAAGAGGTCAGCAGAATCTATTCTTGCTTTTTTTTTCTGCTTGTTAGAGTTACAGTTATAATATTTAAATGGGATATTGCCTCTGCTATTTATTGTGAAATTTGGTGCTATTGTAAGGTGGGTTCATTTAACTGGCCTCTTTCTGATACAATTATTCTAGAATTGCCAGGATAGCCCCTCTTTCTAACATATTTCCAAACATGGACCTCTTTTTGCTGTAACTTTTATAGAGGTGAGTATACCCCAGGTTCTTTAATTCCAGTTAAAAGCGACCCAACTGATTCATTTAGCATGATCTTTTCTGTCCAAAAATGCAGTCACTTTTCTGATAAGAACAAGTTGATATCATTATTTTACATCATATTTCCTGAAATACTTTCTACAAATTTGAAATATTTTGGAAATGAGTTTGAAGGGAGTCTAGCTTGGGAAGATTATGTTTACATTCTATACAAGAGCTCAAGAACTGCTGGAACTAGGGGAACACATCTGGCCCAAACATCACAATCTTGTTAGAAACGCTATTAGAAGTGTTCTGGGAACTTCACAGACACCCTCACCGAAAGGACCTATGTAGTTATTTGTTTACTCATCAGACCTTTGTGGCCAGGTCCACTCCTGGGCATATATCTGATGCAGGTGACTCTTCCTTTGAACTTTTCCTGATCCTCAGCATTAGCTATCCGGACCCTGTCACAGGAGGTCAGAGGAGAGGACTAGAAGTTAGGATGCAGCAGCAGTCTCTTCAGTGTCTTGATTGGGGTCTTAAAATATACGAAGTTGATGGGAGAGATGCTTTCTCTGGGATTCTATCTCGTCAGGGAGTAGAGAGGCCACTAGGGGCCTTGGAAGGCTTCCTCCTGGCCTAGGAAAAGAGAAGCCTGGTCACCTTGGTCAAGTCTGCCAGATCGTTCTAACCTCCCTAGAGAGGTCTTTAAATCAGCCCCATAAGTTGGATAAAGATAAAGGTTCATTAAGGTCCCCAGAAGGATCCATTCACACTCTGTCCCACCATGGCAGTCCTCCGTTCAAAGCCTTCAGTGACCTTCCAGAATAAAACGTCCAAAGTCCCTATTCATATTCTTCAAAGCCCTGCAGGTGTGGCTCCTGCTCTCTCTGACTTCCCTTCTGTAACTCAGTCTTGGCTCCTTCTATTCCAACCCCGAGGGCTTCCTTGCCCTTCTTGGCACAAACCACCACACTCCTGCTCATGTACTATACGCTTGACTCTTCTGCTCTTCCCACCCAGACTCTCTCCTCAGTTCACTCAGATGCAAATCTTATTCGAGAACCCTTCTCCGTCTGACTGTCCTAAAATAGCATCCCCAGAACCCCTATAGCCTTGACCTTGGTTGTTCTTCACTGGTTAGCGCCTGATGTACATTTCTCTCTCTCTGTGTGTATTATTGGTCTTCTCCCTTTAGAACAGTGGTTCTCAACCTTCCTAATGCCGCGACCCTTTAATACAGTTCCTCGTGTTGTGGTGACCCCCAACCATAAAATTATTTTCGTTGCTACTTCATAATTGTAATTTTGCTACTGTTAGGAATCGTAATGTAAATATTTGATATGCAGGATGTATTTTCATTGTTAAGAATTGAACATAATTAAAGCATAGTGATTAATCACAAAAACAATATGTAATTATATATGTGTTTTCCGATGGTCTTAGGCGACCCCTGTGAAAGGGTCATTCAACCCCCAAAGGGGTCTTGACCCACAGATTGAGAACCACTGCTTTAGAAGAAGTGCAATGTACACCAGTGCATGCTTTGTCCAGAGCTGTACCCCTGAGGGGGCAACAGTGCCAACTCCTACTAGGTAATGAGTAAATATTTGAAAGCATTCTACCTCTGAAACTTTTGTCAACTAACTGGAAGAAACATCTAGAAGACGGTCCTTTCTGCTCACTATCTCTCTGAGTTTAGGGGCCAGTGTAATTCACTGGATGGACTTCTGATTGGGTGCCTGTGCTGGCCTAGGTTTCGGGGTAGACAGAGATAAAGAACATGGGCCCATTACGAAGAGTGGAACAAGTTAGTAAAGAGTCCTTGAATATTCTTTTATAATCAGTTTCTATTTTGATGTTACTTTTACTTTTTGAACTATCAAAAAAAATAGGGCTCTGTCTTATGAATTTGTCATAACATTTATTTTGAAACAGGCTTGAATTCCTCCACTTTAAAATCTTGAGTCAAAAGTGGCAGTTTTGTTGCTGTGCTTGGTGTGAACGCAAACGGTATGACAACACGAAAAGGGAAATCTACATAACACTCTTCCCACGAAGTTGCTGCTTATTCTGAGTGAGAGTCAGAGGGAAGCATTGCCAAGGGGGGGGTCTAGGTTGGAACCTCTGGCATTTGCACAGCCCCTGGTCAGTTAGCCCCAGACCATCCGATGCTCTCATTTATCTTGGTGCTTGAAGCTTTATAATCATTCAATAATCAATACCACAGCTCCGTGGCTGGTAGTCCCACGGAGCGCTCACATGGCATACTGGTTTCCCCCACTGTGCAAGAAGGTGAAACCCCAGCTACCCTTTCTCTGTTCACAGGCTGGGCCTCTGGTGATGGCAGAAAGTGGCCTCCGAGGCTGCAAGTGCCGTGGCAGCGGGTCCGAGGCCAAGGCCGCGGGCGCCGATCACGCTGCCATGTATTAATAGTCCTGTGAAAGCCGTGGCAGAGGTTCAGTCACAGCGGGGATACATATTTGCCTGCTTGGAATCCGCGGCCGTGTGGCTGCTATATCGGGCCCTAATCCTCAGGGGAAACACTATCTTTGCAGACAGACAGGTTTTCCAGAGTTGCCTCAGAGGATCCCCTGGCCTGTGCCGAGCATTCCTGCTCCCATAGTAAGAGTCCCTTTCTCCCCGGCCATCCCCTGGTGGAGGACCCTGGCCTGGGAGCCGGCCCCGCTGCTCCAGGCCGCAGTGGCTCTCCGGCCGGCCACCATCATGCTCTGCCCCTCTCTGCTGGCCCTGAGCGTGTGTTTCCTAGTCCCCCAACCCTTGGAAACAGAGAGGGATATCGTCTTACAGAGCACGTCACTCCCCTTGGACACCAGAGCTCCATGCGACGTGCCATGCTCTCGTGGGGGGTCAAGGGCGGGGAGCCAAGGCAGGAACAACTGCTCCTTTAGAGGTCAGTGCTCGGAGAGGAAGAGCCAGAGGACTCAGACACCAGGAATTCTATTTACATTCACCGCAGCGGAGGCCAGGACCATGCAGAAATATTAATAGCTTCGGGCTTCTGTCCCAAAAAAGCAAAAAACCCCACACAAAAAAACCCCACAAAAACACACATAAAAAATGGCAATTTGTTTGGAATAGGACTTTCAACTCTGTTCTGGAGAGTTGAAAGTTCTTTTCTGGACTTTCAAGACTTTTCTGGAACTCTTAATTTACTTACATTCTCTTAACAGTTAAAAATAATAAAACCTACGGTGGAATTTTTTTTTTCTTTTCCTTTTTTTTTTTTAAGTAGGGGAGGAAGCAAAAAACTTTCCCTACTTATTTTGATATGAAAAAACCCTGGAAAGGCCATGAACTTTGCTCAGGAAGATTGCATATAGTTAGGAAAAACACCGAGTGTACACATATTTGTTCCATGAATCACCTCTTCACAGGCCCCTGGCTTTTCCTTTAAGTAATGAAAGCAGTCAGCGTTAACCCTCCTCGGGTTGCCGGCAGCGGTTGCACTTGATGGTTCCTTCTGGTAGGGTCTCTGGGACGGAGCGTTTGTGCCACAAGTCAGCCTTTCAGCACCGAAGGGAGAGTAGTCGTGTGCCACCTCCCTATTGATAAGATCAACGTTTCTCTCTGTGACAGGACCTCGAATAACCACATCCTGACAAGTGTCCCCATAGTCCGTGGTCGGCAAACTGTGGCTCGCGAGCCACATGCAGCTCTTTGGCCCCTTGAGTGTGGCTCTTCCTAAGCCTTAGGAGTACCCTAATTAAGTTAATAACAATGTACCTACCTATGTAGTTTAAGTTTAAAAAATTTGGCTCTCAAAAGAAATTTCAATCGTACTGTTGATATTTGGCTCTATTGACTAATGAGTTTGTCGACCACTGCCATAGGTGATTGTGTGTTAGATTCAAAGTGTATTTCAAATTGGCATTATTTTTCCCGCTGTGGGGAGGTCAGATAAACTGTCGTAGTTTCCCAGTGTGGCCTGGGGTAGTTCTGCCTGGCTGGTCGCCCTGCCTGGGATGGGTTGCCTCCGTAGGCAAGGTGTCGCTGTCACGTGCCTGGGCTGGAGAAGGGTCGTAGGGTCGACTGCCGCTGTGGTGGGCAGCTCCAGCCAGAAGCCTCTGTGATGGCAGGAGGAATAGTTCTCGGCCAGCAATGCTCTCGGGACTCCTTGCCCAACTTCTCCCCACCGGGCCAGGCCTCTGCTGGGGGCTGTGTCTATAAAGAGCTGCCAATCACCCCTGGGAATATAAAGCCATGGGAAAGCAGGCTTCCCAGCCTCCTTCCTAGGAGCCAAGTCTAGGTAGATGGAAGGAATGGTGAGTGGCTTGGGGTGGAGTGTGGGTGGCATAGGGTGGAGGACGATGCCTCCAGGGACAGTGACCACAGATGTCCGTCCTGCCTTTGAGGAGGGTGGGGTTTCTGCACTCAGGTTGGGATGTGCAGGTTTGGGGGCAGAGTTGATTTTCAGGATCTTAGAGAAGGCGTCGCTGAGTTCTACACTACGGAGTAACAAATATGGGACAAGCCAGGCGAGGGTTGGCTTGGGGTCACGGCGCAATAAATGCTTCACTTGACAGATCTTTAATAAGGTAACCTTGCCCCATGCACAGCCAGCCCAGCTGGGGAGGTGGGAAGGGGAGGGAGAAATTCTGTGGAGTGTCATCTGGAATCTTCCTATATCTTTCTTAGTTTTTCTCTGCTAAGCAGGGATAGCAGACGCTTTTATTTTAGGTTTCTGACCATTTTTGCACCACGTGCATGTGGGACCAGCTTGGAGGGCAGTGTGAGACAGGTCTCACCTGGCAGGGCCCTCCGTGCACGGGTGACTCAGGCAGTGCACGCGGCAAGTTCCCGGCACCACCAGTGCCCAGCCTCCTTCCTCCTCGGTCAGGGGTCCCCCCTGTGCTGTGTTGGTGGTATGTATCTGCATGTTCCAGCCTCATGTCACCTTAGAGAACATCCTTCTAATTCCCTGGGAGGGTCCAGTGTGAGAAAGTCGCAGAAGGCTGGCATAGAAAACACCGGAGGCTCAGGGCCTCAAACTGCTTGCTGAGAACTCCCAGGGGTGTCATGGGTATTTTACATTTTCAAGGAAAACAGCGATGCTCGACATCCATCAGACACAGTGCAAGCTCCTCAGGGTAGCTGACGATTTCCACATTAAGCTCGTGCTGCTTCCTAGAGGTGATGGCATCGCCTACTGAAGCTGGGTTTTCCATGGTCAGTGTGATAAATAGCAGGTGGAAGAGGACACAGTGGGGTGCTGTCCAGTCTGATTCCAAGGCTCCAGAAGCTGCTTGGTGTCCGAGGGGGTACTCATCCCATTGATAAGTAAATGTGGTTATTTAAGCATAAAATACAGACCAGCCGATGTGGCTCAGTGGTTGAGCGTCAATGCATGAACCAGGAGGTCACAGTTCAATTCCTGGTCACAGCACATGCCCCGGTTGCGGGCTCGATCCCCAGTAGAGGGCATGCAGGAGGCAGCTGATTAATGATTCTCTCTCATAACTGATGTTTCTGTCTGTCTGTCTGTCTCTCTCCCATCCTCTCTCTCTGAAATCAATAAAAACATATTTTAAAAAAGAATAAGATACAAATATCTTCCTTTTAATGTATGTGTATTATTTTTTAGTCATTAGGACATACATTTGTATTAAGGTAAATCTAATTATTGGACCTTCTAGCTATTTGTTCTGGTTGGGGGCTGCCCGGAGTCAGTGACGGCACTGTAAACCACGTAACTGTGGGGGCTTCTATGTCAGAGTGATAATGATGGCTTTTATGTGTTTTGCATTAAAATGGGACAGATGTGTAAGTTCAAAATAACCATTCCCATTGCAGATTACGTTTGAAATAAACTAATGCTATTCCTTTGTATGTTCCTCATTCTCCTTCATAGTCGTGTGTTGTTCATGAACTGGCATGTTCGTCTTTTAGACATGAACAAACATGTTCTCTCTTGTTTTCTTCTTTCAGAGAGTGGGTTAATCGAGCCCCGTCTATTCACTTTCTGAGAGTGTTAATCTGTCTGAGACTACTCATGAGGGATCCATGTTACCAGGTTGGTTGGAAAAAATAAAGATATTTTGTGCTGGTGATGAAGATAAAATAAAACACTGGTGGGTTTTCTTTGAAGCAGACCATGTTAACTTTCTCTTTCTCTCACAACTCAATAGCTTTCAAATTTGGCAAGTATCTCATCTGCTATTTGAAAGATAAGAGAGAAGTGATTTAATGAGGACCAAAAAGAAAATCTATATATTTCTACTATATTTCCTATGGGATTAAGTGGATTACTCGTTGGTCTATGTTTTCATCATTAGCTGGCACTGAAAACCACAGGCAGTTCAGAGAGGTATGCACTTGGCCACACCTTCTAGCATGTTCAAGGCTAAGCAGCTTGCTAGGTCAAAGTCAGCTGTGACCAGTGGGGGCTCTTGGGGAGCTCTAGAGTCATGGTGGCTCCACATTTTTCCTTTAGAAGAACCATTCCCTTCCTCCTCCTGTATTTTAGGCTGGCTTTGTGTTGTTACAGTTTAGCCAACCATAATCATTTGACTATGAGACTTAGGGCATCTCTGATGGCTTTCTGTCCTGGTTGCTCACAGTTTTCTGGGAGTTTCCATTCCCCTCATGACCAACCACACAGAACTGTGTGTTCCACACATTTCTGAGCTGCCATGAGCAATGCAGTGTGGGTCACATATGATAAGGGTAGACCATATGTTCCACTTTGCCCCAGTCAGTCCCAGTGTGTGTTCACTGTTCCTACGTAATTATTAATAGCACCCTCTTTTTCCCTCCAGCATGTCCCAACTGGGGTGAGAGCAGTGCATATATAATGTGAAGGAAAGTGTTCCTGGAGGCAGGTGGGGAGCTAGTGCTTTGGCTTATAGAAATTAGGAAAATATTTGCCTTAGAGATGTCCTGTTTGTTCAGAACACTGATGACAGTTGTGTCATGCTCGGCTGATCTCCTTTCTCAGCCAAGTTCTTGATGGAATGAAACAGGGTTGATTGTACTGCTCTCCGAAGGAAAGAATGCAGTAACCTCTTTGTTTATGGGATTTCATGACCAAAACACATATTAAACTATATCTCTATCTGGTTTCATCTTTCCATAGAAGGGGATGCTCTCCGAATCGCTCCTTCTGGCAGCCTTTTCACAAAGAAGAGCATGTGCTCAGGCAGTTATTCAATATCTAAAGTTGCCAAGAATTGTTGGCCAAAGTCACAAAGCAAGCCTGGGGTTTACGACCGTTTATGCCGCAGAGTCTCAGCGAGCCTTCGCCGCGGCTCGGCATTCCTGTCCCCGCTGGTTGTATCGCAGGATCCACAGCGGCTGTTCCAAACCATCTCCACTTCTCACACCCAAACCGCCTCCTGCCCCTGTCACTCTCATCACCGTAAATCTGTTTTACAGGGAAATCTGAAGACATCCCAGTGGGAGCGCTCCTGTTTCCTCCTCTTTGTTGCTTGAAATATTTGGATTATCACGCAACTTTACTTCTCTCCTTGTTTCAAAGGAAACATCCCCCGTCCTTGCCAAGGCTTACCCTCCCATCTGTTCTCTTTCTTATGGTGTCAGTGGCGCCCCTTCTGTTTGTCTTTATCATCAATACCCTCTTTTTAATCCGTTATCCCTTCCAATCTCCCATCTTACTGTCATCACTACATTTTTTGAAAGGTCAGGACGCGAACCCACTTCCTTTCTATCTGGACGTGGAATTCTGTGTACAAGGTTCTCTCTGGAAGCCATTGAAATAGTCCATAGCAGGGGTCCTCAAACTACGGCCCGCGGGCCACATGCAAATACAAATATTGTATTTGTTCCCGTTTTGTTTTCTTACTTCAAAATAAGATATGTGCAGTGTGCATAGGAATTTGTTCATAGTTTTTTTTTTTAAACTATAGTCCAGCCCTCCAACGGTCTGAGGGACAGTGAACTGGCCCCCTGTTTAAAAAGTTTGAGGACCCCTGGTCCATAGTGTGGCAGGCTTCCATCATCATTCCTTCACCCAGAGGCTGCAAGCTGGTGGCTTGCAGATTGAGTCTTTCCTGTCAGTGTACAGAGGCTTCGTGCTATGCCTAATGGAGATTCCTGCAAGAAAACACTGGATGAAAGAGAAGTCACAATTGCTTAGCGTTTTCCTTAATTAAAGGCAGACATGCGAGGTTTCAGGTATCGTCGGAGCTCCAAGCAGCATAAAGATAAATTCCCAGCTGGATTCATTATAGTGAAACCGAAGCACATTACTTATCAAGGATAAAGGGAAAGTCTTAAAAGCGCCAAACTGCAATTACATTAGCAGCAACAGTGAGAAGACAGTTCAGCGGAGCGGCCTTGTCTCGGCCTCGCCCTCCCCAGCCCTCTGCAGCAGGGCACGCCTGTCCCGCACTCTCTGCCTGCACCAACCCCCAGCTCTTCCTCAGCCCTTTTCATTCTTCTTCTCTGTTACTTACTGTACTTGGTCCTTTTTTAAATCCTGCTTTCCTAAATGTTAACTTTCCCAAAGTCCTTTTCTTTCTTTCTTTTTTTAAAAAAATAATATATTTTTATTGATTTCAGAGAGGAAGGAGGCGGGAGAGAGAGAGAAACAGCAACAAAGAGAGAGAATCTTTGATTGGGTGCCTCCTGCAAGCCCCACACTGGGGATTGAGCCTGCAACCCAGGCATGCGCCCTGACTGGGAATTGAACTGTGACCTCCTGGTTTATAGGTTGACACTCAACCACTGAGCTGTGCTGGAAGGGCCCAAAGTTCTTTTCTTTATCATCTTCTTCCCCATCTTCCTAGCTCTTGGCTTCAACTATCATTTTTTGTTGCTGTTGCTGTTCTTTGCTCCCAACCACATATCTGCATTCTCAAACTTTCCCCTTTATTTAAGCCCCACAATTCCAGTGATATGATGGGGACAGCCATCCCGGTGACACAGTAGCGTAATGGCTCTCCAGGTGTGATCCAGGAACTGCTTACAGGTCTCTGAATTCCTTTCAGGGGTTCCATAGGTTCAAAACTGTCTTCAAGATAGTGCTCCTTTGCTCTCACTCCTTACAAGTGTTCAGTGCGGTGTCCCGGAGGCTGCAGGTTGCGTGATGATGTCATGGCTGTGACGGCTGATGAAACATGTGCTGTGTGCTCTTGTGTTTTAGGAATTTCTCACTTGCGATTTCTAATGTGGTAAATGTAGGTAGACATAACCCATATAAGCAAAGTCTTTGGGGTTCTGAAGAATGTGTAAGGGTGTAAAGGGGTACAGACACCAAAGAGTTTGAGAAGCACTGTTGTAGCACATTATATTCAATAACTTTCAAATGGACCTCTTCAATTCTCCCTCAAGCCTTTTAGAAGAGTGGTTACTATTACTCCTGGGGAGATAAGTTGAGGCCAGTGCATAGAGGGTTCTTAAAATTGTGATGGAGGAATCAGCATCGTGGAAACACTGATAAGTTAGCGCAGAAAATGATCAGGTTAGTGATTCAGGATCAAGGGCTCTGCAGTGTGTTTAGCATTGCTTTAGTTGCTGAGCAGGTTTAGGATGAGCATGTCTAATGGCAATGACATTTTGGTAGAAATAGTGGTGGACTAACAACACCCATGTTGGCGTGCAGTGTGTTCCATTTTTTTTTAAGGCATACTTTTTATCTGTGTTATATTATTGTACCCCCCCCCCCTTTTTTTAAATAATAGGAAAAACTTGGGATAGGCAGCACAAGGACATTTGCTCACATTTTGCACATCAAACTGAGGTCTGATTCACTAAAGGATTTTCTCCAGGTCATTAGGCTCAGAAGTACAGACCCCAGTCTTGTGACCCTCTGGGCTGTGACCAGGGAGAAAACACTGAGGCCTGGAGGGCAAGCAGGAGGTGTCACTGTGCTCTAAACAGGCAGCCAAGTTTGCTTTTCAGATCAGTAACCAGAGCTGTCAAGCCCAGGTATGTGCATACCTTGTGGTCTTGCTTTTCTCTAGTTGATGCTCTCAGGTTGGAGCAATCCCATTGGTGTAACCAAAGGAAATACAAGGACGACCATGGGTTTGTGAGCAATCTCCTGGCCTTGCTCCAGTCTCCATAGGAGAATGGGAGGGGGCGGAATGTTTATTTCATAAATGAAGGGTGAAGTCTTGAGTACATAGCAACAAAATTCTCTTTGCTCTTTTTAAAAATTTTTTTAAAATTATTTTTTAATCCTTACCCAAGGATATGTTTTTTATTGAGAGGGGAAGGGAGAAGGAGAGGGAGAGAGACAGTAAGGGAGAGACAGAGAGAGAGAGACAGAGAGAAGCATCAATGTGAGCGAGAAACATGGATTGGTTGCCTCCCGCATGTATTCGACCGGGGATTGAACCCATAAACTGGGTATGTGTCCTGACAGGGAATTGAACACGTTACCCTTTGGTGCATGGGACGATGCTCCAACCAGCTGAACCACCTAGCCAGGACCTCTTTGCCCTTCTTATATTTGATAACAGCACTTCTCAAACTGTGCTTCCCAGTGGTTAAGTATTCTGTGAACAGAATTGTTCTCCAATGGGTATGTTTACGAAAGGCTGCACTCTAGGTCTCCCATTGGAGCAGCATAGTAAAAGCTCTGAGGTGTCCTATGATGAAGCACTTTGTTAAACTCTGTGTAATCTAGCACCTAGCATTTCCCAAGCTAATTTGAATTTGATCACAAAACTTTTTTTTTTTGGAATTTATAATACCACCCACTGCACAGAGTAGAATGATCATCCCCATGACATAGTTTGGGAAACATTGACGTAGTCCCATATTGTTAACATTAATTTTTGGATTGATATATTTCTCATCAAGGTAAACATTTAAAGATGAACTTAAAAAAAACCCCACAAGAACAACAACAAAATTTTTAAAAAATGAACTTGACCATGACCAATCATTTAAACATTATTCTTTTCCTTGGTGTCTTCGCATTTCCTTGGTGTCTTCTCATTCAAATTTAAATCTCCTTCATGTCAGCGACTCTAAGATTTGAACCTTTTGCCCTTATCTAATTTTTCATGGCCTGTTGTACTTTTTTTCCCACCTGTATATCCTATCAGCAACTCAACATATCCAAATGAAGTCTTCTCTAACCTAGTCTAGTCTTCTCTCTCTCTTGGTGTTTGTTAATCATGGCCCTGTCTCCTGTCACCCAGGCTCTAATATGGTGATGCCTTCTTCTTTCTTCCAATGTGTCTTCCTCTTCATACCACTTCAAAGACTATCTCCGCCTCTCCATCTGCCTTCCCACTGCCATGGCAAACCACCTGGGCTTCCAGATGACACTTTGCCTCTCCAGTTCATTCTAAGACTAGAGGGGAAGCCCTTACAGCTGATTCTGATCAATCCCTTGTTCACACATTTCATTGGGTTTCCTGGTCCACATGATGAAGCCCAAATCCAGGCTCCTGTCTCAGTCCTCCCGCGGTGTGATCCCACCCTGCTTTTCTAACATTAGTCCCAAGAGTGTCCGTACTGGAGTTATGGAGGTGCTTTGCAGAGTTATGGAACAACTTGATGTTCTTTCTGCACAACTTCTGTGCACCTTGGAGCTTACTGTTCTCTTTGCTTGGAATCTCCTTTATCTTCCCCTCTTCCCCCATTTTGTTCACAGCAGATTTTCCCATCTTTCTCAGCCCATCAGAGCCCATCACTCTTATTATGAAGTTTCCCTTAGTCTTCTCAGCAAAATAGCACGTGTCCCTTCTCTGGGGTATCATAGCACTTCATGAATAACTTTCTTATAACACTGGCCAAATTCTGCCTTAAATTCCAGTTTTCTGTATATCTATCTTATTCCTGAAGTTCAGGAAGTAGGCCTCTGCCATCTACATATTTGTGTCCTCGTTAGAGCCTAACCCAGGGCTTTTACATAACAGAAATGAAAAAAAGATAATTGTAGAATGAATATTAATAGTTTTAAAATGTTATTTCTATTTTTATATGTATAAAATATCCCAACACCACTAGGGATAATGTATACAACATTCCTGTGTTCTTTAATTATAGCTTTTCTGGCACGAATAGCAATGAAGAAAATTCAAATGAATAGGTAGTCACAGAACTATTTTTAATTGAGTTATAAATGTCCCTTCACTCTTAATTTAAACATGGATATGTTTAGTGTTTCCAAATTCACTTCGCCCAGAAGAAGGAAACCTTGACCCCGGAGGCCTTGAGAGCCCGTGCCTGTCCCCCACCTGCCCCACCTGCTCCCTCGGACGGCTTCCTGGCGGGACTTCACTGTTCCCTCTCACATTCGTGTACTCAGCCTCCTGCACTTCCCAGAACTGCACCGATGGCTGATGTTTATATTTCAAATAACTTCCTTGTGTGCATGTTAAGTAAGAAGTGAGACGTCAATACAGCTTTAATTAAACAGGTTAGGGCCACCTGAACTACGTTGGCCTGAAAACAAATGTCAGTGTGAACAACCCGAGAACACTTCCTATTCATAGTTCCAAGCTAGTCTCCAGCCTCCCAACCCTTCTCTTCCTCACTAGCACTTTCAGGAAGCTTCGGGATTGTGCTGAGGTGCCTTCTGACCGGGAATTGGGTTTTAAGACCTGTGTTGGGAGACATTTGGCAAAGATGACCCTCACCCTGGCTCAGAGCGTAGGTTTAAGAAGACCATTAGCCTAATCATTTTAAGGAGAAGCCTGCAGTCTCGTCTGATCTTGTTGAAACTCAGTGTGAGTCAACAGGAGATTCCACGTTTCCACTCAGTCCCCAGGCCGGGCTGAAGCCCAGAGGAAGGGTCTGGGAATTTGGTGATCCTGGACTCTTCTCATGGCTTGTCACTTAGGCAAGTGGCTCACCTTTCTGGGTCTTAGTTGGCCTATCTGCAGCATGAGAGGATTAAAGGGAGCAATATCTAACCGTTCCTTTGAGCTCTACCTGTTTCTGATGACATTGGAGAAGGTGAAAAAGTGAGGCGTCTGGCTGAAGTTATGAGCATATTGATATTTTCTGATTCTCAATCCAAATTGCATTCTTTTTAATTAACAGTTTATCTTAAATGTACTATGACAAGCATTCAAGTTTTCCACATTGATGTTAGAATGTGGACCTTCATAAAATAATTCTAAATCTTATGAATTAATAAAGAAATTGCATGCAAAATACAACTTTCCCCGCATCTTTTATGTATGCTCTGTTGTTTCTGTTTTATTAGGAAATACTCTACAGCTTGGATGGGATTGAAAGCCTAGCTCAGGTAAGATTCCTTTTGCGGTGGCTGGTCTTGCCTTTCCATTTTGCGCCATGGCTTTGGGTGAGGATTACATAGGTATGTGACAGAGGATGGCTTTTTCAAACCATAGGCTGCCTGCCCAGGGGAGGAGTAGGCAGGGTTAATAAGTGAGAGTGTGAGGCAGGACACTCACGGGGCAGGGCGGGACCCATGACATTTTGTTCTGGATAATTGGGCTCACTTTACCTAGCCTGTTGAAACGAGAAAGTGCTATTAAAGGTCACATGTCTTTAGTTAGTAATGAAAAGAAATAGACCTTGGCTGGCAGGCCCAGTCCTCAGTGCTGCACGTACCCAGTGATGGGAGAAAATATTGGCGATGAAGCTGTTCGCAACTTTCTCACTCTTTTGAAAAGAATTACTGTGCTCACCAAAATTTTACCCAGTAAATGACAATGTGAGGAATGATTTTAACTTCATTTATTTTTCAGCTTTGGTAACTACTGAGGGAAAGTAAGTAGGAGAATACATGTGTTGAGCTCATCAAATGTTTGAGTTTGTTAATTTGCTGAAACATGGCATGGCATGGCATTGAATTGAAACAGTCCATTCTCCCAAAACCCATAGAAAAATGGTTTTCATAAGAAGTCTGTGGCCCTCAAAACTCACTCTGAATGATAAAGGAAGATGAAGTTTAATGGCAATTTAATGTTAAATCTATGTTATTTTCATTTTGGGGATCTAGCTTTTGTTTTTAAGATTTTAAAAATTTGGCTGGAGATTTACCTCATTTAATGAAATAGTCTTTCATAAAATTGTAAATGACATTCTCATCCACTTTAACCTCCATTATAATATCAGAAATTAAATTCTACTAAAAAGTCACATTGAAGAAATAAAATTCTATGTACTACATATTATGCATCTTATTTGTATCTTATACTTGGAGACTAAATTACACTACAAACCTATTCATCTACAAATTATTTGGGGACTTTTGAGAGTTTATGCAGTTTTTGCATGGTCCCTCCCTAACTTCAGGGCATGCAAGAGAAGGCAAAGAATCCAGAAACGCAGTCACCTATTTGCACTTGAATGAAAGGGACTCGGAAGCACTATTATTTGGTGAATCTGTTGCGCCACCTACAGCTCATTTTTAGAAGTGCACAATCTTGTCACCTGCTTGTGTGCTTTTGGTGTCTTCTCCTCTGACTTGTTGGTTTGGTCCCTCCTGCAGTACATGGAGATCGTGGCCACTGAGTACCTCAGCTACGGCGAGGAGCAGCACAGCGTGGGCAAGCTGGTCAACATGACGTGTGAGCATGGGGTGGGGGGGCGGCGGTGGGCGGGGCACAGCCAACTCTGCACGTGCAGAATAAGCAACATGGTGTTTGCAGCGCAGCAGGAAAAGGGATACTTTGAACATTTATGTGTTGAGACTCCATGCCAATTGTCATAGTCAGTGCCAAAATATGCCCAGAAGGAAGACTTGTAGATCACAACTGTTACCTTGAAAAGCCCAATTTCACGTTTCAGAATATTTTCATTGAGCCCAAGCTTTCGCTATATATTGCAAGAGAGACTTCCATACCAGCAGATTTTGGCAAACATATTTTTTGGTTCCTTTAATTCCTATTAATATGTCAGAGGCTATTCAATTTTCATCTATAAAGTTAGGTTAATAATGATGCCTACCTCCAAACATTTGGAACATCAAAAGCATATAAAAGAAAAAGCCTTGATGTGATTAACAATAATGTGAAATCATTGGTCTGTGTGGTGAGCTGTTCTCTGGTCACCCAGTCTTCTCTCTCTGGAGGCTCTTCCCGGCCCCACCTTCCATCCTGTTCGGGTTTGACGACCAGAGCCTTCCTGCTGTGGGGTTTCCCAGCCCACTTTCCTTGTGAGCAGGCTGGCTTCCCGCCGGTGTCTGTTTACTGGACAGCACCCTGATTCAGTTACAGGGAGAGAAGTGTAGGTGGTGAGCCCTGAGCATCAGGAAGGCTTTTTGAGAACAACCGCTTCCCTTAGCCGAGGACTCCTGCTGGGTCCGTCACATCTGCTGGCCTCCCTTCTCCTCTTTGTCAAGCTGACATCTTTATGGGGAGGGTCTTGGAAAGACAGGTTTCGCTGTGGACTTATAACGAAGTTAAGAAACTCATTTAACTTTAGGTGGAAGGAAAGCTTTGCCTTTTTGCTATCTCCCTTATTTAATTAGATAATAGTGTTATACAATAAATACTAGCTGAGCTTGAGAGGTACTTCTTTTTAAAAAAAATATATTTTATTGATTTTTTACAGAGAGGAAGGGAGAGAGATAGCCAGAAACATCGATGAGAGAGAAACATCGATCAGCTGCCTCCTGCACGCCCCCTACTGGGGATGCGCCCACAACCAAGGTACATGCCCTTGACCGGAATCGAACCTGGGACCCCTCAGTCCACAGGCGGATGCTCTATCCACTGAGCCAAACCGGTTTCGGTGAGAGGTACTTCTTGAATTAAAAAACAACCACACATCACCCAGTTCCTCCTTCCTCCATTGTTCCTTCTGTGCTATCTCCTTTCCCATTGCCCTTTCTCTGCTTGCCCATCAATGCTTCAGGCGTGAGGTGCTAGGAGTACCACCCTCCTTAAGTTCTGAATCCCTCTTTGAGTTATTTCCTTTCTTTATAGATATTTTCCAAAAGCTTGCTGCTGTCAAAGACCAAAGAGAATGGGTCACCACAAGCGGCGCCCACAAGGTGAGTGGTCCTGGAAAGCCAAGACTTAGCTCCACGTGGCAATGGCTCACATTGCGAGGCGTTCAGAGCCCTGCGGTCAAGTTCTATGTCATTATAACTCAGATCTGCTAACCGAGCCTCAATTTATAAATCTCTGCTAACCTTCTCATATTCTCTATCAGCCCAAGGAGCAAATCAGGGGTTTCTGAAATCCGCCCCCCAATATCACTTAATACCAGCTAAGTTTATTACTTAATTTAAATGTTGCAAAGCCCTGATCCTAGGTGTGTGCTTACAAATAAACAGATGCAATGTGTATATTCATAGAAATACATTCCATGTGGCACCAGAGGGAAGACTTTTAGATCACAGCTCTTGTCTTGAAAAGACAAGAAATAGAGGGAAGTGTGAGAACCAGGCTGGCCGTGTGGCTTGGCCCCTTTTCCTTTCTGTCCTGGGCAAGGGATGGCTACAAGGTGCTAGAGCCGTGGTTCTCAACCTTGGCTGCACATTAGAATCACCTGGGAATCTTTGTAAAATCCTGATTTCTGGGCCCCATCCTCCAGAAATTCTGTTTCTTTGTTACTAATGATGAGGCCCAGAAATCAGGATTTTACAAAGATTCCCAGGTGATTCTAATGTGCAGCCAAGGTTGAGAACCACCGGTTTAACAGAACTCCCTCTGAGGTTAAGCCTTTATGATCTTTACATGGAAACATTATACTGTTCAAGAAACGTGTGCTACTTAAGCAATTAAACTTTCTTTTACTCCATTTTTTCAGACATTAGTAAATTTACTCGGTGCCCGAGATACCAGTGTTCTTTTGGGCGCCCTTCTGGCTCTGGCTAGTTTGGCTGAGAGGTAAGTGTATTTTGATGTACTGTCCAGTTCTACTACTGTAGCAATTTAGGTGGCAGAGATACCAAACAGATTAGTTTCTCTAGTTACTTGGCTACCTACTCAGAAAAATAACCATGGCATGCCATTAACATATATATTTAAGAGGATTTTGTATAGAAAAGCATCATTTTAAATTTTAAGCTGTTGGAAAGGCAAATCACAGTTTAAATTTTTCTTTCTTTTTTTCCCCAACCAGAAATATTTACCTAGTCTTTCATTCAATGTTTAGTTACTTCTACTTTCAAAATTACTACAGTATTTCTTTGACAATTAAATTTCCCTAACCTTTTTTTCCATTTGCCCACCTTATTTTGACATCTACAACATTTTCAAACAATTTTACCCTTAAGAAAAACCTAAATAACCTGTCCTCTTATAGATGTGATTACTTAAAATAAAAGAGCTATAAGTATATTTTATGCCAATAAGTGAATCATTGCTTTTTTTTTTGCTCTTTGAGTTTTTTCTCCAACTTTATAGGAAACAGTTGAAATATAATTGTATGTATTTAAAGTGTACAACATGATGATTTATATATATTGTGGAATTATGACCAAGATCAACGTAATTAGTACATCTATCACCGCACGTAGTTAACTCTGTGTGTGTGATAAGAACACAGATCTGCTCTCAGCAACTTTCAAGTATACAATGCCACATTAGTACCTGTAGTCACCATTAGATCCTCAGGATTCATTCTTCTTATAACTGCAAGTTTATACCTTTACTTTAACCTATATATTCCAATTTCCTCCTCTTCCCAGACCCTGGTACCCACCCACCATTCTATTCTCTGTTTCTACTTAATCAGCTTTTTTTTTTTGTTTTGATGCTATTTTTAGATTCCACATACAGTATTTGCCTTTCTCTTCCTGGCTTCTTTCACCTAGTGTAATGCCCTCCATGTCCATCCATGTTTCTTATTTTCATGGCTGAATAATATTCAATCGTCTATATCACATTTGCCTTATTCATTCATCTGTCAGAGGACAAATAATTCATTTACATATTTTAGCTCTTGTGAATAGTGCTGACCATTCCTTTTTTGGTGAACAGCATGATTCCCTTTGCAGAAAAGGAATTAAGTTATCATCACACTATTATTAAACAGATTTATGACCTATAATGTTAATTGAATGTTGGAATTTGATGCAGCCCTGCCCCATGGAGTTATAATGCATTTTGTTTTCCTCTTGAGATAGGATGAGAGCTGGGATATTAAATAAGTGAATATGGTAAACCATGTTTTTAGTAGTTACTAATAGTTTTCAATTTGTAGCCCAGAATGTAGGGAGAAGATAAGTGAACTCAACGTTGTAGAAAATCTGCTGATGATTTTGCATGAATATGACTTACTTTCCAAAAGGTAGGATTGTTCACAGGGAAAAAGGCAATGTCTTATATTTGATGAAAATGGTTATTATTTTTTTATTATCTCATTTTTTTACATTATTAACTGAATATCATGAGTCAGCTTTGCATTTGTTTTCTATTTAAGTTTATATGAAGTAAGTAGAGCAAAGTGGTGTATTGATTTATCTTTCTTTAGTCATATTACTTCTAGATCTGGGCATAGAATCAAATTGTATAAATCTTATGATCACATCTTTAATATATTTCTTATTGCATTTATTTGCATCTTGTCTCTTTAAGGAAAGAAAATCTGACACAGCTCTATTTTTAGTAATTTCAGATTGTGTGTTGAAGAAATGATTAATTGCTTAAATCTATTTTGCTGAAGGCCAGTAAAATAAATTAAGACAGGTACTGGCCTGTTTCCTGACCTCCTGTTTTTATAACTCAAAACAGAAAATAGTGTAAAATTAAACCATTCACTTGAACTACATATTGCTCTAAAGAATTACTATATACAGATAGTTATTAGTTTGTCTTTAAATAGAGTTGCAGCCAACATCATTTGATATATAGTCAAGTAAATAATTTTTCTAAAGAAGCAAAATAGATAACAGAAAGTCAAGTAATAGAACTCTGACACTTAAATTCATAGTAAATCCCCCTAGGTTTTCTTTAAAGCCATTTTATCATTCTTTTACAAACTATCCTTAAAGACTTGGCTATCTGAACTCATTCACCCAACTAACAGCCTCCGCACAAGTGTTAGCGAACCACAGATGAATAAGGTACGAGTGAATAGCGTAGGAGAGGAGGACAGGCACGCACACCAGCGGTTTTGCCACAGCACCGTCCGTGGTGAGGTCCGTGGTGTGGTCCCTGGTGCGCTGGAGCATAGAGCAGAACCTCCGTAGAGGCATGCAGTTCCCCAAGGGCAGGAGGAGTGATCGAGGCAGAGGGAGAGAGCGAGTGGAAACAGAATATGCTCCCACTTGAAATGGTATGTGTTAGAGGATCTTGCATGGTCGGGCACAGCTAGAGCCAAGAATGCAGGAGGGAAAGTGCCAGAAACCTAGACTAGACAGTATTAATGACACATTAAAAATACAGCTAATTTTGGTTAGGCCCTGCTCTAAATCCTTCTGTGTGTTCACTCATCTGAGCTGCACAATAACCCCATTAATGTCCATATTTTATGGCCAAGGCAATAAAACATCATTAGTCAGGTCATGATGGGCTCTTTGTGCTAAAGAAGGAGTGTAGTTTTTTTAATCATGAATAGCAAGGGGGCTCACAGAAAGATTTTAAGAAGGATCAGGTTTATTTGGGGGGACGATTACTCTGAAGGCAGTTTGTGGGGGCCGTGGGGTGGGGAATACAGCTGCACAAGATCCACGTAGAACAAGGAAGGAATGTGTTGTGTAGAAAGTCTGAGAAGTAAAGAATACTTTTTACCAAAGAACATATGTTCTGAATGTCACAGCATGAAAGTGAGGAGGGAGAGGAGCTATGGAAAATTGCCTCAGGGGAAAGGAATTTTGAAGGGACTGAGAATATTGGAGATGTAGATGACAGAGGGGCTTATACCTGGAGCATAATCAAATATTACAAGAATGGGAGGCGCTGTGGGGTTAGCTAGCTGCACCACTTACAAGAGACTTGATCCCAGCAGTTGCCCAGGAAACAGGGGCACTGAAGGCTCTTGATTGGCAGTGGCAGGTTGAGATGATTTCCACTCTTATATGGTGTCATTAATCAAGATCAGGGACAAAAGAGGAAGAGCTGATTTTGGGAGGCGGATAATGTCTTTGAGTTTAGACACAGTGGGGTGAGTACCTGTGGAACTATCTTTAAAGACTTGGCTAATTCTCCTGTATTACAGTGTTTTTGCCATTTGGTATTAATGTCTTGTTTTTGCAACCATATAGTAAGTTGCTGAAGACCAGGATAAAGCTTATAGTTCTTGTGTCTTGAGCACAATACAGATCCCATTGTATGTATCTGACACCTTTTTGCTTGTTAGAAGTTTTTTAGCCAGACCAATGGGGGTACAATGAGAATATGGCTTAGAACAGCAGTCAGCAAACCATGACCTGAAAGCTAAAGTTGGCCCCCTGCCTATTTTGTAAATAAAAATTTATTGAGACACCGCCAGGCCCCATTTCTTTGTATGGTTGTCTGTGGCTGCTTTTGCACATTTTGGCGTGACTGGGTAGTTGTGACAGCCTATATGCCAGCAAAGCTGAAAACATTTGGCTGTGGCCCAGCCCTTCACAGAAAATGTATGTTGGCCTGTGATTTAGAAAACCTTAGACGTATCCTTCATGCAGTGATGATAGCTCTAGTCTAGATGTAGTCAATGACCCGCTACTGCCTGACTCTCGTCCTCGCCTCCTGCCCCTCAGGCTGACTGCGGAGCTGCTGCGCCTCCTCTGTGCCGAGCCCCAGGTGAAGGAGCAGGTGAAGCTCTACGAAGGGATCCCCGTCCTCCTCAGCCTGCTCCACTCTGACCACCTGAAGCTGCTCTGGAGCGTGGTCTGGATCCTGGTGCAGCTTTGCGAGGACCCCGAGACCAGTGTGGAAATCCGCATTTGGGGAGGCATCAAGCAGCTGCTTCATATTTTACGAGGGTGAGTGAGGGTGGGCGTTGGCCCACTTTGCCCTAGTCACTGACTGCAGATTGGAAACGTGCTCAGCTCGCTCCCTCCTCGTCTCTGTCATTCATGCTTTGCAGTCAAACACGCTCTAAATCCATGTGGGGGGCATCCGCCTTTTCAGCTCCTTGGGAGCCCCGAAGTGTTTATCGTTACATCACCAGCCCCCCAGTACAGTGCCAGGCAGGTAGGAGGCCATCTGGCTGCAAATATAGGTTGAATGGAAACTCAATAACCCAAATTTGAAAACATTTGTCTTGCCACCTTTTTCTTGAATCAGTATATGCCCATTGTAATCCCAACAAGTACAATAATGACTATTTTACTAAGATGTCTGTGTGCGCATATATGTCATTCACCTACAAAGAGAAAGCAAAGCCTACATTTAAGGAACAGATGTAGAATATTTAGTTAAAATAGGAGAAAATATTGTTAATCAAATGATCGCCATGGTTCTGACCCTGGTCCAGTTACTCTTCTTTTCTCACTAATCTTCAGTGTGGTGCCCTTGGTGGGTTGACCCTTATTATCTGTCTTTTAAAAGCAGAATTCCAATGGCATTCAAAGCCATGAGTATGAGTTTGTTGAAATCATTTCAAATTGAAATTCTCTTGATGTTGTAATAACTACTATACTACATGTAGTAGATATATGGAAATGTTGAATAACAACATCGTTTGGTACCATCAGTGGGAAGGTTCTATTACCTAGAATTATTACAAAGCATAATTCAATGCTATAGGCGATGAATCAAAGTTGCAAAGAAATATGCCTGCTGAAAGGACTCACATTGTGATCAGTGGCATATAAATAAAGCCCATGCTAATAAAAGCAGAGTGACCTATCAATTTTAATATGACTAGATATTATCAAATCAATATTATTCAGACTTTGTGTTTGTAATGTCTCCAGGGATATTGCAGAATTACATGTTATCAGTTACATTTTTTTTTTCCTGAGGGAACATTCCAAAGCATAAGAACCAACTGTAGAGATATGAACTGTAGCTTTGTTAGCGATTTCTGTCATTACCAATACAAAAAAAAAAAAATGTTGACAACTTACTTGCTTTTCTGAATATCACATAAAGATCTCAAATACTTTAAAGAACAAATTATAAATCTTTCATTAGTACTATGGCATAATAAGCTAGTCCCTTGGTCAACATAATTACAGTTGAGAAACTTTTGCTTCTGCTTTAGTTTGTAGGATGATGATGGTGATGTCAATAGTGGTTATTATTACTTGTCAATAAGATTATTACAACAGCTATGGGTTACCTCATTGGGGAAAGTTATTTTTGTGATGATGAAATTAAATTCTATAATAGTTAAGCAATAATTCAAAGACAAAAACCTATCCTTTTACCACATAGAACTGAGTTTAACTCAAGGAGCCATTTTTCCTCGTTGGCTCAAGCCATAACTATCCTTGAGAGAAAAGAGTTCTTTCACGTCTAACGAGGCATTTTCCCAGTCCATTTATATGGTGCAATGTTAGAATACTCTTCTGGGAAGATGAAAGATGTCAACACTTTTTCTATGTGAAATATGTCTCAGTGCTCTGGGAGAATTTATTACCCCACCTGGATAAACAATATCCTTTCAGAGCCTGTGCCTGCTCCTGAGCTGCCTCAAGCTGGTTCGAGGCGTGGAGGTTGCCAGGTTTTCTGCTGGCTTGAGTATGAACAGGTGTTGTTGTCAGGGCAGTTTCCAGGGAGCCTGTTCATACCCATTCACCTGCAGTCACCAGTGGATCCAGATGATGAGGGAGACTCTATCCAAATTATATTTCGGCACAGAAATCCAGGCAGAGCTGCTGTCAAAAAATAAACAAAAGAAAAAATATGGTGCCACATAAAACAAAATGGAAAAAAGCAGGTAAAATACATAAAGACTCTATTGTGGAAGATGTTGCATTACATAAACAGAAAAACAAATGTTTTATTTTATCAAAGATGTTAAACAGTACAGGAAATTTAGGAAATGAGATTAAAGATGAGAGGATAATAGAAAGGGGAGGAGAGAGGTTGCGAGCTAGGAAAGAAGACAAAGATTGAATAACCTACACAAAACTACTAAATTCACTAGAAACTGGAATTAGGAAAAGGATGAGCAAGCTTGAAAAAAATTACACATATTGCAGAGGAGAAAGACAAAGGAATAAGAGCAATTAGAGAATGAAAGATTTGTCCAGCAGAAGATGGGGTGTCAATGTAGGGTTGATTGACATTCCTGAGTTAGAGAATAAAACAAAAGGAATAAAAAATTTCAAAGATATAATACAAAAGAACTTTTCTAAAATAAATGAAGATTGGAATTTCATGAAAAAAGAAGGCACATGATGAAGACTCAGATGCATTCAGGTGAATCGACTGCAGCAGGATAGGGTTCAAGATCAAAAGTTGCCAAAGGGAACAGTGGTGAAGGACAGTCTTTTCAATAAGTTGTGCCGAGTCAGTTCAGTAATCATATTCTTAAAGAAAGAAAGAAAGAAAAAAAAAGAAAGAGAAAGAAAAGGTGAAATGTAAGAAAGAAATGACTCCTACCTCACACCATATACAAGAAAATAATTCTAGGTGGATTGGAAGGTGAAACAATAAAGATAACAGAAGAAAATTTCATGACCTGGAAGAGGCCCCTTCCTTCCTTCCTCCCTCCCCCACTTCTCTCCCTCTCCCTCTCTCGCTCTTACTCTCGCTCTGTTTTTGCAAAGATTTCTTCAGCAAGACTCAGAAAGCACTGACGAGGAAGGAGAGTTGTTAAACTGATCTGTGCACTAACTTTTCTCTTCCAGAGATAGGAATTTTGTTTCTGACCGCTCTTCCATCGGAAGCCTGTCCAGTGCTAATGCGGCAGGCCGCATTCAGCAGCTCCATTTGTCAGAAGACTTGAGCCCTCGGGAAATACAAGAAAATACTTTCTCTCTTCAAGCAGGTATTTATAGCATATTATTATGTTTTACTATTGGGTACTGTTTAATATTTATTGTCTGATTATTCTCTTTATTTTTTATTTATTATTATTTTTTTAAATCCTCACCCAAGGATCTTCTTTCATTGATTTTTAAAGAGAGTGGAAGAGAGAGGGAAAGACAGAGAGAAATATCCATGTGAGAGAAACACATTGATTGGTTGTCTCCTGCATGAGCCCCAACCAGGGCCCAGGCCAGGGAGGAGCCTAAAAACGAGGTATGTGCCCTTGACAAGAATCGAACCCAGTACCCTTCCGTCCACAGGCTGACGCTCTGAGCCAAACTGGCTAGGGCTTATTATTCTCTTTATAAAGTTAGTATGATAGTATTAATTAGGCATGATTTATAAGTTTTAAAAAAAGTGAAATTAAATCCATGTGGCTGCCCGAAACTTGTTGGTACCCAGTGTTGGACTTGCAGGTTCATGACAGCACAAACTTTCCTCCCCCTTCCACGTCCTACACACACCAAGAGGTCAACAGAAAGGTCAGACGGAAAGAGAGCGGATGTTAGCTTTGTTACTGGGAAGGCTGCGTTCGGACCCCTGGCCCCTTCCACTTAATAGTTCCGTGGCCTAGCCTCATAACCTCGGTTTTCTCATCAGTAAAACTGGTAATCATTGTACGTACTCTGATTATAAGGATCAGTTTGGATAATATACTTAAAGACCTCATTCATTCAACCAGTGTGGGCGTATTTATTGAGCACCTGCTCAATGGCAGGCACATCTTGGCACTGGGGATTCCGGTGAACCAGACAGATCCGGTCCCTGCCTCTTGGTGCACAGTAAGTGCTCACTAAAAAGGCTTCTGTGGGCTGCACGTGTACACACATTACATACAGAGGAGAGTCCCCTTCCCCCGGAGCCGGGCCTGAGGAAGGTGTGTGTTCTGGGGCTGACTGCTGACAGATTCCCTGGAGTTAGATGGTGACGTGCCGTGCGGTCCCGCAGTCACAGCGATGAGACCTGACCTTGGCGGTTCTCGTTCCAGCCTGCTGTGCGGCCCTCACCGAGCTGGTGCTCAACGACACCAACGCCCACCAGGTGGTTCAGGTATGCGTGCCGCTGCCCGGGAGGGGGGTGGCGGGGGCCTCCCTAGGCCGGTCCGACTCTGTGTCCCAGAACGTAGCTTTGGGGATCCCATCACATGGTTTTAAAATCTTTTAATATGTCTTATTTAACTTACAGAATTCCATTTTTATTCTTGTCCTTCTTTTAACTTGCTTGGCTTAAAAAGAACAGAAGTTTAGAAAGATGTTAACTGTGTTTTTATGAATAATGTTCATTTTGTTCTTTTTTTTTAGTTTTTAAATGTAAAAATGTGGTTATTCACAATCCTTGACAATTATCATTCTTGTTTCTTTTATTTTTCCATAATAATTAACAGATATATTACTTTATTAAAAAACTATAAAAGGAGAAATTACCTTTCATAATTAGATATTTAAAAGGCAGTGTATACAGATTAAAGAGATATTTAAGTACCTTTCTATCCCCTACTCTAAAGTATTTCATAAAGTATTAGATTAATATACTTTATTATTTATAATCTTTAAAGACAATTGAGGTTTTAAGGTTGTGGTTGTAGTCTTTGGTATGTAAAAGATACACTGACACTTTTAGTATTGTCCTGTTATATTTACTTGAAGCTCCCAGATTATACTAACTATCACATGACATCAGTTTGGGGGATTGTTCAGTTGCTTCTTTATGCTTGTGTGTCTCGGTGGCATTGTCCCTGGTACCTGACCACATGCCCCTTTATTCTTCCAGGAGAATGGTGTGTATACCATAGCAAAATTGATTTTACCGAACAAACAAAAGAATGCAGTAAAAACTAATCTACTACAGGTAACAAACATCTCTCTTGCTCTTCAATATCAAGTTACTGAAATGTGGGGAAATTCTGATAATCTAATCTATGATTTTTTAGAATTTTTGGCTTAGGGCTGGTCCCTGCGCTGACTGGGAGGGGAAATACCTGGTGAGGGAGGCTGGCGTGGAAGCAAATGCTGTTAAAGTAAAAGGCTTACTTTACTTTGCCTGCGGGAGGGAATTAGGTGATTTTATTTAGACATTTCTTTGCTTATCAGTTAGTTCTATAAGAACATGTATTGCTTGAGTAACAGAAAATAATGAGTTGAAAATCAAGCATGGACCCCAGTCACTAACATTTCACCTTTACAAAGGAAAGCCTGTAAAGCAGCGGTTCTCAACCTATGGGTCGCGACCCCTTTGGCGGTCGAATGACCTTTTCACAGGGGTCGCCTAAGACCATCCTGCATATCAGATATTTGCATTACGATTCATAACAGTAGCAACATTACAGTTATGAAGTAGCAACGAAAATAATTTTATGGTTGGGTCACAACATGAGGAACTGTATTTAAAGGGCCAGAAGGTTGAGAACCACCGCTTTAAAGGGATCTCTGTGGATGAGTAAAGACTTGCCAGATGGATGCAGGGATATGAGCGGGGCACCAATAGCATCTGCTACAGGGTGGAAGGGCATCCACATGGAGGGAACAGTATGTGCAAAGTGTGGGAGCCTGACAGCTTCCAGTTCAGTGCTGAGGCTGCTCAGTGAAGCTGGGTGTGTGGTTGGGGGAGAGGGTACTTCTGGAGGTGAGGCCTCATTGATAAGATGGGGACATATTATGCGAGGTATTGTGTGCTTTAAAAAAAAAGTATATATATTGATTTCAGAGAGAAAGGGAGAGGGAGAGAGAGATAGAAACATCAATGATGAGAGAGAATCATTGATATGCTGACTCCAGCACACCCCACAATGGGGATTGAGTCTGCAACCCAGGCATGCACCCTGATTGGAAACCATGACCTCCTGGTTCAACCACTGAGCCACGCCGGCTGGACTCCTGAGTGCTTTTTTGAGGAGTGGGCATCAGGGGTCGCTTGAAGACACTGGAATGATAAAGTCAGATTTTAAATAAGCCTTTATGGTAGCTGCAGCTCATCCTTTTTCCCCAGTCATTTAGAGAAGTACGAAACCTCCTTTGCCTCCAATCTGACTAAAGAGCTATTTCCCAGAATGGTGGGCAAACCTAGCAGAGAGCCTTCGGTGGTATCAGGGTCGGCAGCCACAGCTTTTGGAGAGCTACGAAGGAGGACACACGGGCGTGGGACTGAATGTTCTCACTGCCTGCAGTGCACAGCCCTGGGCCCAGGACTATTCGTGTTTTGGGGGGAGTGACTGCTAACAGAATTCCCTGGAGTTAGAGCATGGGCGTAACAAGCACAGACACAGTCAAACCCATCCTGTCGACGCGTTTTGTGAAACAGGAGAGGGTGTTAAAAAGTCACATTGAAATGGCTTTCGAGGAACCCACGTGTCCTACACACACTTAGTCGCCACGACCCTCACGGCTCCTGCAGTTCATTTTTTTACCCATCCGGCTCCCCTGGGCAGCTGTGTGTGTGTGAACCTTCCACTGCATTCAGATCACTGATTTTCTGAAACGATTTCAGACTCAAGCTCAGCAGACCCCGGTCACCCCAGGGGCGGCCTGTGGTGCGGGTGCAGACGCAGGCTGGAGGCTGTCTTTCATTTCTCGGCGCTGCCGAATGCCAGACGTTTCTTTTTCTCCAGGCCCATCTCACAGGCCTCTTTGTGAGTGTTCACAGGAGTGGCTGTAGATCGGTCTATTTGGGGAGCGCTGAAGACTCTTGACCCAAGAGACCCATTTGTCAAGTCCGAGTCCAGTGTGCCCGCGGCTATTTCTGTGTGTCATCGTGGCTCGTGTTTATTTTCTCACGGAACCCATGTAAACATGGAGGCATGCGTGGCAGGCTGGAAACCAAACCAACCCCGCGCTCCCAGAGCTCCTTGGACGCTTGGCTTTCTCAGCGGAGGGATTTTCTTTCTTGTCTCTGTGCTCACTTGGTACTTTCTAGAAAGGAATGTGTGCCAAGTCCCGAGTGAACCCAGGCCCAGATCCCTAGCATTTCTGCGGCATAAGTGCTCTTTAAAAACAAGCGTTGGCTCCCACGTAGATCAGCTACACTCATAAAACCATTTTAACGTTTACCTCCTGATAGTGTAGCCTGAAAGGTTTTCTTCCATTTCTGGAGCTGCCTTTGGAGAATCACACGTCCTTGTCTTTTCCAGTGTTATGCTTTCAGAGCCTTGAGGTTTCTCTTCAGCATGGAAAGAAACAGGCCGCTCTTCAAAAGGTAGGAGCTTCGAGAAATGTAAGCGACCAGCCCTTCCAAGACTGACCTGTCTCCAACGTAGCTGCCTTCGATGCAGACAGCAAGGGAAGATGAGTCAGAATGCAGAACCCGGGGCTCCAGGCTTCGGAGTATCCACAGAGAAAGCTGAGCTACCCCAGGGACATCTTAACATTGAAAATGAACAACATGACGGAAGAGCGTGAATCATGATATCAGTTCAACTCTCCTTAATGACATGTGGCTGCTGTAGTTTTAGTTTCTCTCTCTTTGTTTAAACCCGAACATTTTAAATGGATGGCATTAAAACCTGTGCTTGGGTTAGCCCATTCATAAGTTCCAGTTGATGTAGTTATTTCCTCTTGCAGAAAGAAGAGGATTTGCCTGGATATCTGCCAGAGGGTAGGGGTTTATGGGAAGGGGAGGAGGCTGATGTGTTTGGGTCGGAGGCTGTGCTGGTGAGCATGACAAAGGTCACCGCCTGGGGAAGCAGACCCTGGTTCCCTACTGGGGTGGTCTGCGTGCCGTTTAGCTGGGCAGGTTAGGCAACATCACAGGCCCAGGATCTTACAGGAAGGTTATTGATAAGGCAGACTAGAAAGAAAAGCTTGAGTTAATGCAATATTGTTTGTTTAGAAGCATGGAGCATTTTATGTTGTTATTCTATTTCCATATGGTGCTTGAATTTAGAGGGGGCGAAGGAAAGGAAATTATTCATTTATTAAAATCTTTAATTTCAAGGCCCCAAATCATTCATTTTGAGTGGATATAAAGATTGTAATAAACCCTCTAGCCAATACCTTGGAAATTATGGTAAATCTCTCAATTTTTTTCCTCATTTACCTGTATTTTTATTTTATCTTCATAAGACATTAAAAAATTGGGTTAATATTTACCTCCTAGGGCTCATATGAGGGTTGAATCTAATAGCATTTATGAAAGTGCCCAGTACTCAATAAACATCCAGTAAACATCCCTTTGTAACATGTTTAATACCTATACCCCCAAATATCTCACAAATAAGGTATTTTTATAATCTGTATCGTATTTATTTTTTTATTGTAGTAAAGAACACATAACATGAGATATACCCTCTTAACTAATGTTTAATGGTACAATACAGTGCTGTTGACCATAGCAAAAATGCTGTATAGCAAATCTCTAAACGTTCCATTGGTTTTCTTACCTTTATGAACTGTGGCTATAATTCACTTTTGTGAGATAAGCTGGTCTTTCCTTCCACTTGGTCCATAACTTAAGGAAGTGAAGTGTTTTTAATTAACCTGTGAATGAGCTAGATCCAACATGGAAGGAATGAGCAACAGTGTGCGTGTGTGTTTTTTCCCTGTAGACTTTTTCCCACCGACTTGTTTGAGATCTTCATTGACATAGGACATTACGTGCGTGATATCAGTGCTTATGAAGAATTGGTCTCAAAGTTGAATTTATTAGTGGTAAGTCATGAGTCTAAAACTTTGGCAGGCTGCTATGTGGTCAGGATGGAATTTATCAGAGCAACCCACTTTCTTTTTATTTATTTTTTTGGTTAGGAGGATGAACTGATGCAAATTGCTGAAAATATTGAAAGTATTAATCAGAATAAAGCTCCTTCGAAATATATAGGCAACTACGCAATTTTGGATCATCTTGGAAGTGGAGCTTTTGGCTGTGTTTACAAGGTGACTTTGCCCTTGGAGAACAACCTTTCTTATGTCCTCAAGCACACCATTATGTCCCACTTGTACACCTGCACTCAGTTGAGTTGGAGCCCCCTCATTGAAAAGTAGTGAAAATAGATATAAAAATTAGAATGATTGTTTTTGTCCACCGTATAGTTGCATCAGTGTTGTCTTATCTTAACTTTCAGCCTTAGAAATTGATGACTGATTTTTGAAGAGAAAAGCCATCGTTAATCTCTCATAAAAAATAGTCACAATGGCTTGTCCCCATGCATGGCACATTCTCTTAATTCACACCAGTGTTTCTGTATTGACGTAGTAAAATCCTACGTACTATTGCAGATTGACCCGGAAGATACCAGTGTTTGAGCTGAGCTTAGTGTAAATACAGAAAGAATTTGAAAAGTTCCAGGACTTATTTAAATGACTTGCTTTAATCATGTGATCTTATTAATGTATCTCTTTCCTCCCCTTTCTACCTCCACCTCATTTTTTTTTTTTTTTGTCTTTTTAGGTTAGGAAGCGTAGTGGTCAAAATCTCTTAGCAATGAAAGAAGTCAATTTACATAACCCAGCCTTTGGAAAGGATAAAACGGATCGAGACAGCAGCGTGAAGAATATTGTTTCTGAATTAACCATAATTAAAGAGCAGGTAAATATTTTTTCTTGTTTATGAAGGTATTTCCCTTAAATAAATGCCATCAAAAGAAAGTAAAGTTTTTATGCTATTCTTCTCCAGGCTGTTTAAGATCTACTGTTTAAAATAATTCATATTAAGGGGGTGATATTTCAGCCAGCTTTTTTTTTTCATAAGGCTTGACATTGAACCATAGAAACACGTTCTGCAGTTTATATCAGGGCAAGGGGGGCGGAACATTAGAGTTTACAGCACAGAGTGATTCTTATATGAAAAAATCCTTCTCTTTTCATTGGGAACATATCCATTTCTCTCTCCTTATATTGTAGAATATTTGGTTACTTAGTTACATGCATCAGAATATGACTAAGAGTGCCCTGACTTTTGTCAATGGAACCAAGCTGTTAACATTCCTCAAATATGGCTTATTAAGTCTAAAATATGGCTTTTCCAGATGGGCTGTTATTTATTAGCATGAGCAGGATATTCTGACATAATGTAACACGTCAATTAACTATCATTATGAAGGTTTGTTTGGGGAGAAGGAATAAACATGTCAGAAGAGAACTGGGATTTCTTTTTGGGACCCAAGAATGCGTGGGTTTGTGTTTCAGCTTTCCTTCCTTGTACATTCATTTCGGATGCTGTTCTTTTATAACGCCTGTGGAGAGCCATCCACTACCTGCGCTTCCTTCTCCACTAATTACGTTTGCACAGCATCTGTGCCGGGACACAGCGGTCACCATGAATAAGATGATCTTTATGCACTGATATTTACAGCTTTACTCCAATTTGCAAATTATAGTAAATATTATCATAACTAGCTTACTTATAACAGACCTTTATATAGTAGTAGTTTGCTCACGCTTAGTATAGCCTAGCCTTCAGCAGTGTGCTGTCTCATTATAACACAGGCTGGAACGTGGCTTCTGCCCTAAGCTGATCCAGTATCCTCATTGGAAATGAAGTCTGGGCGGAGTCCTGGCCAGTGAGCTGGGTCTAGAATATGGTCCTGGTTGCTTACCTGGATTCCTGTTGTTTAAAACCTGCTGGGGCCTTGCTAGTTGATGAGGTAGACTATTTGTTTTAGTCCATTTCCTAAGGAAAGAAAGTATCAGGGTCAAGAAAGGAGTTTTTGTCAATTATTATAATTTCAGCAGCGTTAATAACTCTCACTTCAGTTTCCTACTAATCATTTTGGAGAGCATAAAAGGGCACAGATAGTGTAAATAGACACAAACAGTGAATGTAAATACCTCAGTGGTGAAGAGAGGTAAAGAGCAAGGAGATCTGTATTCACCATGAATTGCTTCATTTTTGTTTTCTCCCTCTGCATTCTGTGTGTGGTATTGGGCCTGGGAGTCTAAGGGAATTCTTAAGCTTTCTTCTAGTTCCGCCATTCTCTGTTTTAGTTTAATGTAAGTGATAAGCACAATCAGTGTTTAATTCTATTTGATAAGGCTATAGGAGGTTGCTATTTTCAGATTAGTTTGGTAAGTAGCATAGAAAAAGAATCATGAAAAAAATCTGAATTAGATGATAACTTTTTTCCCTTTTTATTGAATTTATTGGTGTGACACTGGTTAACAAAATTATACAGGTTTCAGGTGCACAATTCTAGAACATATCATCTCTACACTGTATTGTGGGTTCACTACCCTAAATCAGGGCTCCATCCATCACCATTTATTCCCCCCTCTACCCTTCTCCACATCTCCCACCCTACTAGATAACTTAAAATGCTTAGTTTTAGAAATAAAAATAAATACAACACTTTCTTTGTTGTTTTCAAATATGAAGTATGTAAAAAGTTTGTATTTTGAAGTAATGCTTGTTATTTATTTTCTTATAGCTTTATCATCCCAATGTTGTACGCTATTACAAAACATTTCTGGAAAGTAAGTATGAATTTTCATGATATTTCCAATTAAGGGAAAGTATCTTTGTTACATATTTGCTTATTAGAATGTAAAAAAATTAAGCTCAACCACCTATTTACTTTACTTTCTTTGCTGTTTATATGACAGTTGACAATCTTGTGCATCATTTTCTTGATGAGTGAAACAGTGATGTAATCGGGGACCTAAAGAGTTATGTATAAAGTACCTAGACCCTCATCTGAGAGACACTGAATGAATAAACCAAAATAGCTATTACAGCTATTTTCATACACATAACAATGACTTCGGATCTGTAGAGAAGAAACTTAAGGATTAGTGGCTTTCTTAAGGAAAAAAAAATCGAAAGTTGTTTTTATTGAATGAGATAACATTTTTCACCTCCAAAATAAATTAGAAGAGGGCTGGCTTTGAGGTTTTTTTTCTTTATTGATTAAGGTATTACATATGTGTCCTTATCCCCCCCATTGACCTCCTATTCCCCCCCCCCCCCCACACACACACACACTCTTGCCCTCACCCCCCTGGTGTCTGTGTCCATTGGTTAGGCTTATATGCATGCATACAAGTCCTTTGGTTGATCTCTTCCCCTTACCGTCACTCTCCCCTACCTTCCCTCTGAGGTTTGACGGTCTGATTTCTTTTACTTGAAGTTCAATTAGTTGCCACAAGGTGGTGATGGAGCCCTGACCGATGCTGCAGGCAGGCAGGCTCTTTCTGCAGGGTTGATGTTGAGATGCAGCCAAAACAGTCAGTTGTTCAAAACAGCATAGGGCCTCTGGCTGCAGTAATATAAGTATTGATAAACCTTAGTACGTCACGCGTGAGCTTTCACAGTAAACCTCCATTTGAGGGAAGATTTAAGAAATATAAGACAACGATTGGGGCTTCCTCGCTGCCTCTTCACAGTTGCTATTGTTAAGCAGACCTGTCGTGTACTGTGACATACTATGGTTTTACCCATCTCCCTCCCCCTAGATGACTCAGAGGAGCTTGGTGCCGAAAATCTCCAGTAAATCCTGCACCCCTGGCTGTTGGTTCTTGATAGTAGAATAATTTCCTGTGATTTAATGCATATCCTATCACACAGAGATCTCGATTGGCTCTTAACTTGTACTGAAGTGGCACAATGTGTCTTACTTAAGCATAAAACAACACAAAGTGTTTTTTGCAAACTAACTTCCTCCAAAAAGAAATGGAAGTGATTAAAAAATACATAAAATGTGATAAAACAGAGTAGAAAATTGTGATGAAAGGAAATAAAATGTGAGAAAATAAATGAAGAATAAAGCTAGAGGTAAGGTTAGTACATATAAAAATATTTCTTGGGATTATGAAAAATTGGAAACAATATGAATGTCTATCCTTGGGAGAATGATTAAATAATGATTGGGAGAATGATTATGATCCAACTGTATTGTGGAATACTAATGTAACCAACAGAACGAATGGCATGGATCTATGTATACTGACACATAGCAAAACACTACAAGTTGCCAAACACGTGTGGTATGATTTTGTTTTTGTAAATATTGTGTACATGCATATTCTATATAAACCCCAAACATCACAAAAGATACACAGTGCATACCACTGGGAGTAGTTTCATATTAGTTTTGAAGGCGGAAGTAGAATTTTCTCCTTTGTTTCTTGGCATCCACAGCAGAGAGAGGAACACAATTAGCTATGAGGTTTTCAGTGTCCATCGGGTGGAACCAGGAGAAGCGCAGCTTTCTGTGCTCTTGAGGCGCATAACAGAAATTTCTATCCTGGGTGGTATTTCAACCCTGTCATTCATTACAAGGCCATGGTGTGATTCCATTGTAAAAGTCAGAAAGGTAACCCTATGAGACTACAAACAATGCAGTTTAAAATGCAGTTTTCTGAATGGCTGGCTTGATTTAAGGGTAAATATTAGACTGTCGAGATGAAGTGGGTTTACATGTTCTTCAGGGAATCTCCATGACTTGAGATCAGGGGTCCTCAAACTACGGCCCGCGGGCCACATGCAAATACAAATATTGTATTTGTTCCCGTTTTGTTTTTTTACTTCAAAATAAGATATGTGCAGTGTGCTTAGAATTTGTTCATAGTTTTTTTTAAACTATAGTCCAGCCCTCCAACGGTCTGAGGGACAGTGAACTGGCCCCCTGTTTAAAAAGTTTGAGGACCCCTGCTTGAGATCATTAGCTCCTTCTCTTGGGGGCCTTCTAACCATTCCATGTCACAGCGAACATAGCGTATGATAGTAGTTGCCAGTGTAAACTAATGCTGTAGCCGGGAGAGACTGTTACTGGGCTCCAGTTGTCCCAAGATCCCCCCCCCACCCCACCCTCTCACCCCCTCCAGGGCTGAGTGGATTCATATCTTAAGGCATCTCGAACTCTTTAGCGCTACACACCTATTGGGAAACTCAGATTCTAATTCCTAAGTGTTTCTGAAATATCTTTATTGAGCTTAAATTTCTATTGTCTTTTTCTTTTTTTTTTTTTTCCTTTCTATAGATGATAGATTGTATATAGTTATGGAGCTTATAGAAGGAGCCCCCCTTGGAGAACATTTCAGTTCTTTGAAGGAAAAACAACTTCATTTTACTGAAGAAAGACTATGGAAAATATTTATTCAGGTACACGTTTATTTTCATATAAAATGGTGAAGATCCGAGCTGATATTTTAGAGCTGCATGTAGTATTCATCAGTGGTTATATGTATATTTGGGGAAATAAAATTTTGTCTTTGCTGTTTCAAGCTGTGCTTAGCTCTTCGGTACTTGCACAAGGAGAAGAGAATCATCCATAGAGATCTGACGCCAAACAACATCATGTTGGGGGATAAGGACAAAGTAACAGTGAGTAAGTAGGAACATCTTAAACATTTGAATTTCAGAATTTCTGAATTATACTCTGGAGCAGAGCTGTCCCATGGAACTGAACTGTGCTGATGGGGATGTTCTGTACCATCAGCACTATCCTAGAGAGCAGCCGCTAGCCACAGGTGACTGTTGGTCACCTGAAATGTGGCTAATGTGACAGAGGATGTGAATCTGAAATTCTGTGAAACTTTAAGTTGAACATCCCTATGTGACTAGTAGCTACTATTGAGTTGTATATTACCCACACGAGAGAATAAAGTATCCTTAGGATTCATGAGAATTTAATTCCCAAACCAGCAGTCTCTAGGTATTTTCTTTCTGTAGAATGTTACTTCATTAACACAAGCTTTTATGACCACCATGTGAGCATGTTTTGTTAAGCGATTTTAACATGGTCTGTACCATACGGGTAACAAATGTACTTATCAAGGGCTATGAAAAAATTCAGCCATTTATATATTTCAACATCAGTTTTTACCAAAGTATTTTCAACTGTAGCAGATAGGCCTCATGTTGGCTAACATTTTACAAATGAGAAAATTATTTTTCCCCAACACTTGGTTAATTCTCAATCATAGCTTAACTTTTTAATGCTTTAATGATATACTAGCTTTTTCCTGCCTTTCTTCACTCATGAGCATTTGTGTTACTCTTATGCACTATTAATGGTTCACCAACGATAAGTGGGGAACCATCTCTAAATCAGAACTCTCTCTATGTTTTGATCATGACATTCTATCAGTAAAAAGTTTTTTGATAATATGCTTCCATTATATGTAGGCTTGTTTATAAATTCTATACATACATCACTGTGTAATTATTCTATAGTACATTAAGTCTACAGAAATAAAATACAAAGGGGTATCCTATATAATAAAAGGCTAATATGCAAATCAACTATCAGTCAGACATCCCCTGAGGGCTCCCAGACTACGAGGGGTGCAGGCTGGGCTGAGGGACTCCCCCCACCCCTGCCGAGTGCACGAATTTCGTGCACTGGGTCTCTAGTCTATTATATAAAAAGCCTGTGGTCGTCACGCCATCACGCCATAACAACCGATCAGCAGGAGGCTGTGTGTGTGGGTGGGCGGGGACTTGACTCTGGAGGACTTGACTGGAGGCGTGGGTGGGTTTCTGGGGCCCACTGGGGTGGAGGGCGGGTTTCTGGGTTTACATTATTATTGTATAGTAATAATTCAGTGTTGATTACCTTTCCTTTCTCATAGACCTTTTTGTTTTTCTTGGAGTTAATAATTGCCCTCTTTTTTATTTGTTTTCCTAGGGTTTTTAAAAAATTGTACCTATTATTTCTTCTTTCTAAACTTTCTGAAAACATTATGAAAGCCCTCTTTGTACTACTTATACATGATCAAGCATGACAATTTTTCTCAATTTTGTTTTCCTGGGCAACCAATTCCTGTAGCTGTTTGCTGCAGTGATGACCGGATTTGAGTTTAGTCTACTACACAGACGTTGTCTTGGAACTTTCATTTGCTCCTCTTCTGATTGGAGTTCCTGTTTCTTGTATCCTGTGTCTTTCTCTTTCTGTGTAATATTCTCAAAGGAAAGTCATTATCTTTCCAAATTTGAAGGTGTTACTTCAATCTTCTAGCATCTGATTTTGCTGTTAGGAAATTTAATGCTATTCTGATCCCCATTGCTTGATACATGGACTGTTGTTTTTTTCCTTTGGAAACTTTTAGAATGTTTCCTTTATCTGCTTTGGATGGGTCTCTTTTCATTCAATGTGTCTGGAACTAGGTGTACTTCTTGATCTGGAGACTTAAAATTTTAGTTTTGGGAAATTTTTCTGCATGATTTCTTCACTGTTTTTCACCCCTCTACTTTCTCTGTTTCTTCTTCTAGAAATCCTTTTAGTTTTAGATCTTTATATTAAATAATGTCTTAGTTTTTAAAATAATTATTCTCAGTTGTTAGCTCTTTGTATTTTTGTTTTACCATTTAAAAATATTTAAAATAAAATAGTGATGAAATATGTTTTTCAGTGTCTATCACGATTGATATAAGTATAGACATTGAAGACTCTTATTTTTAAGAGGAATTACAGTTAAATTAAAATCATACAGCATTAATTTGAAAACAAATGTATAAGATTTCCACATTTGGGGAGATTTAAATAAAGCTGCAATTCATAGAGCCTATAAAAATAGTTTGTGTGTGTGTGTGTATGTGTGTGTAAGCATGTCACCACTAAGGGGCAGGCTTGTCATATTTTATTTTTCTCTTTTCTGTGCTAGAAGGTTTATTTACTCCCAGAAAAGAAGCACAGAATTCCCAAACGATATTTAAGATACATGAGAGGTATTAAAAATGTGACCAGAAAAAAAAACTTTAGAAAAATGAAAAATTCCTTTTTTTTCCTCTCTCTTTTCACTCACTATAGGTGAATTAGATGTTTTAAGATGAAGATTAGTTTGCAGTTATTTATAGTAACATGCTGCCTGGATTTTTGCCTTCATGAGGCAGCAGAGTAGTACCAGCATATTTAGGTGTGCAAAATTTTACAAGTAGTAGCTAATTTTAATGTATAAATATATTTCCATATAGGAGACTGTATCTTTTTAAAAAAATCCTCACCTGAAAATATATTTATTGATTTGAGAGAGAGAGAGAGAGAGAGAGAGAGAGAGATAGACATCGATATGAGAGAGAAATTTCAATTGGTTGCCTCTAGTATGTGCCCCGACTGGGGATCGAACCTGCAACCTAGATATGTGCCCTGATTTGGAATTGAACCCACAACCTTTTGGTGGATGGGAGGATGCTACAATCAACTGAGCCACCGGGCCAGGGCAGAAGACTATCTTTGAAGTCATCTTTTAATCACTTGTTGCCTTGAAACATGTCCAGGTCTTGTCACTGCACTTATTTGCAGCCTTGGAGGTGACACAGACCCTGACTCAGTGGCACATTGGGCTCAACGTAGTCAGAGTTGGCCCCAAATGCTGCCACCTGCCAAGTAAGATCCACCTTGACCGAAGCTGTTGAGTGGTTTTTTAAAAGGAAAAAATCTGTAGGTGACTTGAAAAGTTCATCGAGTGCTAATATTAAATATAAATATTTGGTGTTCTAAATTGAAAATCAGAATTATGTGGTGATGTATAAATATTTTGAGATGATTCTGAACATCATATTTACTGTGATTTAGTACCAATAGATGCCATTTAATTTCACATTTTTAGATCTTCATGGTGGTTATTTATGTTTGCCTTATTTTTTAAAAAAAGTATATTTTTATTGATTTCAGAGAGGAAGGGGGAGGGAGAGAGAGAGAGAAACATTAATGATGAGAGAGAATCATTGATCGGCTTCCTCCTGCACGCCCCCTACTGGGGATTGAGCCCGCAACCCGGGCATGCGCCCTGACTGGGTCTCCAACCATGACCACCTGGTTCAGAGATTGACATCCAATCACTGAGTCACAGCGGCCAGGCAGGCTTACCTTATTTTTAATTCTTATTTATTTTTTGGCCAGATGAGGTTATGACTGCCATATGCCAAAATATTAGATTAATTCAATTAATTTGAAATTATAAAAGGTAATTTGAAATGTGAAACAGAAGTTCAATTAGTACTTTGTTCTATGTTTCAGTTAACAAGACTTACTTTAGTATTTTTTAAATGCTAAGCCTCATGTCAAAATACATAGCATACTGGAATATTGTATGTATGCCATTCATTAAGGCTGGTGGTTGTGTGGAAGATTGATACATAGGGTATTCTGTAGAAGGTTGTGAATTGTAATAACTATTATACATAATCTCAAAGTCTAAGGAAAGATGCTAATTCTGGGGGAAAAAATGCTAACATTGTTTTGTTTTATGAATCGTAGCTGACTTTGGCCTGGCAAAGCAAAAACAAGAGAACAGTAAACTCACATCTGTTGTTGGAACAATCCTGTATTCCTGGTAAGCACAATTATTTTATGGCTCTCAAACATCAGATTTAACTAGTTTGGGCTTTCATTCCTCTACTTGGCTCACAAAGGAAAGACAACTTTAGGAAAAGAAGCTTATTTAGTAAGTTTTCCCGAATTACCCAAGTAATACACATGTATAGAATTATATATCACTCTATGTGTTTAAAACAATGACAACAAAGTACTGTTCCTCTATTCCTTGTGGGGACTCTTTTATTACTTAGATAGGTATCCCACCATCTGGCAAATAATATAGGTGCTTAATAAATTTATTGTGTGAATGAATAAATGATGACATACATACTTAGACATATATTTACAAGGTTGGTTGTTTCTTGAGTAAATGAGTGTTTATATTTTGATGAATTGAGACACTTGTAGCTTCTTAGCATGATCTGAGGATTTATTTGCAATTCATTAATTATTTTGAAGTAAGGATCTTCTTTTGCCTATTTCACATCATTTGTCTGAATCTTGAAATTAGTAAATGGATGTGATAGTAGACATACAGATTTCAAGAAAATATTCTGAAATATTATTCATCAGGTCAAGTAATCAAGACACTTCCATTTTCTTTTAAATCTAGTCTATTGTTGTGCATTTGAGTCCTGGGGATAGAATTTAGAATGAATCTTCTCAAGGGAGGATGGATATTATCTATAAATAAGTGTCATTTAAAACTCTGCCCCTGTGTCTGGACAGGTTCCACTGGGGAGTCTCATGCCTATACTGCTTACCCCTGGCCCATGCCTGACATTGCAGGAAGCCTCTTCCTCCAGGTGCAGGTGGAAATGTCCCTCTAGCACCGTGTCTAAAGAAAGCTTAGTGTTGCGCTTACTTTAAAGGAGAAATGTTTAAAGGAATTCCATCGTTTATCGAAGGGTGCATTAGGATCTAAGAAGCATTAAATTGATAACTGACACAGTAAGTAGCTCCGGGGTTGACCAGCACACCCAGCACGGGGCACCAGTAGAATACGGCTGCCCAACTGTGTGGCCTGGGCAATGGCCTGACTCCTCCCACACAGTAGGTGTTCTATTTCTCTGTGCCTTCAGCATTGGTACATCTCAGGAGTGTCTTTTTGAATTGTGAAAATGAAATCATCCTTCAGTTCAATTCTGAATGGACTCAGCATAATTAGGGGAGAGCAGGAGCTGTGGTTTGATTGGATTTCGATTTATGTTGAGATATTGGGAGACCTGGAATTTTCCTCTTGGCATTGTAGCCACTGGGTATCTCTCAACCTGACAGTCACCTAATGGAAGTGCTTTTTTTTTTTTTTTTTTTTAAAGCTTTGCGGAATTAAACTGGGAAAGGGAAGGGAAGGGAAGAGAGATGTGCGTGTTTATCATCTTACCTGTCCCTTATGTAGACATCCCACAGCTTACTTGTTGGGAGTAGATGACTTAAATCCTTTTCCATGTGATATGCTAGGAGCCTTCATCAGGGGCATTGTCCCCAGGGACAATGCAGAAAGCCAGGGCAGAGCAGAAACATGGCATGCATGAGGGGAAGGCCCATGGCGCTGGGGTGGGCACCCTACTGTTCTGTGTAATGGTCATGCCATGTTCTGTGTAGTATGTAAGCATTTTGCAAAGGGATCTATAGCTTCCTCCCTTTCAGATGTTATGACAGAACTTGCTTGGAAGTGAGTCTGACTGACTAATAAAATAATAACAGGTCACACGTGAAGAACAGAGATAACAACCGTGATGCGGGTAAACGGGAAGAGGAAAGAGTTGGGGAAGCCAGAGGATGTAAACAGTGGGGAAATAGGGAGGCAGATCACCATGTCAGAGGCCGTCTTCTCACTGTGTCCTCACATGTTGGAAGGGACAAGAGAGCTTTCTGGGATTTCTTTTGACAAGGCACTAATCTTACTCATGGGGGCTCTGCCTTCATGACCTGATCATCTTCCAAAGGCCCTCCTCCTAACTCCATCACCTTGGAGGTTAGGACCACAACATACCAATTTTGGGGAACACAGACATTTAGTCCATAATAGTGGTCTTTATATTTATAACTAGAGGCCCGGTGCATGAAATTCATGCACAGGGGGCGGGTGTCCCTCAGCCCAGCCTGCGCCCTCTTGCAGTCCAGGACCCCTCGCTCCTTACCGCCTGCCTGCTCGCTGCTCCTTACCGCTTGGCTTGCTGCTTCTTAGTGCTGTCTCTGCCGCGGAGACAGGAGAGGTTCCTGCTACCACCGCTGCACTCGCCAGCCATGAGCCTGGCTTCTGGCTGAGTGGTGCTCCCCCGTGGGAACGCACTGACCACGAGGGAGCAGCTCCTGCATTGAGCGTCTGCCCCCTGGAGGTCAGTGCGCATCATAGCAACTGGTTGTTCTGCCGTTCAGTTGATTTGCCTATTAGGCTTTTATTATATAGGATAGTTTCTGCTTTATTTTTTAATTCTTTTTAAAATTTCTTCTGCTTTATTTTTATATAATTTAATGCAGATATGTATAGGTCATGAATCTTTATTTTCAGTTGTACCTTTTATCAGTGAGAAGTGGCTAGTGTACTAAATACTTCTTTGTTTGCTTGTCTCAAATATTTTCTTTGTTTTAATTTAGTATTGTGAATTCTCGTTTTTGTTTCGGCCCTCAGTCACTTCTGTTATTTCTTATTGTGGTACTGAATCTGTAATGACTGTCTGGAATTCTTGGACCTTTCTTGGGAATGACCTGTTTTTCTTTCCCAGACAATGAATCTATTCACAAAGCTTGTTAGTTTATACTTTTTATGCATTTGAGAAAGGAGAGGAAACTTTTAAAGAGACCTAGTTATCAATTTAAAAGCACCAAACTGTTCAGTGTTGGTACAATAAATTAAGGCGACAATTTCTAAATGTGGTAAACAAAACAAAGTACAATCCTTATTTCACTTTCTCTGTTTACCTTTTCTTAAAGCAAAGTACAATCCTTATTTCACTTTCTCTGTTTTCTCCCATTTAAACTGTGGACATCCAAGGAAAGGGCCGAGTATAAATTATTTGAGTAAATACGGCATCCTGGGCCTTATATTTTGAAAATATGTTGCATTTCCTGTTTCATGGGAAAGGAAACAAAGTACAAAGAGCATATCTCACAGGGTCATTCCGTTCAGCCACCAGGTTCTTTGCTAAGTTGATTCATTCTCTCTATGGAGCTGGCATCCATGGGCTACCCTGAGAGCAGTTAATCCCTGAGTGGAACACAATAAATTGGGATCTGTGTAAGGTGCTTTATTTCTTTGTTTTGAAGATCTGTTATTGTACTGAAAGAGAGAAGAAGGGACTCTTTTCATAAACGATCAGATTATGAAGATGAATTTTAGCAGTGTTGGGAATATGGACATTTTCAAGGACGAAGCTTCAATAGGAAGTAAAAGCTGCCGGCCCTCCATTTCAGTGACTTGAGTAAGAGAAGAGAAGTAGAGGTAGATCATTTAGCTCCTTGCCAACGGGAGGAGGGAAATTAGCAATTTAGTACAGGTACAATGGTAGCAAAAACGGACCCTCATTCTTTAACTTTTGCCCAGAAATCTAAGAGTCACGCACTGGACAGTTGCTTTATTAGAAAAAAAAACTTATTTTTTAGTCAGGGTAGTAGAGATAATAGCCAATTATGGCAAACCAGAATGTCAGCCAAACAAAGTGGCAAGGAAAACATGTTTCTTGTCATGTTCGTTACAGATAGTAGAGAACAGTTGTAATAAAATATGGCTTAAAACTCCTCCTCTTTTGCTCTTGAAAATCTTTTTCTTCTTTATTCCATTTATAATTTTTTAAAGCCACACTCTGATTTTAGGGAAATTACTGTAAAGATGCTTCATGTGTAGCCTTGGACTCGATGCTATATCATGCTATTGTTTTTTTAGCTCGTTGTCAACCAGACAGCCATTATCAAACATGCTCCGGCCATGGATTTTCCATGTTTTAATACCTCCTTTCCATCTCCCCATATGAACTTCCCAGGCATCTCTGCAGGGTTTCAGTAATGGCAGATATTGGCCTCAGGGAAGACTCGTTGGGTGAAAGGAACTTCTCTGTACTCCTGATAGCACACCGGATCTGTGCTTCTTATTGACAGCTTGCTTTGTTGGGGTTTCGCAAATGGTTTACTTATCAGGGATAGTGAGAAACTGAAATCATTCCTGAGAAAGCTGTCAGAGGTCACGGCCAGAGGTTTTTCATATATTCAGAGTTATGGAACTATGGAATGTCTATTTAAAAGATGAAAGAGAAATGCATTTTTTTTTTTCTTTTTCAGCCACGGAAGTGTGCAGATTTAGGATGTATTTGCCCAGCACTTTATGAGGAAATACAGTGGGGATTCAGTCTAAGAAATCTATAACTAAAAAGAATGAATTCTAAAGAGTGACTTTGAAAAATGTGCTAACTCTCTTTTAGAATAAAAACCCTTTATTTTGTCTAAAAGTCTTAAACAGAAAATAGGTTCTAATAGTCTATCAAAGGAGTACCTCATCAGAAATTGTTGATATGCTCACCAATTTGTTTTTGAGTAGAATGCTATCTAATTTTAAATATAATGTTGAATATAAGGTAGGCATCAACGTTATATTTCCATATGCTTAGAAATACAGAAAAGTGAATTTAATCTTCGTTTTAAAACGGTGTATGTACCTGTCATTAAGATGTTTTAAACCTAATTGATGGGCACAGCATTCCAGAGCAAGAATATGTCTTACAAACCTTTCTCTTATGAAGGTGAGAACAAGACCTCCAAAGGGGAAATAGCTGCTTGATGCCACAGAACAGTTAAATGTAACTCGCGAGATACACTTTTTCTTTTAAATAATGATTTTCTTCATAGCACTTATTAACTTTTTATTTACTTACATGTCAGTTGTCTCCCTTAGTAGAATGGAAGCTCCATGAGGCCAGGGATTTTTTTTTTTTAGTGTGTTCTATTCACTGCTATGTCCCCAACACCTGCAACAGTGCCTGGCACATAGTAAGTGGCCAATACATATTTGTTGAATAAATGAAAATATGACTTGGGAGCTTTTAGAATTTGGTGTCAGGCCATCTGTGTTTGCTGGCTTGGTAAGAGAAGGTTTCACGCAATAGGTAGAACCTGATCTATATGATAAAGAATGGCATTGCTTGGGGATGAAGAGAGTGAATGTGCTAGATAAGGGTTGCCATGAAATAGGAGCGAAGATCAGAAGGATTTAAATGTTAATGTAATTGACATGGGTGGGGCAGGGTGAGAGCAGGCCACCACTAGTGTTTTGAGATCAAACATACTTTTCTCAAACTGGACCCGCTGGAAAAGACAGCTGGCACCACTGTTATCACTACAGACTTTTTTTTCACTGAGGGTGGTGAAAGTTCTTGCGCTACTTGACTTTGACTTGAATAGGCCAAAGGTCAAATATGTGTTTGTCCACTCAGACCTCGTCAGGATTCAGGAATATGACAGTCCCATCCTCACTACTATGTCTGCCATGCTGCCTGGTTTTTATCTAACCCACTTATTGTCACAGCCCCCACGAAAGGTGACAGATTTCTCTGTAGAATAACGATGATGCCACTTTGCATTTGTATTTTTCATTCTTAATAAATTGCAGTGTCAGATAAAATGATCTAGAATCAATTGTGCCATCTGTGCAACGTTCACTCACCCTAGTGGGGGGATGAAATTGAACGTAACTTGACGTTTCATTGTCTAGTAAAACGCTCTTCCACATAAGACGCTTATCTAGCTCAAAGAAGTGTTGCATTAATCAATGAAATAATGGGTCAGTTTTAGTTTTAAATAGCATCTACCACTCATTCATGGAAAGTGTATTGATAATTCTTCCACCTAGAGTGTCTTGCCCCACTAGTTCATACAGTGTTACTTAGGGTTCTGAATAATACACCTCCCGAATCCACAGGAGGCGGGCGACCGAAGGGGAAATTTTGGCATCTAGAAACCAGTCATGGCCCACCTCGACCTATGGAACTCATGAGGCTATTCTGATGGGTCATAGTCCACTTTACTTATTATTTAACTAAAATGTTTACAGATAATATATGGTCATTGCAAAAATTGGGGCTGGACTTAACATGTCACATATATGCATTTCACATATATATACATATTTAAAAGAACTTTTATACTTAAAAGTTTATATTTAAAGTGCTTATATTTAAAATAACTTTCTAATCATTGATTTCATTGGTGTTAGAACACATCAATACATGTCTGTATGCAAGATGAGAGAAATGTGATGCTTTTAGAGAAAAATAAATACGCGGCTATCCTTATTTTTTTCTAAAGTAAGTGCAGAAAACCACATTTAATGCTTAAGCTGCTTTCCATGTGCCTTTCTGTAAGAAGGATGACTTGAGCACTAACCAAGGAGAGGACACAAAGAATATCGCCACTGGAATAAAATACAAGATTCCCAATGAAATTGGAATTTTAAATGAACAACTGAGTTTTTTCGATTTATGTCCAAACATTGTATTTTTTAGTATAAATACATCCCAGATGTTGCAAATTTTTAGTAATTGAAATTTAGCTGGTGATCTGGGTTTTTACTGGCTAAGGCTGCCAACCCTAGATGCAATGTAGGTCCGGCAGACTCTAAAATCTATGATGAAGGTGTGGCCTGTTTCCTTCAGTGGCATGCCCATGGCTCTTGAATGTGTCATCTAGTTCTCCTTTCTCTCTGTAAGAACTTTGTGTTTAGAACAAACTCAAACCTATGTAGATATCAAATCTCTGTAATTATCTGCCTAATGGCACCAGCATCTGTGAGTTGAGAATATTTCAGTGGTGCTGGCTACAGAACCTGTCAAGATAGGGCTTTCTGAGTCTAACAGCTTCCAGAATGGTGTTACCCATTGGCTATCTCTAACTGTGGCTCTCTGAGGCATGAATCAGTGCACTCCAAATTGATCTAGCTTCTACTAGTCCCCGCCTATGAACACACACGGCATATTGTAGTGTGTGTTCATCACCCCATCACCCAAGCTAGAAACTCGGGAGCCTGAAAGATGAGAGGGTCTTCCCCTTCCCTTATCCTCCTCCCCATGTGCAGTCAGTCCTGGGGATTTCCTCTTCTCCCATTTCCTTGGCCACCACATTAATGGAGACTCATTCTTTCTGTCCCTCCTCCAGCTCAGTCCCTCCCGCCTCCATAGAGGAGAACACCACTGGGCTGATCAGAATGCCCCCTAACTTCTGTGGCTCCAGTGGGACTAGACATATTCCATCAACGCCTTTAGGTACTTTCAATACTAGGGCCTCATAGGAAAAGATCTGAACATGGATGGATCTTGCAACTACATGCGTCCTTCTGCCTAGAGTCCTTTTTGCTGAGCTCTGCTCATCTCAGCAAGTGTCTGAATATCATATTGCTCACTCCTTCCCAGAAAATGCACCCAGGCACTTATTCCCCCTGAGTCTTCCCAACTTCCCACATCCCCTTTGATTTTCATTGCCTTCCATCCCGCCATAGTGATTGTTGTCTGAGCCATTTCTCAGAATCATTTTACCCAGCCTCAGCAGCCATAAACATGCACTGACAGGCACACACACATGCACGCATATGTGCACACACACTATGCATGTGTGTGTTTTGGCCATCCTATAATGCTAAATGCTCTACGTGGAATCATTCCAAGATACGGCACAATTTACTTTTCAGTCTAAATAAACTGTAGTTATTGGCATATAGTCTTAATTACGTCACTTCAGATTTTTATCCTCATGAATTCATATGGGTTTTTGCCTTCTTGACTGAGCAAATAGCAGATCTTGTGTTCTCAGACAGATGGTTTATATTCTTTCGGAATTTACATTTTAGTTTCTCTTTCAGTTAACAATAAGTTAGTTCTCTCTCCTCTGTTCTGAAGGCAGTCTAGGGAGATGAATGTTTGATAGCCAGAACCAGGGAACTAAATGTACTTTTTAATAGACTGAGATTAATACATTGCTGGGAGATGCAAAAATCCCTTTTCTATCTTGACTCAGTGAAGCAAATATTGTGGGGTGAGTTATTTCAATAAGAGAAACTTGTCTCCAAACATTTAGTCTTGACTATGTCCCAAACTCCTCAGAGTCCTTTTATTAGTATTTTCTAACATTTGCTGAGGAAATTTTTTAATTTATTGGTTTTCTCAGAAAACCTGCATTAGTTTGCCAGGGCCTGTAACAAAATAACACAGACAGGGTGGCTTGAAGAACAGAAATTTATTTTCTTACAGTTCTGAAGGCTAGAAGTCCAAGATCAAGATGTGGGTAGATTTGTTTTCCTCTGAGGCCTCTCTCCTTGGCTTGCAGGTGGCCGCCCTCCTGCTGCCTCTTCACATGGTGGTTCTGTGTACACACATTCCAGGTGTCTCTTCTTCTTCTTAGGACACTAGTTATATTGGATCAGGACCCATCCTAATGGCATCTTCTTAATTCAGTCCTCCTCTATATACCAGTTCTCTAATCACGGTTACATTCTGAGGTACTGGGAGTTGGGACTGCAGCATATACAATTTGGGGGGCAAAGTTCAGACTGTATAACAGAACATTTTGTTGTGTCTTCTAAATATCAGATTCTATTTCCAGCTTGTCATTACTTTTAGTTGTAATTATGAAACTCTTATCTTAGAGATTAATTGAAGTTGGATCCCAGAAGCAAAGTGATCGTTAGCAACTGTGTTGTTTGTCTCTCTTTCTTTTCTTATTCTCTTCCAGAGAAGTGATTCTCGGTCTTTTTGAGGGACCCCTGGACAGCGTTGAGAATCTGATGAAAACTATTATATCAGTCAACTTTGACAACCTATCTCAAAACTTAGTGGTTTAATATAATAACCTGTCCCCACTCCCAATACACTGCGGGCTGGTCCCAGCAAGGACTGCGCTCGTATGGTTGCCAATGGCTTGCATTCATAGTGTTTTCAAGAGCAGAAAGAGAGAGTGAGTTCCAAAGAGGGTGTTTCCCAAGTATCTCTCTGCATCACTTTTACTGACGCTTCCTTAGCCAAAGCAAATCATATGGTCCAGCCAAGATCGGAGGGGTGGAGAAGCAGGCTCCCTCTCTAGATGGGAGGACCCCGAAGCCTGTGGAAAGGGGGCACGCCTGTGGGAATGGGAGGAGTTTGTGGTCTCCAGTGAGAAGGAGGAGGAGATGTAATGGTGAGAAAAGTAAACGGAGTACACTCTCTTCTTACAAGTGTTTTCCCCCACATTGAGGAATTATCTGTTGAGGAGAAATGAACTGTCTGCAGAGAAGTCCAGATGCTGCTGTGGAGAGTGACTGGAGAAGGGTCCTGGGGCCGTGGTGGGCACAGAGCATCTGCTTCATGAGTTCTTGGAAACAGGAAGCACATCTCTTGCGTTCTCAGTAGATAAAAACACGAGGAATTTGTCTGTGGGGAGCCAAGGGCATCTTCCTCTTGAGGACATTATTTCTTGTAAGGCATGTCTTTTTAAATGTGAGCAGTTGATCAGGTGGTAACAAGGGACACCTTTTTAGTCACTTAGGACCAGCAGGGTCCTGCAAATCACCCCCGATTCCCCTTTTGCCATGTGATTGAATTGAAAACCACCAAATATGACAATGCTTAGCTCAGGGACTAGGAGTCACACTTTCCTCTGCAAATACATAATGGGAATCTTAAACCAGGAAGTCCCCATAATAGCACAGGTATAGCGGCTCCTTGGTTATTCTTAGCAGTCAGTACTGAATTATACCTACTCTGTCCTGACATTGATTTATCAATATATTTAAACCTTAACTTACTGTCCAAGTTAACCATTGATCCCCACTCCATTAATTTAGAGGGCTTAGCACAGTCCTAAGTCTACGCTGTAGGACTGAATTATCAAACTACTCTATTTGGGGTGTGTGGGTTTGACACTTTGCTGAGTTTCATTCTACAAATATGATAGAGGAAACTTCTATTAGTCCAAAATATCTAAGGGGACAACATTCCCCTCCACATTAAAAAAAGAAAAAGAAAAACATGTCAAACGTGTCCCTCACAGCTTAACTTCGTTTAAAGGCTGTCAGCATCCTTGTCCAGATCAGAAATACAATTTCAGAGAAGCTGACATGATGGGTGTTGTCATTTCCTGCAACGTATTTAAATGTAGTTTTCCACCTATTTTATATATTAAGTTGAATAGCAAAGGAAAGTGCTGTATCAGTTAGTTTTTCCCATAAAAATGCTGCGTTAGAAACCACCGCAAAACCTTAATGGCATTCGACAACAAGCATTGACTGTCAGACTCACAGGTCTGGGTCTTCTGGGCTGGTTCTGCTTCAGGCTGCAGGTTTATGGGTTGGCTGGACCAGATCTGCTCCACGTGTCTTATTATGGGCTCAGGCCAGAGAGGCAGCAGCTACCTGGGTCATCCTCTTCTAGAAGCTCCTAGAGGGACAAATGGAAGCCCTTGAACCTGTTTGGACTGAGACTTGATCTGGTGCACGGTCCCTTCCACATGGCATTGGCCAGAGCCAGGCAACGTAATCACAACCAGAGGCAGGAGTGGGTAACAAAGACTGCCTACTAAGAGGCCAGGGTGAGATGTACAAAACTTCCAGAACAGAAAAGAACGGGGGCCAGTGATTCCATGCACCACAGAGGCGTGGTGGTTTCTGGAAATAATAACTTCCCTGGACACCTGGTAGGCAGTGTTTATGGTCAGCTGAAGTCTAGTGCTTGAAATGGAATCGCTTGCTTGTGCTTGTGGTTCATCCAAGTCTGGGCGAATTCAAAGATACTTTTTAATGCGTGTACTTAAATAGTGATAAACAGTTTCACTTGTTTTCCTTGTATCTCCAACTATAGCTTAAAAAATTGGACTTCTTTCTGAACTGACCTCTCCGCTTTTCAGTGTCTATTAACATCCTCATTTTCGTTCAGCCCTGAGGTACTGAAGAGTGAGCCGTACGGGGAGAAGGCTGACGTTTGGGCCGCAGGCTGCATCCTGTACCAGATGGCCACGCTGAACCCCCCCTTCTACAGCTCCAACATGCTCTCCCTGGCTACAAAAGTAAGCAAGCGTGGGAGGCAACAGGGCCTCCTGCTGCTGATAATGCCACTCCTTTTCTGCTTAAATAGAACCTTGTGACATCAATAAAACTCTCAACAGCAGGCATTGATTTTTCCCCAAAAAATGTTTTTATTGATTTTTAGAGAGAAGGGGAAAGGAATAGAGCAATAGAAACATCGATGAGCTCAACCACTGAGCCACACCAGCTAGGCAGCAGGCATAGCTTTATTAACCACATGCTCCAGTTAATTTTTCCTCCTTTCTTCTAAATCTACATCATGTGCTATGGCACATTTCCCCCTATAATTGCGTTTATTTATAATAGAAAATTATAAAATAAGTATGTCAAATTACTTTTTGCTCTATTCTTTTTTTTATTTAAATCTTTATTGAAAGCATTACATATGTCCCATTTTTTCCCCCATTGACCCCTTCTAGGCCGCCCCCCCCCCCCCGCCCTTCTTCTCTGTACACCCTTCCACCCAGGCCTTCACCACCCTATTGTCTGTGTCCATGGGTTATGCATATATATATACAAATTCTTTAAATTCTTTTGGTTGATCACATCCACCTACCCACTCACCCCCACCTTCCCTTTGCGATTTGGTCCGTTATTCTTAATTGAAGTTTGGACTAACCATGATCCAACATAACATAGCATAACATAACATAAGATAACATAACATAACATAACATATTATATTACCCTCCACATCATTCATATGAATCTTTAGCTCAGCTTAAAGAACATAATTCCAAGCTAAAGAACTACTTAATTGATGTCAATTTTGTATTTGTTGGAATGCTTTTGCTCCTGATTAGAATTTGTGCACAAAGTTACAATGCTTACGGGGTAACTCTCGTGTGGTGGCCAAGCACTACTGCTCAAAAATATCAATGTCCCTTCGTTCCCGTCACTCCACTGCGTTTGTTTTGCAGATAGTGGAGGCGGTGTATGAGCCAGTGCCAGAAGGCATCTACTCTGAAAAAGTGACAGATACCATCAGCAGGTAATTAGGCTCCCAACTTTGAACCTAGAGGGATCCTCAAGAAATACCTCACACCTACAAGGATTTCCTTTGTAAATATTCATGCGGAGGGAGGGCTCCCAAGTAATCTAAACCTAGAAAAAATATTTTCTATCATCAATAATAGTGACCATTTGGAAGCCATGAAATGTCCAAGAGGAAGTAGTGCATTCACTTGAAATATTACGCAGTCACTGGAATGATGACTCTGAGTGCTTTGTTTCCACTTGTAAAACACATGCAGTATGATCCTAAGTACAGCAGGATGTCAAGTTGTTTATAACTATGACAAAAAGTTTAAAAATATGGCCTAAATGTGGAAAAAGGCTGGACAGGAATATATGAAATGGAAAAGGGTTATGTTAGATAAAATTATAAGCATTTTTCATTTCTGTTTTTAAATCAGTAATGTTGTATTGTATAATACATTTTCAAAGAAAGTTGGGAAGAATTTTTCTAGCTACCAATATAGTAGGAGTTTAATGAAAGGCATTATCCCTTTGCAAAGTTCTGACCCCACAGGGCTTGTCCCAGCTGACCCCGCCCCTCTCCCCTCTCACTTTTCCTCTTTTCTCTTCCTTTGGACCTTTGACCTTGCTATTCCCTCTTTCTGGAACTCTCTTCTCTGAAGCATGCATATGGCACAGGCCTTCACTTCCCTTCTGTTTCTGCTGAGCTGTCCTGTGTCAGGAAGCCAGCCCCACCCTCAGCCTTTCTGCACCCTCTTGTGCCCTTGCCTGCTCTCTAAAGCTCACAGCGCCCATCCCCCTGACGTGTTGTGCCTGTATATACGGACTTGTCTCTTTATTGTCTCTCTGTCCTCACCGGACTCCACAAGAGCAGGGACTTCTTCAGTTTAGCTCACAGCTGTTCCATGCCCAAAGCAATGACTGGCACAGTGTAGCCCTTAACTAATTAAATACTGGTTGTACGAATAAATGACTCTCATTTATCTGGCTGATTGTTATTTCTAGACCATTTTAAGTACTTAAGTTGGCCCAAGATGACTTCTCTGCCCCATTGAGCTGAGTCAAATTCTCATTATTATGATGGAAACCCTAGAGTCACCTCCTATATAGACTCTATCCATGCCCCTGCCCGATTCCCGTCCAGCTCGGTTCTGTGTCTGCCCCAGCACTGAGCAGCATCTCTGGGGGGATGTCATAGACATATTACCCTGGCTGTGCCCCTTCCCCTTCGTCTCCCCTCCCAGCCCATTGTTTGGCAGTAGGAGGCACTCCTCACATGTTTGCAGGGTTACATCTGGAGTCTCTCCTTGTGCAGCGCAGTGCTGTCCTGCTGTTCACTAAGAGCCCCAGGCCCAGCTCGGGCGGAGCTTCACTAACTACAGACTCTGAACAAACCATTTGACCACTCTTTCTGCATCTCTGTTTCCTCATTTAGTAAAATGGGGATCCTAGTCGCACCAACCTCATCAGGCTGGTGTGCTGATTACACAGGGAATATATTGTTAATATTATAGGAAATGAGCTGAAACCCCTTCTTAAATCATCTGAATTCTGCATGTCCTGGATCGTGCCTTGTTGCTAATGAATCCAGACAAATGTATTTAAACTGCTCATCTTCACAGTCTGTCCCCGTTCTCTGCTATCTGTTTTTTGTGAAGTGCCTTAAAAATCTGTCTCCGGAGTTGTCAAGACAGGAGTACCAGACGTGCTCGTTTTACTTCCTCCTTTTCATAGGTATTTGATTGCCACAAGGGGCTGGGGACGGGTAGTGCAGAGAAAAAGAACGGAGACATTATTCTGATTTTGTGGCACCGGGCAAACAGAACCATAATTTGCTTCTGACAGGCTCCCCGGCTATTGGTACCCATGCCTCTTGGGGCTAAGAGGCTGCGGCAGAGTCATATATCAACATTGTCATGAAAAGGTTAAAAGCATCAGTAGGTTCTGGAATTAACTGAATTCATATTCCTCCTCTTCCACTCAACTGAACATTCCCAGCCCCACTTTCCCCCCCTGTGCTGTGTGGGTAGCAATGGCAACTACTCATGGGCTCACTGCAAAGCCTGAATAAGATAATGCTTCTGATGCTCTTTGCACAGTACCCAGCAGATAGCAAGCACTCAATAAATCCAGCTATCGCTATTAATAACAATATTATTTATGTGTGGAATTAAGTATATAAAACCAATTGTGATAAACGTGATGCAGGGCAGTAAAGTGGCAATAAGAGATTACAGAGGAATTTGGCCTGGTCTGGAGATTTGAGGAAAATTACTATGAAGAAGGGATATGTAATCTGGACCGGAACAACTCTCAAATAGTAAATAGAGTAGAGAAAGCATTTCATAGACGGGCATCTGTGAAAGCTTTCCTGGGGGAAAGAGCTTGTTAGTTTGAGGAACTGAAAGACATTGAAGATGGAGCGTGTTAAGTACGGGAGAGAATAATGAACACATGATTAGGGACTAGGGGGAGACCAGATTGACCAGGTCCTGTAGGCCACAGTGAGAGTTTGGAATTTTTATCTCGAGTACTGAGGAGAGGACTAAAGGGCTATTAACAGGATGGGCACAGTGAAAATTTCCTCCTTAGCACAGATCAGGGGGGACAGACTGGAGGAAAAGAGTGTGGAAGGGAGAGGAAGGCCCAGCTGCCCATTGAGAGCTGATGGTGGCTTTGACCGGAGTGGGGTTGGTGTTGATGGAGAGAAGTGGGGTTGTTTCCTCTATAGGCTGGAAGTTGAGTCAACAAGTTTGGGGTACAGTCATAAGAGGATTAAAAATGCTTTAGTTAACTGGGACAACATAGTGCCATTGAAAAAATGAAAGCAATCGGATTTGTTCTGTGGAACTTCAGAAAATGGAGCCAAGATCATGGAGTAGAGAGTCCTAGGAGGCCAAGGTCAGCTCACCATTAGGAAGTAAGTGTCAGAATTAGAGGCTCACACCATGGAACAGGCTGCTGGGTGGGTAGTGTCACCGGAATGTTTAAGAGAATGAATGATCACTATTAAGAGATTCCAGATTAAATGTTTTTGAGGATAATTTTTATTCAAAATAATAAGATGCCATAAGAAGAACTGACAATTAGTTTTATAACTGACTATAAATTAAGATTGCAGCATGCATTCTGTAACAGATGTTGTTTTCATTTAAAGTTATTCAAGACTCATTGTCTGGGTTCACATCACAAATAAAGTTTTATCTTTAGAAAATTTGACACACAAAAAAACAAAATCAGTCATGGGTTGCTTGCAGTCACATATTTAATTTGCTTTGGATTTTTAGACTTTAAAAATTTAGTTCCCAAAGAATTAGGGAACAAATTCAATTTCCTGTTTTCCTTGGGAAATTGGTACCAGGGACACATCAAGGCAGAAGTGTTTTTAATGATCATTTATGACTCAGCAAACCAGGCTCAGAGCCAGTCACTAGTACTGTTGTAGAGCTTTTGAAATACAAGACAACCATTGATGGGAAAATTCACTAGACTCATTCTTAATTTTCAACAAGGTGTTGTTTCTGATCATACATCTGCTGTACCATCTTCTCACTTTTACTTCCTGCATCTTGTCAACTAGAGCTCATACAGTTTGTTTTCCTGTTTGTTGAGGTAGTAGAAAGTGGTCATTGGAACCTTTGTTTTTTCTTAACAGGCTTTTAAATTAGGAAAATATCTTAGCAACCCTGAAGAGTTTGGGGCAGAAAATAAATACATTTCATTACCAGCATTACTACTTTTACCTTGCAGTAGACTGTCAAGGGAGCATTGTCTGTTTACTTTTGAAAAAGGAAGAACATTTCTTATTATGCACAAAATATTCCAATTGCCTTATTTTTCACTGTCTCTGCCTGGTTGCATAAGCTGGCCGGCCCTTTGTTTCCCAGGCAGTGGGGAGACTAACAGAGTTAATGCTTTCAGCTCTTCTGAGGACAAATTGATCGTTACATTTTTCACTCCACCTTCAACTCTTTGCTTCTTTAAACATGAATTGAGTACAACTTAACATTGTAGCCCTCTAATTCTTTCCCTCGGGCCTCAGTGCAGAGTGGGGGCAAGGTGGGCAGGCTGATTGGAACATCCCAGATTTTTTTCTAGAATATGATTCCATGCTTATTCTACTTGAGAATCATCGAAGCATTGGGTTGCTCTTAAGAACTTCTGTGAACTATCTACACAGGGAGACATTTCAAAGCAATGAAGCTAGACTAGAACTTCTGGTGGGAGATATACCTGGTAGTCTCAGTCTGTGGCCAAATAGTTTGGGTATGGGCGGTAACTTCTTAAATGTTAGGCTAAGTTATTTAGTTATTTAGTTTGTTTGTTTGTCCACTCACTTGCTGAGTTCCTCTTAGGACCCAGACTCCATTTTACATGTTGGGGGGAGATCATGGCGAAGGTGGACACATGTCCCCCCTCTCAAGAAATTTCCAGTTTCTAGTGGTGAAAGAGACCATTACAATACAATAATTATAGTTGTTTTAAGTACTTAAATATAGACAGTGCAGTGGGAACATATCAAAGGGAGACAGTGAGTCTACCCCAGGGTGTTCTGAAAAGTCTTACTGATAGAGACTTGCAAAAGAGTGGGATTTTGGTAAGCAGTTAATGGATGTGGTTTAGGAAAAGGCAGATACCATCAGCAAAAAACAGATTCAAGCAGAAGGGATAAAATGAGCAAAGAAATGGAAGCATAGAAAAGCCATGGGCTATTTGGGAAAGTACAGGGAGGAGCATTTGTTGTGTTGCTGGGGCAGAGGGAGAAGAGGAGGCGAGGCGGTGGAGAGAGGTAAGGGACAGTTCAGGAGGGGCTTGTATGGCATGCTGGGAGTTTCCATTTTGTCCAGTTGGGCCACTGAGGGGCTATTGAGCAGTTCTGAGCAGAGGAGCGACATAATCAGTTTTGGAATATTATTCTGTAGCATTTCGCCATATGGAGCAGAGGTGGGCAAGGGATGAGCATGCCACTGAGGAGATTATTTCAGTAGTCCAAGCAAGTGCTGATGAAATAGGCCAATGGCCCTGGGATCAGAGGGGAAGGATACAGAGTCAGAAATTAGTGAAAAGGCAGAAGCCACAGGACTTAGTGTTGGTTGAATGTCGGAGGGGATGGGAGAGAAATAAAGTTGTGGATTTTCTTTTCCATTTATTAGGCTTTTATAATATGTCAGCACTTTACAGGGCTGGCTTTATTTCATCACCATGCCAGCTTGATCTTATGGTGATACCATTTTACGGATAGGCTGTCTGAGGCTTAGAAACGAAGTGTTGCCCAACATCAGAGGTAATGAAGGACGAGCCAGGATTTAAACCCCAGTGAGGTGGCTCAGAGCCTTCAGACCTAATTATGATGCTAAACTGTACCTCCTGGATGGCAAATGCAGGATGGAGAGTAATTTGGGAGAGAAGGGGATGGATAGATGCCAGAACAGAGGCCATGCTGGTTCCCATTTACCATAATATATAACTATATAATTTGTAAAATTAGTTTATGTTGCCTTTTCAATTAAAAAACAGCAGATAATTAAACTGCCAATATTATGTTGAATTAGTTTAAAAATCTGCAGACTAAGAATTTAGAATATCTGCATTGATGAAAGGCTCCGTTGCTGGGAGCCATTGTTTTTTCCCCCCTCACATAGCAGTCATAACCAACACTAGGTCAACCAAACATTTTTTTTATGAGCTTTAATCCCTTTTGCTAATTAAGTGAGGGTAGAGAAAAAAGCCCATCTAGTTAGAAGGTGAACTTCAACACTTGGCTTCTTTTTTGGTTATGAACAAAAGTAAGAAACTTGAACAGAAATTTGTCATTGCCGCACAAAGCCGGCTTTCTGTGCTTATGACCAATGCATGGGGCCTCTGCACTCACATCAGTCCTGTGCTCAGGGTAAGGGGCTGCATTCGAGGTCAGCAATTGCATCTTTGAATTGGTCTGTTGGAAGCGAAATATTATGGGACAAGGAGCATGTGTGTTGAGGGTTTGGGGCCTCAGCTCATGCTCCCTGCCTCCCTGGCATAGATTCTCAGCCATCTGCTCCAGTCCCCTGGACCTTTACCTGGCCTCCAGCTCCAGCTCCCTGTTTCTGTCCCATCATTGCTGCTGCCCCCAACCTGCTGTGGGAGGCCTGTGTTCCACCTTTACCCTCCTCCCCTTGGGGTGTTGCTGAAGGTAAATAAGGAGGGGTCAGGATGGTTCGTGTGCCCTGCTATGTCTTGGGTCAGGGCCAAGAAGAGGTCATCCCTGACCAGTACCATGGCTGTGTTTGGAGGGTGATTAAGTGGGGGTCTCTTGCCCACCTCCAATCCAGGTACCAATTGCATCCTGCTGGCACAGAGGCTGCAATGTTTGGGGTCTCCCATCTACTCTCAGGATGCTGGACTGTGGAAAGGGGAGATTGAGTTCCTACTTCCTGGGGCCCGTAGTTTCATTTTGTACTGGGAACCACACAAATTATATAGCTGGCCCTGTCTCCATGATCTCTCGCCTTCCTTTGTACATAATAAAGTTCATAGACTGAACTTTGTTAAAGATGAATTCAGAAGATGTATAAGTGTCGATCATAACCATAATAGAAGCCAACTGCCTCAGAACTTAAAAAGAAGTAGCATGAAATGGAATGTCTTAAACTCTGATTAAGATGTGTGTAGTTTGCTCATGGTTAATAAACTCAATAAGAAAGAATAATTAACATATTAGAATCTTATTTTGAAGAATAATTGTGTGTAATAATTCTTCAGTTTTGCCTGGAGACATCAGTATAGGCACAACTTGTATTAACTATGAGTTGCTAAATAGAATACAAGATGTGAAAATTAGATCTCTTTCTCAAAGTCCAAACAATTTAAATTTTACTGAAAAGCACAAATAACTTTAGTGAAGTTGGTGAATTTGAATTTAAAAATAGAGAAAATATTGCCTAGCTGATGTGGCTCAGTGGTTGAGCATTGATCTATGAATCAGGAAGATATGGTTCGATTCCTGGTCAGGGCACATACCTGGTCAGGACACATATAGGGCTTAATTCCTAGTAGGGGGCACGCAAGGGGCAGCTGATCAATGATTCTCTCTCATCATTGATGTTTCTATCTATCTGTCCTCTCTTCCTCTCTGAAATCAATACAAATATATTTTTAAAAATAGAGAAAATATTGTAGTGAGTTTCAGAAGCATTTAAGGATGCTAGCCAATGATCTTGACCACTGGTTCCCTGGGCATCTAGTGTTTAGCTGTGACATGAACAATACTCCCTTTAGTAGGCTGATTGATATTTCATACCTCCAACATCATAGAAAGTATTAGTAAGCAATGTGTCAAATTAGCTACTTTAAAAAAATTTATTACAAACAGTTTAAACCTCTTAAGTAACTGGGGTGCATGTTATATCTATGACCTCATGTTTTGAAAGACACTCACTAATTAGGTTTGTTAATATTTGCCACTCTACAGCTGGAAAAGGTCAACTTGTGACCCTCTTCCCCCAAACATTTCTCCTTTGATGCATCAGGGGTGATCACTGGGGACTCTCTCATCAGTTTCTGCCTTTGTTTCACTGACCAGCGAGTTGGTGGCGATTTTAGAAAACAACCAGTTCACACAGGAGAAGATGACTCCATCCGCCTGTCCTGAGGCCCAAGGAGCAGCTTCATGCTTAGCCTGTAGCCCTTGCCTGCGAGTGCAGCTTCGAAGAGAACAGTGCTGTCTCCCTCCCCTCCCCAAACTTGTCAAATGCCTTTGGAAAAGTCTTGGATTCAAAACTATGCTTGATGTCCATCTCACCGTAGGTTCTCTTGGGTGCAGACACCATGGTGGACGCAGAGTGGAATTTAACCTTCACCTTCCAAGCCCCCTGGCTGGTGCTGATGCCGATCGGACTGTAGTAATGAACGAATTTTCTCTTAGGTGCCTCACTCCTGACGCAGAAGCCCGCCCAGATATTGTGGAAGTCAGCTCCATGATATCGGATGTCATGATGAAGTATTTAGATAGCTTGTCTACATCCCAGCTGGCCTTGGAGAAGAAACTGGAACGGGAACGGAGGCGCACACAGAGGTATTTTATGGAAGCCAACCGGAACGCCATCACATGTCACCATGAGCTGGCCCCACTGTCTCAGGTAAGTGTGAATCTTTCAGTCTCTTTACGATGCACTCTAGTAGGTGCTCTAAGGTTGTTCACGCCGTCTTAAGGAATAACTCCTTTATTTTTTTTCTTTTTATTGAATTTATTGGGGTGACGGTAGTTAACGATATTATACAGGTTTCAGGTGCACAGTTCTACAACACATCATCTGTACACTGTATTGTGTGTTCACCACCCCAATAGTCTCCTTTCATCATCATTTTATCCCCCCTATACCCTCCTCTACCTCTCACTCTGGTAATCCCCACACTATTGTTCTGGTCTGTGAGTTTGTTCTTCTTTGTGTATGTTTGTTCCCCCACGTCCCATGTGGTTCAGTGTTCAGGATCTTGAAGAGGAGCTGCACACAAATGAAAGAGAAGAGACAAGAGATAATTTGGAAATACTTGGGGGCCAGGCGGGCAAGTCCAACTCAAGGGGAAGGACTTCCACTGGTGCCCAGGCCTCACCAGCCTTTTATTCACTTTGGTTAAGCATAAAACCCTTAGTCAGGCAGGTAATTGCAGTAACAGGCTATCTTAAAAGGTCAGTAAATATTAGGAGGATTTACTCTGAGACTATTTGATCAAGAAATAGCTTAAGCCCCCATTATTAGGACTAGACGATCGGTGCATAACTCAGGTCCTTGCCATGGGTTCAAGGGTCACCAGCATTCCGGGATCCTTGTTTGCACTTCTCTGCTTGTGAAGATAATGGGTAACCTCCTGCATCTCCTGCATTCTTTTTTTGCTCTGTCCTCCTCCCCTCTCCCTCCGCCCCCACCCCCCAAACACACACACACACACACACACACACACACACACACACACAGAGCTGTCAGCATGCTCTCCTTTTAGAAGGAAAGCCCTCCCTACTGTTAGGTGGGTTTGTCTTGACGTACTTGGAATCCAGGAGTTGAAGATTCAATATAGTTTTCTTTGCAGGGAAACTCATCTTCATTGCCTTAGATGCTGATCCCAGCTGTAATTTCACAGAGCAATTCATGGCGATTCTCCAAGGCCTAGGTTTTTGTTTAGGAGCATATATCTTGGCGTTACAGCTCTTGCAGAACAGTCAAATCTTACACTCAGGGAATTAGAGTGCACTTCGCTTATTGTTTTGCTACCTGACTTTGTAAAAACTAGGCAACAATGAGAAACACACAGATGCCATGTTGCATTCAGAGTTAGTATTTCCAGTAAACTAAAATGCAAGGGAGTTAGCTATTTCTATAGATCTTAAGTATCTGGGGCCTTCTGTCAAGTTCTGCACTGCAAAGCTCCTTGGCCAGTTTCCAATGGGATATAAAGGAGTCAGTTTATATGAGATTCATGTAGCTGATAGGTGAAGTTAGTTTAAAATCTTACAGCAGAAATTCTCTTATCTTTAGCAAAACACCTTGAGAAAGACCATTTACTTTATTCAATTTTATTCCTCAGCTTTTTAAAAAAACTCTATTGTGGAAAATTTGATACAGTTATGGAGACAAAGAAAGTGCTTGTGTACCCATCCTTGAGCCTTAACAATTTGCTGCTGTGGACCAGTCATGCATCATCTCTATGCTTACCCGCTACCCTCTCCCAAATCCAAGAGGCCATAACATTTTAACTGGAAATCCAGCTGTCAGGCCATGACTGGGCGAAATAGAGGGAGAGACCTACAGTCAAGGAGGGAGTCTTGAGGTTCTAGAAGTTCTTTACTCCTCTGTAAACCAGTCGGGAAATATTACCAATTGCAGAGGGATTAAATAGATCAATGTGTTTGAATACTATGCAAATTAAAAAGTGGCATAAACTGTGAGATAGCATCAGTTATTTAAAATGAGCAATGCCCATGTTGAAGAAGAGTTTATTGATGCAAATTTTTAATCTAATACTAAAAGTCCATTACTTCTAAATCCACGTCTGTTACTCATGCGGTTAATAGACATTTATTGAGCACCTGTTCCTAGTTAGCCTCCAAACCCTGCTGGAACCATCAGTGTCAGGGACCATAGAGAAGTGCTTTACTGCAAAGCAGAGTTTCCAGGGGTCCTCAAACTTTTTAAACAGGGGGCCAGTTCACTGTCCCTCAGACTGTTGGAGGGCCAGACTATAGTTTAAAAAACTATGAACAAATTCCTATGCACACTGCACATATCTTATTTTGAAGTAAACAGACAAAACGGGAACAAATACAATATTTGTATTTGCATGTGGCCCTCGGGCCGTAGTTTGAGGACCCCTGTTATACTACTACTTTAAAGAGCAATGAATATCTTCTTTTGTATTATATGTAGGCGTACTGGTGATTTTTCATTTCAAGATTAATCAAATGATAACTAGGAGGAAAAAATGCAGCTTTATGAAAGAACTGAGATGAAATCATTACATTTCATTAAAGACAGCATGCAGTTAATTGGCTTTATCCTCACTGGGTACCATTCTTATTTTTTTAAACTCACATCTACACCATTACTGGCAAAAGAATTTTAGTGTAAAATTGTTTCTTTTTTTCTTAAGCAGTATTGTGGTATTGTAATTGTTTCATTTCAAATATAGTGGCCTGTTCTCCCAGAGCATCTAATCTCAGCAATGCAATTACACAATCTAATGACAAATCCTAGTCAAAAGAAAGGCAAATGAGTGGGTTCAGTATAACTGTATGAATTCCCAGCACCAATAAAAAGATCTTCTGCGAATTACTGAAATTTTGCAAATTAGCAGGTAAGCAAACAATGATAAGAAGCATTAAAGGTTCTTATCTCATGGTGGGAATGCTGTTTACTTCCACATGTTAAATTATTCTGAACTATGAAAGTGTTCATTATGAGCTAGTAAAGACAAGAATTAACATAAGCCTCAAAAGCACAGAGAAGTCTTCACTAATAAGTGCATGCCTGTGTACTGTGGTTTATTTAGCTTTTATGAAAGAACCAAGACTTGCCTTTGGAAAATGTTATGATTTCTGTTTCATAATTCAAAATAATCTATCTCAAGGAGAGCACAGAGTCAGGAATGGCAAGAATTCAGAAAAAACAATGAAGTGCAATTTTTACTTAAAAGTGTAGTAATTAGCCCGGCCGGCGTGGCTCAGTGGTTGAGCTTTGACCTATGAACCAGGAGGTCACAGTTTGATTCTGGGTCAGGGCACACTCCTGGGTTGCCAGTTTGTTCCCCAGTAGGGGGCCCGATTCATATTTTCTTAATGCAAAGTTTTAAAAACGTTGTGCTATTTGTTTACCTGAAAGTTTTGTTTTCATTATGCCAAATGTCATTTACAAGTGCTGAGCACACAACTAAAGGCACGTGTCTGCAGTCCTCTGCTTGAGGTTGAATAAGCCATGTGGAAAATGATGTATTTTAAAAGGACAATATTTTAGTGAACATCTTTGCTTTTATTGTGTGGTTAATTGTTGACTGAATTTCCCCCAAGGCTGTGAAAATGCAACAAGAAATGATGCAGTGAAAGAAATATCAGGAAAAATCATGACTTGTTTTGGAAATGTTCTATATTTATTATGTTTTAAGAAAACAAAGCAATGCCTTATAGGTTCCCACACAGATATATATGCAATCCACCCTTCTATTTTTTTACATATAGTTTACATATAGTAAACTGTATAAATTTCAAGTGCTTAGTTTAATCACTTTTGATTGTAGGAAGAGCTCAGGAGATTTATCTCAGTGCTGTGGCGGATGCAATGGCGTGAGCAGACTCCGTCTGGACAAGCTTCCTCGGCACACTGGGAAGTAGCAGCGCCCGCCTGAGCAGACCCCCTAGAGCCCCTACATAGTACCCTGATCTTTCCTACTATTGGTTGCCCTATGGCTGTTGTAAACTTCTGATTGGTCCAAAATATTATATATACTGCTGCACTTACACAAACTTGGATCTGCGTCACTGAACCTGGTCTCCGGAGTCGGGCATGCTTCGTTAGGGCTCCGTTGGCCTCACCCCGGCAGGACCCCCTGCTTCATTTGACCATGCATAACTCCCACCCAAAACAAGATGCAGAACATTTACATCACTTCAGAAAGTTCCCTCTGCCCCTTTTCACCCAATTCCTGGCCCACAGACAGCCTGGGGTAATTCCCATCACTATAGATGACTTCTATTGTTTGACTTCATATAAAAATCAGACACATGCACTCTTGAGTGGCTAGCGTCTTTCAGATGACATCATGTCTGTGAGATTCACCCATGTTGTCGTGTATTGCAGTAATTGGGTGCTGCAGGGAAAAGGAGGATGGGGTTTCATGGAAAGCTTTATTGATGATGTAAAATTAACTGAGTTCCCCTCCAAGGTACTATCTTCTTCCATCTTGCCATGGAAGAAGTTCAGCAGGACTAGAATTAAGGCCACTGCCCCAAATTTCTATTCCATATTCAAGTCCAGTCCAGCATCTGGCTAGCTTAGCTTGTGTTCCCAGCTGCAGTCCATTGCTTAAGGCCACATGGCAAGCTTAAGGACACATGGCAGACTAGTGCATGGGGCATGTGGGTCATGGAGCTAGAGAGAAAGGGGAGTAAGGGGAACAGAGCAAACAAGAGACAAGGAAGAGAGAACTCTTTGTCTGGGGGTTTTGCCCTTCCAAGATTTCACAGGCTTACATTGGGGTCCACCCTTCTAGCCAATGAGCTTCCTCCCAGGCTAGACTGACAGGCCAGCACCTCCCCTACATCGCTCCGACTTCACTGCACATGTGTCCATCTCCCCCTTTGTTCCGTCTCTTCCCCAGTGATTGGCAGGGAGCATGAAGCTGTGGCCTCCTGAGGAAGCTGCCCCATGACCATGCTTATAATGTTTGACCTCCCCTTTGCTCTCTTCCTTATTAATATTAATGAACTATCTAATTATGATGATAGCATTTTGTTATAATTTTGTGACTAGAATAATGAAGAGATTGAGTTTTTTTTTCCACATGGGTATTCAGTTCTTCAGACATAATTTCTTAAAATGCCTAATCTTTCCCTATTCATTTTATTAGGCATTTTTGTTAAAATCATTTGACAGTATATATGTGGACCTATCTCTGAACTCTTTTCTGTTATATTGTAGGTTTTTAATATGTTTTGAAATCAGTTGTGTATTTCCTCTGATTTTGTTCTTCTTTTTTAAATATATTTTTTATTGATTTTTGATTTTTACAGAGAGGAAGGGAGAGAGATAGAGAGTTAGAAACATCGATGAGAGAGAAACATCGATCAGCTGCCTCCTGCACACCTCCCACTGGGGATGTGCCCGCAACCCAGGTACATGCCCTTGACCGGAATCAAACCCGGGACCCTTCAGTCCACAGGCCGACGCTCTATCCACTGAGCCAAACCGGTTCCGGCTGATTTTGTTCTTCTATGTCAAGTTTGATTTGGCTGTTCTAGGTCTGTTGTATTTCCTTATTAATTTTAGAATCAGTTTGTCAATTTCTTTAAAAAAATTATGCTGGAATTTTGATTTCTACCTGTTGTTGTACAACACTTTGAAAAAAATCATTATTATATTTCCCTTATTCAACAAAATTTTTTTTTGAAATATATTTTATTGATTTTTTACAGAGAGGAAAGGAGAGAGATAGAGAGTTAGAAACATCGATGAGAGAGAAACATCGATCAGCTGCCTCCTGCACATCTCCCACTGGGAATGTGCCCGCAACCCAGGTACATGCCCTTGACCGGAATCGAACCTGGGACCTTTCAGTCCGCAGGCCGACGCTCTATCCACTGAGCCAAACCGGTTTCGGCTATTCAACAAAATTTATTGAGCATCTGCTTTCTTCTGGGAATTCTTGTTTGATATTATAACAGTGAACAGAAGAGTCAAAGAAATTCACTTTCATAGTTGGGGAAGGCAAATAATACATACAAAATAAATTTAAATGTTATGGGCAAAAATTATAAGAAGGCAAGGTAATAGAAAGTGATTATTCATGTGGAAAGAGGCTATTTTAAATAGAGATATCGTGGAAAACCTCTATACTTATGTGACATCTGAGAAGAGACCAGGATATATTCAAGGGATGAGTCATGCAAATATCTGGAGGCACAACATTGATAGCTGAGGAATCAGCAGAGATCATGAGGTGATAGTGTTCCTGCCAAGTTCAAGGAGTGAGCAAGGAGGCCTGTGTGGCTGGAGTGGAGTGAAGCAGGGGGACTGTAGGAGATGAGGAGGCTATAAGTCCACAGTATAGACTTGAGTGATGTGAGTTTATTGAAAGAGAATGACATAATCTTTCAAAATGATATAGCAGGCTGCTGTGTAGTAATAGACTGCTGAGAGCCAAAAGTGGAAGCAGGGAAATTGGTTAGGAGGAGATTGCATCGGGACAGGCAAAAAATGATGTAGACTCTTTTCCTTGATTTCTAATTCTTTGTCTATTAGTTTTTTTTTTTTTATCAGTTTGGTATTTTAGAAAAAACTTTTCTGTGCTGTTTTTAAGAAAGCCTTTTCTTTAGAATCTTACATCATATATATATATATATATATATATATATATATATATATATAAATATATTTTATGGATTTTTTACAGAGAGGAGGGGAAAGGGATAGAGAGTTAGAAACATCGATGAGAGAGAAAGATCGATCAGCTGCCTCCTGCACACTCCCTTCTGGTGATGTGCCTGCAACCAAGGTACATGTCTTTGACTGGAATTGAACCTGGGACTCTTGAGTCCGCAGGCTGATGCTCTATCCACTGAGCCAAACCGGTTAGGGCTAAAATATATATATTTTTATTGACTTCAGAGAGGAAGGGAGAGGGAGAGAGAGATAGAAACATTAATGAGGAGAGAAAATCATTGATTGGCTGCCTCCTGCACACTCTCTACTGGGGATGAAGCCTGCAACCCAGTCATGTGCCCTGACCGTAATCAAACCATGATTTCCTGGTTCATAGGTCAGCACTCAACCACTGAGCCACATCGGCCAGGCTCAATTTGGCATTTTGATATTCTGTGCTAAGAATGCTGTTTAATAAGAATTAGACCCTTCCTTATGTAATTCTGTGTTAAAAATGGAACAGTAAGTGGGGCTCCAATTTGCAGGTCTCATCTCTATTGATAAAACCCATGTCTAATTTCATTCTGTTTATTGCCTTAAGCTTTGCTGATTTTCAATTACATTTCTTGTTTTTGAGCAATCCAAATTAGAATGTCTTAAAACTTGACTGCTTGATAATTCTCTGTGCATTGTTTCTTCTACATGTTAAGTGGCATTGCCTGATCTGGCCTCTTTTGAAATGCGTTGGAAATATTAATAGACATTCAGTTGTTTTTATCTGTCTGCAGTCTTGGAACAAAATGGTGGTCGGTAGTTGATGTAGACCATATTGTCTGTATTTTTAATAAGTGATATTTTTAGATTATGACACTGTTCTTCCCCTCATCTTTATTATTATTATTATGTCTAGCAAATCTGTCTCTGAATTAGGAATACTAGGTTAGTTATGGGGTGGCAGGGAAACATTGCCAAACATGGTAAATTTGATTCTAGGATTTTAGACTGAATTATTATAATTAATTCATTTTCTAATTTTATTTAAGTTAGTGACAGTTCATTAATATGTTCTTATGCGTTTAAGAAGTTCAGAGAATGTTGTGATCATAATTATGTGCATTTAATGATATTAAAGTGAAATGTTTAGCTTTGAATGAATATTTTTAACAAGTTCAAAACAAAAAAGTAATTAATATTCAAATGTGAAGAGACCATTTTCCTTTATTGTGTAATATTTATAAATTTAGCTATTTTCAAGGCTCAAACACTAGCTTTTCTGGCTTAAATTGAACATATTATTCTCGTACTTGATGTGTGGGGCATGGGAGAAGGGAAATGCTTCAAGATTTTATCAATGAGATTAAACATTATCCAAAGAACTTTGGAGCTAAAAGAGCTCCATCCTCCATATTGAGGGACCAGACTCCAGCCTTACTGCACCAGCCTACCTCTCTGTGATGGCAAAGCCAGGGTCCCAGAGCGCGTTCCTGGAAGGAGCCTCTCATTGCCCTTGCTGAGTGGACAGTCCACTCAGCTATGGCCGGGTCTATGTGGCCCCTTCAGCCATCTGACCACACTGGCTGACTTTTTAAATACTTTAAAATTCAGTAACTAAGTTTATGTACAGTGATATGCAGTTATTAATCTGTCTCTTGTTTTGAGTTTTCTTTTAAAATATGTTTATTGATGTCTGAAGGGAAGGGAGAGAGAGAGAGAGAGAGAGAGAGAGAGAGAGAGAGAGAGAGAAACATCAATGATGAGAGAGAATCATTGATTGATTGGCTGCCTCCTGCACACCCACATTGGGAATCGAGCCCACAACCCAGGCATATGCCCTGACTGAGAATCGAACCGGGACCTCTGGTTCTTAGGTCGACACCCGCCGGCTGGGCCTCTTTTGAATTTTCTTTGTGCTACCAGCCATAAAAAACATAAAACTTAGTTTGTCACCTAAAAGAGATCACCTCATCCTGGTGAATTTCTGTCAAGCACTGGATAACCCTAAATTCATGTATTTAAGGTCACAATTATTAATTGAATAAATGGAAGAAATGCAGTAAAGATATAACAAATAGAATATGAATATTTAGAACACAACATATATAGTGCATTCTTTATGGCTCTACAGTAAAGCTTCTACAGGATGTAGCTGGTGTTATGCTTTATATTTATTTCTTGCTTTTCTTTGTCTTGTTATAAAACTAACATTCTGGGCAATTTAAAAATATTGCACTAGTTTTAATAAACTAGGCTCTCTTAATTCTTTTCCTACTGCCACAGTTAATTTGGGCATTGCCAGTCTGTTACTGTTAGAATTGCTATTCAACTAAAAAATGTATTATGATCTGCTCCACACATAAACATTACATTATAATGAGCTAAACATAATTGTGTTTATATCAGCAATTGTGACAGGAAAATGGCTTCTCTAATGGTAATGACTACCACGTCAACGATCATTTTATTATAAAATGTCTATTGTCTTCTCCTTGCTGCCATATCAATACTCAGAATGTGTCCATCCATTCCTAGGAGATACAGATGCCAAAAAAATCTAAATTCACTCTCCTATTCCCAGAAAAACCCTAAGTAATTAGAAAGTACAAAAAATGACAGCAGTCAAATTCTACCCCCCAAGGTGTTCTCCCCGCCCCGCACCCCCCCAACTTGCTTTAATAGGTTTATGTACTTGCTGAGGCAACTTTTGAAAACATCTTAATGGCCTCAACTATTATCGCTAAAAATACCCAACCATGTCTGCCTTTGCCCAGTGCCTGCTGGGTTACAGGTGCTTGTTGTCATTGCTGGGCCGGTCATCTCTAAGACAGGTGCACTTACAGCCTTGTCTACGTGCACAGAGGGAAAGGGAAGGGACAAGTTCGCATCACCGAACAGTCCCTTCACCTCTCAGAAATGTCACAGTGTAGGACCCTGCAGCTAGGGGCAAGATTAAAAACACAGCAGTTACAAAACCTGCTCACCCTATCAGGGAATTCACCTGTTTTCCTAACCCTTCTCTCCCGTGGATATCAACACAGCAACTACTTATCGAGCATTTGCTATGTGCAAGGTATCCAGGGATTTAAAAGGGACTGAAATAGCCCAGAAGTCTTAAGGGAGTGAGTGGGATAATAATGTGAGTACTTAAATATCTACAAGCAAAAACTCTGGAAATCACACTTGGGAAAGTGTGTCTATTGTGGCATTTAGTTTATGGCACCTACAAATGTTGACAGGAGTTCCCTTTATCGACATTTAAGCCAACACCCAATTACCCATGGTTGCAATTTTGACAATTGCAAAGGACTTGATTTGCAAGCCAACTGGTTCTTGGGTGTTGGTGGCAAGTCAGACCTCCTTAAGTCTGGAATAGCAAACTTGAGCTGGAAGAAGAAGGATCTGTGGAATAGGACAGAAAAAGGATAGGGCCCGGAAAAGGTTGAGTGGGTTTTGCAGGCAAGGAAAATAAATATCGGGGTGGCGGGGGGGGGGGGGGGGGCGGGGGAGGATCATGAGCCTGTCTCTGTAGCAAGCATGGCTCATCATCGGAGTTGACTTGTGACTAAGCAATCTGACACACTTCACAAGCAGATTTTTTTTCTTTTAATAAATGCACTCTTTTGCTTTCCTCTCATGCTCTTCAACTTGTACTTACCTTTCTTATGGCCTTTCTTCCTTTGTCTTTTCATCTTCCCGGTCTATGTCTTAGGGTCAGCATTGTTTAGCCCAACAGCCTAAGGTTTTACACACTTACCACAAATTGTCACACACAATAAAGGTTTTAGGAACTGGGACTCAACTGAGTAAAGAAACAGTACTTTTCCTGCTGAGTCATATGTGGTTCCTTTCCCTGTCTTTTTCTTAGAAAATGAAAAACTTTAATAAGTGATATTTTTAGATTATGACACTGTTCTTCCCCTCATCTTTATTAGTATTATTATGTCGAGCAAATCTGTCTTTGGATTAGCAATACTAAGATGATGGATTAGGAATTTAATGAGAGCAATCTTTCTTTTCCCCTTTATTCTTATTGAACTGTCAGATATAATCTTGCAGTTTCTAATACTTGCAGTTTAGGGAAATGTGGACTCACATGGCCAGATGGTAAGCTTGGGGCGCTTTCAAATGAAAACACAGCAGTTGGAGGAGCCCGTGGCTAGCGAAGCTCTGTAGAGAGTATTGACTCTGGGCAGTGGCCTGGGGTCCTAAGTGGTTTGAAGTCCCTTTGCTGTAGGTCATTTCTTAGGAGCCCTCATCTCTCTCTCTCTCCATGGCCAGGCTGTATCTGCTACTAATTACCCTTGAACTTTGAAGAAACTAAGCCTTACTTACTTATTCTCTGTGGTGCTGAGAAGATGTGATAGCAAATCTTTTCAAAATAACAAGAGAACTCTCAGTTTAATTGATACACGTTGGTTCCTTATTACTGTATTTTCTTTATTTTTTGTTGATATTTTTATTGATTTTTAGAGAGAGAGGGGAAGGGAGAGGGAGAGAGAGAGAGAGAGAGAGAGAGAGAGAGAGAGAGAGAAACATCTATCAATGGGCTGCCACCTGCATGTCCCCCACCGGGGATGGAGCCACAACTTGGGCATGTGTCCTGACTGGGAATTGAACCAGCAACCCTTTGGTGCATGGGACGATGCCCAGCCAACTGAATCACACCAGCCAGGGCCTTAGTACTACATTTTTTCCCACCAGCTTACACAGACCTTTGTTACTAAGCATCTTGCCACATCCATTTTTTTTCATCCAATGGTACCTTTACCAAAAAAAAATATATATCTATATATCTATCTCTATATCTATCTATATCTATATCTATATATCTATATCTATATCTATATCTATATCTATATCTATATTTATATATTTGGACTGAATGAATTCTATGGCAATTCTACAGTTGGAGCCTCTGATGCTACCTCAGCACACATATTTGTAATGCTACTTTAAGTATTTTAATATATGTCCTAACAAGCTTTGTAACCTGCAGAAGGAACACAGAAGTGTCTGCTAACGGTTGCGTTTCTCTCTCAGGAGACCTTCGAGAAGGCGAGCCTGAGCAGCAGCAGCAGCGGGGCTGCCAGCCTGAGGAGTGAGCTTTCTGAGAGCGCGGATCTGCCCCCCGAAGGGCTCCAGGCCCCCTGTGGAAGGGAAGAAGACAGGGCCTGTGACGAAATTCTGTCGGATGATACCTTCAACCTGGAAAACATCGAGAAAGGTCATTCTAGTGAAGGGCTGGCAGCACTCTGGACTCCTTTCCGTTTCAGGGCTCATGTGCTTCTTCTTTTTATTAATGTGCAGATATATACTCAGAGCTCGACGATGACTTGGACATTTCCGACAACTCCAGCAGCTCCAGTTCCAGCCCTTTGAAAGAATCTACATTCAGTAAGTGTTCTTTACCAGTTGTGGACTCCAGCAGGTAGTAGGTTGGGCGTCAGGTAAATGTCACCCCATACAGAACCCAGTGGTTTGTTTCCCAGGTGCAATGCTAATTGGCACAGGTGTGTCATCACTCTGAGCCCCCAAACCAACCAGCACTGTGGTTTTTTTGTTGCCTCAGTGGTCAAATCGTACCTCAGTTGCAGGTTAGATCTCCAGCCTCCGTCAGGCCTGGTGTGGGAGGCAATCAGCCGAAGTGTCTCTCTCACATCGATGTTTCTCTCTCTGTCTCACTCTCTCTCTAAAGATCAATGGGAAAAATATTCTTGGGTGAGGATTAAAAAAAAACAAAACCTAGAGAATAAATTAGTGTTGGTATAGACTAAGTTTTGTAAAATTTTATTTACATTAATGTAAAGGGATGTATTATTCTTAAAACACTAAAGTAACCTAAATAATTTAATTGTTTAGAACTATGAAAAAATATGTTATATAAATTCAGTCCATATATGTTAATTTAACTCTTAATTTGAAACAGTAAAGAAAACAGTCACATTGGGATATGGGAAAGAAAAATAATAGATATATTAAGATAAAATTTAAAGATGATAAGGAGAGAGAGGATTCAATTCACTCAACAAATCTGAAACTGAAAGAAAAGATGTTATAATAGAAAATGGAGAGAAAATAAAAACTCTTTTAAAAGAGTAAGTTCATGGGATATTACATCGGGTAGATAGAAATACTCTCTAAAATAAATGAAAATAATTCTTACCAATGACTGTGTGACTTCTCACCAATGACTATCTCAAAAAAGAAGGTTTAAAATAGTCTCCCTAAGGATAAAATTAGAATCCCAGGGATTTAGCTTCATTCTTTGTCCCTTTTCAAACTTAATTGGAAAATTGGTGACTAGATGTTTCAGATTTTCCAGGATAATCCCAATTTCTGACACTCTGCTCTGTTTTTCCTATAAATTTCAGACTGCTAAGGAAAAATGTCTTTTTAAAATTTTTAAAATATATCTTTCTTGATTTTAGAGAGGAAGGGAGAGGGATAGAGAGAAACACCAATGATGAGAGAGAATCATTGATCGGCTGCCTCCTGCATGCCCCCTACTGGGGATCGAGCCCACAACCCAGGCATGCACCCTTGGCCGGAATCAAACCTGGGACCCTTCAGTCCACAGGCCGACACTGTATCCACTGAGCCAAATCGGGTAGAGCCTAGGCCCTAGGGAAAATGTCTTGCTTTGTAATTGGGTAAACATGAATATTGTACTGTAAAAATATCCATGCATATTAATATGTGTAGCAGATTCCAGAAGCAGTTAATTACTGACTGTTTTAAGATGAATTAAGTGTTGTATATCTCCAGTAACAATGGCGGGAGGGTCAGTGAGAAAGAAAAAGTTGGACCCTTAAATTTGCACGTGGTAGCTTGCAGCTGGCTGTCTTGGCAAAGCTTTGGATGATTGTGACATAGATGTGTTATCGTTCTTTGTTAGCTATTAATAATGGAGTTTCTTTGCTTAGCACCTTTTCTTTATTAAAAAAGACCCTAGACAAACCTGTCAGGTAAATATTAATTTGCAACATTATATTTTAGCTGGTGCTTTCATAAATGAAGATCGTCTTTATACTGTGTACAATTTCTCAGATAATAGAATGCGGCACGTTTTAAGCAATCAACCAACCAAATAAATGATTTGCAATGGGAAACTATGTAATTATTTTTATTTTCTTGTTCCAGGCACTTTAAAGAGAAGTTTTAGTGCTTCAGGAGGAGAAAGACAATCCCAAATGAGGTATGTACACATTGAGCTCTTAGAAATACTTTTAGACTCCATGGAGTTGAGTTATTGCTGGCTAACCGGAAACCTGATAGCTAACAGTTACCCTGGGCATGTGGAAACGGAGGCTGTGAGAGCCCACCCTCCCAGAACTGATGTAGTTTACCAAGCAGCATATTGGGAAGAGTGCTAAGCTTGGACCTGGTTTTAGTCTGGCTTTGTGACCTTCAGCCAATCAGTTCATTTCTTTGAGCTCAAGGGTGGGACAGGGAGGTAGGGCAGTTGTGCTTTTATGAGATCATCTGGAACCCTGACTCCTTATATTTTGTTTTGTGTTTTTGTTTTTTTTTCACATCTCCAAGGAATAGGTTTTATCCTCATGGTCAATGTGGACCACATCACACCCACCTGTGGCCAGCGGGAAGTGGAAAGGGAGACACGCCCCTTCCTTTTAAGCACATGACCCATTTGTGCTCATCCCTTCTGCTCACATAACCATTGGCCAGAACTTTGTCATATGACCACTTCTAGCTGCAAGGGAGGATGAATATGTGTGAGGGATTCTGTTTTAAAAGGAATAAGAAATTGTTGTTTTGGGATAACTAGAAGTTTCTACAAAAGTTGATTCCTGGGCTTAGGACTAAAACAAAACTATTCAACTTGGCCTTCCGCAAGTCCCTGGCTACAGACCTTCCTGGGAGCAGTTTCCGTGGCACTGGGGGAGGCTGGTGTGAACAGAAGCCTGGTTGTGGTGGTTTTAGAAGTGACAGGGGGAAGGTGTAGAGCGATTGAAGAAAGTGAGGGGTGAGCTGGGACAGTTAGCTGGTAGGGAATGTCGATGGAAAAGGACCTTCTAGAATCTTCTGCAGGCTGAATGGGACTGAGGAGAATCAGGCCCTGGAGAGGAGAGATTTAGGATGGAAGAGAAGTGATGGTGGACAGTTGCCAAGTGGCTTGGAGCCAGAGAGGGGGCCTGGGAAAGGTGAAGTGACAACCGTTTCTCTGTGTCTGAGAAATGGAGGCAAAGATAGACTGTAGCTTAGAAAGCAGAGAACAGGGATATTAAGGGAAGTAGCACACTTGGTGGGTTTTGTTTATTAGATGATTGGATGGTCTAGATTTGAGGAGTGTGATCAACCAGGGAGAAGCAGATAAACATTTCTGAATTGATATGGACTATATTTTTTGTTATCTTGGCTAAATACCTAGAGTGACATGGTTGGAGCATATGATAGGTTTCTGCTTAACTTTTTAAGAAACTGCCAAAGTGTTTTCCGGAGGGGTTGTATCACCTTTCCATCCCCACTTTGAGAGAGATGAACTTCATGTGTATATTGAGAGGGGGTGAAGCAGATGATAGTGTTTGTGGAAATCATGCTTTGATGTGTGTATCTCTGAAACGATAAGGAGTAAGAGGGAAAATAGAACTCACTGTTCATGATGGAGGAACTCTCACAAAATATTATCTACTTTCAAATAACCATATGAATAGACATCCTTATTGTTAACATTTGTTTGATGTTTTGTGCATCAACAGAGTTAGACAAAAGCTGGGTTAATGTCTGTCAGGAAAAAGCCATTCCAAATTCAATAATTAGGACTTTATTTGCAATTTTCAACTTTAATCATTTTCAGTGATCCAAGTGATATAAAATCTTCTTCCTTTATTACTATTGCTTCCTTTATTACAAGAATTGGGAATGGGCTTGACTTTTATCAGTTTCTAGCTGGGTTTTATAGTCTCACTCGGTATATATATTGATAGTTCTAATCCAATAAGCCATAAAATTTTATTTCCATTTACAAAGAAATTATTCTGTTTGGTGGAATTTGATAATGCACACAGGGGCTTCAGCCTCTTCCATTGTCACATACACCCCAATCCTGCTAAGCTGTGGTCACTGTATCATGACCTTAAGAACATCAATTGATATTTATTACTGTGTGTTGGTACATAATAGACTATGCCCGGTCTTTTATTGCATTGTCTAGGACACAGTGCACTGCACAGAGGTTCCAATCCACAAATACCTGTAATTAATAGTTGCATGATTTTTATCTTGGCAGAAATTCTATATTTCTCACTGTACTAGGACTGAAATCTCACCTACTGGCTTGAACTTACAGCCTTTGCCATAGTCACAGCCTAAGGCCCCACTCCCTCTTTTCTTTAAGATTCTGTTGCTCAGGCAACAAGATTTTTCCATGCTTGCTTGCGTCCTGTTGCTAAGGCAACAGGGTATAGTTGGCAGGCTAGTTTATGCCATCGGATGTTTGTGGCAGCAGAGATGCCTGTGGTTCACAACTTTGATAAATCAGTGAATGCATAATTGTATTCAGGGGTGGGTGCCTGACTCTAGTCTTTGTATATAAAGATGAATATGGGCATTTGTAACCATCCAGTATCCTACACGTGGCCAGAAAGGCCCTTTTGTAATCTCAGGACCTATGGATCTTGCCTCCTTTTCTTTTCAGATATAGTGGAAGGGGAGAAGGGAGGGAGGGCAGGAGTGGTGTGAGGAGAGCGAAACATTGATGTGAGAGACACATCGATTGGTTGCCTCCCTCAGGTGCCCTGACTGGGGCTGGATCAAACCTGCAACCCAGCTATGTGCCTTTGACTGGGAATTGAACCCATGACCCTTCTGTATGCGGGGGAAACGCTCTAACCACTGAGCACACCAGCCCGGGCTGAGCTTTGCCCTCTTTGAAGTTTCTGAGGGCAGGCAGAGGCCATCCCTTTTCTTTCTTTATACATCCCCTTATCCCAGGGCTAGGGAGAGTACATTAACTGTGCAAGACTGGCGAGATTCATCTACTTTTTAAGGCTCTGGAAACATGGGCTGGAAATGGGACAGAAAAAAATAATGGGATCAAGAAAGGGCTGGTTTGGTGGGAGGGTTAGGAGGAATGGAAAAGGATAGGGAAGGAACTCACAGTTGGATGTAAAGATTTTAGCATTATTCTAGTACTTAGATGTTAGGTGGTAGGTAAGGAGTTCTAATTTTGTTATTCCTCATAACTTAGGTATATGTTGCATGCATGTATCAAGATCTCTATGATGAATATGAATAGGGTAGGGTAAGAGAATCACCAATCATGTTTATTTGAATCCCTATATGAATGCATTACTACTCAGCAAATGACTATCAGGCGCCTCATACTTGGTTGATGTTGTATATATTTTTGTTGGATTGCATTAAATTGGAGTGTGGTTCTTATAACTTGCGAGGACACAGATTTTTTTTATTTAAAAAAAAATCCAACTATTAAGAAACGGGGTCTAAATTTTAGTGGAAAAAAACAAGGTTGAAGGTTATTTATAGCTGTCCTTGGTGGGGTCTTAGGCCACTTTCCCTGGGTTGAAGGTGCTGAGACCAACTTGCAGAATGATCAGAAAATCTAGAATTTTAAGGCAGTGCAAACAAGTGATGTTGATAATACTGGAAACTTTAGGAAAGATATAATCCTTTTAAATGAAAAAAATCATCTTATCTCATAGTTTCTTCTTTAGACATCAGGGACAAAGTGTAGAAAAATAATATATCTAAAAATTAAATATTTCTTTTCAATACGAATCAATATATTCATTTTAGTGTAACAAGAAAATCACTCAAGATGCTAAGAGATTTAGGCTCCTAGTCACTAGAGCTGATAAACAACTCTGACGGGACAAGGCTCTTCTGTTGCTCAGTGGGCTGTCAGGTCCGCTCTGGGTTCAGATATGTTTATTTTCTTTTTTACTGAACTCTTGAGAGTGTCTTAGGGGGGAAAACTTTATTCATTTTTATAATCTATTTTCAAACCATAGGCTTTCAGTAAATGTTGGTCAAGTCCAAGTTGAACAAGTCCTTCTAATGACCCCTAATTCTGTTTTCAGGGACTTCACTGGGGGAGTGGTATCAAGACCAAGACCAGGTAATTTAGTGTTGACGGCAATGAAATCATGCATGCCTCCCTGAAATTCAGTGTAATGTATGTTACAGTTTCTTATCTTTCCCCCTTTTATTTCTTCAGCTTTGCTGCCTCTTGACCTGCTTCTGAAAGTGCCACCCCTCATGCTCAGGGCCCACATTAAGGAGGTAGAGGCCGAGCTAGTGAAGGGGTGGCAGTCCCACAGCCTCCCCACTGTGATCCTCCGCAATCTCAAAGATCATGGTAGTACTTATTAGATCAAGTTCATGTCAAGCGCACAAAGAGTGAACACAGAATTCTAGTTGGGCCTGAAATGTCTGAATGATGCTTGGGAGGTAATTTTAATTCAAACAGCAGAGGAATCTTGTTTTGTCTATCATTATTTGGCATTTAAGAATATCAAAATGCTTTCTGTGTTCACTTATTTGATGTAAATATGGGCTGTTTTTTTTAAAAATTTGCATTTCTGCTTTGGTGGGAATAGTAACCAGTTGAACTATTGGTGCTTAAAGTGCATACATACGAGAAAAAAAATATAGTAGCTATATTTTGCATACATGTTTCTATAAGCTCTAGACCTATATGATACAGGAGACTAAAGCACATTTTTTTTCTCTCTCCTCTACTCTGATACAGATAGTTCTTTTTAATTATTTGTATTTGATTAAAACAATATTGTATCACATTGTTTCCTTAATAGTCTAATAATTATGGATTCTTAAAATAAATATAACTATTTACAATAATGGTTTGAAGGGGGGAAAAGAGTTTCTGATTTCCATTAAGGAGGACCGAAGTACAACGGTAATGGTAAAATTGTCAGCTAAACCTGGACAGTTCAGGAAAAAGTTTAGTGATTGCGCTTTTAACATGAGTAGGAGTATATGACTCAAGTATAAAGTTCTGTTTGACTACTTTGGTTAATTTGGAGTTATTGCTTAATGCTATTTTCACTTTAACTTCCTTAATTCACATGTTTTTGTAGTGTTAACACATGTAGTGAACAAAGGTGATGTGAATTGATTTCCTGTAATATTAGTCCATCTCTCTGTATTTATTAGAGTTACTTTGAACAGTTTTTGAAACTTTGGGGCTATTTACACTGTCAACATAGATGCAAAAAAGGATGGTTTTGTTATTAAGATGCCCAAAGCTCTCATGTTGACTGTGCTCCTCTGCTCCTACTATTTTGGCATAGGGTAAGTTCATAGCATCATTGTGAAGCTAAAACAGACATTGTTGATTAATTTTTTAACAGCAAGAGCAGATCATACACACACACACACACATGTAAATGACTCACAGTTCTGTTGTGACCCATAACAGGGATTCCTTTTCTTAAAGGGCATGATTCCTTTTCCTAAAGGTCAGATTAAGATTTGACTTGATGTCAGTGAAATTGATCAGATCTTTGGACCTCTTTTAACACAGTTTACATGTAACATACTGTTTGTTATACTGTTCAATTTTTAAAATATTCACTGATTCATATATATGTTTTAATTTAAAACAGAATATGGTATAGCATGTGTGAGGTTGTCAGTGAATGCTAAAGTTTACCCATAAAGGAGATTAATAATCTAGAACACATTCATGCATATGACAGTTGGAGTTACAACTTATGGTAGTAGGTGGTAGGTTTCTATTTTCCAGTGGAAAAAAAATTCTGTATATTTTCCATCCTAAAACAATTGGTACCAGCCCCACCCTCATCTGCAAATCATGCCCCTCTCCAGTTGTCCCCTCTGTATCTCTATCCTAACTCAGAGAATAAAAAGGCAGAGACACTGTTGCTCTGGTTATACTTTAGGTTTTTGTTACCCAGAATAGGTATAGCACTGGAATGTGTGAATGATTTATTTTAAAAAACAACAACAAGCAGATCATATTAGTAGTTCATTTATTTAAAATTTGATTTCATTTTCTTGGATAAAAAGAAACATACTGGAAATTATGTATAACCAACAGCTACAGCTCTGTATTACCTAAATGTTCTAGAAAAAATGGTCAGGGAGGGGATTTATGTCAAAGCCTGGGTATGCCCCCAGGACTATAACTAGTATGTGAACATCATTTTCTATGGGCTCTGGCAGAACAAAGGGTGAGAACTATTATTTTAGAGTCCCACGTGGCTGAGTTGTAATAAGATCCTGCCTACATTGTACTCCTAAAATGTGGACTTCTAGGTCCATATTGTGATGATACAGCAGAATCAAAACTCCTGTAGAACAAATAACTCTGGAACCATTTCAGGTGAACACAATGACAATGAAAAGTTTTACAACGTATATTTATATTAATTTCAGAGAGGAAGGGAAGAGAGAGAGTTAGAAACATCAATGATGATTGTTGCCTCCTGCACGCTCCACACTGGGGATTGAGCCTCAACCCGAGCATGTGCCCTGACCAGAAATCAAACCATGACCTCCTGGTTCATAAGTCGATGCTCAACCACTGAGCCACACTGGCCAGGCTTATTCTTTCTTTTTATGCTAATTAGATTGTGTAAATGTTTTATAGACTTTCTTTAGGTTAGATAATAGACTATAGTTCTCTGCTAATAGAAATAAAAATTTAGGAATTCCCATGGTGCATAGGTGAAAATACTAACAATAATTAACATGGAATCAATGGATGAATAAAAATTTTAAACATGTTGATTATTTTAGCTCTGCTTCCCTAACTTTAGTCACTTATAGATTTTCATTGCACAGCTGACCATACCTGAGTACCATCTGCACTACTATTTTTCTGATATTTTTTAAATTTTTTGAGAGGAACATTAAATTTGATTTTAAATTATAGTTTATATTTAATATTATTTTGTATTAGTTTCCAGTGTACAGCATAGTGGTTAGATAATCATAAACTTTGCAATGTGTGCCCTTCCTCCCTTCCCCCCTCTGATATTTCCAGTACCCACCTGGCACCATACATAGTTTTGACTGGATTGACACTGATATTTTCTCTCCCTTGCTCAGTTCTCATTTCCTTTTTTTTTTTTTTTAATATATTTTATTGATTTTTCACAGAGAGGAAGGGAGAGAGATAGAGAGTTAGAAATATCGATGAGAGAGAAACATCGATCAGCCGCCTCCTGCACATCTCCCACTGGGGATGTGCCCGCAACCCAGGTACATGTCCCTGACCGGAATCGAACCTGGGACCCTTCAGTCCGCAGGCCGACGCTCCATCCACTGAGCCAAACCGGTTTCGGCTCAGTTCTCATTTTCATCAGCATTAGTAGGCACCAAATTGATGTATGGAGATTCTTATTCTCTGTGTTTTGACTAGAAATTGTCACTTCATGATATCTGGGCTCTTAATTTTGTTCTCTTACTAGGTGACAGAGAATCTATTTTTATACTTATCTTTTGCTCATAATGATCTGATCTAAAGAAAATAGTCAGTGTCGCTCCCAAATATTCCAGAGAGTACAGCTAATACTCTCTTCTAATGAGCAACCATTCAAATTAGTAGCTTACGTTCAAATTAGTCATTCACAATAGGTACTTAATACTAAATTTCACAATTGCAAAAATGATTCTGAGTCCATGCCTTCTCTCATTTTACTGCATAACAATTCTTTTAGCATAGAAAAATGTGCTCCCCAGATTTTAATCAAAACTTATAATACTAGTTTATACTATGCAATTTGGCATATAATTATATACTTCCTATATTGCTTGTTGGGATTTGGTTATATTAGCTCTACCTTCCAACCAGATTATAAGTGTCTTTAGTAAAGTTTGCATATATTTGGATCATTTCCTCTGAGATCAGGCCCTTGAAAACTTACTGAGTGACTGATGCAGACCTACCCTCTATCCATCCTTGTCTATCCTTGCTAATGGGAACAGCTGCATAGTAATCTTATGATTACTTCAAGGATGAAAACAATGATATTTTAATGTTAGACTTCAGATTGTAGAAAGGGTAGGTGACATTTCCTTTGCCACCGATAATTTGCTTCCTACTTCTTCCTGCCAAGTGAGGCAGTGAAGGAGTATAGACCAGGTCCCAGAAGGATGCTGCCAGAGATAAAGATTTTCTTTGTCATATTCTTTGTAGGATAATGTCTTTCCAAAGAGGTACTCAGACTCACAAAAGTTACCTATGGTCCCAATCCAAGACCAGGTGCCAACTGCAAATCAACTGTTCAGTGGCAGCTCACATCCCGTCCTGAGGGTTTCTGCTCTGGGGGAAAGGCCAAGCTACACCCCCTCTGGTAGGAGGAAAGGGAGGTCAGTGTGGCTTGGGTGATGGGGGTAGCACTCTGTTCAAAATAGCTGAGTCAATACAAAAGCCAGGCTCTCAAGTTCCAAATTGGCATTATTCATTATTTTAATAAAATTAAAAAAATAGTTTCGGAGTATATTCACCTATCCTTTTAGTTATCATCATACTAGTATAGTTACTTGAGTATTGAGGACAGAGACAAGTCAGTCAAGACTAATGACAAGGGGCCTCTTTCTTCTAGCTGGGCCACCTGCCTGCCCTCCTGTACATCCGGGACCTCACCCATGCTTGACTAACATTCCCCACTATGGACTCCATAGATTATTGGGGATGCTGTAGATAGTGAGTTATGTAAATAATTTATGTAAATAATTTTTTCAAACCATATTGGAATGCAAAAGCACAATTCTTAGAGTTATTCTTTAGCAAGTGTTCCAGTTTTATTTAATCTATTAATGATGGAACCAGATGGAGAATAAAAGAGCTGGTTCCAAGAGCATTTAAGGAGCAGGGCTTAATATAGTCAGTCAAGAAAGAAAAGCCGAAATAACATTGCTAAATTAAGCTTAAGACTGGTGAAGTTTCTATAGAGGAATTAAACCATGTGTGTTTGTGATTAACTTCTTGTTTGGCCTATGAAGTCATACCAATAGGTCAGTTTCTGCAGGTAAATCCCTAACACTACAGGCTGTAAACTACATGCACCTCTATCGGTGTGGATTGTTAGTTAAATATACTGAGACGTTACCCAAAAGTGTTAGGTTAAGATCAAGTGAGGTTAGGAAATGATCTAACATGATGCCAGAGAATTAATCAATGATCATTTTGCCTAGTCTTTCCATGATTGGGATAAATTTTTCTTGTTCAGGTAATTGAATGGGGTTGGGGGCATCTTTTCTTTCTGTTTTTTTTTTTTTTTTTTAATTTTTTTTGATTGATTAGCCTTTGGATTCTCAATGCTGAACATAGTGTGGTTTTCACACCACAATATTTTATTCTTGAGAATTTGGGCTTCATCAATCGAGTTGACTTTCAGAGAAAAAAATAGTTCCCTTTAGCAGGAATAAATGAGTCAGCATGACTTGGTTAGTCATTGTAGCATTGCATAAGAAATAACTAAGTGAGAAGAGTCAGGCTGTATAGACCAGACCAAATGCATATGTTATTTTTAGTCCAAAAATTCAGGAATAAAATTTAACTTTCTGTATTTTCCCAACACTGACCTTAATTGTTATATTGAGCTCCCTTCCAGATATCAGAAAACATGGTCAAGTACCCGAAATCTAAGTGTCAATGTGTTGGTGATTTCTTAATTATATCAGGTTCACAGTCAGACAAACCGAGGATTGCCCTTCTCTCTCTCCTTCCCGGGGTGATATTTTTATGCCAAGGATTTAATTGGCGTCATGGTACTGGGGCTTTGAGACCACCTGTGCTGGGGTCTGATCTGATTATCGAGCGTGGTTACTCTTTCGCATTGGCATCCAGGGACGTGACACAGCCCCTCCTGACTTCCCGTGACAGTCCATGTTTCCACGGTGGCTGTGGAATGAAGGCAAGACCTTTGTAGGGAAAGCTCTCGCCCTGTTGGCTTCCCTTTTCCAGGGGCTGGGAGGTTAGTCTGACATTTCTGGGCCTGGAGATTTGAGATCTCAGCACAGCCTCTTTGTCTCTGACACCCCAGGGAGCTATCTCTGCGGCCCCTCCCAACCCGTGCCATTGCCGATGATGCAGGTAAGTTCTGCATGACCAGGGCCTCTCAGAGTTCCCCTTGGGAACCAGCACCCAGTCTTGCCCTCCTGAACCCCCAAACTCAAAGACAATTCCATCAACCAATTCTTTCCTCCTTTCTGCTCCCACCCAGACTTCATCTAAGGTGAGCTGTAATTTGAGTCTCTTCTGAGGCTTTCTTTTCTCCTTTTCTCTGTATCCTCCCTCCTCAGAGAATCTTTATGTCATTCAGGAAGGGTGGGAAAATGAGTTTATTCAGCAATTATTCTTTTGAATCTCTCTGACTTCTGCTTAGACAGATTATTATTTTTTTAAGCCCAGGAATGTACTTGCTCTTTTCCTTGGTTCCTCTTTGCCACTCCATCCTGGGGAAATGCTGGTCGCACTCTGCTTGCTCATCAAGGGGAGTTCATGAGGTGGAAAGGGAGTGTGGGAAATAATACAACGGAACATTTTCGACAGCCTCTTATCATGTGTATTGTGTAGTCATTTCTACGAACTTTGACTTTAAAAATATTGAGGTTATAGTTTATATTTTGCAGAATAACTAAAGAGGTAGCAAGTTTAGAATTGGGGACCCCCTACCTAGGAGAGAGAGAGAGAGCAGGATGAAATGCATTACATCAATGCAACTAAGTCAGAATTTAAGAGCGAAGGGCTTCAAAGCAGCCTTGCTTCTTTGGCCTTCAAACAGCTCCTATGGTTCAAATGCAAGGGGGTTGAAGGGAGCCTGATCACTCAGAGGGTGAAAGAAGCTGAGACTTTGATGTAGCTCCTGCCATTTTGTGGGAAATCCCACCAGGTATGGCTTTAGGGGGACTTGGCCCTACTTGCAAGCACTCCCTGTTGGTCTATGATGGGAAGATTCCGTGCCCAAGCTCCCGGTCTTCTCTCTCACTTCCCTCTCCCTTTCCACCAGATGTTCTCTCTCAGTGACTGGAGCCCATACTTTCGCACCCTCCTTGGCTCCTGTTCCCCCCAGACAGTCACACATGCCAGTCCAAGCCAAGCCTCTGACTTCAACTCTAGGCCTCTTCTCATGAGATCACCTTCCCTGAAATACAGTGTCCCGCATGGCTCCTCGCCATCATATATGGTCCCTGGCTATCTCACCAGCCGTACCCACACCTCCTCATTGTACTGCACGTTGGGTAAACTGGACACTAGCTGCTCTCCGGAGGTGGCCCCACTTAGCTGACTCCTGTCCTTTGCTGGAAATGTTTCTTCTACTCAGAAGCTTTCACTCAAGTCCACCTTCCCTCATACCAAAGCCTCCTCATTCTACATGGGCTTCACAAAAGGAACCTTTTTATAACTCTTCGCCCTCCATTCCACGGTTGTTTGGGTGAACTTCCCATGGTCCTTTGTTCAACTTCTAAGCACAGAAGTTGATTGTTGAATATTTGTAGATTTGAACTACAATTCAGTTACTTCATTTCATCTTACTTAAAAGTGAAGGAAAGAAACCAGAGTGAATCTGTCCACCATACTTAAATGTAAAAGGTCGTATTGTCTTTTAACGGAGAAGTTGGTCCAAAAGAGCGAAGCCCGTGTATGTTTCAGCCCCATTCACAAAGGGAAAATATTTTTCACTTCTTCAGGGAGCTCCTGCCTGAAACTTTCTATCCTCCAGTTGTTCAAAAATTGCTGACTCTCAGCAGAGAGAATTCAGGAAAATAGTAGGTTGATACTATATCTTGGTCAACTGGGGGAATACAATGTAATCCATCTTTTGCTCAGTTTATAGCAATTAACAGCTTGCACTGTGAGCTGTAGTTTTAATAGAGTGGAGCCCTAACTGGTTTGGCTCAGTGGATAGAGTGTCGGCCTGCGGACTGAAGGGTCCCAGGTTCGATTCCGGTCAAGGGCATGTACCTTGGTTGCGGGCACATCCCCAGTAGGGGGTATGCAGGAGGCAGCTGATCGATGTTTCTCTCTCATCGATGTTTCTAACTCTCTATCCCTCTCCCTTCTTCTCTGTAAAAAAATCAATAAAAAAATATATAAAATAAATAAATAGATTGGGTGTATAGTGTAAATCAAGTCTCAGAGAACAGGGATGGGCCATGACTGACCTGGTATTGTAACGTGCCAGGACCTAATCAAGCAGAAGATAGTGCACGGCACAGGTGACAAAGGCCTAATGCTTTTTGCGTGAATAGTTAGGATGCATAGTGTTTTCAGTGTACTGATCTGAAAGATTTATTGAGAGAGAATGCTTTAAATCTCAAAATGATATGGCTAACATTTGCCATGAACCTGGTAGTTATTCATATTTAAATAAGAAATACAGGTTTTGAAAGGTATCTATTTGGATTTTTATCCCTTTTTGTTTTCCTAAAATTATTAAGAGCTTAAGTATACATTTTGGGGTGAGGGAATATAGGAAATTATGAAGATTTGATCATGTAGAAAAGAATAATAGTTCTCATACCCAGAATTAGCCGAAGTTGTTCAGGAAATCAAGAGAGTTTGCAAATGTTATAGCTAGACTCCCTCTTATTATTTCCAGTCTCAAAGTTCCTTTTTCTCTCCAGCCATAACTCACATCTCAGTAAATTTTCCAGAGCACACCAGGAGTGCTGAACTGGTCATGGGGTCCTGCTTTGCCATGATACAGCAGCAGCAGGTACCCGAGCGACTGTTCTCGTGGTACCTGAGACTAAACATTACCTTTAATCTAGGTGATGGAGTGGGAAATAACTTTAAATTGAAAAAAAGCAGCAGATTACGTGATAATGCTTTTAATATATAAAATGCAATAAAAGGATTAGTATTCAGAATATGTAAAGAGCACTTACAAACAAATAAGAAAACAACAACAACACCACATGGGACACAAATAGGAAATTCACCAAAGAAGTATAATAACCTCGTTGCCTTCAGATACACACACACACACACACACACACACACACTCCTAGAATCGGATTGGTAGAATTGAGAAATATAATATATAATGTTGATCACGTTATAGATAAATGGATTCTCTTCTGATCAGAGTGAAAGTTGAGTTAGCCACTTCAAAATGTATTTGTTAAAATAAGAAATATGTATACATGAAGGCCCAACTAGTATTTAATTTCTCCTCAACTTCCCTGAAAGACCTTTTGTAATTATGGACAACGAGACATGTGCATGTACACACTGTGGCATCACTTATAAGCATGAGAAATTGAAAGCAAACTCAGTACCCATCAAGACAGAGGTGACACCCTAGCGGTTTGGCTCAGTGGATAGAACATTGGTCTGCAGACTGAAGGGTCTTGGGTTTGAGTCCAGTCAAGGGCACATACCTCTGTTGCAGGCTCCTCCCCAGCCCGGGCCCTGGTTGGGACTTGTGCAGGAGGCAACCAATCGATGTGTCTCTCTCACATTGATGTTTCTCTTTGTTTTCCCCTAAAAATAAATGGAAAAATATCCTTGGGTGAGGATTAACCAAAAAACCCCCACAAGACAGAGGTGGCTAAGTAAACTGTGCTGCATGCAGAGTGCTCAGTGCTACTCAACAGTGGGTATGAAGAATGAGCCAGAACTCTGTGTTGGCAAAAAGAATCTCCATGCCAGACTGAATGAGAAAAAATCGAACAAGTCTTATGATGTATCACCATGTATTTTTAAAAAGAGAAAGAATTCATAAGCTAATGCTGTAGATTTTCTACAATAGTAGTTCTCAAAATCTTTTGGCAATGACCCTCAATAAGAAACACATTTTATATCTTGAATGAGTGAACTCTTGCTACATGCAGTGCACTCTGAAAGTTTTCTATCCTGTTCCACTTCATTCCATCCCATTTTTCAAAATGCTGGTCATGGCCCAATAAACTCGTTTCAGGATCAACCACAGTTTGAAAAATACTGTTGTGACGTTAAAGCTTATGTATGTAAATGGAGGGAAAAGTGACTTGGCAACACACCAAGCTGATAGCAGAGGCTACCTCTGGGGAGGAGGCTGATGGGTGGTGGTTCCAGGGGGTCTCCTGCTCTTCTGTAATACTTAGGTTGTTAATATGTTTGTTTGCTTGTTTTACAAGGGACATGTGTAATTAGACATTTTTAATTTATTTTTTAGAGAGTAAGCAATCAAAACTACTTTCCAAAGACAAGGATCTATGGACTTGAGGGAGAATAGTCAAAGGTTCTTAAGAAAAACAAGTTTACGTTATTTTGCGTAATTGAGTAATTCAGAAGATGGGCATTCTAGCTAACCATCTCTGTTTTTGTATCTAGGGCCACAGATGAGCACATTCTTTTTTTTTTTTTTCTGCTTTTTTTTTTAAAAATATTTTTTTTATTGATTAAGATATTACATATGTGTCCTTATACCCACGTTACCCCCTACCTGCCCCCCACCGGCTCATGCCCTCACCCCCCCCCCCCCCCCCCGTTGTCTGTGTCCATTGGTTAGACCTATATGCTTGCATGTAAGTCCTTTGGTTGATCTTTCCCCCTTACCCCCACCTTCCCCTACCTTCCCTCCAAGGCCCGACAGTCCAATCAATGCCTCTCCGTCTCTGAATCAGTCCTTGTTCATCAATTTATGATGTTCATTATATTCCACAAATGAGTGAGATCATGTGGTATTTATCCTTCTCTGACTGGCTTAGTTCACTTAGCATAATGCTCTCTAGTTCCATCCATGCTGTGGCAAATGGTAAGAGTTCCTTTTTCTTCTTCCTCTTCTTAAAGAATACCTTTCAGCATTTCATATAATGCTGGTTTGGTGGTGGTGAACTCCTTTAGCTTTTTCTTATCTGTGAAGCTCTTTATCTGACCTTCAATTCTGAATGATAGCTTTGCTGGATAAAGTAATCTTGGTTGTAGGTTCTTGCTATTCATCGCTTTGAATATTTCTTGCCACTCTCTTCTGGCCTGCATGGTTTCTGTTGAGAAATCAGCTGACAGTCGTATGGGTACTCCCTTGTAGGTAACTGTGTTTCTTTCTCTTGCTGCTTTTAAGATTCTCTCTTTGTCTTTTGCTCTTGGCATTTTAATTATGATGTGTCTTGGTGTGGTCCTCTTTGGATTCCTTTTGTTTGGGGTTCTCTGCGCTTCCTGGACTTGGAAGTCTATTTCTTTCACCAGGTAGGGGAAGTTTTCTGTCATTATTTCTTCAAATAGGTTTTCAATATCTTGCCCTCTCTCTTCTTCTGGTACCCCTATAATTCTGATGTTGGTACACTTGAAGTTGTCCCAGAGGCTCCTTACACTATCTTTGTATTTTTGGATTCTTTTTTCATTTTGCTTTTCCAGTTGGGTGTTTTTTGCTTCTTCATATTTCAAATCTTTGACTTGATTCTTGTGATCCTCTGGTCTGCTGTTGGGAGTCTGTATAATATTCTTTATTTCAGTCAGTGTATGCTTAATTTCTAGTTGGTCCTTTATCACAACATCGAGAGTCTCACTAGATTTCTTGGGGATCTCACTACATTTATCGGCAGTTTCCATAAAATTCTTGAAAAATCTTAGAAACGTGGTTTTGAACTCTATATCCAGTCGTTTGCTGTCCTCCATTTCTGTCATTTGTGACCTGTTTCTTTGTCTTCGAATTTTGTCTGCTTCCCTGTGTTGGTAGAGTGGTTTTGTGTGCTAGGTGTCCTACAGGGCCCAGTGGCTCAGCCTCCCCAGTTACCTGAGGTGGACACTCTTGGTGCACCCCCTTGTGGGCTTTGTGCACAGTCTTGTTGTAGTTATGCCTTGATTGTTTTAGGTGTCACTGGGAGGAACTGACCTCCAGGCCAATTGTCAGTGGGAATCAGCTGTGCCCAAGTGGGAGAACTTCTGTGCTGAAGACACCCTTCTGGGGCAAGACTTGCTTCAGTGGGGCTTTGGCGCTCACTGAGTCTGCCCCCTGAGTGTGTTCCTTATGAATCTGAGGAGTTGTAATCTGGATGGTCCCACTCTGACCACTGGGTACACTGGCTCTTGGATCTAAGGAGGTGCTAATTAAGCCTCTTCCTGAGGTTACCCAGCAGGAGATATGAAGAGATATGCAGATTCCCCTTCCTTTTTGGGGAGTTTGGAGGTGCCCAGATGAGGCCCAGCTGTGAAACAATGCAAGCTGCTGTGGGGCCTTGGGCCTTCTCTTGGAAGTTCTGGGTCTGTCTGGCCCAGCTGCAATTTGTTAGGTAATTTTCAGTTAGCAAAGGACCCAGGCATTCATATGCAAAAGTCTTTGCAGCAGCCTGGATGGGGCGGGGTCTCGGAATCAACAGGGCGGAGCAAGCAGCTATGGCTGATTCTCAGCCCTGCCCTAAGGGGCCGTGCGTCTCAGTGTCCCGGTAATCGCTGCCAGCACCTCTGAGGGAAAGCCCCCCTCAAGTCCTGAGTTCTGCCTGCTGCCAGACAGTCCAGTTTCTCCCCGTATGAGCCCTGGGACCCCAGAGATTTCCCGGAACCGGAGTTCAGAGCAGTCGGGAGCTTGTGACTCCCTCCCGATTCAAAAAGACAGCCGCGTCCTCAGGTGCCAGCCCCTTTCCCCGCGCGCCGGAGCCTCCGTACCTCTGCACTTTACTTTCGTAGCTCCTCTGAGTCTGTGTGTTCTTCTCTCTCCTTCTAGTTGTAGAATTTCCACTCAGCCAGCCTTCCTGTGGTTCTGGATGATGACCGTTCTGTCTTTTAGTTGTATTTTTGAAGTTGTTGTCGGAGGCAGCAATTTCCGGTGTTTTCCTATGCCGCCATCTTGGTTTCTCTCCTGAGCACATTCTTGTGGCAAGGTAGAGTCAAACCCATGTGACATCCCACTCAAAATGTCATCACAAATCTAAGAACACTCTGCCAGGCTGGGAGATTGTAACTCGTTTCCTAGAAGTATGAAGTCCACATATCAAAAACATAAAGTGGGCAACATAAAAATGATCAAGAACTAAGCTGTTTAGTTTATGAAAATGCCAAGTTAATATTCCTGGTGCAACATCAACTTGGCCACATTACATGGTCTCTAATTTTTGCTATGGGTCTAGACCAGTGGTCAGCAAACTGCGGCTCGGCAAACCATGGCTCGCGAGCCACATGCGGCTCTTTGGCCCCTTGAGTGTGGCTCTTCCACAAAATACCGACTTCTGCGCATGGGCCACGAAGTTTCAATCGCACTGTATGTACGCGCCCGCATGTGGTAATTTGTGGAAGAGCCACACTCAAGGGGCCAAAGAGCTGCATGTGGCTCGCGAGCCACAGTTTGCCGACCACGGGACAAACAGTTGCGTTTTCACAATTGTTTCGGCAAGAAACCACCACTGGAGAAAATATGGCACATGTACTCTCAGTCATCTCTGCAGGCTGTAGCTCCAGCTCTCTGTTTTCTGTTTTAGAGCTATCTTAATTCTTTCTGATTTACCTTCACCTTTTTACCCCAAGAGTAATTTATGAAACTTCATTCTAATGGTCAAGTAATTAGTGCTTAAAAGGAGTTAGACACAGTTTTTAGGGAAGATAGATCCTTTAAATTTTAAACATTTAAACAAAGTATTAAATGCAGATGAACTAGAACTAGATTGTTTCTTGCATGAATGTCTTAATTAACTCAATAAAGATACCCATAAAGAAAATAGTATTTGACACCAACCTTGCCTAAAACTGTGAAAGTAGTGTAGCTCTATGATGAGAATTTGGGATAAATTATAAATGTGTCCTATTGAGACCTGGACAGAAATCCAGGTGAAAATTATAATTTGTAATAATCAAGAGTTTGAAAGTTACTTAATTTGAACTTTTGTTACTTAGAATTTTTTTATTGGGGGGATTTTTTTCCTCTCTCTGTAAGATTGTCTATTCAGTGTTTGCATAAATGAATTAAACACTTAAAAACATGATATTCGCTGGGGGAATGTCAAGGGGGGAAAAATAGGAGACATATGTAATACTCTTTGTAATACTTTAAGCAATAATAATAATAATAATAATAATAAAAGAAAACAAAAAAACATGATATTTTCTTAACTGCACATATCTGAATCCCAGCTTTTCAATGGCTGCCACTGACTCCTGGTGGCAGCCTCATGTAATTGCAGGCAAAATTCCAAGAGATAACTGGTCTTCCAGATGTTAGAAAGTAGAAGTCCGAGAAGTAAAAGGAAGAACTTGTGCATCTCCTATTATAAAATATTGAAGTGTTACAAGGTCCCTACATATTGTCTCATTGGTAGGATGAAGGTCTTTGCTTAACTTTTATTTCAGAATTTTACCCCATTTTCTACTAATAATCACTTTTAAGAGAGACAACCAGGGTCTTGACTAACTGAAAACGTATCATCCACAGCATCTGCAGGCATCGCTGTATCCCAGAGGAAAGTCCGTCAGATCAGTGATCCCATTCAGCAGATCTTAATTCAGCTGCACAAAATCATCTACATCACGCAGGTCAGTGTTTTGGCCTTTCATTTCCTCCTCATCTTAAATATAAATCTGCTGCTAATATTGCTTTACAGACTTCGTGGAACGTTTAGTTGAGTGAGTACTTGTTTTTATCCTCCCCAGCTACAAATATCTGGGGACATTATGGCTTAGCAGCAGAGCTAGGGAGATAGAATAAAGAAAGCAAACATGGCTGGTTTTCCCTGTGACCTCCTCCCTGCTCTTTCACTGTTAGTGCCCAACCCAAACCAAACTTCAGTGCGAATGTGCCGTCAGTGTGGGGTGAAAGTGAGGACCGAGATGGGCTTTTGAAACAGCTTTACTGCAGGCAGGAAAGAGGAAAGTAATGTCCAACCACAAATCCTGAGGATGCTGGCTTAAAACCAGGACATCTCAGAGAAATGTAAACTGTAAGCACAGAAAATGCAGGATTGTGAAAACTCCCTTTTTCTAAACCTCAGCAACTGTCTGGCCCCGGGGAAGCGAGCACTGTTTAAAAATGGCTACCATGTACTTACAGAAGTGTGTCTGGCTTGGTTTGTCTACTAAGGAGAGGAAGAGAAATCTAGAAAATAAAGGAGGAGCAGAGAGGGGAGTCACTACTTAAAGTCCCGAGGCAGAGCACACAAAAGGGACAGAATAGAAGGGGACATCCCAGCCTGGGCTGAGGTCTGGACCGCCCTGGAAAGGTCAGAGAAGTCCACGGAGGTGCTGTTCTAGGGAAACTCGCAGGGCAGCCTCCCTCAGGGGGTTGGGGTGAGCCACCGATGAGGAGGTGTCCTACCATGGAACTTGCTGGAAATCAGCACGTGAGCATGGCGTGATGGGGAGTGCCCTCTACAGGACCAGGAGGCTGCCCACGGGTAGGTGCCGCCCCAGGGACTCTCTGGGAAGCCACCTGCAGGGTTGAATCTGGCTGGGGGGACCCCATTGCTCTGACTGCTTCATGCTAAAGGCCCGGGGCAAGGCAGGAGCATCCCTGGGAGCAGGGACAAGCTCCGCCCTCCTCCACTGTCTTTTCAGTGCATCCCTTCAGCGCCCTCTCTGATACAGCTGACCATCCTGCCAGCTGGCAGGGGAGAAGTAGTCCAGTATCCCAAGCAGGGCTGTGAAGGGTGTATTTGGAGCTAAGAAGCAATAAATTGACAGCTGGCACATATAACCTGGGGGAAGCGGGCAGACATGGGAGACCTTTCTCTGGGACCTCCCCATCTACAAGTTCTCAATAGGAGGATGGGGGTGGGGGACTTGGTTAATAAATCAAATATAATGTGCCACATCTCTATTGAGTACAGATATTATATTCAAAATTGCGTTTCCACTTAAATACTGACATAGATATATGGGGAAAGCATTCTTAACTTCAGTGTTATGGAAATAGCTTTAAATAGCTTATTGGTTGCCTCAATGATTAACTCATAAATTGAGAGAAAATATCCTTTGAAATTTAAATACAGTGTTCATATGCCTGTCTTGCTAATTTATATATAATAAAAAACTTTTTAATGGATGTATTCTATAACTTTATTAGATTTCAACCTATTTTAAAGCAAGAATGAAACTATTAAGATGATCTTACCATTATACTCTCACACTGCCAGCATAACAAATGGTTTCACATTTTTTTGGCAAGATGGCATTCCTTGCTGTAAGTTCAGATATAACCATTGTGGTTTTTTAAATTGCATTTCCAGGACCCTTTAAAGTTTATGACGTTGCACATAGTAAGGAATGATTCCTCTTTGGGGAACTTTACATTACAGGGCTAACTAAAGTCAATGCCTTTCAAACACAGGAGACAAAGACAAGTCTAACCATTATACTAGTGAATTTGCTGGAGGTTTAAGACCAAGATCACTTTCTCTCTCTCTGCCAATTGCTCAAAGTAAAATGGAATTGACAAGACAAAATGAATCAACAAAAAAAATCTTCTTGTCCACACATTTATTTACTAGTCAAACTCTCAGACTTCTGCTGTGGAGGCCAACCCGGATTGCAGGGCCGGGCCGGTCCCTCCTGACAGCCAGCAGATGACCTGACAGGGGAAACGGTTCACTTTTGGCTGGAGGTGGCCTTTTCTCTCCAGTTTCCATGGAGACAGATCTGTAGAAATCATCCAAGAGCAACTATTTTAAAAGGCAGGATGTTAAAATCCTTACCCTGCCTTCACTGATTTGACATGTTTTAATCAACGCTGAGATGTAATCTTAAGACCAAAAAGCTGAGAATGAAATCAGTGGTTCATTTCCATCGCTGGAAGCCAAAGTCAATCTCTGGGTATATCAGGTGACCAAGTACATATGTTACCTTTTAGCTGAGTCTCTGTGTGTTTTCCCTTAGGTAAGACCTGCCTAGCCAACATCAGCTTTGGATGTAACTCAGCATTTAGGGTTTGGTTGTTTTGTTAAATAAATGCTTTGAAAATTAGCATAGAGCTACTTTCAAGAATTAAACATCTGTCTCCCAGAGAACAGACAGGCAGTTTGGCCAGAGCTGCTTTGCATTTTGCATCTCTATCTTATCAACCACAAACGTTGCCAACAGAACAAAAATATCTGGTTGGGAAGAGCACTGTGCCGTCCTCAGATGCAAGTTGCACTATGGACTGTGAAACATACTGCCTTTCCCATAAGTGATGACGGATGGAAAGAGAACCATCCACACCCTCGCAGCTGGATCTTCTGGGTCCTAATGGCGAGGGCAACAGGTTAAATAGAATTTAGGGTAACACTGTGTTTCTCAAACGAACTCAGGCTTGCAGGGTTTGTAAATTCTAAGAGAAAGTCTTACATTCTGTGTATTTATTTTGATGATAATCTTGGCACATTTTACTTTAGCATTTAGAGAAATCTCTTAAAGCAGTAATATGTCAGAATAGGGTTTTTATTATGGAAAAGATATTAAGTCACTATCAGATGGAGCCCCACGGACTCCAAATGGTCTGCCGATGTATTCTTGGAGATACTAGAGAATGATGTTCTTTAAAAAGAATCCATATATTAAGCAAGTTTGGGAAAACCTACTATAAAACATATGTATCGGATTTCATTTTCCCTTTTGTTACTTTGTAGTGAAAACAAACAAATGAAAATCAAGCTTTTTGACGTGTGAGTCATTATCTTTTCTAGACTCATTTCTTTCATCAGTAAAATTCAGGCAGCTTATGGGGCTATTGTGATAAAGAAAAGAAAGACCATGAGATGTTTACAAATGATAAAGTACTATACTACAGTACAGCTTGTGGTGACGCTATTTGCTCCAGATTATTGGTTGTGCAAGAGGACTCACTACCTCAGGAAGCATCCTTGCATGTTATGTAATGCCTTTAAGCTCCATTTTCCTCACATATAAAATAGTACCTGCTTTATAAGTTTGTTGTAGGAAAAACGTGCCTTATTGTGCATAAAAGAGTAATCAGAGCGCCTGGCACATAGAAATCATAGGTATTCATGTTTTATTCTTAGTACTATAGTTTTTATATATTTTTATACTTATGTCATCTGCAACTGGGTAAAATTTTAAATTCTTTCGTGAAAACTTTAAAGATGCAGTGCTGTCCAGTGATAGTTATTCTAATAAGATACAATATCTTTTTAATACCGCCCTGTGTATGAATATGAATCTTAGGTTGATGGAATTTTAGCTTACTCAAGAAAGTTTTCATGAGGATTAATTCAAGCCATCAGGAGAAGTAAAATAAGGCTCATTAAGTTAAATAAATAATAAGGATTTTACGAGCATCTGAATTAGTAAGTTGATACTGGTAGCTGCCAGTACTGGGGTAAGCCACCTTTAAAGGAATCTATGGACCACTGATGATTCACATCTTCAAAAGTTTGCCATAGCAGACAATTAGGTGTATCAGAACAGACTTTCTGCCTTTCTCTCTGACAGTGGGGACCATGCTGGGCAGCTACTAGACAGTACCAGGCCAACACTGCCACCTGGTGTTTAACTTAGGGAAGTGGCAACTTCTGGTGGGTAACAGTAGGAAATTATCAAATTCAAAAGTATCTCGCTCAGGCACTTTCCCCATCTCTTTTCCACTCCAACCCATCACCCCCTTGCTAGGAAAGCATGCACATGCTCTCTCTTCATAGTCTGATGCACTTCAGGTTAAATTCACCCACTTTTGCTAGTCTCTCATGCACACAAATGTCATTTATACTCATTTTCCTTCTCATCTGTCTTCCAACTGTTTGCTCATTAATGCTGAGAAATCTGTCTCTCTACATTTCTTGATTTCCCCTTTTTATTAAAGGACAGCATTAATTACGACTTTTTGCCTGGGGTAGGAAATAGTAATCGCGTCTGGCTCAAGGTAAAACAAGCCATAATATTGATGTAAAAGTAGATCAGCAGAGGTTCAGTGCAGTCAACCTATAAAACCTTTCAGGGTACACTGAAGGGCTTCTGAATCTCCCATCTTAATTCTTCTGTAATTAAACTGCTTTGACTCAAGCAAAGTCAGAGGATTAACTAGGATTATAGATGCATTTTAAAACTTTTTTCAATTGCATTATTCTTATTTTATATCATTACCATGCTTCATAATGGATCCCATATTCTATTGTGTTTGAGCTTATGAATAGTTTTTCTTTGCTGTAAAATCAGTGGTTGTGAGCTCCTGTAGACCCTGTTCAGTGCTCTACTATTACCTTTTATATATCTCCCTGTTTTGTGGAACTTGAATAATAGATGTCCATTGTATTAGTCAGGATATGTTAAGTGATGCTGCACTAACAGATGCACCCTGGAGTCTCTTGACTTGTCACAATAGAGGTCTACTTCTCACTCAGCTAACGTTGGCTGTCATTCACCTGTGGCTCTGGCATCAGGACTCCAAGCTTCTTGCCCTAGAGGAGGGGCAGGGATGGAGGAAGAACATTGGTTTTGCATGGCCTTAATCTTAGAATGACACATGTCATTTTCACTGGTCACAAGTAGTCACATGGCACCAAACTAAAACTGTAAGAGGGGGGTGGAGTAATAATCATCTCTGCTACATTACTCTTTCTTTTGATCTGAGCTCTGTGTTTTCTTTTAAATCGTTAGAGTTCCTACTACCACATTTTTCTTCCTATTTAGTCTTTCATTTTTCTTACTGGTTCCTTTTCCTCTCCTTGCAAGACCTCTCCATATTTCAACAAACCAAATGCCATTTTCACCAGGAGACTCCTTATCATGTTGACCCTATTTTTTCTCTGTTATCCATCTCCCAAACTTCACTTTACCCCTCTGTGCTTTTTAGGACCTTTGATTTCCTTGTATAAATCCGACCTGCAAAGTAGTAAAAAAACCAATTTTTTGAAATCCCCATTGACATCCAATCCCACATTTTCTAAGATTCTGCAGTGACTTCCAACTACTTACTTATTAAACCTAACTCATCCTGGCTTGGCCCTCATGTGTACTAATTCATTCTCTCCTTCTCTCTCTCTCTCTCTCTCTCTCTCTCTCTCTCTCTCTCATTTTTTTATTTTTAGAGGCTATTATATATATATTTTGATATTTTTATTGAGATCAGAGAGGAAGGGAGAGAGAGAGATAGAAACATCAATGATGAAAGAGAATCACCGATCGACTGCCTCCTGCACACCCCCCACTGGGGATGGAGCCCGCAATCCGAGCACGTGCCCCCAACCAGAATTGAACCTGGGACCCTCCAGTCTGCAGTTCAAGGCTCTATCCACTGAGCAAAACCAGCTAGGGCCATTCTCTCCTTCTTGATAAGACTGGTCTCTACAGTGTCCAGCTGTATACTCAGGAGCACTCCCAGGCAGGCATCTGATTATGTGCTAATGCAGGTATGTGCTTCCTGGTCCTAAGTATGAGAGCCTTCAGGACAGGGCCTTGGGTAGAGAGTAAGCATGGTTTTTGCCTATGAGCATGAGCCAGACACCTAAATGCCTGATAGAATACATTCTTCCTCGTCAAGTCTGTTCTTTACAAAAGTCAATTTATATGTGCAATTAATATAATTTAGTTGTTATATGAAAAAGAATGTCAATACAATGAAAGAACAGTAAGATAAATTAAGCAGCCTTTTGAAAGGCAGCAGAGTAATATATTTTTTCTGGATTATAGAATTAAAAATTGCAACATAGACTCATGCTATTTGGAGTACAATTTAAATTCTTAATTTAGTCCTGTTGAGCGAACACTGACCCCCAGTAAATGCTTCCCCGGAGTCAGTCAGCTGTGCAGTGTGAACAATTTGCTTATAATGATTGTTTTCTCACTTTATACAGCTTCCTCCAGCGTTGCACCACAATTTGAAAAGAAGGGTTATAGAGAGATTCAAGAAATCCCTCTTCAGCCAGCAGAGTAACCCTTGTAATTTGAAATCTGAAATTAAAAAGGTATGGTATTCTACATTTAGGAATTCTTCTTTGGCTAACAAAAACACATCCTTTGAGTTAAATTTCCCACCTCCTTTGCCTGTTACTCTCTCCTCTATTAAAGGGTCTTATTATTTTCTTAGTCCATTCAGGCTGCTATAACAAAAACACCATAAACCAAGGAGCTTATGAACAACAGAGATTTATTGTCCACAGTTCTGGAAGCTGGAAGTTGAAGATCAGGGTGCCAGCCTGAGGACCCTCTTCGAGGTTGTAGACTGTCTACTTTTCATTGCATCCACACGTGACAGAGGAGACAGGGGAGCCCACCTAGGCCCCTGTTATAAAGGCATTTTTTAAAATAAGAGCACTTACAGAAGGCTTCCTTCCTCTGACCTAATTACCTCTCAAAGGTCCCACCTCGTAATACAATCACCTTGGGGATTGGTTTCAACATATGAATTTGGGGGGGACAAACATTCACATTGCTTCAGACACTAAGTCAAGAATATGTCTTTGCTTCTCATTTTCTCACCTTTATGTCTGAAGTCACTATTCTCAGAAGACCAGCAGAAAGTTCTTTCCATATTATTGCATGTTTTCCTAAGACTAAATGTTAGTAAATATTTTTACTCTAAATAGACTTTAATCTTGTTTTAGAGAACTCTATCCCAATTTTTTACTAGAATGTTCTTCAACAAGTCCCTAAATTGAGCTTTGCCAGTCTGAGCAAGTCACGTAACCATCTCAACCATGATTTTTTATCACCTCTGAGAACCTTACAAATAGGCTGAACTATTTGTAAGGTTCTTTCCATCTTGACATTCTGCCACTTCCTAGACTTCAGGTGCTAGTAAATATTTCTATTCATACATTCAGAAACTAAGTCACAACGAGGTCAAGTCAACCAGACAGGAAGAAAATGGTTTGTTTCTGTTTAACAACATGGTGACAGGAAATCCCTTTGTCCTGCTCAATAGCATTTTAATACAGTCGTGAAGATGGTCATAAGCTCCCATACCTGTCCCCAAAAGACCCAAGGCCCGGGCAGTTCGGGCCCACCTGGGTACAGATCCTTGGTCCCACTCCATTTTCATATAATTTTAAAAAGTTTCATCAGATACTTAAACGTTGGCACAGTCATGATTCTAATGACATTTCTTAGGGTTTCTTTTTCCTTCAGTGTCTCCAATTTTAGACATAAATGTGCTCATTATTTAGGCTCTTTGATAAGAAATTCAGACAGTGTGTTGGCTCTGTTACCTTACATCGGTGGTGGCTGCACATACACACACAGGAGATGGAAAAAATAAAAGGCACAGAAGCAGGTAAACAAAGCCTAAGCCCGCCTCACCAGAGATTAGAGAGCCGGGTTTCTTCCATGGGCTGTGTTGGCAAATAAGGCCAAGCAACAAAGCTGGGGGAGATCAGAACAGAAGTGGGGGAGGCCGCAGATCAATATTTATTTTAATATATTTCTGTATCATCTCACTCATACCAATAAATAGATTTTAAAAAGACAGAAGCTCCAATCTCCCCTGAAAAGATGAAAAGGTTTTTATATCCTTATTAAAATGATATTCAGAATAACCCTGGTTGTACACAAAACTCATTTGAACAGAAATCCCAGCTTTAGGAGATGAAAGCGCCAGACACGAACGGTCTGGTGCACAAAGGTGGTGCGGCTCTTCCCCCGAAGTAATTTTCCATCCGTGCGTGTCTTCCAAGCAAATCATTTTCTCTTTGATTACTTAGGTTTTCACTTTTGATCCCTTCCCTGCTGTCTTTTCTCTCCTAATAGAAGAGAGACTTCCTTTCGTTAAATTGCACCCCAACCGTATCTGCCTGCTTCTGTATTATGGCGGCATCTCTCATTAGAGCACCTGCCTTCTGTCCTTGGTCTGGGGAGGTAGAAGCAGGGATGGATGGGTGGTGGCGGGTGTTCAGGGAGCATGGGTGAGGGGACCCAAAGGGACATCAATTCATCTTTAATTTCACCTTGGTTAAGAGGCAGATTAAATTCTCCTATGAAGAGAGCTCCGGTCCCCTCCTCTGACAGGAGCTTGTGGTGGTTCACGCACCATGGTGTCTACCCTCCTGAGTCAGTTGGTCCTCATCTCCTAGGTGCTAAAGAAATCTTCATCCTGGGATGTCAACATATTTTCTATCCTTCGCCACTGAACTGAGAAGCCAACTCCTTCATAAAAACCTTCCATCATTTCCCTGTCCAGAATTCATCTCCCTTTCCCCATACTTCAGGCCCTTCTCACACATATTGCTGTGTTTTAAGTACCTTGTCATCTGCCTTACTTTCCTGTTTTTCCCAAAGGCAGTAAATGTGTCTTATTCTTCTTTGATTCCCTCAGGGTCTTGCACAGTGCCTGGCACATGGTAGGTGCTTGATGTGTAGTTGTTGAATATAGAATATATTCCACATATATTCCATATAATATATTCTATGTTGGTTCTATATAATATATTCACATATGAATATAGAAGGAAGCCCTTCTGCCCCACCTAAATCTAAATGAGAAAAACCAGTGGCCTTTGTTTTTCCTCCTTTCTGGCACAATCTCTTGTTAATGATGACTTTTGTTCAGAGATGGATTTTTCATCCCCTGTACAACCACAGAAGAGTGGCCAACTAGCCTTTGACTGACACGGTCACCCACCAGGGCCCTGGAAGCAGTGAATGGTGAGGGCACCTCAAATGCATTTGATTTCCACCTTCCCCTCTGGAACTTCTCCTGAAACTTAGGGACAGGTCTCTAGTCTGAAGGAGTCGTTACGGGATCACTGTGGCTATGACCCAGCAGGCTATAGAGAGGAATTAAAAATAAATAAATGAAAAGGAAAATCCCTTTTCTAACAAATGAAGGTCCTTATTCATAACTCACCTGAGGTGCTTCTTCAGTCCAGTGGGCTCCACCTTGGCCAGAGCTGCAGAGGAATAAAGCATCCGAGTCATTGTGTAGGTGTCTCTGAGAACTAGAACTTCCAGTATGGGAGGAAGGAGAAAAAACAAGATAGCAGATAGTCACTCAAATTAGAATAGAAAGTATCAATATGAATGAATACGAATCACATCTTTTAAAAAATACAGATATTTTCTAATGTTTTCACTAAAGTGGTCTAGAAACTAAACAAGCAGCAACGAACTCCCTTAACACCCAAGTTTTCAGGAAAGTAAAAGGATAGAACTGTATTTTTTTCTAAAGTGTAGTGTTTGGCTACATGGAGATTGAAAAAACACAAATGGTTTGTTTTTACAGCATCCAAAGTGCATTCCTGGGATATATGTTGCTAATATGAAATGTTTTTTATTAAGGTATAAAATGCGTAATGCACACAGAGATACACTTACAGCTCCCTGAACTTTAACACATATGTTCCCCTATGTGTTTAACACATATGTTCCCCTAGGTGACCACCACCTACACTGACACAGAACAGTTCTTCTCCCCCAGAAGGCTCCTGCCTGCCCTTTCCTGGCCCCTGCCACAGTGCACTTGTGTTCCCGATTTCTATCCCCATCAGTTAGTTTTGCCTGATTGTGAAAATGTATTATCAGTGAAGTCATATGCTTTGTATTCGTTTGATTCTGGTTCGTTCGCTCTACCCATTTGCTGTGGGTGTCCAGAGTCTGTTCTTCCTCATTGCTTTGAAGAAGTCCATTGGGTAAGCACACCACAACACGGCATTTCTATTTTCCCGCTACCAGGGAACATTAGGGCCGTTTATAGTTTAGGGTATTGTGAGCAAAAGTGCTATGAACATTCTTATACATTTCTGTTGACGGACAGACATAGTCATTTCTTTTGTGTAGCTACGTAAGAGTGGGATTGCTGAGTCATAGGGGAGGCATATGTTGTTTAATACATACTGCCAAACAGTTTTCCCAAGTGATTGAACATGATGTATTTTATTTTATGGTTTTTTTTTGTTATTGTTGTTAATTCTCACCCGAGGATATTTTTCCATTGATTTTTTAAAAGAGAGTGGAAGGAACAGGGAGAGATATATAGAGAGAAACATTGATGTGAGAGAGACAAATCAATTGGTTGCTTCCCATAGGCACCCTGACTGGTTCCGGCAACTCAGGTATGTGCCCTTGACTGGAATTGAACCCTGGACCCTTCAGTCCACCACCCGGTGCTCTATCCACTGAGCCAAATGAGCTAGGGCACTATGATGTATTTTAATTCATTAACAGAGTATGTGACTCTAAGGTAACCACTATTATGTGGTCCAAATTGTGCCATATGTTTGTTAATATGAGTCGACATTTTAAAAATATATTATGTCAGCACAGGCACTCAACCTTGGCCAGTCCACATGCTGGTTGGAATTAAAAGTGAGAGGAGGATAAAAAATGTTTATAGTAAAAAATTTCATTAAAAATTTCAGCTGCACAGAAGGGCATTAAACAATTGCAACTTCAATAAATTCTGTCATTTGGTGAATTACTCTTTCCTTTAGATCAGTGGTTCTCAACCTTGGCTGCACATTAGAATCACCTGGGAATCTTTTTAAAATCCTGATTTCTGGGCCTCATCCTCCAGAAATTCTGTTTCTTTGTTACTAACGTTGTGGCCCCACCCCATAACAAAGAAACAGAATTTCTAGAGGATGGGGCCCAGAAATCAGGATTTTAAAAAGATTTCCAGGTGATTCTAATGTGCAGCCAAGGTTGAGAACCAATGCTTTAGAGTGTTGGGAATCAATGTGTGGAAATTAAAATTAATTAATAGTTATTCAGGCAAATGTATTAAGAAATGTGTTTGCTTTGGTAGAAGAAGAAGGCATTGTTCAAAGCAGATAGGTGGTTTGGGCTAAACATACTGTTCTGTTGAATAATTGAAGTTCATTCCACCTACGCATGATTAAAAAAAAACAAAACAGCACATTTTGATGTCCCAATCCGTGACATTATTTTTCTATCTATTTCTTATTTCGCTCTCATAAAGCTATAAAGTGTAGCGTTTTTTTTTCTTTTCATATGACCAGGGAATTATCTAACTTGCTCTCGGTGTAACTTGGCTGTTTCTGATTTATACGTTATTTTGGAAGGAAGAAGATGTGTGTTTATCTATTTACAAGGGATTGAAATGCACAGAGCACTAAATTTTCTGTGCAGTCGCAGGGAAATGGAAAAGCTCACATAGAGGCCTCCTGCCATTTGCTTCCGAGTGTAAAAGATGATGTGGTTTTGCTTTTTCTGTTCCAGTTATCTCAGGGATCTCCAGAACCGATCGAGCCCAGCTTTTTCACGGCGGATTATCATTTATTACATCACTCAGCAGGTGGAAACAGTCTGTCCCCAAGTGAACCGGCAGGTAATGGTCCCCAGCATGGGCAATCTGACGCTCACAGAGAAATATAGCTGTTGGAGCGAGACCTACCTTTAAAGATTATAATCTTCAATTTAAAAGAAAAATAGAGCTTATTTTGATTGTCTAGAGAAGTAGTTCCAAGGGATACAGTAGGAATCTAGAAATCCCCTAGTCGTGGCAGCTTCCTTGATCATTAATACTGTAAACAAACAGCAGAATCCGTGTGGGTGAATTATATTTCCTTTTATTTCTTCTTGCTTATCTGGTCATGACAAATCAAATGCCCCAAAGCATCCAGGGAAATAAAAAGCAGAAATGAAGAGTTTGGATATTTAAAATGGAGAAAATTTGAACCTTATGTGAAGGATCCACATCCGACATATTTAATTTTTTTCTTTTGCACAAATCTCACATCAGGGGGCTATATACAGCATAGGGACTAAAGGTACAGATTCTTACAGATTCTAGACATAGATGCCTAGATTCACATCTGGGCTCATCCATTTAGTAGCTGATTTGGGCAAGTTATTTGGCCTTTCTGCATCCAGTTTACTTGCCTATAAAATGGGGATAAAAATGGTACCCGTATCACAGAGTTAAAGTGAGGATCTGTGTAAACTCGGAAAAAGTGCTTGGCCATGAGTAGGGGCTCAGCACATGTTACATGTCTTGTGACATTTGAACTCTCAGAAGTTTTCAAGCTACTTGAGGTTTCAGAATTACCCATAGTTTTTGAGTCCCTGTAAACTATAGTCACATCACTCAGTAGAATGGATAGAAGTCAAGTTTACAGTTAAATGAAGACTTGTCATCTCAGCCTAGAAAAATACTCACTTTGGTTGTGTCTTTGTGGTTGCCTAATGTAGGCAAATTATTTCACGTATTTATTATTAAATGTTCCCTAAGTCTTCGATTCTTGGGATAAAGCTAGCCTGTGTAGGCAGAATTTCACGTGAAATAGATCCCGAGAAATCCATAAGGTGAAGATAAACTGTTGTCTAAAGTCATTTGCTTTTGAAAGCATCTCCCAGGCAGGCGAGTCAGTCTGCAGGTGAGCCTTCTGACAACAGCAGCTCTGTGAACTGAAGAGTCTGGCAGAAGTCTCTCTGTGGCCTAAGAGCAAGTGGACAGATTGGACCAGGACAGCTGGACACCCCACCCCAGAGCAGACCAGGAATATCCCTTGTCACAGCAGGCTGGGCAAAAGCAAAGACAGCAGACCCCATGGGCTTTAAAAGCAAGCTTCCTCACACCTCCCATGCTCATGCCTCCCCTTGACCTTCAACCCATTTTTTTTCTTCTCTCTCCAAACTGGCAGGGGAGCCCCAGGGCATCCACAAGTCAGTGTTGATTGATTTGAGTGGAAGCTGGTTGATGTTGCTTTGGGTGGCATCAGCGTGGCTTACGGTGTTAGCATATCATACTCAGACCAAACATCAAAACAAGTATTGCCTTTATTTTATGGGGTTTTTTTTGTTATTGTTAGAAAGGAAGGCAGCTCCTCCAGGCAATAAAAGGCCACTTTGGGAGAACAAACTCCATAAGACTGTGCTTCCTACAGCTACTTTTAGCCATATATAATGTGTATGTGGATTACACATACACTGTTGTCTAAAGTCATTTGCTTTTGAAAGCATCTCCCAGGCACTTATCTATTCTCTACCTTGTGGACTAGTAAGAGTTCAATGATAAGAACATTCACCCATCAGGTAGTTGCAGTTTGGAATCATCTCTCTCTCTCTCTCTCTCTCTCTCTCTCTCTCTCTCTCTCTCAATGGAGGAATACCCTAAATCTTTGTGTATTATTTTGTGATGGCTACCTCAAAAGCACCTATGTATTAAAGGAAGAGAAAAAGTTTGACTGCTCTATTTGGAATGTTTGCAGTACTCATCTTCATCATTAAAAAACTGACCTGTTCTCCCTGCAGTTGAGCCATAATTGCCAATAAAGTCTAACTAAGAAAATGTGAACCAAACGTCAGACTTTCCATCATTTATTGCAGGCCTCCCCACCAGCTTTGACTTGGAGGAGGGAATAACGTATGAGCAGATGCAGGTGAGGTTTCGGCAGTACCTCTGGATGACTTTATTTTGTTGCTTTTAACTCAATGCTAACCCGATTTTTTTTTTCCAACTGTAGACTGTGATTGAAGAAGTCCTAGAGGAAAGTGGTTATTACAATTTTACTTCTAACAGGTGAGCTCTAGAGTTTGCTTTCCAATTTGAAATATCATTTGAGATCATTGGATATTAGATCTAGTTTCTCTATATTTGATTCCAGAGGGCTTTCCCAACTTTTATTTTAAACACTTTTATAAAATATCTTGTCTCGGACTAGATACACCATTGGTAGAATATATGTTTCTCATCTTTTTTTACAGATGCAGTGTTGTGGAAAAGAAAGGGTGACCACTTAGTAATAATTTACTCCCATAAAAATATGAGCACAGTAAAATTTTTAGATTTTTTTTTAAAAAAAGCAGTTGTTTGCTCCATTCCATTAGAGCTGTAATCTCAGATTTCCATCCCTGAAATCTACCCATTGCTTGTATATGATGCAAGAGGAAAAATGCAGCAAAACAATCACTTCTGGTCACTTATGTTTGTGAGAGAGGGACTTGTTGTTATGTGTTGCCATTTGAGTACACTATACAGGGGTTGTATAGTATCTTCTACTATAACCATTATTGATGCTCTAAAAATATACTCTATTTTGTCAATTTAGTCCAGTTCTGGATTCCTACAGTTTTACTCTTGGGCATGGTGTTGGACACAAAGATTTGAGTATAATTAGTTTATTTAAGAGGCAATTCCAGGAAGCACTGGTAGGGGAAGAGATCATTCAATTAAAAAATCAACTAAATATTAATGATCTCTTCCCCAAGCAAGTTACCATTGTAGATGACTGGAGCTTGATCCCACCAGAGAATCTGAGAGCCTGTGTAGAACATGGGCCTCACTATTCCTCCAATTTCCATCAATTATTGTTTGAGGCATTTCCCCAGGAGATGTTAGTTACCCGGCATTTCTGGCCTTCTAGAAAGTGGACAAAGCCTATTCTAGAGGCCAGAGAAACTCTCAAGGAAAAGAAATGAAGATGCTGGCCATTGGAATCAGGCCGGCATGCTTCGAAGTGGTAAGGATGAAGGAATATGGGAATTGACAGTGTCTACTACACACCAGTTGTCTCTTGAGTTTTCCAAGAAGCCACACAGAATATGCATGGATAGTAAGCAACCACATACACATTATATATGGCTAAAAGTAGCTGTAGGAAGCACAGTCTTATAGAGTTTGTTCTCCCAAAGTGGCCTTTTATTGCCTGGAGGAGCTGCCTTCCTTTCTAACTAGTGAAACTATCTTGTGACATGATTTAAATTATTCAAGAAGTCTTCCCCAAAGATAACTATTAGTAGCCATGGTGAGAGAAAGAGGGCCCAAGAACATCCTGTGAAGGTCATTATATGGAAATTAGATTCTTTGTGAGGTAAGTTCAGTTTCCAACATTGTTTTTCCTTCTGTTTCACGAGTTGTTCTTATGAATCACACATGAGATTATTCAACTGCTTGTTCTTTTGGTGTGGCAATATATTTCCAAAATACTACCTTCATAAATGTAGTTCTGTTTTGATTTGTAACTGAAGTGATGAGTAATTCTCATTTTCCAAGGATATATTGTTAATAGAAATCTCCATCTCTGTGTTCACTAGCTTTCCAGCATTCCTGGAGAGATGTAATTTTTCACTGTCTACTCCCGGACTGGGAACACTCAGCCTTCCATGGATAGTGTGAATGTCTCTGTTCTTGACTCTTAGCATCTTATTTCAAGTGATTTGTCTTAAGTGTGGGCAAAAGTAATACTTGTCAGCTTTTAATATGTATCTTCTCAGAGACTCAGGATCATGGGCAATAACTATCTTCATATTTTGCAGAAAAATCAACTAAATATTAATGAAAAAAACAGGTGTTTAAGGAACTTAGAGAACTTTTTACATGAGCTAATTTTCCTTTAAAAAAAAAACAATTTCAGCCTTATTTTGAAAAATTTGCTTGTTTTTCAGTTCTACTATCACATTTTAAAAATAAAATCAAACATTACTTCTACTTCCAAAGACATATTCCCGTATTAAAAGACATTTCAGATTCTCTTATTATGATAGATAAAATGCTTAATAACAAAGGCAAAAAATTATTCACATTTGTATTCAGAATTGTGAATAGAATAGGAAGACATGATTTAAATGATCAACTTCAAGCAAAATAGGATATATATGAAATATTCTTGAAAATGCTTTAAATGAAAATGATTCACCCATGTATAAATCCATATAACCATAACACTCCCTTTTCTGCTTCTACTAGCAATGCCTATGCACATTAAATATCCATTTTATATATACATCAGTTAAATGGGAGTGGGGGGAGCAATGCAAGTTGATTCAATGTAGATCTCTTTTTATCTTGCAATATCCCTATTTCTCAACACATATTTCTTGGGAGAAAGACTCTTTACAGTTGACCAGTAAAAATAACCCTTGGTTTTGCTTAAAGCCATCACTTGTATACTGGTATTCCAAATTAATTCCCAAGAAATAATTCAAGTTCTACTTAGAAGAACCTAATACTTTAGAAGCTGGAAATACACATAATTTCAAATAATCAAATCAGCTGTGACAGTAATGATTTTTTTTTATAATCAAAGGATAGAGGATGTTAACTATCACAGAACATGTATAGGTATTTAGAATCAGTAGGTTATGTTTTCCCAAATACCTCTTAGAGAAGAGCTAATATTACTAGAGATATTAATAGATGTTCCCTGAAAAATAAAGTTTCATGACCAAATATATTTGGGAAACTCTGAATGTACAATTTTCCATTTGTGAAGAATGTTGACACACATACTGTATTAAAGACTCTGAGATGGACTGTAGGAAAGAAATCTGTTGACTTTGTTTAGCCCAGTAATTCCTCAGCTTTTACTGGGAACACAAGTTGAGAAAAACTGCCCTAGCAATATGATTAGAAATGGGAAACATTGTTTTATCTCCTCTGCCAGTGTCTACTCAGATCTGCTATTGTTCTCATTATCTTCATCATCATCATCATCATCATCATCATCATCATCATCATTATAAAATGTTATTAAATTACAATGCACAGCGAATTATATACCTAATTCATGTTTACAACTTAAGACTGTCCAAATTTATACACACATCTACAAGGCATCAAGATAGCAACTAAAGCATTAAGCCAAAAGATGACACATTTTCAGCTTAAAGGCTTTATTTAGGGATAGAGCCATGCCACTGGCATCTAGCTATTGGCTATCTTTTGGGAAGATTTCTAGAACTATTCAAATAATGAGGATAGTGCTGGGGCAGTTGGTAGAAAGAATCTCTCTGGCACAAAATGCTGTATTAGTTTTAAAAAATGGTAACAGAAACAGAAATAGCAGCAAGAAACCATAACCAAATAGGGGATTCTTCATTTCTGGGCTTCTGGGAAGGGGAGGTAGGCCAGAGTGGAGAGGAAGAAAGCAGGGTAAAGAAAATGAAACAAGGTCAAAACAAACTTGGCCAGCCCAAAGCAGATCATTTCTAGGGTTATATGATTAATCATATTTGACACATAAACATTTAACTTTCTTACCAGAAAGATACAGCCTAGCATGCCTTAATGTTCTCATTGTTGTTTGTGAGAGTAAAACTGAGTTCTGTGAACAAATAGATGACAAATATATACTTAGAGGTAACATTAATATTTTATTTTGTAACGATAAAATATGTGTTGAGAAATAGGGATATGCAAGATAAAGAGAGGTCTACATTGAATCTATTTGCATTGCTCCCCTCCCCCCATTAACTGATGAATATATAAAATATTTAATGCATAGGCACATTAAATATTCAAGCTACTTTGAATAGGTGTTTATTTTTGCACTATACAAGGTTATCAGTTCCTATTGAGTTCATAATTTGAAAAAGGCATTGTGTTGGTCCTGAACATTAGTAAAAGGTTACTTTCTAAAAATCTCCTCATTCTATTATCATTTAGAACTGCTTTTTTACTTGTTGTGATTTATTTACTTATACACCTGAGCAACTGCTCTGGAAATGGAATGTGTAAGCTAAAATATTCATGACTCTATAGAACTCTCTCCACTTCTGAATCTTCTAGGTATCACTCCTATCCATGGGGGACCAAGAACCACCCAACCAAAAGATGAAAATGCTGCACTCTGAATGAACTTGGTTTGCCCAGTGAAGTTCAAGTTCGGGACTTCTGCCACCACTGCAAGATGCCTGAGGACTGGGTGCTGTTAAAAGCATGTGGAGGATGCCATGGTGCTGGCAGGACCTATTTCTGGAGGTCTGGTGGTAGGCTCTGTGAGGGCTGCAGTGCTTGGAGGCTCAATTCCTGGGATGCATTACACACGGGACGACAGGGCTCCCAGTGTGCTCCTGGGAGAAGATGCTGCAAATTCACCTGTGGGAAGAAAACCCACTCCTCACAGAACTTTCCTCCAAGTTAGAAAAAATGAACACCTTGTCATATGTTTCAAAGAAATATTTTATACTTAGAATTGCTAAGTTCAGAGACATCTAGCCTTCCATGTATAAAAAATAGTTTTAGATAAAGAAAATTATAGGACTCAAAATAATAACATATTGGGTGATTCACTGTATCTCCCATTTTTTTAATCTTAAAAGATATTTAAAATGTGATTGAATTTTTTTGTTTGTTTGTTTTAATGAAAGGATTGGTTCTCTCTTAACCACTTGGGTGCTAGTGGTCTTGAACCCGGATACAGTGTAGACAGTATTGTAACCTTGCACAGCCTCTGGGAATAACTATCAAATAGTCATATTTAAGTTAGAGTAATAGACTATATGGATATACAGTGTGTATATGTACATATGAGTGGGGCAGAGGGGATTTGGATTAGGCTAATGCTTTGCTGCTAATCAAACTTATAGTGTTTTTAGAGCACTTTAAAGAATTCATAGAATCTGTGAAAGAGATGCAATATTCCTTATTCTAAGTCCCCCCCTTACTAAAATTACATTGTTATAAAATTTCTTTTGTTGAAAATTTGAAATGAAAATAAGTTATATAATAAAATTGAAGTTCCTTGATTCATTGAGACATCCCTTAAAAAGAGAAATCAGAATACCAAACAGTGTCCCATTCCTATATAGAAAGAATTTACGATGGAAACTTTCTAGATTCTTATTAGGCTATAATATCTTCATTTGGCTTCCTATAACTTCTGTAATGTCAAGAAATGCCCTTATTGTCAAATCAGACTGCACTTCTAACTCCTTAAAGAATATTTTAATGCTATATAATTAGTAATCTGAAATTAGTCTTTTTGTTTACTTTTCACTGAGTTCTGTTATCTTTTACATTGGTATATTTTTAGCATGATTGAATAGGATTTATTTCAATATATTTGCAGCGGTTAAAACACTACCTTTTGTATAGAATGGGAAACTATTTTAATGTGAATCCATCTTGTTTTACAATTAGCATGTTTAATACTTAAATGATACCCAAATTCCCTTTAGCTAATGCCTTTGAAGACTGTCAATGAATCTTTGTCTTCAAGCCAAAGTAATAACAAATACAGTGCAATTTATAGATTCACATCTAATTTAAAATCATAGATGCAAATATAGTAATGAAAAATTTCATTTTCAGCTTTCAAACCAATTCCATCCAAATGTGAAATTTACATGTGAAATCAAAATGCTGTGGTTTTGTTGATTTAAACCAAGCAAAATTTTATTCCTCTTCCATTTAATTTGAACCGGAACTATTACTTTTTATGTGTGTGTTTTTTTAAAAATATATGGCACATTTTCTCATTGTATAGGAGGCATAGGCCTAGAGGGGCAGTACTTAGCAATAACCCAAGCTCTGTGGTGAAAGTTTGAACAATAAAGTTCTTTATCAAATGACAATATATAGAAAAGAATAGTCTTCAGAGGTCACAGGTTGGTTAGAGAAGAGACATTATGTCTGGAAGACGGTCTTCAGTGCATGTAGTCAATCTCATTAATGCACTGAGCAGAAGATTTCCATCTCACACTTTCAGGCCAGACGAAGAGCGTGGATTATTAGGAGCCAGTAAAAACGAACAAAAATAAGCAAATGCATGTCTTGTTCAGCAGCAGCTTCAGGCCCAGCACTGATAAGTGGATTCTTTTGCCAAAATAATGGAGGTGTGCTGTTTGAATCCCTCCCTTTAACTACCAGTTACTGAATCAACATTCTCCCAGGTAAGAACTAGCCTTTAAGAGGAAGTTAGGTCCTGGTAAGGAACCACTTTGTGCACGGAGCACATCCCAACAGCAAAGTTAACTTTCAAAAGCCTAGTCTTTCGAATAACAAGCTCCGCTCCCCCTTACAAGGGAACAAGAAGGATCGTTTTGTTTTGACGATCTGAACTGTCTTCTAGTGCAAAGAAATTGTTACTTGAACTTAAGAGACCTCATCATGTTTCCTTGATTGCATTTTCAAAGGTTCTCTTTCTTTTGTACAAGTTTTAATTATGGGTTGCGAAATGAAATCCCTGTGAATCTATCTCATGCTCCATCGCTGAGTATTTGTATGGGACGGAATATGAGTCAGTCTTTTCAGATCACCTTTGTTACACAGGCACTTCAGTGAATGATGTTATGATCCACCAGCTCTATCTGAATATGTGTATTTGAAACCTTAGTTTGCTTCTTCAGAGCAAAATGTTCCTTCTCAGGGAAGTGACTGCAGCAGGTCTATGAGCTTCCTGGTTGTTAACCTTGTCTCCTTCCAGATGTATTTCATTAGAGATCTTCAGGACATAGTAATATGCACACTAGACCCAGTGCTCACGGAGGAATTTCAGAAACCCAGAGAAATGCTGCTTGAGTTTAATATGGTCAGTGTGCACAATCTGTTTCGGCATTCTGAAGCAGAACCTCATTCGCAAACGCTGTTATAAAGTTTACCCAAACGGTGGCACTGACTAGGAGTTAAGGTCTTCCTAGAGGTACCATCTATGACTTAATAAATACCATTTTTTTCCTTTTTTTTATTGTCTAAAGTTTTACATATGTCTCCTTTTTCCCGGCTTGACCCTCCTCCCCCAGCCATTCCCACCCCCTCACCCCCACCCCGCCAGAGCAAGCCCCAACCGCCCCAGTGTCTGTGTCCATTGGTTATGCTAATATGCATGCATACAAGTCGTTTGGTTGTTCTCTAACCTCCCCCTCCCCTGCCATTTGTCTCTGGATCTATTCTTGTTCATCAAATTATGTTGATCATTGTATCCCACAAATGAGTGAGATCATATGATATTTGTCTTTCTCCGACTGGCTTATTTCACTTAGCTTAATGCTCTCCAGTGCCATCCATGCTGTTGCAAATGGTAAAAGTTCCTTCTTTTTTATAGCGGTGTAGTATTCCATTGTGTAGATGTACCATAGTTTTTTAATCCACTCATCTGCTGATGGGCACTTAGGTTGTTTCCAAATCTTAGCTATTGTAAATTGTGCTGTACCATAAATTTTAATGTACGAAAACAAATATAGGGCTGCTTGATTATGTGCAATTGCAGCAATATCCTTAATCATCACTCATATTGAAGACATGTGAAGGCGATAATATTGTTTAGTCAACTCTGTCAGTATTAATATGCGTAGAATCCACATCCTTTCTTTGATTTGCTGAATTGTGAAATATATTTATGGCTATTCCTTTGCTTGGAGTGGCAAGGAACTGAGTACAATCGATATGCTGGCTTCCTTTAGAAGTAGGCCCCGCTTCTACCTGAAAGCAGGAAACGCTTCTTTATAAGCTGCTTTTATTGTTTGCCTTTCACTTGTCTAATGTTGTGTATTCATGAGCACACAAAGCAACTGGAGAGGCAGGCAATGCAGCTGCAGAGGGTGCCTGAGCAAGGGATGCTTGGTGCTTTTAGAGATTGACCTTGACTTTGGGTAAATTTCTGTCCAAATATGCAATTGTTCATGTTTAGCAACTAACTGTGATAAGTGTATTCCATATCTTTATAATTTCTTTCAGATTGCACACATTGGTGGAAGTGGGCATCATTTTGTATATCTTTTCAATTGAAACGTGCTGCTAACTGTATACTTCACCTTGAATGCTGTTTTTCATGTTGATGGGAAGATTCAAACGTCTCAGGGAAAGAACTTTGTGATAAAGAAATCCTTATGTGTGTGATTATTATAGCTGGTTACGTTCCTGCCACGGTGTTGCTTTGAGGTTTGCAAGAGGAACAGGAAAGAGTTTATAATTTTGATGGGATGGATGTTGCCAGTTTACACATGCTCTGGGTCAATGCACAGTAGTTGTTTTTTTTTAAAAATGAAGACCAAACACCCTAAAATGATAGCAGCATTCTTGATATGTGAGGTATGCTAGAGTTTTAACTACATATATGCAGTGATTAATAATATACAACAATTTAAATACAATTTATTGCTTTTATCCTAAAAGTAAATGAGCTCTATATTCTCCATTGAAAACTAAAAATCACTCCTCTAAACATGACAAGTTGTCTTTTTTCATGTTGTACTATGGCCCTCTGCCCTGTGCCCAGAAACTGCATTTAGGGGTAGCAGATGTGTGTTATAGCAAATGTATGACTTTTTAACTGCTGTTCTTTGGAACTAGCTTACCTTTGTTTTCCTCCGAACAAAGTTTTGTCTTTATAGAAAAATCAGTCATTTTGACAGTTCATCAGCGAGTCTGGGTTGATACTCAGAATTGATCTGATGAGCTCACACATGAAAAATTAGCTGAAGTTTTTGCAATCATATGACAGAATGGTCCCATGTCACAAGTAGAGAGGTTTGGACTAGAAGTAACAAACCTAGAGGAACACATACTTTAAACCCTTAGCACCTTTAAGTCAGACTGTGAAAGTCACATTCAGAATGATATTCTTCACCCATGAGTCAGTTCCGCATTTCAAGCACCATCGAGTCAGGATTCTGAAAGAGAACATAAGGCTTATCAATGACTATTGAATTTGCTTTCCTTGCCCTCCACATCCTCTGTGTCTGCCTCCTACGTCAGTGACTTGTGAAGGGAATGCGGCTGGTTTGGGGATAGCTCATGTCAGGAATGAGTACCTGAAGTGTTTGTATGAGTCCAACATTACATCGCGGGGGGTGAGGACATGTAAGCTCTCGGGAGTGAAATCCCAGCTTATCAAAGATGAAAGATGGATCCCTCACGGACATGGGATGGTCCCCCAATAAACACTATTTTGAGAAGTTGGAGTCCATGTAGAAGGCAAGTAGTTCCCCAGCGCCTGATATTGCCCTGCAGGCTCCTCACAGGTGGTGAGCAGTTGGCAAGGGACCAGGTAACTCCATGCACTGGACTGACTCATGTCACTCCCCAGAGTGCAGTGTCATTGGACTGTGGTCTCTGAGCTCTCGCCAGTCAGGTGACCCCCAGAGTGGCCTCCTGAGGCTCCCAGTAACTTGTTGGTCAAATCCCTGGGGCAGGGTCCCTATGCAGCAGGAAACACCTCAAAGAAGCACTTCTGTCTGCCATCAAGTGAATGCAGTTCTGCCTCTGGGAACCATGGTTTCTCCCCTGTCTTTCCTCTATGGCCTCAGGCCTGTTTCCTCTGATAATGCACATTTTATAAGAAAGATATGTGGACCTTAGGTAAGTGCAGGCAGATTGGAGTATGCCGACACTTAGCTAGATTAGATAAGAAACATTTGAAGGTATTTCAAGCAAACCACGCACTTGACTGATGACTCATGGAGAGATCCCATCAGTTCGCTCTTCCGAAATGGGAAACAAAAACCAGTTAAAAGAAAAATCCTCTGAGGGCATTTTGTTTACTGGCATTTAGTGGACCAAACGGAATTGGAATGCTTCCTGTGTTTTATTGTTCTCAGCGGTGAGTTCGTCAGGATCGACAGGAACAGAGCTGCTCTCTGCAAAGGGCAGCCCCTGATCCCACGTTGCTCAGGATTTCTATTATCTGGGCGGCCGAGGTCTGAGACAAAGGCCTGGGCCCACAGGACGGAAAAGTACTGCCGATTTGCGCTCCTCACCTCAGCCTCTAAGAGGGTATCTCCTGGAACACCCCCACTCCATTCCTCCCCCAGAAGAGACTGTTCCCGGGTGTCCTGCTGGGGTCCCTGAGTTTTTTGAGATGTTGGCAGTTCTGTGACCACGTGTGATGTGGAAGGCAGAGGATGGCGGACCCCCCTGCACATGGTCCCGTCCTCCCCAAACCTCCCAAACACCTTCCTGTGTGAGCACATGGAGCCTGAGCTGCTGATGACCTTGAGGCCTTGGAAGCAAAGGAAAATGAAACGCCTTTATAAAGGACTTATAAAAAAATGCAAGCAGCCTTTATTGTTGCTATCGCCTTAGATATGCTCTGTAAAATGCTAAAGAAAATTAAAAATGTATTTTCAACCTTACTGGAAATTGTTTTTCTTTTATCAGGCGTTCATAGCAAATGGTCATATTTTTTCTCTCACCAGCCCCCGAATCTCTCCTTTTATACTTATAAGTCTTTTGATTTTAAGAAAAATGTTCCAAATAGGCAATGATGCACATGTTTAATCTCAAAAGTGTCCTGCAATTTTAATTGGTGGGTCCCTTCCTGCAGCAGTCATCTATTGTCACAAATGTGGCACAGTGAAGCCCCTCAAAATTAATGGCTTGAAATGACAAGCATTTATTATTTCTCATGAAGCTGCAGGTCAGCTGGGTGATACTCTGCTGGTCTGAGTGGGGCTCAGCTGATTTCCACTGGATAATCTCCGGTGTCTGTGGTCAGCTGGCAGGTTGCCTGGGGTCTGGCTGGTCTAGGATGGACTCGGAGGGGAAAAGGAAGCTCTCCTCTGCGTCTCTCACATCCCTCCTGCAACTTAGCAGACGAGTTCTTGTGGCTGGCAGTAGCAAGGGCTGAAGAAAGAATGTAGACATGCAAGACTCCTTTGTCAAGCTTCTGCTTATGTCAAGTTTTCTCCATTCTCATTAGCCAAAGCAGATCACATGATCAAACCCCCCCACCCACCCCCGTTAGTGTAGGCAGATGTATCAGGTTTTTATTGCTGCGTAACAAATTGTTATAAACTTGGCAATTAGAAAAAGTACGTTTTTTAATCTCTCGAGAAGTTTGGCCATGGCTTTGCTGTGTCCTCTTATAGGCTAGAACAGGGGTGGGCAAACTTTTTGACTCGAGGGCCACAATGGGTTCTTAAACTGGACCGGAGGGCCGGAACAAAAGCATGGATGGAGTGTTTGTGTGAACTAATATAAATTCAAAGTAAACATCATTACATAAAAGGGTACGGTCTTTTTTTTTTTTTAGTTTTATTCATTTCAAACGGGCCGGATCCGGCCCACGGGCCGTAGTTTGCCCACGGCTGGGCTAGAATCAAGTATGGGCAGCGGGCAGGCTCTCATCTGGGCCTTGGGATTCTCTTCCAAGCTCCTATGATCACTGGCAGACTTCAGTTCCTTGTGTTTGTAGGACTGAAGTCCACAGCAATTAGATGTGGCCAGTAGGAGTCCCCTGCCATGTGTAGACAGTTTACATCAAGGCAGCTTGCTTTATCAAACAGTAGCTAGAGAGTCTCTCTCTCTCTCTCTCTCTCTCTCTCTCTCTCTCTCTCTCTCGTTGACTAAAACAGAGGTTTATAACATAACCAAATCAAGGGAATGACATCCTGTTACCTTCACCATATTCTAGTTGTTATAAGCAAGTCACAGGTGCAGTCTACACTCAAGGGGAGGGGGTTATATAAGGGAATGGATGTTAGGGCCACCCTACGGCATGTCTGCCACAGAGTGCAATACCGAAGCGCACACACATAGGTAGACCTGAAAAATTAGGGCCATGAAATACAAAATATCACAATATCCAAAAAGCTGGAGAAGAAAGAATTGTGTGAGGTAGTCTCATGAAAATGACCTCAAACTGCAGAACCTCGGCCCCGTCCCAGGATTCAGTTGGCTGTCCCCAGCAGGCTCCTCGAAAGGCAGGTCCAACTCAGCAGACAGACAAACCTCAGCCACTGGCATGAGAAGCAGGAGAGGAGATCAGTCTTCCTGAGGCCAGAGGAGCTTTGGGGGCATCCCTCATGCCCTCCAGACTCAGGGCAGTAGACTCTGCTATTCTTAATTTGGTCCTTTATTAAATGGGAACAAATTGATTGTTCTCAGTAATTATGTTTATATGGCAAAGAGCAGGAATTAAGTGAATTATAGAGCATAGCTTTTTATAACTACTAATGGCCATCTTTAAAAAAACACTTCATAAGTAACGAATAAAAGAAAATATCGTCCAAATATAAGGATTCTGTCCCTCTGCTCAAGATTGAGAGTATAACTCATATTCACTTTGCTCTTCTATGAATCTGTTCTTACAATGCCGATTTAAGTTGCTATCGTACTTTAAAGACTGAAATGGCATGAATTAATTCTGTGCACACACTGGTTTTACCTCTTGAGCCATGGAGACTTGCCACGGACATTTTAACCATCTTCCCACGTGCAGAACAGTTGTTTACATAACCCAGGAAAATAGTTGTAATTGTCCTAATGGGTATATAGGTACATACTGTGAATTGTTTAAGGATCAGGAAACAGATCACTTAAAGTCTAAAGTTCCCTAAATGTATTTGCACAGAAAACAAGAAGTGACCACGAGGAAGGATCTGGGCCTTTGGCTCACATGGACCTGGGTTAGGATGGCAGCTCACGATTTCTCTTGGATGATCTCAGACCAAGGACTTGACCTTTCTAAGGCTTAGCTTCTACATCCGTACAATGGAGATAGTAGGAGATTCCACTTTAAAAGTCACGGAGCCTAAGCTGGATGCAATGCAGGTAAACTGCTCAGTACCAGGTTAGCCTGTACCCACCCAGGTCCAACAGACCCTGGGCCGTGTCTGTGCGCGTGGCCTCCTGGGGCACTTTCTCCCCCAATAGCCTGCATCTGTGGCTCATTGACGGGAACTGCCTTCAGGTGGCAGGAGCTGGTTTGGCCTGCCAGCAATGGTAGCATCGGAAAAACTCTGCCTTCAGACGCAGCCGTAAAACACTGGCAGATCCATAGGAACACACCTCCAGCAGCCTCGTGCCTGACTGGGACATTGGTGAGGTGTGTTCTTCACTGCTTCACAGCTCCCCTGAAGAACGAATCAGAGTCACCTTCGGCGGAACTGTACATGTTCAGGTACCTTAGCCGGGCTTCCCTCCTCTTTTTCCCCCTCGCCTATCAGTCTTCCTGGCAACACTTTCTGGTGAAACTGCCCCAAATCTCAGGACATGCTTCTGGGGAAACGCCCGGAAGGCACTGGCAGAATATAAATGGCCAAACTAATTAGCTTACAATTTGTGTGACTAGGCATGTGGATTGACAACTCTTCATGGTACATGTGCCTAAGGAAATGAGGCATTGATTGGTGTCACTGCGGTGTGTTGGGTATGGAGTCCCTATTAGGCAGGAATAAAACTAGGCATTATGATCTGGTAGTTGGGGCCACACTCCCTACCCCAGGCTGGCGGCCATTTGTGGCTGTTAGAGGAATAATATCAGCTGCCTAAGAAAAGCACCTGCCTACCCTCCCACAATGTCTTGGAGCATTCCTGCCTGTCTTCGGGGAGCCAGCTGCCTCTCTCTGTGATGTATTGTTGTACGTTAGATTCAGTGAGGTCGGAATTCCAAGAAAAGGAGAGGACATCACAGGAAGCAAGAAGAACCATTAGACAGGGGTCCTTCCCCTACCTCCATTGGTCACACACAAAAGGAGTTACCTCCCTGCTGTCTGCGACAGAGGAAAGCTTGGCTGACCCTCTTTTGATCTCTATGAGAGGTGGGATGTTTTCTCCTTTATCCTTCACTAGTTTTACTTTGAGAGTGTTTACACTTAAAATCATTGAGTTATGTAGACCTCTTTGAGGTTTTTCCAGAAAACCTCAAGCAAAGTAATGAGCATCTTGGTGTCTGCTAATTATTTAAAAGTGCTTTTGGATGACGTTGATTAAGCTTATTGTGAATCTTTTAGATCAGTGGTTCTCAACCTTGGCTGCGCATTAGAATCACCTGGGAATCTTTTTAAAATCCTGATTTCTGGGCCTCATCCTCCGGAAATTCTGTTTCTTTGTTATGGGTTGGGGCCACAATATTAGTAACAAAGAAACAGAATTTCCGGAGGATGAGGCCCAGAAATCAGGATTTTAAAAAGATTCCCAGGTGATTCTAATGTGCAGCCAAGGTTGAGAACCGCTGTTTTAGATAGTCCTGGCTCCTGCCTTTCCAAAAAGTGAATTTTCATGACAAACAAGTAACATTCAACATGAAGTACATAACAAATGACTATTGATTCACGTCCAATGCATATCAGCATCTCTGGTCAGTTACACATGAGGCACTATTTTTATTGGACATTTTTTACGACAACTTTCAGGGGTTGACATGTCCCATTTTGTTCCTTTCATCACCAGCCTGGTTGGATCTTATCAGTAGCAACGTTAGGGTTTTGACATCAGCTGCTCCAACTTGGAGAGAGTATTCCAAAGGAGAAAAGTGCAGAAAAGCAGGGAGGGGTAGTGAAGTTCTGCTTGTTCAAACTCTGCTTGACACTCAGTGCAATTGTAAGGAGGAAAAGCTCTCACTCCTGGCCATGTTCTTAAAGGAATCAAGAGAACGCTACCAGAAACTGTTTCCCAGCCCCTTCTACTCCCGACACTTGTTCTGCTCCTACATCCCTGTACAATAACACACACACACACACACACACCACGACCCCTCTCCTCGCCCAACCACCACTCTTGAGAAGGTGAACAAAATCTCCCCAGTCCTTTTCCTATTGGTTAGCATTTTCATTGGTCAATTGAGGTAGCACCAAGCTTTGGCTGCATTTCCAAGTATCTACTCAACTCTTTCACTGTTCCCTCTTTTTCTTATTCTAAAATTCAGAGTGTGTTGGTTCATATGCTAATATTAACTCTATGTCTACTAGGAAACATTGCTCAGTCAGTCTACATAACTCAATGACTTTAAGGGTCAACACTCTTTATATCATTGAATGCTAAAGCTTATTTTCTTTTCTCTTCCACTTTCTTCTAATTATTCAATATTTTTAATGTGCATTGCCTTTAGGGATAGGAAATGTAATAGAAACATTGTTTTCCCATTTTTTATCCTGTTCTCCCCCTCAGAAACAGAAGTGATTTGCTAACTTGGAAACAAAATTTCTGACTACATCTTGACCCAGCATTTTTATGTTAAAAAGTTTTATTGAGCTACATGGATTAAAAACAAGCATACAAATAGGAGGTCGACAAATCATGTGAATCAGAAGGTCTTTCATTCATTCAAAGGTTAATCAGATCGATTTAAAGAAGTGCTAGGTTTATTGGGAGCAATAAGTTTACTGCTCTCAATAAATTCTCACTGGGGAGGGAGAGAGTGTTGAGTGGCTGCTGTGTGGCATGCGCTGTGCAAGGCACTTTCCATATGTCTACTTAGTCAGCACAATGGCCCCCGGGAAAGAGGTTATAACTAACACTATTGGGAAGAATTGAGATTCAGGGAAGTGAAGATGCTAGTAGCTAGTGGGTAAAAAAAAGTCAGGACCCTGGGAGAAAACTTAGATTCTGCATGGCTCCAATTCTGCTACTCTTCTTATCCCTACCAAGAAAAACCCTTAGTTGATATTGTATACAAAGGATTACTAACTTTATGAGATTTTTAGAATTCTCTGTGTGCCTTATTAAATGGTAACATCTTGTCTATAGCTCATAATGGCTGCTTTGTATGAATATCTTAAATAATTATAGGAAAAGATGCTCTATTATTCATCCTTTTCAAAAGCACAAATGCTGACTACATTAGAATTTCAATAATTCCCTGATGCTGAAGCCCAAGCTACCCCAGAAGACAGCCCGGTTTTTAATGTTTTCACTAGGACCCAACTTTCCATAAAGTGCTTCGATAACCCTGCTCATGGAACCTCTTGATCTGTAGTGAGTTTTCAAATATGATTTTCTAATTAAATGGATCAAAAGCCAATCAGGCATTTTGGCTTTAAAAATCAATGGGGGAAATATCAATGGATTGAGGCTTCTCCTTTTTCCAAGGTGAAGGAGATATACCACTGGCTGTGTGACCTACGGGGAATGGCTTCACCATTCTGGACCTCAGTTTTCTGAGATAACAGTGCTTTTCTTGTTGTATTATCATGAGGTGCTAACATATCAGCAATAATTAATTCAATGAGTAGACAGAGGAAACATTAAATAAATAAAAACTACTAGCCTTATTAACTGTAGTTTCCCAAAGGTTGAAGGGCAATCTTGCTGAACATAGAAGTCTGTTTCCTAATTTTTAAAGTGGTCCAGCCAGCACTGCCTCTTAAGGATGTCTGACCTTGAAAATGGCTGTTCCAATGGGACAGTGTCAGAAGGGTCTGCTGGTACCCCAGCATCCTCTTCAATTCTCAGTTGCAAGAGATAGACTACCAAGTAGTTCAAAGAGTAAAAGGGAATTTCTTGGCTGATATAATTGAAATATTCAGGATCAGACATTGCTAAATTCAAAAGCTCAGAGGTAGCAACAGGACCTCTCTCTCTTTCTCAATCATTCTCTGTTTTTCCCTGCTTCCTCTCTCTTATACTCGTTTCTGAGTTTTGCTCTTCATTATGGCCTTACTTCCAAGCAGGTCTTCTTCCCACACTGGTTTAAAAGAACACTAGGATTATATTCTTCCAGTTCCCAGTACATCAGAAAGATTCCCTTGTCAATTTGAGAGAAGTTCCAGAATGAAGTCTCAGAAAACCAACCTGGGTAACAGATCCAGTGCTTAAACTAGAAGAGAAGATAAATGAGTTGAGATGATTGGCTTGGGCATGTGCTCAACCTTGAGGCAATCACTGTGGCCAGAAAAATGTGATGCCCATCCCTGGAACCCAAAATAAAGGAGCCTATGGAACACCACGGCTTGAGAGTGGGAAGGGGCAGTTATCCAAGAATGATAGTGGGGAAATGATGAATCTAAGGATAATGAGGAGCAGGATTTTTTTGGCAGACAAAAGCAGATCCTTATGAACTTGGTTTAGTCTCATCAGAAAGCATTTACATCTGATCATAGACAGGGATTTCTGGCCAAATTGTTCCTGCCTCACCACTTCATCACCTCAGTTTGCTTACAGGTACTGAGATAAACTATCTTTTAATCAAAAGATTTCAGCAGAAAAGCAATATAATCAAAGCAAATCAGGAAGCCCGGGGAACGACTGTCTGCATAGCTCTTGTGTTTCATTTGTCAGAGAGCCCACTGGGAAATCTAGGCAGAATAGTAACACCGAGCAAGCTGGAAGAATAGATGCATCCTTCCCTGGGGGCAGCAACTTTGCTGTAATAATACCTGTTAATTCCTCGGCCTTCAGTTCTACAACATCTCAAAAGGACTCAAAAGGACCGTGCAGGGATGCTAGTCTTGTTTCCCTCCACCACACTCCTCCATTTGGGCCAGAGCATGGCACAGCCTTTCCCTAAACTCTTCTCAGTCTGCCTCATTGATTGTTAACCTGCAGGTTCAGGCCTCCAAGCCTTGGGCCCAACCTGATTAGAGCAACCAGTAGACACTTTTACTAGAAGCTCAGAGTCATACACACACACAAAACTCTTCCTCAACCCACCACTGATGGGATCTGGCATTATTCTTGCTGGCCCAGCAGGTGTGTCACATAGAGCTCAGGCCCAAGCCAATCTGCATATCCCAGGTGTTTCAGGGGTTATCTGCCTGACTGTAACCCAGGCCCTGGCTTGACCTTCAACCTCAACTCATTTGGCTGAGTCCAACACAAACTTACCACCTGGAACCTAACATACAGCCTGCTACATGCCAAACACCAAGTAAGCCCTTAGATAATGACTCACACATCAAGTCAAGCTTTTCAGTCCCCCTCAGGATAATAAAATATGGGCAGCAGCCCTCCCTCCCTCAGCTCACAGAGGTCTCACTTTTCCTACTCTCCCACTTTAACTCTGTACTGTGCTTCTAAGGTCCCAATGGGCTTTGGTGCCAAGCCTGCCCACATGACTTATGGCACCGAGGGAGTTCTCCCTCCATCAGTAAAGCAAAGCTGGGTTAGCCTATCTTGTGAGCCAAGAGCGTTCATTCACCCTTTTATTTATTTATACAACAAATGTTCATCACACAGTCCAGTGCTTCTAAAACTTGAATATGCATACTAATTGCCTGTGGATCTCATTAGAATGCAGGTTCTGATCCAGTCGGGCTGGGCTGGGTCCTGGTCTTCTGCATGTTTAATAAGCTCCCAGATGATATACCTGCTGAAATTTCATGAATGAGCATTTCACTGATAAAGAATATAGGAACTCAGTAAATATTTGTTGAAAGTTAAATAAATGAAAACCTGCATCAAAGTTTCAAATGATAGTTTCAGTTTAGATAGTAAGAAAATAGAGGCATGATGTTGGCGGGTTATTGGTAAATGACAGGTAAGGGGCCAGACTCTTTAGCCTTTGCCAATTGAGTCTTCCCTGGTGCATTCTCCTCATTAGTCATCCTAATAGCCTTCGCCCCACTGCCCCTGCCTCTTGCTAAGGGAACCATAGACAACCTTAGATTAGCATTTCAATTACCCGACTTAAATTTTTTTTTTTAAATCTTCACCCAAGGATATTTTTCCATTGATTTAATTAGAGAGTAGAAGGGAGGGAAGAAGGGGAGAGAAACAGAGAAACATCGATGTGAGAGAGACACATTAATTGGTTGCCTCCCACATGCGCCCTTACTGGGGCTGGAGAATCTGCAATGGAGGTATGTGCCCTTGACGGTGAATTGAACCTATGACCCTTTGGTCTGCAGGGTGATGCTCTAGCCACTGAAACGAACAGGCCAGGGCTTAATTTAAAACACACACATATTTTTATTGATTTCAGAGAGACAAAGGGAAACGGAGAGAGAAATAGAAACATCAATGATCAGAAAGAATCATCAATCAACTGCCTTCTGCATGCCCCCTACTGGGATTGAGCCTCCAGATATGTGCCCTGACTGGGAATCGAACTGTAACCTCCTGGTTCATGGGTCAATGCCCAACCACTGAGACACACCTGTTGGACCAATTATCTGACTTTTAAAGCCTGTTTTTTTAAACCATACTCACAGTTTTTCAAGAATCTTGTATAAGCATAGCTTTGCATTTACACACATGCATACGTGCATGTGCATACACACACACACACACACACATGCACATACATGCCAGATGATGCCTATTTTCCAGCCATTTTGGTGTAACCAGTAACCTACATCCCCCAACCTTACTAGACACCCAGACTTTTATTTTTTTTAAATATATTTTATTGATTTTTTTACGGAGAGGAAGGGAGAGAGATAGAGAGTTAGAAACATTGATGAGAGAGAAACATCGATCAGCTGCCTCCTGCACACTGCCTGCTGGGGATGTGCCTGCAACCAAGGTACATGCCCTTGACCGGAATCGAACTTGGGACCCTTCAGTCCACAGGTCTATGCTCTATCTGCTGAGCCAAATCAGTTAGGGCGACACCCAGACTTTTGATGATCTTCCATGTCTATCTGGATTTCCACCAACCTCACATCATTTAAGCCAGGTCACAAAAGAAGCTGCCCAGGAGGTCACGTAGAGACAAGACCTCTCCCCACCTCACCCCTATTCATCTTCTTCCCCTGTGTCTGGCTTGATTTCTTTGCCAACACAGATTTCCTAGCTGGACAATGCCAACACTCCTTTGTACCCTCGGAAAACTCCTTTTTCAGCTCACAGCATAGCTTGTGGAGAGGTTTGCTCGGGAAGAAGGCACACAGCAGGAAAAGGTAGGCTGTTTCACGGACGTCAGTTGGAAGCCCATTCTCCGTGGATAATAAGAATCTTGCCTCTCGAAGAGCTCATTAGAGATCCCCGAGAGGCCTAGCGAGGAGGCTGGGGTTGGGCGAGGGGGATAACAATGCCTGGTGAAAATGTTAGGGCTGTCATTCCTGCCTCAGAACTCTGGCTCTCCACATAATGAACAATTTGCCCCTAACTCGCTGGAAATGATGGAAAGCTCATGCATTAGTTATCTCCCTGCCTGCAGCCAAGAGCCGTGCTTCGCTGCATTCCTGTAGATCTTAGACATGATAGCCCCAGACAGGCACTGGGAAGACCTCTGCTTTCTCGGCTGTTGTGAACTGGGGGCATATCTTTGAGAGTAAAATGTAATGGGGAGGTTTCCTACAAGCACCATCTTAAGCAACTTAGGCTTTGTTCCCAAACCTTACCCCTCAACAAGTTAAATTTCATCTGTTCTCTCTGAAATGGGCCCTCCTTCCAGCTTAAATAGCAAGTGAGTTCAATTAAAGTTCCCTTTCAGCTGGCATACCATTTCAGTTAAAGCTGCCATCCGCATGAGCTCACCTGAGAACATGGATATAACATGGCCATGTCCCATTACCATCATTCAGTGGTGAGCTTTAGGAGACAACTAACAGCATTCAATAACTTTTTAAAAAATTATTTATTTGTTTTATATTTATCTTTATTGTTGAAAGTATTAAAGATGTCCCCCTTCCTCCCCCAATGACCGTCTACACACCCCCACCTGTCCCCCGACCCAAGCCTTTAATGATTTTTTTTAGTAGGCAGTGTCTGGCCTCAAAGTTTCAATGTCCTTGCTGTTATCACCACTGTAGATTTAACAGGCGTCAGTGGGCTAAAACTACTGTCTGTGAATGGTCCCTCATTGTAATCACTAAATCGGGAATATTTATTGCAGGATGAGCCTGGAGAGATGATTCTTGGGCTTCACTCTGCAGGTTATAAAACTTGTCCAAGGTCTAACTCAGGGAAAAACCCATACTGGGGGGAACCCTCAGGCTGAATTTGGGAGGATGCATTGAAAAGGCCATACTTGATTTAGAAACGGCTTGGATTGGGCTTGTTCCATTAATGCATGTTAGTTTTTGCCTGTGCCTGGTGACAATATGGCATTTTCAGCTTCCGAGTTGGATGACCATAGCTCCAAACTGGAAGATTTTAAGAGTATCATTGTTCTCTCTAGGGTGCTACTATTATTATTTTAATTAAAATGCCCCTTTCTGTTTGGCATCTCACTTTCCCCAGAAAAAAAGGAATATAAAAAATATGCAAAAAGGTAAAAAGTAAAACACCTAGACACCTTTAGACACCTTTAGATACCAGGTTTCAGCAAATGTAGCCTGCAGGCCAAATCTTGCCCACTGTCTAGTTTTGTAAATACTAAAATGTAATGGGAACACAGCATGCTCATTCATTGGTGGATTGTCTCTGGTTGCTTTTAAGCTCCACTGCCTTAAAACTGTTTAATAGCTCCAAAGAGTGACCCTCAGACCAGCAGCAATGGTATAATCTGTGAGCCTCGTTAGAAATGCAGAATCTCAGGCCACACTCCAGACCTATGCAATCAGAACCTCATTTGACAAGGTCCCCCAGGTGATTCTTATGCACCTTAAAGTTCCAGATGTGCAGTGTCAGGTCAACCTAAGTCCTGCCCTCTAATTCCAACCATTTCTCTCCAGAATCCAGTGGAAAGAATGAGGAAATGTGGGCTGTGAAGCCCAGGATTACAATTGTTTTTTATTTTTAGTTAAAAGAGAAAAACAATGGCATGCTAAGAGCTAAGAATATTCATTCAAATGTCCTCTGTTTATTCAACAGGCTGCCATTGCTTCTGGAAGCTGTCAAGGTTTATTTAGGCTGGAGAGAAACTTCTCTTTCATTCACCAAATACACAGAGAGATGAGTCCTATTCCATTAGGAACTGCTTGAGAAATAATTTCCTTTCTTGCTTTTTTTCTTTTTTAAGGCCTTTGTCTGCCCAGAGGACACAAATGCTTCTTGGATTCTTGCAGACAAACTGTTCATTAGGAAGGAACACTGAGCTCTGGGGACACGGGATGCAGTACAGCAGCTGTCGCTGTGTTGAGCCTGCAGTCCCTTTTACAAATGTAGTTACTTGTCTGGGGCCACTTCCCAGGAGAGGTGGAGGGTGAACAGGCTGATAGGAGAGCTGTCCAGGCTGCTCCATATCTGGGACTCCCTGCTGCGGGGCCCTGAGAGGGGAGCCTGCCCAGGGCACTGGGCTTGTTTGCTTGCTGGTTGAGCTGTCACCATTTGTTGAGGAATTTTCATTAAAATACAGAGAGGTTGTTGAAGAAACCAGGGTATATAGATAAGTGCCTGGGCTTTAGAAACAAATAGACCTGCATTATATCCCAGCTCTGTCATGTACTTACTTGCTTTGTTTCCCTGCCTCCCTAAATGAAAACACTTAAAACATTCAATGTTATTATTATTACTAGAGGTCCAGTGCACGAAATTCGTGCACTTGGAGGAGGGAGCGGGGGTCCCTCAGCCCGGCCTGCACCCTCTCACAGTCCAGGAGCCCTCAGGGGATGTCCGACTGCCAGCTGCGAGCCTAAGCTGGCAGTCAGACATCCTTAGTGCTGCCACAGAGGTGAGAGAGGCTCCTGCCACCACTGCTACGCTTGCCAGCCATGAGCCCAGCTTCTGGCTGAGTGGTGCTCCCCCTGTGGGATTGGGCCAAAACTGGCTTTCTGACATCCCCCAAGGGGTTCTGGATTGTGAGAGGATGCAGGCCAGGCCAAGGGACCCCAATGGTGTATGATCAGGCCCAGGAGAAATGCAGGAGGTTGGCCAGCCAGAGAGGAACTGTGGGAGGGCTCTAGGGTGTGTCCAGCCCATCTCACTCAGTCCCAATCGGCTGAACCCCAGCAGCAAGTTAACCTACCAGTCGGAGCATCTACCCCCTGGTGGTCAGTGCATGTCATAGCGGCCTTAGCATATCAGCATATTATGCTTTGATTGGTTGAACGGCAGACCAGTGGACTGAACACTTAGCATATTAGGCTTTTCTTATATAGGATTATTAATATTATCTCCCACAACTGCCTTGTGAGTACTTTATGTCTTGATGCTTTCACATACTTTCATTCATTTTCTCACAGATGTATATTGAGGGTCTGCTCTGAGCCAGGAATGCTTTGGGCTCTTTGGCGGTGAAGAAAAGAATGTGATAGCCAATTCTTTCAAGTTGGTAGGAGGAGAAAACTCAAAGATGTCAGCTTTGCAAGGACCAGACCTTGCTGTATTTTCCTTTGTAATCCAAGCCCTAGTGTGGAGTAAGACACAACACAGACACAATGGGAAAATGTATATGGATGTGGACATGGGCATGCGAGAGAGAGAAAACATGTCACAACTTACCCTTGGCCATGCTTCCTCTTCCTCAGCTCTCCATTCCTCTCACCCCCACCTGCTCCTTCCTGATGGTTCTTATTACCCACAGAGTGAATATCCGGTCCTCCACACTTGGGCTTTACCTACCTCATTTCCATTCTTCTTCTCCCTGTTAAACTGTTTTGGAGCACATTGTCCCAAGGTTGTCTCTCATTCTCTGCCATCTTTTCTTCCTGTGGACTTCCTCTTTTTTGTGCTGCCCACTCTTCAAGGTGCGATTCAAATGCCACATCTGCAGCCAATGCTGCCAGCAGCTCACCTCTAACCCCTCGGCACCTTTTCCTGTGTGTGTCAACTTAACTTCCAGCGGCCAGTCTGTGTGAGTCGGCCTGCGAGCTCACTCTGGCCATGGAGTCCATTCTGCCCATGTGCCATGCTGGCTGCCAGCACAGGGAAACTCACCTAATGTCCCTCCCCTGGGACTTAGCATCCCCACCAATAACCAGCAGGATTGCTTTTGGGCTGAATAATCCCAAGCTATGTGTGGCCTGTGGGCCCCCAGATCATCTAGCATGATTGATCTTGATAACATGGCCCTTATTGCTTTCCTTCCCCTGTCTCTGTTCCCACGCCCCTATTGGTGTGTCCGGAGATCACCTCCAAAACAAATTACTTATCCTCATCTCCTCAGCTCAGGGTCTGCTTTCCCTCCTCTCTGTTTTCTGAGAACTCCCCAGGAAAAAGAATAGCTTCCCACCTATTGTCCTGTAACATTTGCACATATCTCTGGTACATTATTTATCACAATGTATTACAATTATTTGTTTATGGATTAGACTGGAAGGTGGAGGAGGCAAGACCCTTGCCATTTAGATCTATGTGGCCCCCTTGCCTAGTGTTCGCCTGCCATATAGTTATTTCTTGAACTCAAGTGGTTTCCATCAACTTCCCCTTCTCAGGTCCTTGCTCTACCCTGGCATGGCTGGGGTGCATCAGCAATTTTCTCCCAACCCCTATTTGCACAGATACCTCCTCTGAGAGCTAGCAATGTTATGCTAAGATTCCCAGGACTTCAACCAAGCATAGCAATAAGCAGTTACTGAAAAATTACAGAATGGTCCCAAGGTTAACCAAATTTGCAATTACAAAAAGTTTAGCCTAATAGCCCTTGGGGAATTGTGCATTTGTGTGATGATTACTAACAGGAAGGTTTGGCTAATGAGGATGTGTTCCTGACCCAGGGAGGAAGGAAACTTGCCAAGAAGAGCGGGGGTAAGTCCTAGTCATGCTGAGTCTTCCAGGTTTCACTGGGATAGAGTCAGGAAGAGCATCACTCCCACCCTTACAACAAGAATACAGGCACACAGAATACATCAGATAGCAAAAATCACAGGGCCACCAACTACCTAAAATCTTGGGAAAGAAAGGCACCTTCAAGTGTTTATAAAAGTGTTATACAAATATTAACTTCTTATTTTTTATATTGCACTATGTTTTTAAAAATATTTTTATTGATTCAGAGAGGAAGGGAGAGGGAGAGAGAGAGAGAAACATGAATGATGAGAGAGAATCATTGATTGGCTGCTCCTGCAGGCCCCCACACGGGGATTGAGCTTGCAACCCGGGCAGGTGCCCTGACCAGGAATTGAACTGTGACCTCCTGGTTCATAAGTTGGTGCTCAACCACTAAGCCATGCCAACTGGACTATTGAATTATTTTTTAATTGTAAGATGTCCACAATAGAAGAAGCTAGATAGGTGCATGGTATACAGGAACTCTTATCTTTCCAACATTTTGGTAAGTTTAAACTGATTTCAAATTAGAATTGTTAAAAACATGTTAAAATTCATATCTATAATACTATCAAGTTTTTGTTTATTGGAAAAATATTTGGAAGCAATAACAAAATACTACCAGTGCTTGTGTGGTTGATGGGATTAGAAGAAGGAGAGTAACATCCTTCTTCCAATTAATTATTTCTCTTAATTTTCAAAAACATACTCTGAGGTAGCATCACTGTCCACATTTTATAGATGAGAACAAAGGCTCAAAGAGGTCAAATATCTTACTCAAGGTTACAGGTACCAAGAGAAAGATCCCAAAAATTAGCCTAATTTTTCCAACTCCAAGGACCATGGATGATGCTACTACAGGGTGGAACAAAAGTAGGTTTACAGTTGTTTGTATGAAAAATGATACAATAACTAATAAATAATAATACAAGAAGAAATTACCTTTCTTGAACTCACAACTGTAAACATACATTTGCCTATGCCTATACTTCTCCCCCCTCTTTTCTCTGTTTCTGACTCTCTTCTGGATTATGTAGTTATATTACCATTTTATTAGGAAAAAAATAGAAAAACACATAATACAGCATAATAAAAAATAAATGAAACCTAGTATCTGAAGATAGTAAAGTGCTGAAAATACAGCAAATGAGAGGAAAAAAATAGAGTTCCAGGCCTGAGTTGCCATGTATTGATGACAGGCCACTGCTTGGTTGCATTTGTTAAAACCCCTGGGAATATTACTGGGATTGCAGGGTGAGGAGCTGCTGTGTTTCTCTCATTTCCTGGGTTTTAACACTCACCGATGCATGAGTCCCTGGAATACATTAGGAATATACGAAATAAGAATTCTTTATTTACTAACTTATTTTTGAGCGAGTATGGCAGATCCCAAAAGAATCTGATGAAAGCAGTTGCATCGCTCTGGAGCAATGCATATGCAAAATCATGTTACAATTGCATTTTCTTTTAAGGCTAAGCTCCCAGAGGCCTAGAACAATAAAACAGATGCCACATACCGCAATTAATTAAAAAGTATTAAGGCCCCAGGTGTGCTCTTTAACATGTAACACATGTCCACAGGCTTTATCTGGCCTCTAGCACCCTGGATGACCTCTGGCTTTAGAAACGCTGGGGCTGTCACGCCATCTCTCAGAGTCACTAGGAATCATAGATGAGCCCCAGACCAAGGGGAGTCAGAAGTAAGAATGTAGGCATAGCCTACATTGAAGAAGAAAACTCATCTGTCAACCCTGCAGTGACAACTTGGCAAAGAACATTACCCATGAGTTTATATTCCTGTTTCCTCTGTTTCTCGCGGGGCCCATCAGTCAGGTAGGAGATGGCAGGGGCTCCAAGGTAATAGGTTGACCCAATGTCAGTGGAACTCCAGCTGTTGGCTGTGTCTTTAATAGGGGGAATCAGGCAATTTGAATAGATGTGGTTTTCTTTTCCTCTGCATTTCTCCATGTTTTGGTGATTGCCAATGAACCTTGTAGCGTTTAGTCTTGGAGACAGGAATAAATAAAAGTGAAAGAGTTCTCTTGGAGTCCAGCCAAGGACTCTGAAAATCATAGAACCAGTGAGTGCAGACCCCATGGGGCTCACTCCTTTCATTTTACAGAGGAGGAAACTGAGGCCTGTGAGGTTATGGTCTTGTCTCACTGGCAGGCAAGGCCTTGGAAGTCTATAAGAGGCCATGGCATGCTGAGTTCCTTAAGGAATTCAGTTGGAAAGTTGGGTCTCCATGTTGCCACATGTATTGGAACAGAGGAACTCTCAGTTTTGAGGTCAAATCTTGTGAGCACTTGTAGTAACTGAAGAAAATTATGATGATATTATTGAGGGATTGTAGATGCATTTCAGGTTTATAACTGGAATTGTGGACTTGACCTAAATTGTCCAATGCTATTAGCCATCTATGTTGAAGAAAGAAGGCAGTATCTTTCATCATCAGAGAGTTTAATAGGGGATCTCAAATCTGTTTGTCCATCCTAGTACAGCCTTTCCCATCTTTAACATCAGCAACTTTCTGGGCACCCAGGCTCGTATCTTCTGATTTATGGGGCTTCTGATTGCCCTGGGCCATGGACAAGGTCAACTGACTCATGGAGTGATCAAATGATACCACTTGTATTGGAGGACCCACAGGCTCATCACTGGCTATTCTGTTTGTTTGTTTTTTTTTTTTTGTTAATCTTCAGCTGAGGATATTTTTTCCATTGGTTTTTAGAGAGTGGATGGGAGAGAGGGAGGGAAAGAGAGAGAAAGAGAAACATCAAAGTGAGAGAGACACACTGATTGGTTGCCTCTCATACACACCCCGACAGGGGCCAGGGATCGAACCTGCAACCCAAGTATGTGCCCTTGACTGGGAATCAAACCCACAATCCTTTGGTGTGTGGGCTGATGCTCTGACCACTGAGCACACCGGCCAGGGCTCACCACTGGCTGCTGTGGGTGAGTGTTGTAATTGAGAAGGGGGATGGTACATAGTAGAGACAATGGCATGATACACCCTTCACTGGCAACCAGAATCTCTAGACAGGAACTCAGCTCCTGAGAGCTCCCTGATGCTGCCAGCTAACCTCTTCTCTCAGGCAGATTCTGAAGACCTTCTGACACCAACCCTGCTACTGGTTACATGGTCCTTCCCAGCCTCTTCACACAACCCTCTTTGCTTCCCCTGCCCCACCCCCAGTCCCTTCCTGGTCTATTCTTTCCCAACGCTCTAGGATGGGACCAGGTGTTAGCCAGATCCTAATCCTCAAATCTACTATTGATTAAAACATTTTTCTTTTGCTACTCAAAATACCCAAGTTTTTGCAAAGAAAGCTTTTCATTATAAAAGCAACTGTCTTCCCCAAGGGCCTCAGAAGTGTAGTTGGAAATTCCAGGCTGTGCAGCCACCCTTTCTTTTTTCTCTGCATTTTTGCTATAACAAACCTACGCTGAGGGCAGCACAGAGAACAGAAAGTCCTTGTGGCTGTGTGAACCGTGGGGACAGGATAGTAGTGAAGGGAACTGCAGAAGAACAATGCAATGCACAGGTTAAACTTGTTACCTTGCAACACAGAACTTGGGTCATATCCCACCCACACTTGGTGTTTGCAAACTGTCCAGATAATTAACAAGAAATTGGGGCTTTATTACCTAAATTAGCCAGACTCTCACTCAACTTTCCATTTGGTATGTTGCTTTGTTGTGATTTGAATATAACGGATCTCACTCAAGAGGAGAACTGATTTTTCTATAGGAATAATATTCTTGTCTTCCCAGAGGCTGCATTAAGGTCTGTCTTTCAGGTATCTTTTACCCAGAAATAGAGAATCTTAGGAGGGCCCTGGAAGCTAGGAGAAACAGTGAGAAAAAGAGCATATTCAGAAACCAATAGGGACCTGAGGAAGAATATATTGTCTGTGCTTTTTCTTTTATGGTTATTTATTCTCATATGTCCTTGAAGAAACCTTTCATTTAAATATTTGTTTAATTTAGATATGTGATAGAGTTTGAGTAATTGTCAGCCTGTCTACTAGGGAAAAAATTCCCGAAGTGACCTCATTATTATTATTTCTAAACTCTGTTTCCATTATTCTAGTTGTAGATTTTTGCTTAATTAATAGTCCATTTCTGATTAGAGGTTTGTTGTAGTGAGAGGTGGGTGGCTATTGCTTATTGTGGATTTAAGCAAGACCTAAGGAATTGTAAGTTCATTTTATGACTGTTGAATCACCCATTTTACTAGTTTTAATTCTGACTATGGCTGCAAAACCTGAGTCAGTCTCCAATTTCTCCACCCAATCCTGAAGTCTGCCCTGTTTCTGGGTTTCTTTTCACAGAGAGAATAATTTACTTCCTGGTTAAGTCAGTTTGAGGAAGGGGTTCTATTTCTTGCAGCCAAAAGAATCTTAACTTACAGTAGCAGTATTGGCAGTAATAAATGAGAATAAAGCATTGAAAATAAACATGCGGTCAGCTCACATTACCTTTTATTGTGAATAGCATTTTTAATACAACTTCTCTGACCCTAGTAGGCCTACCTTGGGGGCTGGGCCTATGTTCTCAGACCTTTTCTCATTTACTCCTGGCATGTGTGTTTCTAAATCTATTGCTGCTGAAAGTTCAGCCTATCCCATCCCCAATCCTTCCTGAGCTATGATCACCAGAAAAGAGAATACATATATGTGTCCATGGAACCATTAGAAGTTGTCCTCAGAGATACTTGGATGCAGAATGAGTGAGACTAAAAGACATGATTCATTGCTTGATTCTGCAGGCACCAGGTAGCTTTATTTTGAGCTCTCGTGTGTGTGTGTGTGTGTGTGTGTGTGTATGTACCCATACTGCTAATATTATTTTAGGATTTCTCCACATGATCCTTAGTTTCAACTCATTTACTCTTCTTTGACCCGACTGAATTCCCATTTACTGTCTGGTGCCCGCCTCTGCTTTCTCTCTTGGTCTGCTCTCCAATAAACAAGCTTTGCATTATCCTGGTCCACAGAGCCACTGTGAGGCCCTTAACTTTTTGCCCATTAGTGTTCAGGATTCATCTTCTACTTGTGTTTCCTTAGAGTTCTCCCTCCCTGCCCATCAGCATATAGACACACACAGCCCTGCAGTCTGATCTGTGAAGTGTACCAAATTTGGGCATCCTCAACACAGACATTTCATCATAGAGAACTAAAATACAGATCTACTTCCAATGACCACACATAAATAGTTTATCTGATTAAAAATTACAAATGCAAGAACATTATCAAGGTGAAGTTTAAATGATGCATTTCGTGTTCAAATTAACATGTGACTAATGCTTTCTTATGCTTAGCCTATTCACACTTGGTACTTGAAGACCAGGTTCATGTATCATTCCAGGTTGTTATAATCAATTTATATATCTCTCTGCTTGAGAGCCATGTGGTTAGGAAGACCTTGGGTTGCCACAATGCTATCATTTTCAGGTTATTTTTTTTTTGTTTATGTGTTTAGTTTTTCAAAATGAATATAAAATTGTATGGTGAACGGAGAAGCTGCGATTCAAGAATTTGTGTAGGCTGGGAACAGAAAATAAAGAATTTCATGTGTCAGCTGTCAGAGCAGAGATAATATTTTAAACTCTATTAGGATGCTATAATTAGGGAGCATTATCCCAACCTGAAGAATATTATAATTGGAGGATATCAGCTGGGAGATGGGTTGAGTAAGTAGTTATCATGACTGGATTTAAACTTATTTCTTACGCTAATTCAATGTCTAAATTTAGAGGCATGAATCTGCAGTGTTCTCACAGGGGAAAGTACACATCCCTAATTCCTTATGAAGTCTAATATTAATTCCTTACAGGTGTATCATCCTTTGTGGTTATCTCGCTGACATTACCTTGAAGTTCAATAACATGCTCCATTGCTCAAGATAGTCAATTGTCTGTCACAGGATACGCCGGATGACCTAGAAAAAGAATGTAAGTCTACAGGTAACCCTCACAGTCCACTTAGCCAGCAGTTTTAATGTCACTGTTTTTGCCTAGATGTGAATAAACTGCACATCTGATGGTTAGACAGTGAGTGTTTCTGCTCTCCTTCTGGACTCCTTCTGTGATGGAAGAGATGCCAAGCAGTGAAAAAGGTTGTCAAGAAAGTTATTAAGCAGCTGTCAGGGTTTGACACTCATAACCCCATTTTCGTTTTATACTAAATGGTGCTTAAACTGTTCTGCATGAGAATCACTCCAAAAGTTTTTAAGCTGCATCCCAGATCAAGACCTTAGTATTTCCTGAGCTTCCCAGGGGATTTCAATGTTCCAAGAAGAGAACCATTCTTACAGTGGCCCCTTTTGCATACTGGCATTTGAGGTCCTGTAACTTTATTTTTTTATTTTAAAATATATTTTATTGATTTTTTACAGACAGGAAGGGAGAAGGATAGAGAGTTAGAAACATCGATGAGAGAGAAACATTGATCAGCTGCCTCCTGCATACTCCCTACTGGGGATGTGCCTGCAACCAAGGTACATGCCCTTGACCGGAATCGAACCTGAGACCCTTGAGTCCACAGGCTGACGCTCTATCCACTGAGCCAAACCAGTTAGGGCGAGGTCCTGTAACTTTAACTTCCTCAAGGTAACAGCCAAGAGTAGGTACGTGTCCCAGCTTAATGCTCTTTTGTTTACATTTCTTTCTTTAAAAAAATATTTTTAATTGATTTTTTTTCTTTTTTTTAGAGAGAGAGGAAGGGAGAGGGAGAGGGATCAATGTGTGATGGAAACATTGGTCGGTTGCCTCCTGCATGCACCCTACCAGGGATTGAGCCCACAATCAAACTGGCAACCTGGCCAGGGCTACCTTTCTTATTGTCTCAGGAAATTGGAGGGCACTGTATAAGACCTAATATATTTAAAGTGCTTGGCATGCTATGTATGTTAAATGGCTTTATTTTATTCTTTTTCATTTTATTTCTTATGCGGTTGATTTTCTAGAAACTCTCCATGGCAAAGGCAGCCATGGTGCTGCTTTGGTTGAGACCCAGTGGTTGTAGAATGCACACTCCTGGGTCAATGATGTCTCCTGCATGTCTCCAGAGCCCCGAACTGTGTATTTCCTGTGCTGAGGCTTGCATGGCCCTTGTCACACCCTTGCCACTTCTAGCTGAGGCCTGAAGGCAGTGAAGACAGCAGCCTCCGCCTCCACCCTCTGTCTTCTCTTGGGGCTGGGCTGTGGTCATTAGCATTTAGATCAATGAAGGAATTAGGTTCCCAAGCCTGGGCAGCCCATTTCCTCTAGCCATTTTTAAACCTCAGAAGATTGCCTGATGTGACAGAAAACATTTCATGTGAGACTGAATTTTAAGGAGGAAATGAAGCCGGTGGCTTCGCTGAGCGCAACGGGGTAGAACGTGAACTCTATTTGTGCTGGTTATCGAATCTCCAGGGAGAGCTTTGCCAGTTAGCTTACCTCTTCTAAAATTCACCAGGACCATAGCCTACTGCCGAGGACAAGGGTGGAGGGAGGGAGGAGAGTGGGGAGCCAAGGGGGACTAAGCGATCCGAAAGCACCTTAAAAGGAGATGCCAGGATCACCTCTGGCAGCTGGGAGGCCCGGGGCTGCAGAGGCCAGATGCTCTCAGGCTTGTCAATAGCAGTTTTGCAGGTGATCTCCGCGCGGACGCTTCTCCCTGCACCGGCAGTTGGCATTTTAGCTGACAGCTCGGGCAGGGGAGGCAGTGGAAGCTCTGGGTCTGTTTTATCACCAAGGCCTTTCAAGTCCACAGAGCTCCCTGTATTTGTTTCTGTTGGCAATCAATTCCGGCGGTACGGGGGATGCACTTGGTTGGTGAGGAGAGCTGCCAGGAATCAGAGCCCCCGCAGAGCAAGTGGCTGGGGACTTTCTGTCCGCCTGGTTTTCAATGCAGAGCACGTCTTGGTGGGGTAACAGGAGTCCCAGGAAATAACTGAGTCTGGGGCGTCCTTTCTGACATGGTCTTCGTCTTTGCCTCATTCTGGCAACTGTTTGGGAGAATATAATGTTCCGAGTTAGGAAACAGTGCGGGTAGCCTGCCCCCAAGGAGGGAAATCGGGAAATTTCTCTGAGAGGAAAAGGTTCTCAAATGCAACCATCACAGTATCAGGGTTAAGCGAGCAGCCCCAGGAAGCAGACACACCTGTGGTTGTGATCCAGGTGTGTCACTGCAGGAAGTAACTTCCTCTCTCTAAACTTCATTGTCTGTGTGTAAAGCATTAGCGGGAGTCCTGGTCCTCAGTGCATTTGCATCAGCAGCCCCCGGAGGGCTGGTTAGATAGACATCCCTGAGCTCCACCCAGAGAGTTTTGGGTTCAGCAGGTCTGGGGGCACAGGTTTGGTAATCTGCCTTTTAAAAAGTTTACTATTTTTTTTAAAGTTTTTAATGACAGTTTATGTTCAGTGTTATTTTGTATTGGTTTCAGGTGTACAGCGCAGTGGTTAGACAGTCATATACTTTACAAAGTGTCCCACCTAATATTTCTGGGACCCACCTGGCACCATACATAGTTACCACAATATCATTGGCTATGTTCCACATGCTGTACTGCATTTTAAACTAGTTTTCCTGGTGATGCTGATGTTGCTGGTCCAGGGACCACATTCATTTCTTCTATGGATATTTATTAAACCATGTTCCAGTACTTGACTAGGCCTGGGTCACAGTAGTGAACAAAACAAAGTCCTTGTATCCAGTTGTAAGAGAGGGCAATAACCAAATAAGTAAATAGCTAGTAAAATAAGCACGTAGCATGATAACTAACATTAAAAATTAAATCAGGATGAGGGCTTCCCCAAGTTGTGGAGGGAGTATTATTTTACACACAATGGGTAGGGTGGAGTTCACCAACATAGTGATGCTTGAGCACAAACCTGAAAGAGTAACTCAGCCTTGCAGATAACTGAGAAGGAATATTTTAGGCAAGCATCACAGCAAAGGCCCTGGCAGGTATTTTTGCTTGAAGAACAGCGAAGTGGCCACTGTGGCTTGATCAGAAGTTATCACAGCAGAAAACGGGGGTAGGGGGAGATGGGAGGGTGAGGTCAGAAATGGAGTTTGGGGCAGGGAAGGCCTCCAGGGTACTGAAATGGGCCATTGAAATGGGAAGCCAGGATCTAGTTGGATCCAGGGGGAACCTGGTCTGACTTCTACTGCAAAAGATTTACTGCTGCTGTTGTGCTGAGTGAGGATGGAGTGGAGATTATGTAGGAGGCTATTGCCATAACCTAGGGGGTGCATACTGATAGCCTGGAGCAAGGTTGGGAGAAGTGGTTGAAATTCTGCATAAATTATGTAAGTAGTGCTAACAAAATTCACAATGGATTTGACGTGGGATAAAGGGGAAGAGAGGAGTCAAGAATTACTCCAAGGCTGGCTTGGAAAGATGAGGTTGCTGTTGGCACAGTCAGGGAAGACAGAGGGATGCAGCTTGTGCAGGCAAAGAGTGAACCCCGCAGGTGTGAGGTGCTTAAACCCTGCACACTGCAAAGAGAGGCTGGTCTTCAGGACTGGTCCTTAGCCAGCTCCTGGGCCCTTGGAATATTCTGCCCCATTGGAATGTTCTTGTATGTCTGAAGGTTTGGGCCACATGGCACCAGTGTGACCAGGTAAGTTTCTCCCAACAGTATGATTTGTGATGAATGCCCGTGTTTGCTTTGTGGGGGCTGGAGTCTGAGTAACTGAGGTTAGTCATGTGAGTGATGCATGTCTCCATGACTGACACCCCAGTGAACTTCTTGAGCACTAAGGCTCAAGTGAGCTGCCCTAGTTGACAACACTGTACATGGATTGTCATACATCTTTGCTGACTGAATTAAGTGTGTCCCCCTCTGACTTCACTGGGAGGGACACCCTGCAACTTGCCTGTGAATTGCCTGGACTACACTTTATGTACCTTCACTGTTTGGTGAGTTTAATCTGTGTCCTTTCATTGCAATAAATCATAAACATGAGTATAACAACTTTTCTGATTCCTGAGAGTCTGTCTAGCGAATCATCAAGCTTGAGGGTGGCCTTTGGGACACACAGTGTGCAAGGGAAAACTGAGAATTGGGTTTTTGACATGTCAAGTTTGAGATTCCTATTAGATATCCAGATAGAGATGTCTGCTCAATAGTTGATACATGAGTCTGGATTTCAGGGGAAAGACCTGGGCTGGGGATGTAAGTGTGAGAGGTGGTTGTAGAGCAAAATCTATTGTTTTTCACAGTTCTCAGTGCTCTTATTTTTCATACGCTTGGGTTGGGCTGGAGCACAGCAACTGGAATTCCTTCAAGAGGTAATATTTACAATTTTGTGTTCTCTGTCTTCAGTGTGGTTGGTTTTGATATCTTACTTAAAAGCATGTTTCCATGAGGATAAAGTGAAAAGCATGTCATTACTGAGTTGCTGAGAAATAAGGGAGTAAAACTGGGAGGGAAATGGCCAGAGGAAACTGAATTGATTTCAAGCCTTGCTGCTCTCCAGCCCTCTGTCTTCCAGCCACTCCGTGTTTTGGATGCCTTCTAACATCACTTTACACCTTTGCTTGAGGAATAACAGAGAATGATAGGAGGACTACATCTGCTACTCCTTGGAACAACGACAATGAAAGGCAAATCCACAAGGGGGATTGCTCTGTTTGGGCCCCTATGTATGTCAGCATTTGTGAGCAAATATCTTTTCCATTAAGCCCAGAAATCCACTGGGTGGGTGAACAGGTTCTTGGTCACTGCTTCCAGACATCCAATTCAGATGCTATGATGAGATGGACTCAGTGAGGACTACTGAGTGTGTGGACAGGTGAGCTATTAAGATCACTAGCTATAGACACTTAGCACTGAGTTTTAAGCCTAGCATAGAGCTGACACCAAGTGGATGCTCTATAAAGACTTCTTCATTGAATGAATACATGAATGAATGGATGGTTGCTATGGGCCAGCAATTGTGGCAGAGTGAATTTGGGTCAGAGGGTTGCTTCTTAGAGTTTGAAGAGGAAGAGGAGCATGGTAATAGCCTGGTGCTAAAGGCGAGTGGGTGTGCTGTAGGTGGGTGGGTGAGCTGAAGGTGGGCGGGTGTGCTGTTGGAGGGGGCGGGCATGCTACAGTTGCAGGACATCAGTAGCATAACCCAGGTAGTTGAAATCTGCCTTCTGGTTCAGGGCCCATGCTGAGCTTCAGCAGGGTTTGCTATGGAGGTGAAAACAGAAAGACCCAAATAATTAAAAGTGAGTAAGACAAAGTGAACTTTAAATGATTGTCATTAGGGTCTGCCTTTTATATGCACAGCGAACACAATGAGCTAATTAGGAAGTTAACAAGCCTCTGATTTGAGCTAATATCTGGCTTGATTGCATCTGATCATTATTATTACAGACAAGAGGAGAATTCAAATTAAAGTTTGCATGTCAGTATGAGATAATTAACTGAAACCTGTGGGGACCTTGATTGGACCCCATCTATGCCTCTTCGGAACACACATCAACCTTCTCTCCAGGGGAAATCATAGCTTGTCAAGGCCTAAGGAAAGAAAACTGGCTTGGCACCCACATAGGGGTGACCAGGAATCCTCGGTGGCAAATTGGTCCGGCAGATAATGCTGTCAGTATTTAGAGCAGCTGTGGGCAAACTACGGCCCGCGGGCTGGACCCGGCCCATTTGAAATGAATAAAACTAAAAAAAAAAAAAAAAAAAAAAAAAAAGACCGTACCCTTTTATGTAATGATGTTTACTTTGAATTTATATTAGTTCACACAAACACTCCATCCATGCTTTTGTTCCGGCCCTCCGGTCCAGTTTAAGAACCCATTGTGGCCCTCGAGTCAAAAAGTTTGCCCACCCCTGATTTAGAGTGTTAAAAGAAAAATTCCCCCAGACATTTCCCAATCTAACAGGCTTTTATTTAGCAACCTATGAGTTGGGCAGCATCCAAACCGGAAGACAGAAAGGAACTTTGATGACCTCCGTACAAGGTGAGAGATTTTTCTAAACCAAAGTGAGCAGGAACAAGGATGTTATACTGGGTATCTGATGATTGGTTAAAGCAGGTTACTTTTCTTATATGGAACAAAAGGAAATCTTGCAGTTGAATTAGGTAACTCGTGCCAGTAGGCAGGCAAGCACTGATTGGTTGACCTCGGCCTTACTTTTCTGGGAGACAGACGTGTTAAGTCATAGACATTAAGTTTTAGTTTGCTGATGTGGGGCTTAGCAAAAGTGACTTCCTCTTGGACCTAATCTTGTACTTGAGCAAGAGTTAGGTTCATATGAATCAAAAGGCCTCCTGCAAAGTATATTGTGTGTAATGTGAGAATAACCCCCTTTTTTATTTCTGTATCTATCTTTGAAGGCAGGGCCTCCCAGTGCGTGGCACAGTCTCTGACAGAAAAGGTACTCAGTGTGAGTTTGTTCAAAGAATGAATGACTGAATGAATGGGTAGAGTTCTATGTGTTGAGTGGGCATTGGGGGATGAGGAGGAGGATACTAGCGTTTCTTGCATACCTACTAGTAAGTACCATGCGATGTCATTCAAAATAATGATTCTTCTCTACGTCAACTCTGAAATCGATGAGACGTCCTGTTTCTCCCATGAGTAGTTTTACCTTTTACCAGCTGTCAACCTTAAGTAAGGTGACTGAATCTTCCTGGCCCTTAACCCTCTCAGCAGTAGACTAGGAATAAAAATACATATTTTATAGGGATGTCATGAGAAGTAAATAAAATAAGCTACGTAAAGTACTTCGCAAGTAATGGACACTATTAATATTCAGATTCCTTTCCTCGGTAAATATTTCTAGGGTAATTACATGGCAGATTTAAAGACATTGGCTTATAAAGGTTCTTTGGCGGGCCATAGGTGGGATGATATCATCACACAATTTTTGTTTAGTCCTTATGAGACAGCGATCATCCAAAGAATTCCCTGAGTCTAAGATAGAGGTTATTTCATACATGAGATTTCATTTCCCTGGAGCCCCAGGGATGTGATGTCCGGCCAGGGTACCTACCAGGTGTTAACCCAGCAGAAGGAGGAGGAGGGGAGAAATTTTCAGGGGGAGGGAGCACCAATCCTCAAGGTCATTCTCCTTCTTGGTGGTGATGCTTGGTGGTCCAGCCTCTGTGGCCAGAGCCTTCCTCCTGGGGAAGAGCCACACACTCCTAGGATATGAGCCACCTGTCATTGCATCCTGAGTCCCAGGATGAAAGGAAGTCCTACATGGATGCCTTTTTTATGGCAGTTTGCTTGCTTCCAGAAGGGTTGTTGGAAATTTCACTGCCTTGTAATGTGTCTGGTTGGGGAAGACAGTATCGGTTTTCTCCTTAGGAGGATCTTTTTTATTGCTTGGCTTATTTCTCTTCAGTATCTCAAAATTGAAAAATTGGGAGTGACAAAACATGCAAAAATGAATCATAGGTAAGAGTGATAGTTCAGAAATGACAAAATAGGCTGCAGGTGGGATGCAGTTTAAAATGGAACAAGAAGAGTATCAAGATTTTCTTTTCCTTGCTCTTTCTCTCCTCCACCCTACTTCTAACTCTTATCTAGGAATAGAGGCAAAGGACAGTGTGGAGAATGCCATATACTCCACTCACACAGGCCATGTGAGGGATCAAATCAGAAAAGCACATTACTGGGAGCAGGGAGAAGGGATAAAGGGCAAGGCCAGGGATGAAGGCTGCAATGAATACATAAGAATTTAATTATTAAAGCCTGGATTGCATTGTCCTCTTTTACTCTGGGATAGGAAAGTGAGGGAGTGGGCAAAATAAGAGGAGAATGAGATAGGGAAAATGACAAACTATGGGCTTTCAGTCTAGAACATCTGTGGGCAAACTACGGCCCGCGGGCCGGATCCGGCCCGTTTGAAATGAATAAAACTAAAAAAAAAAAAAAGACTGTACCCTTTTATGTAATGATGTTTACTTTGAATTTATATTAGTTCACACAAACACTCCATCCATGCTTTTGTTCCGGCCCTCCGGTCCAGTTTAAGAACCCATTGTGGCCCTCGAGTCAAAAAATTTGCCCACCCCTGGTCTAGAATAAGTCAGGCAAAGGCTGAAATTCTTAGGAAGAAGTGATTGATACACATATTACACCAGCATAGTTGGTGTATCAGCTAGTTAATGCCATGTAACAAACCACCCCAAACTGGGGGCTTAGAACAATCATCATTTATTCTTGTTCATGTACCTGTTAGTCAATCAGTGGAGACTGGGCTTGGCTAGCAGCTGAGCTTTGAGTTGTGAGCATCACTGGGCTCAGCTTCACACTGCATATTGGGCTCAGGGCTCTTTCATGTGTATTCACTCTGGGGCCCTGGGTTCAGAGGGCACCAGTAACCTGGGGAAATGCTTCTTATGTTGACAGCAGAAATGCAAGAAAGAAAAAGGAAACAAATGATGCCTCTTAAGGCCTGGTCTTGGAATTGGCATGGGGCCACTCCTGCCCACATTCCATTCTTGGCCATTTTCATGAAAACCCATGAAACCACCACCCACGTCAACAAAGAGAATGTTGCTAACATCCCAGGAGGTTTCCAAGTGCCTCGTCCCAATTGTAGGCCCTCTCTTTTTAAAAAATAAGCATCGTTTTAATTTTTGAATAATAATTTTCTTGTATGTTTCTATGTATCAATTCCCAAATATTTATTATCTTAATACAATAGTTTAAATTTGACCATTCATTTCTATTTTTTAAATTTTATGTTGTAAAGTCTCCTTTTAAATCGATAGGTTCCCCTTTCATCCTTCTCCTTATATTTTATCTACTGAAAAGCCTAGGCCATTTGACCTGCAGAGTTTTGCACAGTCTGGATTTTATGGATCACATAATGATGGTGCAGTTCAACTATGCCCCTCTGTATTTCCTGCAAATTTACAGGAAAATGAAGTTTCATCATACTCAACTGTTCTAAATTTAAACTTATAGGAGTGGTTTATTTTACAGCACTGTTATGACCATGGCTAATGGATATACCTGCCAACATGTTACTTACAGATAATTTGATATTTAGTCATGCTGGATATTTGCAAGCTTTGTAGAGATATAGGGCCAGGAACTTGGGAATCCTGTGTGGAATGGGGCATAACAGGAAAACCTGACTTTCTGCCTAAGGTGAAACTCAATGGAAATAGCAGGAAATTTCACTATAGTTGGGCGGAAATGGAAAAATTGTATAAATCTTACTGGATGGAAAGAGAGAGGATGAGGTTATAATTTATAAAAATACTGATTATATTTTACTCATTTGATTTTGTCTATTGAAGAACCCAAGGATGTGAGATTTGCTTTGCTTATTTGTTTTCACCCTTTACCTGAATAATTGTAGTCAGTTCCTTGAGTACAGTTGGTCACCGGTCTTCTTTCCTTCTTGTAGCTCCTCTGGCTCTACCCGCCTACTTATATTCTGTTGTTAATGTCAGTCTATGTCAACAAAGGCATGACACTCTTAGGGACCTCTAAATGATGAACCGTACAGAAATGCAGCATTTTATTATTCCACAAATGGAAAAGTCAAGTACTTTTTCAGAGTGATTAAACTCAGCAACTAATCCATTATTGAGGTAATTATTTTTTAATTTGCTGAAATGTTAGAGCACAGCTGGCTGTGACACTGGGAAAAAATGACTGCTTATGGGTATTAGAGGCAAAGGGATTAAACCAAGTCTGACAAAGACAAAATGTTCTCCTCAGTCGGTATAAAAGGCCTGATGGTATTTGATGTTCTCTTTGTTAGAAGTTAGTGGCATGATCCAGCTTTTAATGTGCGAAACCCAGGTCACTTACACAGCTGTACTGCTGGGTACTTCCCTCAGCTTCTAAGAATAAGCAATGGGTTTCCCTTCAATGTTAACTGCAAATTACAAGGTGTGACCTTGAGAGAGTCATTTCTTCTCTCTGAGTTAATTGTTCTCACCTATAAAAGGAAGCTTTGTTTGATATTATCTCTGAGGTCACATTCTGTACTACAACTATATTATACTCAAAGGGTCAGGTTAGAGAGGGGTAACTTAAAAGCCATGGACAAGGACCAAACAACCAATTAGAATCTGTGTGGAGTTGGAAGATGGTAAAGAGAATCTCCAGTTAGTGCTCAGCTGGTCCCAGGAAGTGTCTGAAATCATCAGGCCACATTTGCCAATCTCGAGTTGCCCACCCATTCAAATATTTTGGAAGCTCACACTACTGAAAGGGAGATGTTAGGGGCTGGGAGGGAAGGCAGGATAATAAAAGTCTAGAACTTTAAAGAAGTGAGCTCCTTCAAATCTTTGCCTTTTTTTCTGGAGAGGGGGATATGACCATTACCATTTTGCCGCATTTTCTCCCAAGCTAGCTAGCTTGCTCCCAAAGTTCCTTAGCAATTTAAGCTCCAGTGGCCCACCAACCGGGGTAATTTGATTGATGTTGAAAATGGGGGCAACTGAATTGTCCAAATGCGAACCCAAAACATAGTCTTAACAGGTGTTTTCTTTTGTTGTTATTGTTCTGTGAATTTGTGTATATGAAAAAATGCTAAAAATGTGTCCAGTTGATCACCTGGATTGAAAAGAATACAATTGTATTAAATCAATGACTGAGCAATGATTTAGAAAGACCACTGCCCCTTTGGATTTCATATTTGGCTGTCTCTCTAGCTGTATGTACAGCAGTGTGCCTCTTTTCTTAACATCTGTCTGCACTCAATTATTTTAATTAGTCAAATGACCCAATCATATATGTTAGTTGTTGAAGGTGGTGATGCCTGGGAAGAAGCTAGCTGGGCAGGACTTTGGCTTCCCACCCCATTGAACCATGGCCGTGCTGGAACTCTCTTCTCATTTTTTTATTGTCCAATTCTCCACTCGGTGAAGCTGGAGTCCTTCTGACAAAGCACTTCTAGACCTTTTTCAAAGTTCACCCAGCAGAGACCTCCAGACTTTGCCCCGTTTCCAAGAACCTCTGTCAAATTGCTTATTTAAGATTCTGTGAGCCACCATCTCTCCTTCCTTCAGTGGAGACGTCATCAATGATGGTAAAACCCAGAATATCAGCGTGCCTGCTAGTAGAAGGCATTTCCTCTTCCAGAGCTTTTCCGTGGATGAGGCCTGATTCTGAAAATGGCCTGGAAATAATACTTCAGACAAACATAAATGAGATGGATGAAAGTACAGAGTCAGTGCCCCAAATTCAAGGCATCTGGTGGATTTCTATTACCTGTTTTTCCACTTGAGGAGGAAGATTAGTTTCTGCTGCTTTCTTTGAGTGCAGAGAGGGAACGCCGTGGTTTTGGTTGAAAAAGCACTCTTATTATCCACCCTTATTTTTAGAATATTTTAGACGTCTAACTTATTGACTTTAGTTTATAATTTAGGCCTGTAACCTTTAAAAAAAGCGATCCTTTCCCCTAGAAATTTATCATGCATGATTTTAACCCAGAGGAGAGTTTTTTTCTGAAAGTTTAGTAAAATCTGCCTTATCATCATAGTTATAGAGCTATTCAAAGAGAAAAAAGTAATGTGTTATCTATAATATCCTGGTATACTCCCTAAATTCCAACTCCCTGATGTCATATTAAGGACCTGCTGAATATACATAAAAGAAAAATTTTGAGTTTCATATAGTACTCAACATTCATTCACCTGATATATATTACTTAGTGTCTATTTTCTGTTTAAATAGAATATTCTATTCTGTTTAAATAGAATATATGGTGAGGGTTGGAGGCACTCATGGGAGGTGTTACAGAGATAGCCCTTTGGAACAAGCTAAAGTAGCTGTAGCAAATATTGCTGGTCCCATTTATAGTATGTACACCTGTGCCCCAGCTGCTCTGAGTTTAAGGGCTGAAAGTTGTATCCGTCTCCAGAGACTTGTTCTCACTACGGGAACTATATTTTTAGAAGATACCTGAAAGGTTATGCCCTCTTCTCTAGGCAGATAGCCACAGCTCACTACTAACTGAAACAAGGTACAAAAGCCTGTCCCCATTGGCTCGGGCTATATCTCAGCATGCATCCAGAAAACCACATCTAACTGGCTATCATCTTTGTGAATTATGGGAGAAATTTATGAGCAACTCTCCTTTGACATGGGTAAAATGGGGAAATGGATGTCTAAGTGCATTTTTTGAACACATGCTTTGCTTAATGATGGGAATCCGTTAAGCCAGAGTTCCTACTCTCAAAGACATGATTAATGTTGTTCTTTCAAATTCAGTTTTGATGCCAGACATGATCATGGTTTCATAAATGATTTCTAACTGCTTGGAAAATTTTCAGACCTGGAGAAATGCTGAAAAAAAATATGTTGATACAGTCCCAGAACTGCCAGGAGTGCATTCACATCCTCTTAATGATGCGTTGCAGTGGGGTCACGTGATTTCACTTTCTGTGTCCAAGCCTTGGTTCCAATGTGAAGAGATCTCTCTAATGGGATTTTGAATGCATGTGACTTTTTCTTCTGAGATCTTCCCACAGCGGGAGCTGACAAGAGACCATCTTGAGCACAACTTCCAAGTTGTTTTTCCCCTTTCTTTCATCCTTTTACTCTCTTCCTCCTGCCTTCTGAACAGCTCGATTTCCAGCCTTGCATCTACAGAGGGAACCAGATAAAATCTCTAGGGCCAGCAGTCCTGTTTTATTTTGTGTGAGCAAAGTCCAGCCCTACATCTGAACATGGTTCTTGTGGGAAATTTGCTTCTGATTTTAATCATACAGCTTGCAATGATTACAGCAACTCAGCAAAGGCAAATTTTATTCCAATTGCCCCTCAAATAAAAACTATGGTATTGAAAGTGGTCATGCACTTTTTTAAAAGTGTTTTTTTAAAAAAGAGACTCCACTCTATTCCTTTGTGTGTCCAAGAAAATAAGAATGCAACACAGGGACCAATCTGTGATGAATTACTTTTCTGATGGTATCACCAAGGGACCTTGGTGGGATGAATTGCTTGATGTTTGTGACAAGTATTTCAGACTCTCTGAACACCTCCAAGGCCTCTGATTTGAAGTTGATGATTCCTTATGGTTTTCATATTCATAAATGTATCTAAACCTCTTTGTATTTAGTTCATGCCAAATTTCTGGTAATGAATGCATGCAGCTCCTGCTTTTAACTTTCAATAAAATTTAGTATTTTCTTCACTTAACTTAAAAACTTTTGTTTATCCTTAAAAGAATTTCTTTTTCCACAGAAGAGAAGTTATCTCTCATTTTAGTTACTTCTCTCTCTTTTGAAAAGCAGCCCACTCTTTGCCAAACGCATGTGAGTTCTGGGGATTGTTAGGCAACTTTCTTGAAAGCTCTTCCTAGCCCAATAGCCTCTCTTGGGACCCCGCTTTATAGTTCTCTTTCTTCACAGTTAGTGAGACTTTCAAAAGCAAACTTTGGAACTTATTATTATTTTGTATAAATCTGATTGAGCAAAGAATGTGATTTTTGGCCACAGTCTTCCTGGATAACACAGTTCAAACACATTTTTTGAAGGCTTATGAAGGCTGTCAGGCAGTCTTCCATTCTTTGACTTGAAAAGAACTACATCTGGTCTCTGAAAGTAGTTCAGAACAGTGCTTGGAAAAGACTAGCTTTAATAGTGGAAAGGGAAAGAATAGATTAGGGACAAGTTAAAGAAGTGGGGGTGGGGGGTGGGGGGCGGTGGGGAAGGTTCATGTTTTTGTTCTTTAATCCAGATAAACTTGGAAGGCTTTTTTAGCCCGTCATGTCCCTCCTCTCCGCATTGGCCTTCTGGCTTTTGAAGCTTGCTTCGTGAACATAGAAGAAAGGTCCTAGCGGGGATTGCCTCTACCTGCTGGTTTTGGAGCAGGACACTGCCCTCCTCAGCAGACATTGTACCACTACTGCATTCTCCTCCCTACTCCATGCTTTCCAATGTAACCAGTGAACCTTCCAGGCTTCCTGAAGGATCTCCTAGCAGGATGACAATAGGTGGTAAAAATAAACAAAGTTTTTCTAATACAATCAAGCAAAGAACTATGAACTACTCTTCTTGAGTCATTACTATGTATTAAATCCTTTGTTCAATTAAGCTCATTATATTCATTGATTCAAATAATAAACCCACCTCCCAATTGCTAGAGGATTAAGGAGTTTTATTATTCCCATTTTATAGATAAGAAAACAGAAGCTTAGCAAGATTGATATATCATTTGGCCAAAGATCTACAATTGATAAGTAGTAGAGCCAGAATTTAAACTCAGGTCGGACTCACTTCAAACTATACACCCTTAATAATTATGTTGATGCACTCACACTGCTAAGTGAGTTGTCTACTCACTCTGTTTTATAAGTGAGAGACCTGAGATCAAAACATGGGAAGAATAAACCTCAAGACATTTAGTTATTAGAAAACTAAATGTCAATAATAGAACTTGACTGAACTAAAAGTGAATAAGTAAGTATTCTTATTTGAGAAATTATAACTTAAATTTCAGATATGTATTTATTTACATATTCCTTTCATTTATTCAAAAGCTTAATCCTACAGTTTATATTTTAGCATCACAAATCCTGGTTTTTTCCACTACATACCTCATACCTTTCTCTAGGATACCACCAGGCATTGTGCAACACTTAAGACAAATATACCCTTTGAAGACATACTAGTTTTTTTTTTTAAATTTCTGTGTAACGAAGTTAACAGCTTAAACCAATATATCTACTTTATTAATTCACAGTTTCTGTGGGTTGGGAGACCAGTCACACACTGTAGGACTCTGCTTAGGTTGCAGTCTTGGTGTTCACTGTTCCTTTCTGACATTCTGGATCCTTCTCTAAGCTCACATAATTTTGTACAGAATTCAGTTCTTTATGTCTATTGGGTTGAGGTACCCACTTTCTTGCATACTGTCATCCAGGACCCACTATTAGCTCCTAGAGGAGTGGTTCTCAATCTTCCTAATGCCGTGACCCTTTAATACAGTTCTTCATGTTGTGGTGACCCCCAACCATAAAATTATTTTCGTTGCTACTTCATAACTGTAATTTTGCTACTGTTATGCATCGTAATGTAAATATCTGATATGGAGGGTGTATTTTCATTGTTACAAATTGAACATAATTGAAGCATAGTGATTAATCACAAAAACAATATGTAATTATATATTTAATATGTGTTTTCTGATGGTCTTGGGAAACTCCTGTGAAAGGGTCGTTCGACCCCCAAAGGGGTCACGACCCACAGGTTGAGAACCGCCGTCCTAGAGGGTTTCTTGCTCTTAGGGATTGTCTTAGTCTGTCCTGGCTGCTATGACAAAGTACCACAGCCTGGGTGGCTTATAAACAGAAATTTATTCTTAAAGTTTTGGACATTGGGAGTCTGAGATGAGGATGCCTGTAGGGTGGGGTGAGACCCCTTTTCCAGCTTGTGGACTGGCATCTTCTCATGTATCTTGACATTATGGAAAGAGAGTGAGCTAGCTTTCTGGCCTCTTCTTATAAGGACACTAATTCTATTCATGAAGGCTCCACCCTCATGGCATAATTACTTCCCAAAGACCCCACCTCCAAACACCATCACTGGGGGTTAGATTTCAACACATAAATTTGAATGGGACACAAACATTGAGACTGAAACAGAGAAACTCTCACAATATGATGATTTGGTTCTTCAAATCCCACAGGTGAACTCTCATTCCAGTCTGCTATATATAACATGACATAATCATGGAAGTGATTATTTCAATACCTTTTCCATATTCCCTTGGACAGAAGCAAGTCACAGGCTCCATCTGTAGTCAGGTGTTGTCTTTTGTTGTTATTGTTTTTTATAGAGGCATAAATCACTGAGAGTCATCTTTGAATTCTGCCTTCCACAGGAGAGAAAATTCAGAGATGATGGAACATAAACTCAAAGTGACAGAATGTTCATGCAGTGTGGACTTAGGAAAAATGTAGCCTCATGGGTCTCAGCCCTGGCTAAACATCGAACTTTAAACAAATAGCCCTGCTCCTGGAGAGCTATTTATTACTCTAGGGGAAGGCCTGGGCATCATATTTTTAAAAATTTTCCAATTTGACTTAAATCTGTCCAAAATTGAGAAACACTAATCTAATCCAACTGCTTTATTTCATAGGTTAGAGGATTGAAGTTCAGGAAGGTTATATCTTATTGAAGTACATGCATTCAATTAGTGGCAGAGATAGGATTGGACCCAGGTCTCCTACCTGTTGTCAAGCCTTCCTAACACTGACAAATATATGTTACCTTGTGGAGGTTTTCTAATGAGTCAGGTGAGATTCGAAGGACAAAAAAAATCTCTAAATTGCAGGTAGATTTGAACTAAACCAGCTTGAATTCTCTCTATTGTGTAGCCAACTTCTTAGTACTAACATGGATTTCCCAGATTGAGTTTTCTGTCAGCAGCTTCAAGAGTAAAAACATAAATAAAATTCACTTATTTTTGAAAAGTGGGTATACAAATCATTTCTAGTGCTTGGGGAAATGTATTTTCCGCTGTGGCTTAAATCATAAATTATTTGATGCTTAAGATGTTATTCATTTTCTGGCATGGGCGAATGGGCACATTGGGCTGTGCCATTTAGAAAGGTGTTTGAGCTCTTTTGGCAATATTTCACAAACCTGAAATACCAAGCTATATATACCCATTGGTGGGCTGATGTGTCCTGACCTAGTGATGAGTGGGTAAGGCCTTTGCCTGGGTTTGGCCATACCTTTTTAAAAGCGAGTTCTTTACTCTCCCTTGCCATTCACTCAGTCTCTACTGCTATAAACTCTTGTCATTCAGCTCTAATGTTCTCTGGGTTTGGGGAGTAAAGTTCCAGGCTGTAAAGAAAGAAACACCCTTACAGCATCAGGAACCTGACATGTTCCTGTTTCTCACTTGGCTCCAACAACCTTGTATCTCTATTGTGAAGGGACAGCAGGGCTACCAAAGGCCTGGACATGAGACTTGTCAGGCTCCCACACTTGTCAGGAATCATCAGTCGCTTTACTTGTAGAAAATATTACAGTGTTAAATATGACACAGGTAATGGGAACCAGTGGGAGTCTGGTACTCTCTTCAAGCTTTTCCAGCCCAGTGGGGGAGAAGGATCTAGCCTGGCCTCTGCCATATACTCACTGGACTAGCCTAGTGCTAAATGGACTCAGACCGAATGACCCCACCAGCTTCCCAGATGATGACGATGAGGACTCAATCTCTACCCAGAATTTCCCACCAAAAAGCCCAAGAATGTGATCATGCATTTAAAAGGAACCCAACCCTATTAAGCTTCATCTACATAAGGAAAAGTATGTTAACTCGTTTTGATTGAAAACTCCTCTAGCTAAGCTGAAGCATGTCTGTAATTTCTGTAGAGACCTCAATATACAATTAAGTTGCGTGTAATCATGACAATCACCATGGAAAGACAGCATGAGTTCCCAGAAGGCGAAGGGCAATAGTAATTAATGCTCCTTCCATTTATGCAGGTTCTTTTTTTTTTTATTTTTTTATTTTTTTATTTTTTATTTTTCGCTTAAAGTATTACAAAGGGTATTACATAAGTGTCCTTTTTTCCCCCCCGCCCTTGACAAACCCCTACCCTCCCTTACCCCCCAGTGTCTTATGTCCATTAGTTATGCTTATATGCATGCATACAAGTCCTTCGGTTGATCTCTTACTCCCCTCCCTCCTGCCCCCCAACTCTCTCTGGCCTTCCCACTGCAGTTTGACAATCAGTTTGAGGCAGCTCTGCCTCTGTATCTATTATTGTTCAAAAGTTTGTAATGGTCTTTATTATCCATGAATGAGTGAGATCATGTGGTATTTTTCCTTCATTGACTGGCTTGTTTCACTTAGCATAATGCTCTCCAGTTCCATCCATGATGTTGCAAATGGTAGGAGTTCCTTCTTTTTTACAGCAGCATAGTATTCCATCGTGTAGATGTACCACAGTTTTCTAATCCATTCATCTACTGATGGGCACTTAGGCTGTTTCCAGATCTTAGCTATGGTGAATTGTGCTGCTATGAACATCTGGGTGCATATATCCTTTCTGATTGGTGTTTCTGGTTTCTTGGGATATATTCCTAGAAGTGGGATCACAGGGTCAAATGGGAGTTCCATTTCCAATTTTTTGAGGAACCTCCATACTGCCTTCCATAGTGGCTGCACCAGTCTGCATTCCCACCAGCAGTGCACAAGTGTTCCTTTTTCTCCACATCCTCTCCAGCACTTGTCGTTTGTTGATTTGTTGATGATGGCCATTCTGACAGGTGTGAGATGGTACCTCATTGTTGTTTTGATTTGCATCTCTCGGATGATTAGTGACTTTGAGCATGTTTTCATATGTCTCTTGGCTTTCTGAATGTCCTCTTTTGAAAGGTGTCTATTTAGATCCTTTGCCCATTTTTTGATTGGATTGTTTATCTTCTTTTTGTTAAGTTGTATGAGTTCCCTATAAATTTTGGAGATTAAGCCCTTATCAGATATGACGTTGGCAAATATGTTTTCCCACGAGGTGGGTTTTCTTGTTGTTTTGTTGATGGTTTCTTTTGCTGTGCAGAAGCTTTTTATTTTGATGTAGTCCCATTTGTTCAGTTTCTCTTTAGTTTCAACTGCCCTAGGAGCTGTATCAGTGAAGAAATTGTTTTGGCATATGTCTGAGATTTTGTTGCCTTTGTATTCTTCTAGAATTTTTATGGTTTCCTGTCGTACATTTAAGTCCTTTATCCATTTTGAGTTTATTCTTGTGTATGGTGTAAGTTGGTGGTCTAGTTTCATTTTCTTGCATATGTCTGTCCAATTTTCCCAACACCATTTATTGAAGAGACTATCTTGGCTCCATTGTATGTTCATGCCTCCTTTGTCAAAAATTAATTGAGCATATTGGTTCGGGCTAATTTCTGGACTCTCTATTCTATTCCACTGATCTATATGTCTGTTCTTGTGCCAGTACCAGGCAGTTTTGAGAACAGTGGCTTTGTAATACAGCTTGATATCTGGCATTGAGATCCCACCTACTTTGTTCTTTCTCAGGATCGTTGCAGCTATTCGGGGTCTTTTTTTATTCCAGATGAATTTTTGGAGAGTTCGTTCTAGATCTTTGAAGAAGGCCATTGGTATTTTAATGGGAAGTGCGTTGAATGTATAGATTGCTTTGGGTAGTATGGACATTTTAATGATGTTGATTCTACCAATCCAAGAACATGGTATGTTCGTCCATCTGTTTATGTCTTCCTCTATCTCTTTTTTCAACGTCCTGTAGTTTTCTGAGTAGAGGTCTTTAACCTCTTTAGTTAAGTTTATTCCTAGGTATCTTAATTTTTTTGGTGCGATGGTAAATGGGATTGTTTTTCTGATCTCCCTTTCTGAAAGTTCACTATTGGTGTATAGAAATGCCTCAGATTTCTTGGGGTTAATTTTGTATCCTGCTACATTGCCAAATTCATGTATTAAGTCTAGTAGCTTTTTGATGGAGTCTCTAGGGTTTTGTATGTATAATATCATGTCATCTGCAAATAAGGACAGTTTTACTTCCTCTTTTCCAATTTGGATGCCTTTTATTTCTTCTTCTTGCCTAATTGCAATGGCTAATACTTCCAGTACTATGTTGAACAGGAGTGGTGAGAGTGGGCATCCCTGTCTTGTTCCTGTTCTTAGGGGAAATGGTGTTAGTTTTTGTCCATTGAGTATGATGTTGGCTGTGGGCCTGTCATATATGGCTTTTATTATGTTGAGGTATGATCCTTCTATTCCCACCTTTCTGAGAGTTTTTATCAAAAATGGGTGTTGGATTTTGTCGAATGCTTTTTCTGCATCAATTGATATGACCATGTGGTTTTTTTCTTTCAATTTGTTTATGTGATGTATCACATTTATTGATTTACGGATGTTGTACCATCCTTGCATCTCTGGGATAAATCCTACTTGGTCATGGTGTATGATCCTTCTGATGTACTGCTGGATCCGATTTGCTAAGATTTTGTTGAGGATTTTGGCATCTATGTTCATGAGGGATATTGGCCTGTAATTCTCTTTCATTGTGATGTCTTTACCTGGTTTTGGTATTAGGGTGATGCTGGCTTCATAGAATGAGCTTGGAAGCGTTCCTTCCTCTTGAATTTTTTGTAGTAGTCTGAGGAGGGTAGGTTTTAGTTCTTCCTTGAATGTTTGGTAGAACTCCCCTGTGAAGCCGTCTGGCCCTGGGCTTTTGTTTGCTGGAAGCTTTCTGATGACTGCTTCAATTTCTTCCATAGTTATTGGCCTATTGAGGTTTTTAGATTCTTCCTGATTGAGTTTTGGAATGTTGTATTTTTCTAGGAATTTGTCCATTTCCTCCAGGTTGTCTAGTTTGTTGGAGTAGAGTTGCCCGTAGTATTGTTTAACAATCATTTGTATTTCTGTGGGGTCTGTTGTTATTTCGCCTCTATCATTTCTGATTTGGTTTATTTGGGACCTCTCTCTTTGCTTCTTGGTGAGCCTGGCTAGGGGTTTGTCAATCTTGTTTATCCTTTCAAAGAACCAGCTCTTGGTTTCATTGATTTTCTGTATTGTTTTTTTGGTCTCTATTTCATTGATTTCTGCTCTAATCTTTATTATCTCCTTCCTTCTGCTCACTCTGGGGTTTTCTTGTTGCTCTCTTTCTAATTCTTTGAGTTGTAGAGTTAGATGATTGACTACCATTTTTTCTTGTTTTTTGAGATAGGCCTGTAGAGCTATAAACTTTCCTCTCAGGACTGCTTTCATTGTGTCCCAGAGGTTTTGGATTGTTGTGTTTTCATTGTCATTAGTGTCCAGGATGTTTTTAATTTCTTCTTTGATGTCATCGGTAACCCAATCAATATTTAATAACATGCTATTCAGCTTCCAAGTGTTTGAGTATTTTGGGTTGTTTTTATTGTAGTTTATTTCTAACATTATGCCATCGTGGTCTGCGAAGAAGCTTTTTATGATTTCAATCTTCTTGAATTTGTGGAGACTTTGCTTGTGACCCAATATGTGGTCTATTTTTGAATATGTCCCATGAGCACCTGAGAGGAATGTATATTCCGCAGCTGTGGGGTGAAGTGTTCTGAAGATGTCAATTAAGTCCATCTGATCTAGTGAGTCATTTAGGGTTGCTGTTTCTTTGCTGAGTTTTTGTCTAGCGGATTTATCCAGTGATGTCAGTGGTGTATTAAAGTCCCCTACTATGATTGTATTGTTGTCGATCTCTCCCCTGATATCTTCCAGAAGTTTTCTTATGTATGTGGGTGCTCCTGCATTGGGTGCATATATGTTTACCAGGGTTATATCTTCTTGTTGTATTGATCCCTTTAGTATTATGAAGTGGCCTTCCTTATCTCTGGTTATGGCCTTCACTTTGAGATGTATTTTGTCAGATATAAGTATTGCTACCCCAGCTTTCTTTTCCTTTCCATTTGCGTGAAAGATATTTTTCCATCCCTTCACTTTCAGTCTGTGTGAGTCGCTTCTAATGAGGTGGGTCTCTTGTAGACAGCAGATGTATGGGTCATGTTTTTTTATCCATTCAGCCACTCGATGTCTTTTGGTTGGAGCATTTAGTCCATTTACATTTAAAGTTATTATTGAAAGGTACTTATTTGTAGCCATTTCTTTGTGTGTGTGTGTGTGTGGCTGTTTTCTTTCTGAGCTTGATATTTCTTCTTTTTACACCAGTCCCTTTAGCATTTCTTGCATGGCTGGCTTGGTGGTGATAAACTCCCTTAGCCTTTTTTGTCTGTGAAGCTTCTTATTTCCCCTTCAATTTTGAATGATAGCCTTGCTGGATAGAGTATTCTTGGATTCAGTCCTTTGCTTTGCATCACTTTGTAGATTTCCGTCCATTCTTTTCTGGCCTGATGTGTTTCTGTTGAGAAATCATTTGATAATCTAATGGGAGATCCCTTGTATGTTACTTTCCGCCTCTCTCTTGCAGCCTGTAAGATTCTCTCTTTATCCTGAACATTTGCCATGGTAATTATGATGTGTCTTGGTGTGGGTCTTTTCGGGTTCACCTTGTTTGGGACTCTCTGGGCTTGTGTGACTTTTTTCTTCCCTACCTCAGGGAAGTTTTCTGATATTATTTCTTCGAATAGGTTTTCTAATCCATGTTCATCTTTCTGTTGTTCTGGCACCCCTATTATTCGTATGTTGTTTCGTTTCATGTTGTCCCAAAGCTCCCTTAGGCTCTCCTCCTGTCTTTTAATTTTTTTCTCCATTTGCCGTACAGTTTGAGTGTGTTTTGCTTCCTTGTCTTCTAATTCACTAATTCGGTCCTCCGCTTCTCCCAGTCTACTGTTGATACTTTCAATGGAGTTTTTTATTGAAGCTATGTCACTCTTCATTTCTTCTTGGGACTTACTTAAGTTGTTGATTTTTTCGTCTGTTTCTTCTAGCTTCTTGCATAAGTAGTTGAGTTTTTCATCTGTTTCTTCTTGCTTCTTGAACATCTGGTGCATGTACTCTAGGAACCTTATTCTGAATTCTTTTTCCGTCATGTTGCATATCTCTGTCTCACTTAGCTGCTTTTCTGGCGAGTCCTCCTTTTCTTTCCTTTGGGGGTTTCTTTGCCTGCCCATGTTTGATCTCGCTGACATATGTAGATGTTGAGATGTTCAGTGGCTGCTCCCTGGGTGGCAGGGGCTCCTTGGGTTGTGGTTGCTGCTCAGACGGTTGCGGTAGCAGCTGCTTTCCAGTTGGCAGCAGCTCCTCTGGTGGGTGTTGTTCACAGCTGTGTTGGCTCTTCTGGCTGGTGGGGGGAGGCTTCACGTACAGCTGCTGTTCCACAGACAGAGGGTGTGGTGATCAGGAGGCTGTGGTGATCAGGAGGCTGCGGTGATCAGGGGGCTGCTGTTGCTTGGATCTGCTGCGTTGATTTAAAGGCACAAAATACAACAGAGCAAGGCACAACGTACCAGGCACTGAACACAAGTATATTCACAATATTAATAACCCCAAATAAAGATGACCACCCGAATTAAGAGAATTAGGGGATAAGGGAGAAAGAAGAGAAGAAGATAAAAGAGAGAACAGAAAAGAAAAATAAGAAAAAAACAAACAAAAAAGGAGTGCAAAAATAGAATTGGGAAAAAAGAGGGGGGAAAAAAAGAGAGCGAAAAAAGAGAATGAAGTAGAAGCGGGGAAGAGACTATTGGTATGAGGAGCAAACTCCAATAGAACTGCCACTAATCTCAACAAATTCCAGCAACAGATCCCTGGAGATGAATGCAAACTACAAACCACCAATAATATCCAGAGGGGTAAGGGAAAACAGAAGCACAAAAATAACCGGGGTGGGGTGGGGGAGGGAAGGGAAAAACCAGCAGAAAAAAAAAAAAAGAAAAAGAAAAAGAAAAAGAAAAACAACCTCACAACCAGTCCTAAAAAAGAAGAAAAAACACAAAACAAAACAAACAAAAAAAAAAAAAAAAAAAAAGCCCAATATATTCAACAATCAAGAAAACAATAGAAAGATAAGAGAGAAAAAAATGTTTGGAAAGTGAAGAAGGATAAAGAATAGGTGTATAAGGATTTAGAGCAGTAGATTGGAAATAGGATATATAAGTAGGGTGGAATTAGACAGGGGGTAAAAAGAGGGAATTGGGAAAGTCTGGAGCAGGAATAGGGTAAGAGAAACAGGACACCAAAAGGGGAAAAGTAAGGAAGAGGGTTTTAGCAAAGAGGTGAAATTGAGATAGGGAAAATTAATGCTAAAGGAACGATGAAAATAGAATGGAGAACACTAATCCCAAAAGAAAATAAAGAGAAAATAAAATGGCACTTTAAAAAATGGTAAAATGGTAGCAGTAATAATACTGGTTAAAAATAAAAATGTGGTAATTGAAAGGGTAAAATCAGGTGATGGAAAAAGAAGGAAAAGAGAAAAAAAATTGGTTTCTTAGTAAAAAGGTGAAAAAATTAAAAAGAAAAAGAAAAAGAAAAAATTTGCAGTAGTGATGGTCTTTCGGTTCTTCTACTCTTCAGCCTGGTTCGCCTTAGTCCTGCCAGGTATTTAGGAGAGTGTTGAATTTGCCTGCATTACACTGTTCCTCCGTGTTGTAAATCACAGTCCTGATTTTAAAGCAGGCCGTATTTGTGATCCAGTCTGCCTTAATTTGTATTCCCCTAAGAGTCAGTTTGTGGCTCAGCCTCTGGGTGGCAGTGTTTTTGGGTTGGCCTCTGAGGCTATACAGCTTCTCTATCCTTTTTTAATCCTTACCCTGCTCTGTGTTGTTGGTGGGACTGAAAATCCCTCTATAGGCCAGACCCTGGTAACTCCCAGGGACTAATCAGCTTGTTTTAATCCTTTATCTCATACAGGGTGGAATCTGGGTGTGGCTGTGCTCCTTGCCTTGGGGGCTGGGGGGAGGAATTCCACCCTCTGGAGGAATGGCTGCCCCAGTCCTGGGCCCAGGGGGGTCTCAGCACTCAATTCGCTGCTACCTCCTCCGGCTCCCCCTCTTTCCTCAGCCTCTCCCCAGATTCCCCTCGTCTGCACCTTCACCCTCTCTTCAGCACAGGTGAGTGTCTGTATCCGAACTGTCCTATGAGCAGGGTTCAGTGAAAACAAAGAAACAGACAAACGCCGGCCGGCCGCGGAAACGCTCCTCTCTTACCGGTCTGGGAAACGCTCCTCTCTTACCAGCACTGCATGGTCTGGGAAACGCTCCTCTCTTATGGGCACTGCATGGTCTGATCAGTTCCTCAGGATGCCCCCTTTAGTCTCAGTTCTCCGCAATCACAAAATCCAAATCTCAAATCTCCTGGCGCCAGCAAACCCTCGGAACTCCTTACCCTGGTCAGGGTCTGTGTCTGTCCCAAGAGACGCGGCTGTCTGCCATGCGGTCTCCCTCCGACCCTCTGGGCTCAGGTCTGGCAAACTTTCCTGCCCAGATCCCTGGTTTTTAACCTTTCCAGGGGAGGTCTGCCCTTCCCGGCTGCAAACCGTCTCACCAGCTGAGTAAATTTGCCAATTCGGGGTGGGTGTTATTAGTTTCAGCTGCTTACTCCGTTTGCTCCGGGACAAGACCTGGGACGCGTCTGCCTATATCGCCGCCATCTTCAAGGCCTCTCTATGCAGGTTCTTTATTTTAATAGCAATTTGCTTTCCTCTCTGTTAGAAGAAATTGTTACCATTTACAGAGAAATGCAGTTACTGAAAAATGGAGTCCTAGGTCTAAAGAGACACACAGCAGGAGCTGCCTGAGTCTGAGAAGGAATACAGACAGTGACAGGAGAATTTAACTGTGTTACAAACATATGAAACAACCACACTGAAGAGGATGGGGAGAACGGTGCTGACTGAAGTATCTTTGGAAATAGAAGTTTGTGAGACCTAAGGCAAAAAGAACTGTACCCTAGTTGATAAAGTTGTTTCCATGGATGTATAGTTAACATGTATATTAGAATAGAATAACTAATTAAATGGATAGTAGGTGCTGTAAGTGGAAGGTTACAAATAAGCAAGGGGAATAAGCTAGAATGATCCACGTGACAACTGGATTAGAGCTAGAGATACCAGCATGAACTCATATTTAGCTCAATGTACATAGAGATGTTTACATATGAAAATGTATAGACATGGATAAAGTATATACATGGGTTAGTATAAACACAGTTTTTTGTTCTGTCAGATTAAGAGGGCCTGAAAGAAATGATACCCCATTTGCAATGAAGACACCTAGAACCCTAATCTTGATTTCTAGCACCATTCTCCAATAAAATTACCAGGGACCCTTAGAGAAACGACTGATTCCATGACTGGGAGAGGAACTATAGAAGATAAACCTGGATCATCTTGCAGCACCAGAAACCAAGGGGAAAAAAAGTTCACAGTGATGTGGATAAGCCAAAGGGAAATAGGAGGTAACAGAAGAGTTCCTTCTCAATGAGCCAGACTGGAATGAGCAAAACCATAAAGCAGTTACTGGACTTTAACTCAAAGTATAAAGTAAATATCTATAAGTCCATACTGATATGCACAAATTATCAGATAAATTAATAAATGAGGGAGAATGGACAAATCTCCCACACAGAAGAATTCCAGATATTTTATGCAGATACCCACCTTCAAGGAGTTGACGCATAAACCGTTGCTCTTTAGGTGTAGGCTGTCCAAAGTGACTTCCTTTCAGAGTGCACAGCATGGAAAGGGGACAGAAGGATAACTTTAACCTGAAGAAACCTGGCAAAATGTGGTCAGGGCCAACATCAATGTTCATAAGTCATGTTGATAATATGTATGCTTGCTAGGATGTGGTGAAAACAGCACTTTATCTCCCTGGCCTTCTTCCCAGTAACCCAAAACCCCAGTCTTATGATAAAAATATCAGACAATTCTAATAATGGAACATCCTACAAAATACCTCACCTGTACTCCTCAAAATTCTCAAAATCATCTAAACAAAGTCTGAGAAATGGTCACAGCCAAGAGAAGCCTGAGGGGACATAACTGTAAATGTGGAATCCTAAAACAGAAAAAGGTTTTTAGGGAAAAACCAAGAAATTTAAATAAACCAAGGATGTTAGTTAATAATAATGTGTCATTATTGGCTCATTATTTTGCGACAAATGTATATTAATGGGAGATATGAATAATAGGGGAAACCAATGTGAGGTAAATAACAACTCTGTACTATATTTTCAATTTTTCTGTAAATCTAAAATAGTTCTAAGAAATTTCCCATATATATATATATATATATATATATATATATATATATATATAAACTAGAGGTCTGATGCATGAAATTCGTGCAAGGGGCTTGGCCCTCGCAGCCCCTGCTTTGTCCAGAGGTTGAGTCAGGAAAATTGTACCTCTGTTCAACCATCCAGTCTAATTAGCATATTAGCTCTTTTTTAAAAAAAAAATGTTTTTATTGATTTCAGAGAGAAAGGGAGAGGGAGAGAGAGATAGAAACATCAATGATGAGAGAGAATCATCCAGTGGCTGCCTCCTGCACATCCCCCACTGGGGATGGAGCCCACAACCCAGACATGTGCCCTTGACCGGAATCGAACCCGGGACTCTTCAGTCCACAGGCTGATGCTCCATCCACTGAGCCAACCCATCCAGGGGAGCATATTAGCTCTTTATTATATAGGATATTTCTCATCTCCCCACTCATGGTAGAACAGGGCTCCCTCCCCTCCTGGCACCTGACATGTTTCAGGGTGTAGTAAATGGGAATCCTGAGGCTCTGATTTGAGAGGCACCAAAGGAAGGCTGGCTGCATCCCACCAGAGGCATAACTGAAGAGCAGGGGTGGCAAAAGGGAGAGAAGAACACTAGGATGTGAAAGCAGCCAGACTTCGCTTTGTGGACTGCCAGGGGACAGAGAGTACCCAATTGCAGCCATCCTTGCAGGCAGATGGCTTTTCCTTCGATTAAAATAACCACATTCATTCTTCATTGTCATTGGAAGAGAATGGGGCGAAGAAGAGGATGGATTGCTCTGAATCTTGTCAAATCTTTATTAATTGAATTTCTGATTAGCACACACATCACACACAATGAGATTCCGAAGAGCAGCTGCACACGCGGCTCAGTTTCACATTTTGTCCCCATGGTATTTCTGTGTAGTTGGGGCAGTTCGGCAGTCATGGAAACAAGCGCTGGCTGATGTGCCCTTGTCCTGGATGCACTTTGTAACAGTAATGAGATTAATAAGCATTCGGCAGAAGGCTTAAAATAAATCACAGCATTTATGCTTCCCCGGTTCACTTTTCATGTGTGTCTTCATTTGTGGAGGAAATGAATAGATTTTCTTCTGATAATACTTAGAGTTGTAAGATATGAGATTCTATAAGAAAATTGAGGCTGGGGGCAGTGAGGTGACCTCATCAATGTTGTACTGTAGCTGCACATGGGTTAGCACCTTGCCATTCAATTTGTAATGCAGATCAGCTGCAGAGCAGAAACATCAACATTATTTGCTTGTTAGCAATGCAGAATTTTAGCCCCTGTCACTGACCTATTGCATCAGAAATCTGCATTTTTACAAGCTTCCCTGGTGATTCCTATGCACATGAAATGTAAGATGTGCTAGTGGATAATCTACAACTGTCTCTACTGGATCATTGTATTGTACTGGATGTTTTGGGCTGCAAGCAATGACATCTTATAAAAAAACAGCATAAATAACAGGTTTCTAATGATTTCCCATAACATAAAGTCAGGAAAAGATGGCTCCATGATTGGTCTCATCAGTGATTAAAATTCTTTATCAGCTTTCCATCCCATCATTTTCAGAGTGTTGAGTTTGTTGCCTCCTTGGTACAAAAGGGATGCTACAGCTCATACAATGGAGCCCAAAGATAGGAGTAATGGGGAAGGGAGAGAGAGTAGGACAGGGAACCATAAGACTTCTTACACATTCAGCTTACAGTCTGGTGGAAAATCCTTCCCCAGATGCCATGGTATACTTTTCCTTGGGTCTTCTTAGACAAATTTTGGTCACATGATCATGCTCTAGCTGGGAGATAGGCTTAGAAAACCTCACCAGGTGGGGGGTTGTCTCAGCCAGTAAGGAAGTCAGGTAGGACATGGCTGTTGGGCAGGTGATTAACAGTATCTGTCTCAACCATGCTGCCTTAAAATCATCCTGGATGCACACAATCATGGAACATTAGAGATCTTTTATTTCATTATCCCATTCTTTTTGGATGAGCATATTGGAGACCTGGGGTTAAAGGCCTCCTCCATGATTAGATACTCAGATCAGAGGATTAGACAGAAGCCAGCACTACTGACTCACACTGTGCTACTTTGGCAGACACCATGCTTTTGTAAGCAAACACCATTCACAATCCCCATTTCTGTACCTTCCCCTAGCTGTACTGGAGAGCTAAACTCTCACTTTGATTTGTTGTGGCTGTGTGACCGAGCTCTGGTTTAATAAGATGTAGGCAAAGTCACCGAGAAGAGCTTTTGTCTTGTCATACAAAGACGAAAGCCGCATAAGGGGAAGGCTTTGGATGTTTCCCCTTTGTCTGACATGGAAAGTGAGTGGATGACTGAGGCCACAGCAACCATCTTGCAACCATGCGCACAAAAGGCACACACTGTACATTGACGTTGGTGGAGCTAAAAAGACAGAAGGAAATGGAATCTTTGATGAAATCGTAAACCTATGATAGTGACTGTTCTGGAAATCTTTGGTGCTTTTATTACATGAAAAAATAAACCCTTAATTATTAAACTATTATTAATTAGATTTGTGATTACATGCAACAGAATATAATCTAATTTGGTACAAGCACATCTCAAACATGTTCTCTTAAGGAAAACATTTTCTTAGGATACTATGTGGCGCGCTCTATTGTATCAGAATAGTTTTTATGCAATGACATCTTCAGATAAACTATTACTAGTATCACTTTTTAAAAATAATTGGCAAAACTGATAGACACAGAAAATGAAATGGAGGGTTTTGATGTTGGTGTAAGAGTTACAGAATTCTGTTTCCCTTCCTGAGCCTTTCTATACCTGACATTCTTATTGACCAATCTCTTACTCCAGGCCAAAGCAATGGCATTCCTCTGCCTTCAAATAGACCATTAAATGATGCTCTATGCCTCAGTAGTCTTGTCCACATTAGTTTCCAAGAATGTATCTTGGAATATGTGAGACTCTCTTTCCTTCACTCTTTACTGGCTCTATTGTAAGGAGGAGCATTCTTTGTCCAAGACTGTGAGCAATTCTTTTGATATTCTCTTTATTTCTTCTCATACCATTCCTTGCAGTCCTATAGAGAGTGGGCCCAAGTATTATTTACTTCTAAATCTGAGTAAGGGAACAAAATGGCTTTTGAAATAAGGTAGAAGTTCAGGTTCCTGGGGAATAGAGTCCCTTTGTTCTGATTAATAGTGGAAATAGGACTTGGGAGAAAATTAAACTATTCTGCGTAGTGGAGGGATAAAAACTTGCAGCTCTAAGGAAGAAGGCAGTGAAGAAATAGGGCAGGAAGGAGACAGAAGAGAGTAGTCAACAAAATGATGAGAGCCTCCATGACATCATCCCTGTCGAGCAAATTGTATTTTCCATAAATAACCACAAAAATGTTTCTGGTTCCACATGCTCTTTTAGATCCTTGGCACTCTCCTATTAAAAGGGGGTAATCTGGCCCAGCCGGCAGGGCTCAGTGGTTGAGCGTCAACCTATGAACCAGGGGTCACAGTTTGATTACTGGTCAGGGCACGTGCCCAGGTTGTGGGCTCAATCCCTAGTGGGGGATGTGCAGGATTCTCATCATTGATGTTTCTATCTCTCTGTCCCTCTCCCTTCCTCTCTGAAATCAATAAAAATATATATATTTAAAAGGGTGTAGTCTGTCTATTTCCCTTAAAACTGGGGACATTGTGACTTCCGTGACAAATAGAATGCAGTAAAAGAAACGATGGGTGACTTCCAAGGCCAGGTTAGAAAAGGTGAAATAGCTTCTGTTAGCTGTCTCTCGCCTTGGAGCCTTGAACCGCCATGTAAGAAGTCTGGCTGTCCTTAATCACAAATGCCTCAGTGAAGACAACATGGAAAGCTCATAAAGAGAATGACAGCCCAGAGAAAGTCCCTGTTCCAGGCCTCAACCATTTGAGTCTTCCCAGCCCAGGCACCAGACATGTGAGTGAGGAAACCCACCAGCCCCCGCCTCTGTAACTGCATGAGAGGCCGGAGGATCACCTCCTGGCCAAGCCCAGCCCTGGTCAACCCTGTAACCAGGAGCGGCTCCGAGAATAATAACAAGTGATTGTTGTTGGTTTACATCACTAAACTTGGGGGTGATTTATTTCAAGCAGGCCTTTGTAACATAGCAATGGATACCTAGAATATATTTTTGTGATTCTCAAGTTTTAGTAAAATCTGAAATAGTCATACATGCTTGCTATAAGTTGGTCGATGTGTAAGGCATGGAAGGGACAGGCAGGGTGCATTGCCTTCAGGTTGATGACTGTCATTAGGCTGAAAGGGAGATTGTGTCCTCACACATAGAAATCAGAGGCAGGGGGATCCAAGAATAAACTTCGTCCAGAAATTGTGTGGAGTGTGTTGTCATGTCACAGGCCCTGGAATTGGGGTCCAACCAAAGGACAGGGCCTGCCCAGTTAACATCTAGGTTACATCTAATGGCGATGTCTGCAGAATCATTTTTTAATCCTCACCTGAGGCTATTTTCCCAGTGATTGTTAGCCAGAATGGAAGAGAGAGGGAAAGATCGAGAGAAATATCGATGTGAGAGAAACACATCAATTGGTTGCCTCCTGCATGAGCCCCAAGTGGGGCCTGGGCCAGGGAGGAGTCTGCAACCAAGATACATGCCTTTGATCAGAATTGAATCTGGGACCTTTTGGTCTGCAGGCCGACGCTCTATCCTCTGAGCAAAACAGGCTAGGATGTGATGTTTGCAAATTTTAAATGGAGGTTTGCAACAGGTCTATTTCATGTTCCTCACTGAACATGAGGGACTCCCTTGCAGGGATTTTCTCCCTGACCTTTCTTTTGGCATCTTCTGGTTCTCTGGCATGATATCTTCAGATATACTAGTAACGGTCCCTGACTCTCAGGTCTATGAAAGGGAATGCAAAATTTATGGAGGTGATAATTGTACCTATTGAATTTTTTGAATAGAATTTTCCAGGAGGGTAATTGGATGGAGAAGGCCATTTTTATTTGAAAATCACCAGTATTTGGGTATCTGGGAACTTCTGCTTGAGTATAGTGTGGCCAATCAATAAATAACAGCTCTTACATATGCTTATGAAGTAGTCTTATTTGTAACCAGTTGTTATTTCCCCATCATATTATTTATTGTTATAATGCTTAAGATTTGGGAAACACCAGTAGAAAGCAGATATGTGCATTCTCTTTCTGCATAGCTTCTTCCTTCTCCCTAGGAACTGTCTCTCTTTTCTCTTTCATACAAACAAAATCCTTTGGGGAGGCAGAAAGGAACATTGGAAGGCAATTCATCACACAGATAAACCTCAGATATTTTAACTCAGTAGAAAATATCCAGCACAATTTCAGATGTGATTTTGAGCTGGTGTGAGCTATGTTCTGTTTTGACAGGCAGATTTTTTCTAGTGTTTGTTTCTAGTCACTGGAGACATATTCAGCTTCGGGGGGACTGTTAAATTTACAGGTGAATTGTGTTCTGATTGTTAGTGTACCTTCGAATGGAGGTGAGGATTGTATTCTTTATCTTACCAATATTTATGATACCCCCATGTATTGCTGAGCACTGCGGGGATGTACATCAATTTATTTAATAGGTGGATTACCAAAGGCATAAGCACAAAAATTTCCCATAAAATCGAAAGGCCAGAAGGAACCCTGAAAACATTTTGGTTCATTATTTCGTAAGCTATCATTGGGGCCACATCCAATGCTCTTCAGGGGCATAGGGGATAATTTTATGTGACACCTGGACAAGGCATTCAATGACATTAAATCACCCAGTGAATGGTGTTTCATTCCCAATACTATACAATCATCCTGATTATATACAGTAGAGAGTTATATCCAGGTTGATGTTAGTATGTATTTACCACTTCTCAAATGCTCATTAATCTCCATTTTCCTGAAAAAAGCAAGGGAACATTGTTTAGTCTTATTTGTATTTATTTCTGTGAATGCCTTCTCTTCGTGGCAGGTAACAATGGTGGTCCCTTTTCGGTGTCCCTTGGAAATAGCTAAAGTCATGAAGGTGGCACACCCATAACTGAACACTGGGAAACACTAATCTAGTCCCAGACATAGGAAAAGTCTGCTGCCCAGTAAGGCAACTCATTTATCATGATAATCCATCCTACGGAGGAAACTCAAGGTGATATTTGTAGTTATAGTGAGGAATACAAATGATAAAGAACAGAAGGTTATCTGCTTCTGATACAGCGCATAATCCATATGTGTCTTTATACCAGGGAGTCGGCATTATGTACTGGGAATAGTATGGACTTTTAAACTGAGACTGACCTGGTTCTGAATCCAAGCTCTACCAGTGGATGACAAAAATAAGTCTATTAACCTCTCTGTGCTTTAATTGTCTCATCTGGAATGTGATGAGAATGATCAAACTCACTGTCCTGAACCCTAGATAAGGCAAAGTACTAGTAAATGAATCCTGTTTGAGCACCTGAGCTGGTCCATAGTAGCTTGTGGCCCTCTGGCTTTGGTGTGCACCCTCACGTGATTGGGGGCATGTTGATATTCTCAGAATCTTTTTCAATTGAACACACAAAGCCACCTTTTCTTGGGAGACACTATTAAGATGACCAGTGGCCAAGTTGGGAATATGTAGGATGACCCTCCCTGAACTTACAGAACTTTCCAGGACTGCTTTTTGACTTTACAGGACTTGTCAGGACTTCATAGGACTGTGTCTTGACCCAGCCTGACTGTGGTGGTGGGGGAGCCCTTCAAAGTGTTTCTAAGAACTTTACGGACCTCCTAGTGCCAAGTGCCTAATGTCATCTTCATAACAGCCTTGGGGACTACAGGGAAAGACTTTGGCTCAGTGAGAAAAGGCCATGTGTCTGAGTTCCCACAATGAGTACACAGTAGAGCGAGGCTTTGACAAATTTTAGTTGGAGAATGGATAATCTGTGCAACAGGCAGGCTATGTGTAATTATACAGTAATAGATACAGTGCTCTCAGCTTTGCAGGAAGCAATATAGCATAGTGGTTAAGAGGACAGACAGAACACTGCCTGGGTTGACAATTCCTGCTTGGCGACTTTGAGTGTTAATTAATTTTACTTTCCTCTCCAAAATGGGAATAGTAATAGTACTCCAAAAAAATAAATTATGATAGGATTAAATGAGAAAATTCCTATAAGCATGATGTACCTGACATGTAAGAAGGTATATTGCAAATTAGCTGTTAAAGTTATAGCGTTGCTGATACAAATAGGTACCCAACAATGCAGGGTGAGTAAATGAATGATATTGGACAGATCAGCTTTTTCAAAATCCTGAGACTCTTGACTTGTTTCATCCCCATTGAGTGGATGTGTAGCTGTAGTTTTGCACTTACATGTACATCAGTGCAGGTTTTAATAAATGTGTGTGTGTGTGTGTGACAGAGAGGGAGAGAGAAACAATCAAGCTACTCATTCATGTAACAAGCCACAAGTTTCCAGCTCGTTTCATAAACAATGCAATTACTTAGCTTATATATAGACAACTCTTACCTGGTCTAAAGTGCTCAGTGAAGAATCTAAGTGTTTTAAACAACTGCACATGCATAATAGTCATGGCCATGATAATTCTGTGACCTGGGTGAATAAATACATTTTGTATGTGGCTTTGTTTTCACATGACTGCTTATTGGCACATGAAGCACTTCTCAAGGGAGGTGAGCATCATTTCTTGCATGGCTCTCTGTTGCTCCGTTCCTCTGCTTACCAGCTGTGTCTATATGCCCCCCATCTGTATTTTGGTACAATCTTCTCTGAGCTCAGGTAGTTTCCTGACTGCTGCCTAAATAATAATTTAAAAACACAGCTGAGATTTGTTAATAATTGTGTTGTGATTGTTTTTAAATATAAGGATTAAATTAATATTCTGGAATATTCTATACCTGTGTTTCTCAAACTTTAGTTGTATCAGAATCGCTTGCTAAACACAGATTGCTGGGCCCACTTGTTCAGTAAACCACGATGGGACCTAAAAATTTGCATTTTTCTAACCAGTTCCCAGGTGATGGTGATGTTATTAGTTCAAAGATCATTTTGAGAAACACTATTCTAAGCTAAAATGTAGGCACTTCAATTTCAGAGGATGTTCAAGTCTATTTGGCCTCTTCTATCGTACATAATGCCATAAAAATTAGCTCTTCTTCTGGCAAAGACAGGACACTTGTCCAGACAGTCTGCTTCCAGAGCTTGTGTTTTAATCATTTTACTGAACTACCTGGGGGAAATGTGTGTGATGCATTTAAACATCTTGGCAGATTTCTTTGTGTTCCCCAAGGCAATAAGATATGCAATGAGACATGGGTTTAATGCTGAACTTGAGCTAGGCAGTTGCAGCCAAATGGTATTTCCAATCACTCATTTCAGAGGTTTCACACTGGCTTGTTTACAGATTAGATGCCTATTAATTTATCAGGTGAACTGAAGCAGGAGAGATGAGATGATGTTATGTCTGTCCAGGGGATGTGTGGAGTTTGCAGTATGGTGCCCAAATAGTTGGCTAAATCTGCATGACTGATCCAAAGAATTGGGGAGAGGTGAGTGAAAAGTCTATTTTCATGGAAGGACAATGTTTTCTAAGAAAACATCAGTGCCTGCTGTCTTTACCAAATTCTGCGACTCAGGCAAATCATGAAACCCTCTCTGAACCCTCCTTTTCTCATATGTAAAATAAAGCTGAAGTAACATTTGTCACACAGCTCGGGGGTGGGGGTGGCGGTGGGGCTTCGAGATTTTCATTTCAGCTTTGTCCAATTATAAGGTTCTACTCCTAGTGATAAAACCAATAAAAATCACTAAAGATAAAATTTTTAATGGATTTTTTTAGAGATAGAGGAAGTGAGAGAGAGAGAAACTTCAGCGCAAAGGTGACACATTGATTGACTGCCTCCTGCATGCCCTCTACTGGGGATGGAGCCTGCAACCCGGGCATGTGCCCTGACGGGGAATCGAACCAGCAACCTTTCAGTGCATGGAACAACCAACCTACTGAGCCAAACCGTCCAGGACTCCACCCCTTCTTTTGAGTTCCTAGGTTCCTATGAGTTTCAGAGGGTAACATGGGAGGTAATTAGAAGGGAACTGTATTCATAATGGAATGGCACTCCTGATGGCCAGTCCTTGGGGCAGTGATGCATACTGACAAAGTTAAGTCCTCCCTGGGCACCCATGGGGAGGTACAGTTGATAAGGGCACTCAATCTGGGTGATGAAATGTTCACTTCCACAGCCTTGGTAGTTGGTGGTGAGAGATCAGCTTCTATGAAACTCTTAAACACTTGAGTCATGAAATGAACTCAGTTCCATTCACCCAGCTCTATGTAGCTTCTGCTGCTATGAAAACTTCCTTTGCACCTTCCATTTCTTTGCCAAGAAAGCTTGATAACTTACTTAACTAAGCCCTGGCACCGTTATAGCTGAATGCCTTGTTGCTCTGTTCTCAGGGGGATAGGACAGGCTTATTTTTCAAATCTTTGTTGGGGGTGTGAAAAAACGGAGCCTTCCATTCTGCAAAGAAAAGGAAGAAAGCAGAACGGTTCCGTTTCCATATTAAAGTTATCTGAACTAGCAACTAGGTGCTTGATTGGATCATCTCTACATTCTCTTCCAGCTTTCTCATATTATGCATTTGAAGCCAAGAGCAACAGAATGTTGCTTTTCCTTCTGGTGCTACTAATTATATAGAGAAAATCTTAGTGTTTTTAGATTCTGGATCTATGAAAACATACATTCCAAGGCACAGACAGGTTGAATGACAGCACTGAATCTAAAGCTTTACGGTCGTGGCTTAGTGGATTTATGACGCTAAGTTTACTGTTGCACCATTATTTAGAAAGATGAGCATGGTCTCGGAAATCCATTCTCTAAATATATATAGGGTGTCCCCCAAAATGTATACACACTTTAACAGCTGACGTTTCTTTATTTTCAGATTTAACCCATTGGAATTCATAATTATCCTAAGTATGTATACATTTTTAGGGATACCCTGTATTTATGAATTTGATGATTATCTAAGTTAATCAGCATGCTTTGAACAATGGCCCAGGAATTGTTCAAAGGTGTGTGTGTGGGCAAGTGAGTCAGGGGAAAATGACAGAAACCCCAATCAATTGCTTCACACTCGGAGAGTCAGAAGCAAACATCTGAGACCGTCCTCCTCTGTAGACTGACATTTTCCTTCATTGCTCAGTCTGTTTAATCAGCTTTCACGATGCTGCTTGAACCACAGCAAGCATTGCCCTTCCGAGTTTGTTCTGTCAACTAAAATATCCCCGCAGCATCACTAAGCCATTCTAAGCTGCTAAGAAGCTAGTGTCTAGGGATGAGGGTGTCTGGCCCTGTGCTTTATGCATGACTCGATGAAGAAGAGCGCTTGGGTTTTCTTTCATTTATTTATATCTGCATTCATTCATTCAGTCCATCTGTCAGTCTGTCCATCCACGATTGGGCATGAGCCGTGAATCAGATTTTTAGATACTTCCATTTGAAAATAAAATTTAGGGAACAGGAAAGAAACACCTTTTTCATTGCAGTATCAGGTGGTAAAAAACCATCAAGGGTATATGCAGGTACAGCAGATTTTTTTTTTGACGGGAAGTGGCTACTGTGAGCAATAATCTGGGATTAGGCTGCCCTTCCTGCCACTATGGGACATGAAAGACTCTTAATGCTGCTCCTCGGGAGGGTTAGGAGCCCCCGGGGAGCAAGGCAGGCTACCCACTTTCTCTTTATAGTCTAGGCTCACAGAAAGCAGCATTTAGGGCACCACAGGGGGCTCACATCTCCCCAGGCTCCTCTTTGCTACTATCTTCTCTCTGCATCCTCTTCGGGGAATTAGATGCTGCTCCAATATCATGCAAAGTTAATTAATAATCTCAGCACACACTCCCTCCCAGGGAAGCACTCAGATGAAACGACATAAATGCGCCTGCCTAAAAGCGAAGCAATTAACCTAGAAAGTTCCACACCCAGGGCTTCAGTTCCAGATCTATTTTCAACTGCAGCAGAGATTTAAGAAGCTTATATTCTTATCCAGCATATTGTCCATTCTCATTTCTCTTTCCCAACGGCCGGTTTTTTGCTGGCCCCAGTGGGAGAGGTCTTGACAACCTTCCTGAATGGATATTTTTGTGTAGAGTCTTAGAAACGTGATAAAAATAAGCAAACTCCTATTACATGGTCAGAGAAAGCCCGTCTGAAAAATGAGAATCGTGGAAGCTCAGGAGCTGTTGTAGGAGTAGACGGGATACTGTGATGATACATAGAGACTTGGCATATAGGCAGAGCTCAATAGTTGTTACTGCCTTTACGAAAAATATTGGTTCCCTGAGGGTGCTGGGGAAGGCCAGGAAGAGCGAAGTACTTCTGTTGCATCACCTGTTACAGATGTTTAAACTCAGCCTGAGACACAAGAGTGCTCTCAGCTTTCACTGAAGGGCGAGGAAGGCGTGGAGAGCCAGAAAGGTGAAGAAGGAGGAAGCAACCTTTGTTAGGTGATGCTGGGCTTGCTGAGACAGATGGCTGCTCCAAAGAACAAACATCTCTTTGAACTTGCCCTTCTCTAGGAGGGTGGACAACATTATTAGTTAATTAGCCCCTCCCTGGCTACTGGAGGGATGTTCCAGACTACTGTGGTTTTCAGGATGTTAAAACTGCAGGAGCCAAGATTCAGAGGGACCATGTTGAGCAGAAAGGCCCTCTTCCTGGGGGTATCTCTCCTTTTCAAAGGAGCCCTGGTGTGTGTTCATTTCTTCCACTGCCAGCTCCTGGATGGGCAGCCTGCACCTCGTGACCAGTGCCCTGGAAAGAAAACTGGCTAAAATGAGAGGTCTAAACCCATTCCTTCCAACACAGCACAACCTAACATGGTGGTTAAGAATGTTTTCTCTGGGCCTAACCGGTTTGGTTCAGTGGATAGAGCGTCGGCCTGCGGACTGAAGGGTCCCAGGTTCGATTCCGGTCAAGGGCATGTACCTTGGTTGTGGGCACATCCCCAATGGGGGGTGTGCAGGAGGCAGCTGATTGATGTTTCTCTCTCATCAATGTTTCTAACTCTCTATCCCTCTCCCTTCCTCTCTATAAAATATATTTAAAAATAAAAAAAGAATGTTTTCTCTGGATTATAGCTAGTAATTGGATGCAGGTCTCAGGTCTGCCATTCTCTCTCTCTCTCTCTCTCTCTCTCTCTCTATATATATATATATATATATATATATATATATATATATATATTATATATTCCAGTAGTTCAGGGAGGAAAGGAGAGGGAGAGAGAGATGGAAATGTCAATGATGAATGAGAATCATTGATTGCCTTCCACCAACATGGCCCACACTGGGGATCGAACCCGTAACCTGGGTATGTGCCCTGACTGGGAGTTGAACCAGCAACCTCCTGGAACATAGGTCGACACTCAACCACTGAGCCACGGCAGCCAGGCTCACTTAATATTTTTAAGCCTTAGTTTCCTTGACTCATCATAGAAATAGTTAATACCTGCCTAGTAGTGATATTGATGATGGCAGAGCCACACGATGGAAGAGCCAAGTCCCTAAATCCCTACACCTTTTGCCTGTAAGGAACACATATTTGACTTTTATACATATAAGAAAGAAGCTTCAATTCTGTTAAGCTACTGAGATTATTCCTTGCTTATTTTGTTTTATTTATCACAGAAACCAACATTACTTAATCTTTCTAAACCTTGAAAGGTTTTGGTTTAAATATTTACCCAAAACTTCTGAACATCATGCCTGGTACATAGCAAGCCCTCAATAAATGTTAGCTATCGTTATAAATATCATTCAATATTAGGACTGAAAAGCTGGGCTGAGGGAAAGGCATTTGAGTCATGTCCTGGGTTACTGGTAGGGTTTTTCCTGGTGAGCAGTCTAAGGGACAGCATCTCCAATGGTGATGAATAAAAGGCTGGAGGGAAAGAAAATTTCAGGAAATAAAACCAGCCATCTCATTTTCACTGAACAGCTGGGTAGATGGAGAGATTAATGGAGGATAAGATGGTAAGGTTGGTTGCTGTCCAATATTGGAGAGACTTAAAGTAAAACCAACGGAGGCCTGAGTGGCATCCAAGCACAGGAAAAAGAGTATTAATATGCATATTAAGGGAACCGAGTGAAAAGAAATCTACTGGAATAATCATTGAATTCATTAAGGGCGCTTAGACTGTTGCAAAGTAGGGGAAGTGGAACGTGAATGGGCTTTGTGACCAGATATGAAATTAAAGAGCAAGACACTATTAGTAGGAATGGCTTGGACACTATTAGCAGGAACGACTTGGTCTGTATTTGGGTCCCAGACCTTTTTGAGAATATAATGGAAGCTAAGAAGCCCCTTCCGAAAAATACACATAAACATAAACACTAAGTCCTCTTTGTCCATCCATGGGCCCCATGGACCCTGAGTCATAAATTCAAGAGAAGAGAAAATAAGCAAGCTTGGTTATGTTTGGTGTCTTGTCTGGCTGAAACCTAATAACCGAATATGTCTTCCACAATGACAGAGACATCATGCTGCTGGCAATTGGACGTACTCACAGTGACAATAAGAGTTAGACCCTGCATCAGGGAACATGCTGTGATTTCCAGCTCTATCACTCCCAGCGTGGCCTTGGCCAAGTCAGTAGGATACTCTGCAACTTAATTGCTTATTATGTGAAATGAAGTTGTTAATATCTGCAAGGGATATAGAGGAAAGAGCTTTCTAAAATTCTGAATGGTTAATTGCTATAGAAATGCATGCTGGTTACTCCTTAAATGATGCTTAGTTTGCTACTTTGCTTCCTCAAGAGCTACCATCTCTCATTCCCTTAACGAAGGCTGTATTGGATGACTACCCTGAGCCAAGCATTTTCCTGGATGTTAGGGATACAGAGCAAATGAGACATTGTCAGCCCCCAAGAAGCACCGTGTGCTAATGATCTTTCTTCCCTGAGCTTAGTTCTATTGTCTCAGGTTGGGGGCCCCTAGAAACATTCCTGGGAATGAAGATTCAAGGGTCGGCAGTTTATTTGAGAGGTACAGGCAGCATCAGTAAGGGAGTGCAGAAGTGCCACTAACGAGGAAAGGCAGTGAATACAGAATGCATATTATCAACCCTGTTACCACAGTGGATAAACTGGAGCTTCATTCCATGGGAAACCCCCAGGAAACTGTACACACACTTGAAGGTTATCCCATGTGGGGGAAAGGAACTTTAGATTTTATATATCACCATCCCTCAGGGGGCAATAATTCCCAGAATTCCCAGCCTGCCTTGCAAAGGGATCTTCTCCAGCTCCTGAGAAAGCCCTTTGTGGGGAAGAGATGCAGATGCTGACAGCTGGAATTCAGCTGAAGAGCAATGAAGTGGAGAGGCCCAAGGGACATGAACAAAACACAGACAGCAACTATCTTATGTCCTAAAATAATGAATCCCTCATTGCTTAGCTTTGAGTGGTTGCAGTCTCCTGATCCCCATCTTAACTGGGATGAAAGATCTCTAGCTAAAGAACCAGTTGAAGGAAACTATAGACTATTTTAATGATCACCTCTTTAGGTGACTCAAACATTTTTCCTCATAAATTCCATGGACTGGTTTAATCCTGAATGTTTATGCAGAGGAGAAACATGAAAGAAAGAGGCAGACCACAAATAGAATAGCTATCATGGACTAGAAGGGGATTCTTAGCTTCCATCATATTTTCTTTTTTTAAAAAAAAATATTTTTATTGATTTCAGAGAGGAAGGGAGAGGGAGAGAGAGATAGAAACATCAATGATGAGAATCATTGGTTGGCTGCCTCCTGCAGGCCCCCTACTGGGGATCGAGCCCGCAACCCAGGTATGTGCCCTTGACTGGAATTGAATCCAAGACACCTTCAGTCCACAGGCTGACGCTCTATCCACTGAGCCAAACTGGCTAGGGCTCCAACATATTTTCAAAGAGGTCTGTGACCCAAATAAAGAGCCACTGTCCAAGCTGCTGCTGCTAATAGTGTCTTGCTCTTTAATGACACTTCTGGTGACCAAGTGCATTCATGCTCCACTTCCCCTACTTTGCAACAGTCTAAGTCTACCACGTATGTGACCCCCAACCCTTCCTTGGTATAGTCATTGCACGGTATCCAGCCCCTTGTGTTTAGAGGCCATGCGATTCATTCAAGTCAATGAAAAGAGTGGATGTGATGTGTTATTTTAGGCAGAAGTGATTGCCTATCTGTGTGTCTTCCCCTGGCACTTCCTCCCCCCCTTAAGAGACCTTGGAAGATGCCAGCTAAGCCCTTGATGCCTGAGTTATTGCTTAGAAGAGAGCCCAGCCCCAAAGGACCACTAACCAGGAACGTCTGCATTGAACTTTCGAGAGTTGGGGCTGTGTAACAGACTCCTCTAATTAATGCACTTCCCAGTATTAACAACTTATTGAGAGTAACAAAATATCCTCCAATGGAGGACTAGGAATTGTTTATTCCTCATACAGATGCCTTTTTTACTGTCCTTATAACAGCCCATTTGGCACTGTGATTAGCTATATTTTCCCTCTGTGCTCATTGGCCCGGTCTTAAAGACAATCACGGGTATATTCCCCTATGGGATTCAGCAGGTTCTGGCATATATTTAGGGACTGAATGTTGAAAGAGTGAATTCATGAGCTGTCTTAGTCTATGCTCAAAATAATCTTTTCAGATAAGCAGAACAGGCATTTATTTTCATTGTGGAAGTAATGAAACACAAAATGTTTGGAAATAAAGTTTAAAAAACAGTTTTAATCTCATCACTTTTCCCTGTTATCATCTTTGTATATTTTATTTTTTCATGTTTTACATGCATGTTTGTATCCTTTTTAATTTAATTTTATAGCATGGTTATTTTTGCATGCTGCTACTTTGCTTCCATAACCATTGTTTTTAATCTCTTCTCATACCAGTGAATATAGAATATTTTCTCTGCTTGCAATATGTACTATGCAGATATAATCTCAGTAAAAGTCTGTGTCCATAGAACTTGTCCACATATTTATTTATATATTTTCCTTCGATTCAATTTTCAAATGTAATATGAGTCTGCCAAAGGGTATGAACATTTTTATTATTGTTGATACGTATTACCAAATTACCGTCTAGAAGATTTGTATTTGTTCACAGAGAATTATTGTACCCTTGTTCACATGATTAACAATGAAACATTTATTTGGATTTATTATATGAAATATCTCATTACTTTAAATCACATTTCTTTAGTTACTTGATAGAGGGAATCCTTTTGGATTGATTGTATTTTTTAGTTGTGTTTTTTCATTTGTAAGTTACCTGTTTCTATTTAAATTATTTTTTTATTTAAAACCCACTTATTGTGCCAAGCAATGTGTGGTGGGGTATAGTGAAAAAAAATGGATAGAAGTCTTTGCCCTTTACAAGTGCTCATCCTGGTAGGAAGAGATGGAAAGTCAATAAGTTAACAAATAAAGGAAACAATTTGTATCACTATTAGGTTTATAAAGTCAATTCATAGGATTGGTGAGTACTTTATGTAAGGTGGCTGCAGAGCCCTCTCTAAAAAGAAGTCTTAGCTAGACTTGAAAAATATGAAAGAGCCAGCCATATAAACTATCTGGGAGATGAGAATTCCAGGCAAAGAGACAAGTAAGTATAAAGCCATGGAGGTGCAAATGGTGTGGCATAGTCAGGAAAGAAAGAAGGTTATAGTAGTTGGAACATAGTGACGTGTGGGAAGTGGTATGATATGAGGTTGGGGGTTTGGGCTGGGACTAAACATCAAAGGTTTCACTGGCCACTGCAACAAGTTTAAGTTTTGTTCTAGGTGAGGAAGAAAACAATTGCAGAGTTTTAAGTGGGACAGTGATATAATATGACTTAAAAAGAGAATTTTGGTTGTTGTGTGGAAAATAAATTTGAGGTAGAAGAGGCAAGTTTATTAGGAGGTTATTACAGTACTAGAGGCCCGGTGCATGAAATTTGTGCACTGAGGGGGGGGACGGGGTCCCTCAGCCTGGCCTGCACTCTCTTGCAGTCGAACATCCCTCTCAAAATACAGGATCCCTTGCTCCTTACTGCCTGCCTGCTCGCTCCTTACCATTTGGCTCTCTGCTCCTTAGTGCTGCCATGGTGGTGGGAGAGGCTCCTGCCACCGCCGCTGTGCTCACCAGCCATGAGCCTGGCTTCTGGCTGAGCGGCCACTCTCCCTGTGGGAGCGCACTCCTGTACTGAGCATCTGCCCCTGGTGGTCAGTGAGCATCATAGCGACCAGTCGTTCCAGTCATTCCACCACAGTGGTCGTTTAGGCTTTTATTATATAGACTAGAAGCCTTGTGTGCGAAATAGCGCGAGGTGCCCTGCCTCCCATCCATGCCTGCCGTGTGAGGAGGTGCCCTGCCTCCCGCGTGCCTTGGGGGAGCCACTGCTCAGGGGCCAGAGGGAGGGCCCGAGAGGTGCTCCAGCCCTTCTGCTGATTAGTCGTTACAGTGTGAGGGTGTGATGACCATTTGCATATTAGCCTTTTATTAGTATAGATTTTATGCAAAAGGTAATGGGACCAGTGGACTAGGGCAGTGGCAGGAAGGAACAGAGATAAAAAGACCTTAACTTCTTTTGAGTTAGTCTAAAACCAGAGACTGAGACAACGATTCAGGTGCAGATAATATGATCTGGGAGGTAATCCCAGGAAGTGGAAGTGAGAGAACATGGTGAATGAGACAGGGAAGGAGAAAAGGTCAAGATAAAGATGCATCAAGGTCATTACTACAGAATAGAATGCCTTTCAGCAGAGTCCATCCAAGCACCTGGAGGCTGGGGCATTTATCCATGGAGTCCAAACCTCCTTTCACCATTTATTGAGGCTTGCCCTCTGGGTATTTATTCCCAGGTACATCTGGACTGCAGTCTCACTGCGTAGACAGACTCCCATAGCTTTGGACCTGGGCTGAAAACAAAATATACAGCTAGGTCTTGAGGTGGGAGGCTGTCAGGGTGCACCAAACTTCCACTGCAGTGGCAATGGAAATCAGAATCACAGTCAAGCCTCACGGGCCCCTTAGTGAAAGCCTGACATCCAGGCCTCTTAAGTATCTGAATCACAGAAGACCTCGGTCTCAAGGAGTGTGAGCAGGAAGCTCTTCAGCAGATCTAGGGACCTCACCAGTGGCAGTTTGTACACCATTAATGGGACTTCCCTTTTTTTAGATCTTTGCTTCATTCTGAATCAGTCTATGTTTTTTCTCAGTGCCTGTGGCCAGGACCACTGTGCTCACCTTGCTCTGGTGGGCACAGCCATGCCAGAGTGGGCACAGTTTGGATAGAAGAGAGCACACTGGATTTCCATCCCACCTCCCCCCTCAGCCAGGTGGAAGGTGTCAGGCACCACCTTCTCAACCTCCTGTGTGGCCGGCCCACTGGTTCCTCACCTTTCTGTAACTGTGTGCCTATAGCTTCTTGCTTCTTGATAGCTTCTGCTGCCTTATATTGCTTGTTTATTTATACCTTCTGCTCACATGCCCCATCCCCCTGAGTCTCCTGCAGGCTTTTCTGTGTGCATCCCTTTAATTCAGCTTTCACTGCCAACTGCTTGGTTTTCTCATTGATCTCCAGTTTAATTCCTGGAAATGAGGTTCTGATCGCTCAAACTGATATCAAGTTGGCAAGAGATTTTTCACTTCAAATGATCTTATAAGCCTGGAAGGCTTGGCTGCTTTAGAACCAAGACCCAATCCCTGGTCAGTTAAAAAAAAGTCGTTGAGTAGTGGGTAAAGCCACTTGGAACCCAAGGTGGGTACCTAAACCTGCCCCCTTGTGAGGAGCTTTGGGAAGGTAGGGGCATAATTGACATGTCTAGTTCAAATCTCACTTATAGTGAATGTTATTTGTAATTATGTGCTGTCTTTGTCCACAGAGAATTAGGAAAATCGAAAACAAAAACAGACAGCACATTTGAAGATGTAATCAAACAGAAAATACAAACAGAAGAAAAAAAAAAAAAGTTCTAGAAGAACACAAGCGTTTTGACCAGTGTGGTCAACATAGTTGCTTGATGGTGCTTCAGATTTGCTTCTGAGTTTCCTGTTGTCCAAGGAAGGAAGGGAAGGGAGGTAAGTTGTATAGTTCTCATGATTGGAAAGGAAATAATTGTATGTTTCAGTGTATTGGTGGAGGAAGCCTTAAGCTTCCTTAACATGGGTCCCTTCGGATAACAGATAGAGTTGGGAGAAAGAACTATGTTGGTAGAAACTGGAATCTAAATAAATGTATATAGATCATTTGTCTTTACTTATAACTGATACTTCATGTAGCAGACTATATTTTTAGCAAATTTGCTTCACTTCCTTATAACTCAGAGCCCTCAGGTAAGCAAATCCTCATGGATAACAAGACTGGTATTTCCCCTTGCTGCCCATCCCTAAATGTTTAGCACAGAAGTTGGTCTTACCAGGTCAAGTACCATTATATGGGATCACAGGGCAGACTCCAAAGTGCTCCTTCCACTGAAATCTTTATTTCAAGGTCTCAGCATCTTCAGCTTATCCCAACCTCCATGATCACTTGTTTCTCTAAAAGGAGACTTCAGGAACCTTTTGTGTTTGGAAACACCCAGCAAGTCAAGGCCATGGTTATAGAAAAAGTGTTGCTAGGAATATCAAGAGAGCTCAGATCCTTCCACCTGTGTGGCTTCAGTTTCTCCCCTTATGACTCTGAAAGGACTGGGATGACCTCACTGTTTCTCAGGGTTACTAAGAGCTAACTAATGACAATTTAGACTCTATGATCATATTCCAGACCTACTGAATCAGAATCATGTCTCATCCATGAGATTCTGCATCTTAACAACTCTCTGGGTGCTTCTGATGTACATCCAAATTTGAGAATCACTCTATTTCAGTGGTTCTCAACCTTCCTAATGCCGCAACCCTTTAATACAGTTCCTCATGTTGTGGTGACCCCCAACCATAAAATTATTTTCGTTGCTACTTCATAACTGTAATTTTGCTACTGTTATGAATCATAATGCAAATATCTGATATTCAGGATGTATTTTCATTGTTCGTGACCCACAGGTTGAGAACCACTGCTCTATTTGGTGACCTTCTTTCCAGTTCAACATTTATTTGATCCCACATTTCTGAGAAAATAATCATATTCTTCCTGGTGAAATTTTTCAGCCATGTAGGACTAGAATAGATACAGAAACAGATTAAAGACAAGGCTAGGCTTTTCTCCCTAGTTGGTTACACATTAGGCCACTTCTTTTTTTTTTTTAAGTTTTTATTGACTTTGGAAGGAGAGGGAGGGAAAAGATGAGAGAGAAATATCAACATGAGAGAGAAACATCCATTGGCTGCCTCCTGGAAACCCTGACCAGGAATCGAACCAGCCACCTTTTGGTGCATGGGATGCATGGGGTGACATGCAACCAACCATGCCACACTGGACAGAGCTAGTCCTCTTCTTGACATAATTATTTCCTTAAATCCCCCAGGTAATTTCTTAATTATTCTAAGTAATAACTAACACAAGTAGAAAGTTCTTGGAAGGGGGGGTGTTTTTTGGAATATTGACCCAAAAAGTAGCTGGAAGCTTGTAATTAGATGGCTGTAAGGTGATGAAAATGAAGGTCAGCCAAAAACATGTTCAGGACGAAAATTAAAAAATGAACTTCAAGTAACAGTCTGAAGATCTGAGATAGAGTCATTTTCATTATTTACAGATAGTTAACTTCCATGCCTATTAACTTTCCAAGACACATTACTCTTCTGGTAGCTGGCACTCATTTTCGATGGTCCCTTTAGTTAACACTACATACTGTATATAACTGAATGGAAAGGATCTCTCATTTTCCCTTCTCGGGCATCTCATGGAAAATTGGGCTCATCCCTCTCTAGTTTAGCCTATAGTTTTGGGCCTAAGTGGTTGCAACATCTATCATGCTTATCATGTGACAGGCCTCTTCTCAACTTTACATCTATTAGCTCATTTACTCCTCACAGCAACTCTACATATTAACTTAACAGGTAGGAATTCAGGCCCAGAGATGCTTTGTAATGTGCCCAGGATCACACAGCTAGTAGGTCGAGGAGTTGCAATGGGAGAATGATTTGATTTGATAGTCCTGAGAGAACACTCATGAGAAGAAAGCACCTGCATAAAGTACTTAGAGGCTTAAAGAATTAATTTGCCATTTAACTAAGTGGTCAGGTCTGTACTATGAGCGGTGGCTTGTGATGAACTCAACATTGTCCTTACCTTGGCATCTACCCAAAGATCTGGGTGACCTATGAAGAAGACTTTACCCTTTTCCTTACCTGTAAGAAGAAATACAATTTCTAGGTCTTCCAAGCAAAATTGTGGTGAGGCTAATATTCAATGATCAATGCACAAACCTAAGAGGTAATATTTTAAAGTGTCAGCCATTGTATGACATGAGCACCAAGCAGTGGAAAGTGCTCTGACATGGGTGTCAAGAAATGGTGAGGGACTCCAGTTCCAAGGTGGGTTTGTCCTATCCCCTTGGAAAAGTCACAAAGTCTCTCTGTCCTTGGTCCAACCATCTCTAAAACAATGGATTGAATTAGAGTCAATATGCAGTAAAACAAAATTGGGAAAATGCACAATCTATGACTCTTTTAGCAATTTATTGTCTGCATTAACATATAAAATGCTTTGAGAAGCTCTGCCATAAATAAAACCTGTTTATTTTAGTTTAATTAAGATTCCTAAATTTATTGGAATGCATGTTTTTCCATCTTTTTTTTCTCTCCTAAGACCAATAAACATCTAACGGAAAACACTTTCGGGACTGTTAGGTTACACAATTTTTATATTTTCAAACACAATTCTATGAATTCTTTCACTGTCTACTGTTGGATGGTTGATTCTTAGGGTGAAAGGATATAAGTACAAACAGTACTCTCAATAGATTGAAATAACTGTGTGTAGGGATCAGAATAAGAAAGAAAGAAAGTGGGATATTACATTTATAGACTGAGATGTTTTAAGTTGAAATCTGTCTTGTTGAACTGAATGCCTACAGTGAGTTGTCCTCATCTGAACACCTACCTAATTGCCAGAAGAGAGTTAACACCTCCAGCTCCATTTTGGGAGAGAGGGAGAGAATTCATCAGACAACAATTAGCTGATCTCTGAGTATGGGCTAAAGCTCTTAAGAATGCAGTTGGGCCCGGCCGGTGTGGCTCAGTGGTTGAGCACTGACCAGTAGGTCACAGTTCCAATCCAGTCAAGGCACATGTCCAGGTTGTGGGCTCCGTCCCAAGTAGGGGGTTGGCAAGAGGCAGCAGATTGATGATTCTCTCTTATCATTGATGTTTCTATCTCTCTCTCTCTTTCTCCCTTCCTCTCTGAAATCAATTTTAAAAAATGATTAGTCCAGCCAGCAGGGACCTGCATCCTTCTCCCTCTGGGTTGACCCGGGAACATCCATTCCCAATGTTGTCTGTGTGTTCCTTCTTCTTGTGGCTGAGCAGATTTAATGCCCAACTTTTAACAATCCAATTCCTTCTCTCACTAAGAGGACAGTAAATGAATCACAATTTACTTGTAAAACAGCTGAGATTTCAGGCATAAAAATGGGTTGTGAAGTAGAGTCCAGAATTGAAAGTGTTTTCCAATTACCCATTAGAGATCTCTCTTACAGAATTGGATATGAATTAGGGGTGAGCTCTTAGAGGGACAGATGCAGGCACTCCACATCCGTCACTGATCACCTGCAGAGAGGCAGCTCTGATTTGGTAATGGGTAGTTTCTTTTGCCTGGCATCTCATCTGATTAGTCCCTCGGTCCAAGAACACAGGCTGCCATTGCTCTGTGGGCCAAATAAAAAATCAAAACATTGCTTACTGGAAAAGGCTTAAGAAAACGCTTTACTGAATCTTTTTTTTATAGTAAATGTTCTAATAACATGTCACAACTCGGTATTTATTCTCTTCATCTTGTTCAGAAAGGCAGTTTCTCCCAAATACTCAGAAATGAGGTCATGCTAATTGTATTTTTATTCCTTTTGGCTGCTTTTAAAACCATTTTAAGCTTTTTATTTTAAAACATGAACAAATGTAGACAGAATAGGCGGAATAGGTCTTCAACAATTTTAGAATATGATCAATTGTATATTTTCTCTATCTTCCCACTCTTCCCACTCCCCTAAAATAGGATCATTTTGAAGAGATTCACAGACATCTTATAATTTTACCCATAAATACTTTAGAATATAGTATTAAGAGTATTAGAGATTCACAGACATCTTATAATTTTACCCATAAATACTTTAGAATATAGTGATTAAAAAATCACTAAAACGAGATTTTTTTTTTAGGATTACCACAACACTGAACACCTAAAACTGTACCAACAATTCCTTAATATTAGCAAATTGCTAGTCAATATTAAAATATTCAAATTTTTCTGATTCTCTCATGATTTAATTTTTAGTTATTTATTTATATTAAAAAAATTTAATGCTGACATTATTGCAGATGTCCCCCTTTGCCCACCTCCACCCACCTCCACCTTCCCCTCCCTAATTTTCTTAATTTCACAAAAAACAAGGTCCACAAAGGACTTATATGCACGCATATAGGCCTAACCACTGGACACAGACAACAGTGGGGTGAGGGCATGAGTGTGTGTGGGGGGGGTAATGTGGGGATAAGGACCCATATGTAATAACTTAATCAATAAAAGAAATTTAAAAAACAAGGTGCATACCTTGCATTGAGCTACTGATATTTGAGTACTGTTTGCTCCATGGCCTTACCAACACTTAACTGATCTTTTAATTTTAGCCATTAGGGTAACTCTGTAGTAGAATCTTATTGTGATTTTGATCTGCATTTCCCTTATTACTAATAATATCAACTGTTTTCCTTTGGACTTAATTGCAACAAAGATCTATGTCTCACTTCAGTCAAAGCCTGGTACAAGGTTGGGTATTTTTCCCGGGCATGTCTCCTGAATGACTTAGGGATCTGGGCTGCTTTCGGAAACTTTGCCATCTTACAGAACTTTGCTTCCGTTCACTCCTGCTCGTAACCATCTTAGACCAAAGCAGCATATTCCTATAGACAAGAACTCAATTATAAGCTTCCATCCTCACTATTAGTAGGGCTAGGAAATAGAATTTCCTGAGTTTGCAGGAAGGAGAAACAGTGTAGTGAACACAACATTATTTTTCACTGCAATTATTATTTAGCCTTATTTATGAACTCTCTTAATTAAACTCATTTAAATATTTTAAATTGCATCCATCTATTAATTTAATATACTCTATCTCCTAAGTACCTCAATTGAGTAGTTGAGTGTTTCTTATTAATCTAGTAATTTAAATTTATATGGTGAATCTTAAGTAAGTTTTATTTAGTATTCTAATAGTATTTACAATAACCCAATAAGACTTCAATTTAAAAACAAAATTTTAAGAGTATTTTCTCCAAAGGAATGAAAAGGGTTGTTGTAGAGAATGAAAAAGAGGATAAGAATTGTGGGAAGGTTACCTATTTGTTAACATATTTTTAATTTATTTTTAAAGATATGATTTAAAAGAATCTAAAAGTATAAACCAATAACACAATTGCACATTAATTTCTGAATTAGAATTACAAGTCTAACCTATTACCTTAATAGAATAAATTCTCCAGATCATTATAAATACTCAAGCACACCAAACATGCACAAGTTTAAAACAATACTAGTATTATGGCTTGGATTCTCTTACAGATTTCTAGACCCAATTATGAACCTTCCTTGTGTTTAGAGATGATAGCAACTAATGAAACAATTATGCTAAACCAAAATATTTAGGGTAACCTTTTCAAATAATTCTTGTGTTTACTTACACAGCTGGTTGAGGCTATTCATGAGCTAAGAAGTTTCCATCTGAGATGCTAAAGGCATTGTTGCAAACAGGTCACAACTACAGTGGGGCCTCGACTTACAAGTGTCCCGACTAACGAGTTTTTTGAGACACGAGCCATCTCTCCGCCGATCTTTTGCTTTGAGTTGCGAGCTAAAATTCCGGTTACGAGCCAGCTTCAGATACCCCACCGCTAGTTGGCGCAGCGAACGTCACAGTGAACGCCATAACATCAGCCCAGCATCACGTGTCATTGTAATGGTGAAAATTGATTTGACATACGAGTAATTTAAGTTACAAGCTCTGTCACAGAACGAATTAAACTCTAAGTCAAGGCCCCACTGTATAAGGCTGAGCTGAGTTTTATTCTTGTTCCTTCTACCCCTCATCTCAGTTTACAGCCTGCAACCCCTGGATTCACTTGCCATATTACCTATTTCTTATGTCTCCACATGGAAGTTGCTGCATTACTTGATAAGATTTCAACTAATCTATTGACTTCTCTAAATTCTATTCATATTCTTCCTGTGTGTTACTGCCACAACTTACAGATACTTAAATGTTAATTCAGTCATTCATATGACCTCAGAGTCAGGCAGTATCATGAGGTGGTTATGAGCATGATGCGTTCTGGATCCGGACTGCCTGGGTTCCCATCCCAGCTGACCCGTTTACTTGCTATGTGATCTTTACCAAGTAACTAGACTGCTCTGTGTCTCTCTATTCTTATCCATAAAACAGGAATAACTAGCACTACCTTACAGGGTTGTAGTGGGAGTTAAATGAGCTAATAAATACAGATGACTCGGAACAATGTCTCACACATACCAAGTGCCTCATATATGTGAGTTATTATTATTATTATGATCACTGTTATTAACATTATTATTACTTGAATGACTCTGAGGCCACAGGTCTGAGGTCTTGGCAATGACACCCAGAGGGGAGTGTGCAGAGCTCCACTTTTGGGGATTCATCAATGTTTATCCTCTCCTTGCACCCCTTCACACATTTCTCTCCCAGGGAATCCTGTTTGGGGATCAGAGGGCAAGAGGGAGAAATTACTGTTTCTTGGGATGATTTTGCCCCAATCTTTGTGGGGCCTGAGTCATTTCCCCCTTACAGTCTCTGTGCTCCCTTTCCAAGCTCTGGTGTGCTTTGCTTCCCGCACTGTGGCTCTCTCTTGGCAGCCTTTTCTCAGGCTACTGTTTAGCCTGTCCTGGCAGATTGCTGGAAATGCCCTGATATCCGCCCCCCTCCCCTCCTCCCTGGCTCTGGGGCCCCTTCTAGCCAATGACGGACAGGTATGGGAGTATGAAGGGCCTCCCCTTTGCCTCAGGTTGGGACTACTCTGAGGACTAATTTATAGCACACTGGGGATGGAATTACACCAATAAGACGTCATCATTTTATCATCTTGAGCAGTGGTTCTCAACCTTGGCTGCACATTAGAATCACCAGGGAATCTTTTTAAAATCCTGATTTCTGGGCCTCATCCTCTGGAAATTCTGTTTCTTTGTTACTAATGTTGTGGCCTCACCCCATAACAAAGAAACAGAATTTCTGGAGGATGAGGTCCAGAAGTTAGGATTTTAAAAAGATTCCCAGGTGATTCTAATGTGCAGCCACGGTTGAGAACCACTGATCTAGAGCATCTGTTGAGGAATGCACTGTCCTTTTGGAATAAACACTTTTGACTGAGGCAACCACCTGGGAAATGTCCTTGGTGACCTGGAGAGACTCCACAGGGGGACCTGGAAGGGCTCAGGGCTGATGCATCCCTCACCTCTAAGGCGGAGAGAACTCCAAGCACCTGGTGCTCTTGAAATGGATCTGATGTCTCAGTCCTTGAAAGTGACAGTGAAGATCACATGACTCACTTAAATGTAATTTTCTTTTCAAAAAACAAAACATATGCTTGTTTACTACAGATCATGTTAGGAATTCTCAGTAAGGACCCGCTGAAAGAGAAAGTGAACAGTTTGAAAGATGTGGCTTATTTATTTAGGAATATTTCATAATTTTTATGCTTAAAGTAGAGGTGGTTTTTATTTTTTAAATATAATGTGTTTTCTGGTTACAAAACTTAAAGTATTCTATTTCTAAAAAATTCAGAAAAACTTTGAAATATATGATGAATAATATTTAAAATGTCCATAATTTCTGAGAGAACCACTGTTAGCATTTAGCCAAATACTATATCCCTCTTTATATGTATATGCGTGCGTGCGTGTGTGTGTGTGTGTGTGTGTGTAATTGATTTCAGAGAGGGAGGTAGATAGAAAGAGAGACAGAAACATCAACGATGAGGGAGCATCATCAATCAGCTGCCTCCTGCATGCCCCCTCCTGGGGATGGAGGCCGCAACCTGAGCAGGTGCCCCAACCAGGAATCAAACTGTGACCTTCTGGTTCATAGGTCGACACTCAACCACTGAGCCACGCTGGTTGGGCTCTTCTCTTTTCAATATAAAATGTACATGTAGGGTGTAACAAAATTAGGATGTGACTTGGTTCTCTATCACGGATATGAAAAATGATCACGCGGTTAGTGGCTCAGCCAGATTTATTATCTCACGGTTCCACAGTTCAGGAGTCTGACCCAGAACTCCCTGGGCTAAAACCAAGGGCCCAGCAGGGCTGTGCTCCTCCTGGAGGTTCTGGGGGAGAGAATTCATTCATTTGCCTTTTCAGCTTCCACATGTTGCCTGCATGCTCTGGCTCCTGTTTCTCAGCCTCAGTCTTCAAAGGTAATGATGTGGCATCTGCCTGACCCTCTTGTGGTCACATCTCGTTTTGATGACAGCCAGGCAAGGCTGTCTGTTTCTAAGGGCTCAGAAGATTAGATCTGAGCCACCTGATAAAGCAGGATAATTTCTCCACCTCAGTGTCCTTAACCTTAATCACATCTGCAAGCCCCCTAGTGACATATAATCAAACACAGTCATAGGTTCTGGGGATAAGAGCATAGGCGTCTTTGGGAGGGGAGGGGCATTATTCTGCCCACCATAGGATAATAGTACACATTATACCAGGTAATTTATCCCCCCCCCCCCCCCACACACACACTTAACAGTAAATCTTGGGCATTTTCTGATATCATTAGACATTTTCCTGCAACAAGACTAAGGAAGAATGAGATCCATTGATGGATGTACGCATATAGCATTTAAACAATTCTATGGTGCATACAAACGGTTTCTAATTTTTCATAATAAAAAATAAGGCCAATATACACACATTTTAAAATAAAAGGGCACATCCTGATGACTTCATTAAGGTGAACTTCTGAAAATGAAATTCCTGGGTCAGAGGACATACAATTATGTTGAAAGTCTATGACTATACTTTGCCAAGTCCCCCCTTCGTCCCAGGGGTTGTGACAATTTAAACCATCATCATTACTGTGCAAAATAAAAATCTGCCTTGCATCTTTACCAGTGCTTGTATTGACATTAAAAAAGTCTTTGTCTAGTTAAAAAAATACCATTTTATTTTTTTTAAAAAATGTTTTTATTGAGAGAGAGGAAAAGAGAGACACATCGATCATTTGCCTCCCACATGCACCCCAATGGGGATTGAACCCACAACCTGGGTATGTGCCCTGACCAAGAATCCAACCGGCAACCCTTCAGTGCACAGGACAATGCTCAACCAACTGAGCCACACCGGCCAGGGCTGGTTTCTTATAACTTGCCTGGTTTGGGTTTATAGTGAGAAAAAAAAGAATGCGTATTATTTAAGGCAAAATATTTTTCCAAATTTAAGGTTTACTTCTTTTCCAATACGTAGTTACTATGTTATGGTTTGTGTTCATATCCAGAATATTGTCTATCTTTGTTGCTTCACATGCACTTGGGAAAGAGGCATATTCTGCTTTTGTTGTGTGGTGTGTTACATAGATGTCAATTAGGTGAAGTGGGTGGTTAATGTTGTCCAAGTTCCCTATTATCCTTAGTGATTTTCTGTCCACTTGTATTATTGATTGCTGAGAGAAGAATGTTGAATACTCCAACTATAATTGTAGATTGGTTCTATTTCTTCTTTTGGTTTTGTTAGTTTCAGATTCAATATTTTTAAGCTCCTAGGTGGATACACATTCAGACTTCTAATGATTCTAGTTTAACTGTCCTTTATTCCTCAAAATACTGCTTGTTTTAAAGTCCCCTTTGTGTGGTATTTGCAGCAGTCCAGCTTTCTCTTGATTAGTGTTTGTATGCTATATTATTTTGAATCTTTTAAGTTATGTATATCTTTATACTTAAAGTGGGTTTACTCTAGAGAGCATGTGGTTGGGTCTTCATTATTTATCTAATATGTATTTATCTAATATAATTATTTATTTTTTAATTGTTCTGCTTAATTTAAAGAATTATTCCACTATATTCTGGCCTCTATATTTTTCTGATGAGAAATTCAAAGTCACTTAAATCATTGCTTTCCTGTATGTAATATGCTACTTTTCTGTAGCTACTTTCCAGAGATATTTTTAATCTTTGTTTTAAAGAAGTTTGACTATGATTTTGTGTATCTGTAGTTTTGCTTGAATTTATCCTATTTTGGATCTGTTCACTTCAGACATGTTTTCCTTTATCACATAAAGCATGGTTGTAACAGTTGATTTAATAATAATTCCAACATCTGGGTTTTCTAGGGGCTGGCTTCTGTTTACTGCTTTTTGTTTGTACATGCTTCATTGTGCACTGAGTAACTTTGGATTGTATTTTGGACATTTTGAATGTTATGATGTTCAGACTCGGTGTCCTGTTATAATCTTCTGGGAGATGTTGATGTTTTCATTTGATCAGACAAATAATCTGATTAGATTGGAACTGAAAGTCTGTCTTGCCTTCTGTGGGGGGCAATTCAAATTCCAGGTCCAGACTCTAAGCTTTGCCATGCTGGTTTGTGCCCCACATGCTCCTGTGTAGCTCAGCAGTGAGCCCGAGGGCTTGAGCAGGTTCATACACAGAATTAGGAGATGGCTTTCTACATTCTGGGACTCTCCATTTATTTTGTAGCCATCAATATCTCCTTTTCCTGGTTTCTCTGGCCTGAAATACAGGGTTTTTATTCAAGTATTAGCTACCTGTGCTGCTGCCACCACCTCACAGCTCTGTTCTAAGAAGTCACTCTTTAGGTCTAGCTGTTAAAAACAAACAGAAAAAACAGAGAAACTCACCCTGTGCAATCGTGTCTCTAATTTTTGACATCCAGCCTTGATCCATCTGCTCTTATTTATTTTTCCGCATCCTTGGGCTGTTTTTTATGTATTATCCAGAACTTTTAGTTGTAATCAAGACAAGAGATGGGCTGTAATGGGCTCAGGTCTCCATGCTGGAACTGGTAATTCTCAAGAACTCAGTTTCTGTATCTGTTAAATAAGTGATCCTTAAAGCAAAAAATAAAACAATCTTTTTCAGCTTTAGACTCTAAATTCCAGAGAATTGAAATAGATGGGAGAAGCTGGCCCAGCTACTTAGGGAAGGCATATAATATAATGTAAAAGCCATGTACTTTTTAACTAGGTAGATCTGTGAAAGAACGACAGCCCCACTATTTATCAGTATATAATTAATGACTTTCTTGGCTTGTTAGTCTCCCCATCAACAGCAAATTAAACAGATAATAAGGCATTCCACTCCTCAACTTCCCCCTCCCCTCCCCACCACCTCTTAGAAATGCTATTGGTAGCCCAGAGCAGGAGTAGACTTTCCATGTGCTCAAGAAGTGGTTTGCAAGTCACCCCAGAGAGACAGCAGTGTTTGCTTTTAGGCCAGCGCGGCTTGTCCATCATTACACAGCTGCCTTCTTTTGATTCTACACTCAGGAAGAAACCTTTGGGTTGTGAGTTCTCTGGGAGTAGCTTGTCTGTAGGAAGAGAATGTTCTGGGCATACTGATGTGAGCTTCCAGGCAGACTGGCAGTTGTAGGTTTCATTGCATTTCCTCAAATTGGCATTCTGGCTTTCTTTAGCTATCTTGTAAGATTGGTCAGTTTGATTAAGCTTCCTAGAATTTGAGTAACAGGGGGATACTGACAAGACTGAAATCTGTGAGTTTCTGAGCCAAGTAAAAGATCAACCTTGGAATATAATGAATTTTCTAGAGAATGCACTTTTTAGAGAAATCCTTTTGCAACTGGGACTCTTGGTTGGCCAGTTTGTACAAAGTGTGGTACGAGATTATCTTAAATGTTTCATGTACAAATATTTTTAAATTTAATACTTTGTGTTTACTTTCAAGGTATTAGAAAACTATAAATAGCACAGAAACATTCCCCAATTGTTTCATAGATTTCAGAACTTAGAATGAGGTTTTAAGAGTGGATCATTTTAAAGAACACACATTAAATACATAATAGAACCATTGGTATGTGGATCTGACAAAAGTCATAAAAAATAAACACATGTTTTGAGCACACAAAATTAGGCCATAGCTGACTTTGAAATACTAATAAGATTGATGAATTCACAAACAAAATATTGAGGGAGAGAAGCCAGATACAAGAAAGTATATATATATATACTCTGTTTCTCTTCATGTAAAGTTCCAAAATACACAAAACTGATCTATTGTGCTAAAAAACAGGATTGTGATTACTTTGGGGGAGAATGTCTGAAAGGGGACAAATGTGGTCTGATATTGAAGAAAAGTTCTTTTTTTTCTTTGAGTGGCGATTACATAGATGTATGTGTTCATTTTGTTAAAATTCATTTTTATTTTTATACTTGTGATTTGTTCATTTACTTTTATGTATACTATAATTCAAAAAAGTTACATTAATAATAGAATCAAATCAGGAAAATCTAGAAATAAAATTATCCTTATCCCATTAGCAATTCTGGAGCATGTTCTTTGTAGCGGATTTTTAAAGGAGTTTCATATACACTGGTAGTATGGAAAAAAAAAGAAACCAGTGACCTGTACCTCATTTCCTATACATGCTTTTGGTATGTAGGTTAGATACATTTCTAGACCAGTATGTTTTCCTTGACATAGTTGGAAATTACAGTAATTGTGTTGTCAGTGATGTTCTTTGAATGATGGGTCAGCCTGTTGTACCAAGGAGAAGGGGGAATAGATAGAATCTCAGGATAGCATCCAAAAAAAAATGACTGCAATGCCAGCAGGCAGCATACCCCCAGTTATGGCTGAAATATAAAGGTAGCCTAGGAAAAGTTGAAATATGTTTATTATACAGTATTTGAGTTAATCTAGAAGTCTAGACTGCAATAGTAGTATATGACAGTGCTCATATTTTTAATTATGATTGGTCTGGTTGGCTAACAGACTTAACTTCTAGGTGTGAGTACTTTCTGGAGCAAGCAGCGAAGTTTTCTTTGCTTGGTCACAGTACCGTGTATTATAGAGTTAGGGAAGTATGGCCACTCAATGCCAGTATCATGTATATAATTTTTCAGTTATCACTTATCTTACTATTAACAAGGCTTTCTTTTTAATATAGAAGCATACACTGCCATGGAAAAAGTCCCTGCAGAAAATGGTAGGGAACTTAATGAGAATAGCACTTTGTGACAATACTGTCCTATGACAGTTTGCCTCTCATGGCTTTTCCCCTCAGTAAACTCACTGATATTTATTTATTCATGGAATTTCTCATGAAAGGAAATGACAAGAGGAATCTCTGGAAACCCCCAAACATCTCTTAGTTCAGTTACTACTGTGCTCTCCTACTGACATGTAGAGCCCACACCAGTTTCTGGACTCTCTGGGCGCAGAACGTAGTAATCTCTCAATTAGATCAGGTTGCTCTTCTGCTGCTGCCATCACTGAAATTGCCGAGGGATATCATTTTATCATTTTGGTGTCACTCTCTGGAAGAAGTGTTCTGGTCTACTATAATCCAGGAGCAATTATTTTACTTTAGGAGTTTCTTATCTTCCTCCAGGATTTAAAAACCACTTCGAGACCTGACCCTACAGCAAAAATATTAATCATGAAGAATGTAAGGAGGGTTAGATTCCCATGCGCTTGTCAAAAGAGTTATTGATACGTTCTAAAATACTTTAAGTCAAAGTGTAGAAAAGAAAAGAGGCAAAGGTGTGTGTGTTTTTTTAATTGCATTGAATTTATTTGGAAGTAAGGTGCAAAAGAGAGGATTTGGGTAATCGTCTACCCAGGCAATTCCTGGAGGAAAATATCTTTTCAGAAACATGCTCTGAAGAAGACTATATTACTAACTATCCCTTATCTACCAATGGAGACCTTTCAAGGTTGATGAAAGATTATGGAAGTGGCTGATGGATTGATCTCTGTGCCACAGAGAGGGGTGGGTGTGTGTGTGTGTGTGTTGGGGTGGGGGGTGGGGTAGATAAATTGTGTTTGCTAATAGGAAAATGGGTGCAGAAAAGTAAGCAAAACATCATTACTTTTCCCCTTATCAGTGCCCTGGAAGATAGATGACACTGGTTGGATTTGTGTCTGTTTTGCTAATAGCTAACTTCTAAGCATAGTCCCCTCAAGGCAAGTATAAATCATTAAACTGCTTAGATTTCAATCATTTTGATTGGGCATCATTCTGTCAATTACAAAACTTGTAAACAAATTTAATCAGCTTGTTGGATTTGGTTCTGTGTCTGGGCTTAATTAGATCCATCAAACACCGAAGGGGTTTTTAAGCTCTCGAATTAGCATCCACCTGGTCATCGGTAAAACAGCATCAGTTTGGGATTAGAAGGACTGGGATTTAAATCCAAGCTCCAATGTACTGTGTTCCTATTTCTGATTGAATTGCTCAGATAGCCACCCCCCACCCCCCCTTTTCTGTTGTTCTTCAGGCACAGATTTGAGACATCCCATTCGTCTCACATCCCTTAATGATACAGTGATGTACTGGCTGTGTCCACCCCCTGCTGTTTGTTTTCCTTATTACTGACTCCAGCCCTCATGTACCGGCAACTCTTAGGCTCTCAGATCATTTGTATGGCCGCAGTTACTGCTTTGCTTGTTAAATAGTAAAGTGAGTTGTGTTTTGAAGTGTTGCTTCCCTCATCACACGTTGTTGGTAAATCTGCTTTGTTTGCATTTGTTTGCTTCTACTGCCCTTTCGCCAACCATCATACATTTTTTAGTGGCTGCACACCTAATGAGACGGTCAGAAGATCTCTCCAAGCAATCTGACTTCCCAGGCTTTGATAAGCCTGGCTAGGATTTTCAATTAAAAGGAAGTTGAAAAGAGATAGCAGAAAGCAAGCAAGTAATTAAGCAGCAACAAGGCCTTGGCAGAAGTTGTTAAAGACATTATTTAATGAAGCAGTTTGGAGCATGGAGACCAGGCTGCCACTGGCTCCCGAGTCCCATAAAAGCCAGAGCTGCCTCCTACCCTCTTTATTGTGCTCTGATCAGGTGGGATCTGGCCAGGTGGATCTGGGGGTTTGGGGAAAGTGGGGAACTATGGGTGATAAACGTTTTATCAGCCAGGGGCAGGCTCTGACATTCAGAGGATTGCTGGGAAGGGCTTTGTTTGGGAACTCCCAACACCCCCAATGAGGGTGCATACGAAAGATTCTCTCTCTTTCGGAAGCATCCTTTTGTGACACCAGAGTTTCAAGGTCCAGCGCATCCCGGGGCAAGGCGGGGTGCAATGACTGATGAGGGAATCTGAAAGTTCATATTTTCATGTTTCCTCTTCTCTTTTCAGCAGCTAATGCAAAACACATGATTATCTCCTTCTGGCCATCTGGTGGCTAGATTTAACATCTGAGCCACCAGTTTAATTTGCAAACTCTGGGTCCAATAGTGTGAATGGAGGAGAACTGTAGAGAGTCCGAGCAGGCAGTCAGGCAGGGCACATGTTGCTGAGCCTCAGCTTCTTTGCCATTGGGTACCAAGGATGTAGTGTCTCAGCTTCCCTAACAGGAGGTTGTTGTGTGTGGCCATTCATGCTTTATGTCAAGTATTGATGTCAGAGAAAAGGGTCCTTCTGTTCTGTCCACCTGGACTTACCCATGCTGGGATGGAAGTGAATGGGATGCTGATATGTATCTCCACTTGCAGGACTTCTCAGTGATGATACCTGTTTGTGTATACAGCTTTGTGGTGTGTGTGTGTGTGCGTGTGTGTGCGTATGCATATGGTACAGCAGGATCCTCAGAGAAAACAAAACCACGTTTAAATAATGCAGGGGAGTAATGGAAGGGGCTGGAGAATGTGACTTAAGTGGCTAAGAGTGACCTCAACTTGCCAACAGGAAGCCTTGATGTACTGGTGTGGAGGGCCATCCTGAGCTTACAGTCCATACCCAGTGAGTGTTTACTATCCTTGAGGTGCTGCTACGAAGTTCAGCATCAGCAACGTGGGCGATGTTAACGGCTTCCGTGTGGATCTGGAAGCAAGAGAACATATCTAGAGAAAGGAGAGTAATTTAAAAGGGGGAGTGTTTGCAGGAAGAAGACCAGTGTCTCTCCTGGGAGGGGATAGAACCCACTGGCAAACCAGGCAATCGCATCCTAGTTAACACCGTCAGACACAAATCTAAAACTAAAAGTGTGCTCATCTGTTACATGGGTGTGTGTGTGTTGAGCTATGCTTATGATTCTGAAGTTAAATGAATGCTCTTGGGTTCATAAAACTCTTGACCAATGGGAATTCATTCTTGCACAATTTATTCCATGAGGTTTATTATTTTTTTAGTGGCAGACAGTACCGCATCATGTACAGAAAATCACCATGGTCAGGTCCATAAATCAAGCCTTCAGGTAAGATGGCAAGTGATGAGTAGATAACACAAGTAACTATTTACTCCTAATCATTGATGGTTTTTGAAATCCAGGAGATGGTACATGACCACAAGTTAAGAAAGCAGTCAAGAGCAGGTGAAGTGAGGACGGTATCCAAATTCTATGACTTCTCTCACGTTCCTGAACGATCACCCTCTTCGTGTTAAAAGACAGTGGTGATCAGGCCTGGGGCTCCTCCTGAAATTCTCTGAGCTGCCTTAGGACTGTGGAGAGTTTATCCCCATTCATTTTCCCTTAGCTTCCACTCTGTACCCCAGAATCATTAGGTGCCTTGAGCACATAAAGCATGTATTTTTTTGACCTTGCAGAATTTGAGTTACAAATAACCTTCTGAAATGGAACAATTATATAACTTGGGAAATATTTATGAAGTCCTTAGTCAAATGGTGAACATTAGCCATAATATGCATCATTTATACTGTGGTAAAGAATATAAGGAAAGAGAAATTTTCAGTACATTCAGAAGGTTCCCAGAACACCTTGCATTGGAGTGATTTCATAAACTGGGAAATGCCTATTTAGCTCTTGGGCAAAAACTGAACATTACCAATGATACACATGCTTCGTACTGCGGGAAAAGTTTTATGAGAAGGTAAAAATCACTGTCCATTGACACAATCAAGTTCTTTACTTGGGAAATTAACTCAATTCTGACCAATATTCTCATCACATTCCTGGAAGTTATTTTTGACACTGGCCTCAAATAAGGACACCCCATGATCAATTATTTAGCTGTGTCAGAAATAGATTATCATTCAGCTTGTTATCAGCTCTTGTACCCCTCGTCTTCAATTCTGAGATGTCATTTCTAATGATGACAATGGAAACTGATGTATCTCTTTCTTGAAAGGATGCTAATTTAAAAGAAACTGTGCACATTCTTTGCAATCTTTTGTAGCCTTGGGCCTCTAAAATAGTGTCTCAGGAGAAAATAAAGTAGAAACTTAAAAATTTGTCACATTCTCATTTCCCATGTGTTTAGGAATGATGTAAATATATATATATTTGAAATGAGAGCTATAACAAGAAACTCACCATAAATGAGATTTGCTATTATTTTGCTGTCTTTACAATTTGGTAGCATGAGTTCCCCTGAAAAGTGCTACAGATGTATGGATGAAATGTGGAACTCTTGAGATAATCTTAATCTTTTCTGACATGCTTTCTATACTTTTTTTTAATCCTCACCCGAGGATATGTTTTATTTATTTTTAGAGAGAGAGGAAGGGAGAGGGAGTGGGAGAGAGAGAGAGAGAGAGAGAGATGTAAGACAAACATCTCAGTTGCCTCCTATTCATGCCCTGACTGGGGATTGAACCCTACATCTAGGTATGTGCCCTGACCAGGAATCACACCTGCAACCTTTTGGTTTACAGGACAATGTTCCAACCAACTGAGCCACCTGGTTTGGACCTTTCTAGACTTTTAAGTACAAGATATAGAACATTGAATATGGGGAGTGGGAAAGAAGATTCTACTATGTACTAATATTACTATGAGGCTATTCTCAGTCTTTATCCTAATTTTTGACAAAACCATGTACCTGATGTGACATTGCAGATTAGACCACAATGTTCATGTCTCCGTTTTTAGTGGAGAAAATGGACTCAATATATCTATGCTTCATTTTCTTAATGGTAAAGCATCAATGAATATCTTCTCTATTATAGGAAGGAATTCATGCTGATTTAAAGAGATAATTGAGAAATAAATGATGATTTTAAAGCACATAATACATGATTAATGATAGCATAATAACAGCCAAATTAAAAATATTTTCAACACCATTACACATTTCTCATTTGCTCCAATGAGGCTGAAGTTTAGTAGAGAAAAATTCTAGGAGGATAGTGCCAAATTGAAAATCAACAATAATTCCCCAATGGAAGACTCAAGAAGCCAATAACCTATAGGCAAATCAACCAAAATGAACTATAACAATTTCAACCACTTGAGGGCAAATGAAAAAGAATGAAAAAACAAACTTCTTAACATTCAACAATAATAGCAAATCCAATCCAAGTTTTGACTCATCATAGTTATATAATTAAAATGGTGTCCTGCCTAAATTAACTTCTGTAACTCAGTGACAATGTGTTGATAGTCAGAGTTACTCAGTGTCTTTTACGTTTTTATTATGATACCTTTAAATTTATTTAACCCAAAATTTGTACTGAACACTGTTTATTTCAAAATACTCAGAATGGGCAACCAAGTATTATGTATGGATTTTAGTTACATTATCAATATTGACAGTTTTACTCAAGGAAGGGTACTAGGATAGAAAGTCCACATTTAGGAATTATTATTATTTTTTTAGGAATTATTTTTGATCAACCCCAGAGGCACTGCTGACTAACATATAAGTTTCCATTGGTGAAATTTGTGGTATGCATAATAATTGGATTAGATCGGTTAAGATATTTAACAGAGTCTCTATATTGTCTGAAGAGGGCTTTGAAATCCAGAGAAACATAGTCTTCATCTTTCTATAATTTTTTCTTTTCTACTTCTCTCCATCCTTCTTTCCTTCTCTCTTCCCTTTCTCTTCCTTTTTTTCTGTCTTCTTTCCCTCCCCTCCTCTTCCCTCTCCTCTCTCTCAACTATTTAATATGCAGCAGGAGGTTCTAGTCACTTATTTATGGCTCCTTCCCTGATCTCTGATATGAACCGTTGCTCAGTTGAAGATAAGAGACACTACTCTAGCATTTTAAGCAGGAAGTAATTGAATACAGAAAATTTTGGTGTTGAAATCATTGTTTACGAGCCAACAGTACAGAGCTGAGTCCATCGGGGGCCAGGATACCTCTGCTACATTCAGGAAGCACCCGCTGCGCCGGCATCATGCAGTCCTCGCTGGGATCAGGGAGTCAGATGTCCTTGCTTGTCCGCTGTAGTTCCACTTGGTCTTAGCTGAGATCCAGAGGTAGGCTGGCTGCTACCAGTTCAGAGCCATGCCATACCTATTAGATGCACACCAGCAGCACAGATCCCTTGCATGCCACGGTGCCCTGTCCACTTAAGGCATTTATTCAGATTCAGATTCATGCAATTCATGGAGGCATCCTAGTAAAACTCACAATAGTTTGTAAGTTTGGGCCCTTTCAATAGTTTGTTATGATGAATTTCCAGAAGGAGAACATATGTTTACTTTCAGGCTTATTTATGTGAATTGCATGATTGCCACAGAAAGATTGTTCCAATTTCCATTCCCTCTGGCTGACGAGGAGCCTGTCTATTTCCTTGCATAGAAGATAAGTTTTCCTTCTTCTCTGTAACAGAAGCATATGTGATAGCTGAAATAACCATGACACATTTTGATGTGAAAGATTTAAAGACCTTCTCTTTGGTTTTCATTATATTGTTTTATTACTGTCTGGAATAGCTGGCAGAGTTTCTGATCAGCTGGGGTTTCCTAGAGTTTCATGGGAGAGAGTCAGGAAAAACCAGTCGTGTTTTCGGGTGTATACCTTCTCCAGGGCCCTGGGGTCTCTTGCGAGTGAAATCGGGACGCTTGTGAACGTTAATAACATGAAACCAAGCCTGTAAAAATGGGTAACGATAGCTGTGGCATCTGAGGGAGGGGTATTCACCTTGTTGGAAATAAAATCATTAGTAAACTTAGACTTGGGGGTTATATTGAGAAGTTTATTAGTATCTGAGTTCATGAAATCGTGTGGCCTCCCCTATTTTTACCAGCTGGGAATATGAGTAATTATCATCTCCCTGAAGTTCTAAATGTTGGCATTTTGTCAGCATTGTTGTAATCATGGTGGTGGGGTGGGGTGGGGGGCAGTTAATGTGAGCAGCTATGAGACAGTTTATTTACACAAGTATCTTGATTCCCTCTAAGGATAAACTTGGGGCAGAGAGAAACATAGTAATTTCATATATATATATATATATATATATATATATATATATATATATATATAATATTTGATTTCAGAGAGGAAGGGAGAGAGATAAAGACATCAGTGAGGAGAGAGAATCATTGATCGGCTGCCCCCTGCATGCCCCACACTGGGGATTGAGCCTGCAATCAGTATGGGAATCAAACCGTGACCTCCTGGTTCATAGGTTAATGCTCAATGGCTGAGCCACACCAGCCAGCTAATTTCATATCTCTTAATAGCCACGATGAACACGTTGCATATTCCTGCAGATGTCTGCTGGCCAGCAGCTTCACATCACCTAGGTCCTTGTTAGAGATGGCGAATTCCAGACCCCACCCCCTACCTCCTAAATCAGAGCCAGCATTTTAATAAAATCTTCAGGGGATTTGTGTGCACATTCATGTTTGAAGAGCACAGTTGTAGGCTGCTCACCAGAAACTCTGCTTGATTCTACCATAAATTCTGTTCTCATTTTTGTGACAGTTGGTAAGTTATTGCCCCCTGTAAGCCCAAGTTTTCTCATCTATTAAATTATATTAACAGCATTTCCTTATAGAGATTTTAGAGCGTTATACTACGATGTGAGCATAGTGCTCTTATTATCTTGTATTATAAATCCAGCACCATAACGCTCGTAATGGCCACTGACTGAGGGATTGCCCTGCACTGATGTACTGCAGGGCATCATTTCTCTGCAAAGTAAGTATGAATGAGTTCCATTTCACCGACAAAGGCTATGAGGTCAGAAGGATTAAGCGACTTACCCAAAGCCATAAAACTGGTAAGTGTGGAAGCTGGGATTTCAACCCAAGTTCATGTGGCTCAAATTTCTGTCTTCTTTTTTTTATTTTTATTTCAGGCTTATAGTTGCTCTTCTCTCCACGATGGAGACAATTTCTTTTATATTCTGTATTGTTTATTTATCCCCACTACACAGACATATTTAACCTCTGTGCAATATTATTGAGGAATTTTAAGTCACAAAAATCTGTACCCTCACAGTGATGTTTCCGCTGTAGTTACTACTGTTTGTCATATAAACAACTAACATTAGCTTCATTTGGCATATTTTGCGTTACCTCCTTCACAGGGTTATTCAGAGTTGGCGTCATATTACTAATATGTGAATAATCTTAAAAAATGTTTGACAAGCGAGCTGCTGGGCCCAGCCAAGGCAAAGTAAAGGGGAACTGAGGAGTGCGGCCAGCCTCTCATGAAAAAGAGGCAGGAAATAGCAATGCCAGATGAAGAGGCAGGCTTTGCCCGTGCCTGCCATAAGCCAGAAACTCTAAGTATTAGGACAGAATGGTGGTTCTCACGGGGGGGTAGGACATTGAATCACCTGGGGAGATTTTAAGGTTTTTTCCAATGCTAAGATCACACTCTACCAATTCAATCTGAATCTCTGGGGAGGAGATGCAAGCACCAGTATCACCTAAATCCCAGACAATTCCAATGTCCAGCCAGGTTTAAGAACCAGTGGACAAGAGGAGTGGTTCTTAAAATTTTAGTATTCATCAGAATCACCGAGGACTAGTTCAGCAGGTCTCCCAAGGGGCTGAGAAATCTGCCTTTCTGTCAAGTTCACAGGTGATGTTGATGCTGATGGTCCAGGAAGCAGACTTTGAGAATCAATGTACAGTGGGGCCTTGACTTACGAGTTTAATTCGTTCCGAGACCGAGCTTGTTAAGCAGCTCGTTAACTCAAATTACTCTATCAACTCAATGCAAAAAATCGGGCGGAGAGACAGCTGGTATCTCATAAAACTCGTTGGTCGGGACCCTCATAAGTCAAGGCCCCAGTGTACTAGAATATGGGAGCTTAGAAGATGTGTCTATGTTCTCTCACTGTACCCATTGTTATTCCTGGTGTCGTTTTAAAGCACATGATCAAAATTGCTCACTTAGCCATTGGTCTTCATTGGTCCATGGCCTCTTTAATGTCAAGTACTGCCATTTCCTTACTTGGTACCTCCAGCTATAGAGTCAGTGCTTGGCATATAACTGCCCAGTAAACATTGTTCAAAGGAGTAGATTATTTCTTCTTGCAGGGTTGTCCCACGTTAGACAGTCTCCTGGTCACCACATCAGGCCTCCTTGATCAGATAATAAAGCAGTCTGGTCTGCCATGTGGATACTGGCATTAGCAAGAGGTCCTGCTACTTAAAAGCTGGTCACCCCTGGAATCAATATAAGCCTCAGAAAATAGGTTGGCTGAAGTCTTTTTGGTTTGATTTGATTCAGCTCTTCTATAGAGGATCTGGTTGGAAGCTTCGGTCTCAGTACCAACTTGTTAAACCTGGCCATCTGTTGGAGAGGATTTTCTTTTAGATGAGAGCATCTGGGTCCCCATTTACATTTGCCGAGGTTAATAGACTTGAAAACCTTTCTCTGTTCTCAGCAGGAGCACATCCTGGTGCTGATGGGGAAGAGGCGGCTGAACTTTTCACTGGTTGTTCTCAAATACACCCTTCCCACCTGAAAGCACTTTTATCTTTCATATTAATACTCTTATTTCCTAGCTTTCAAGTCCATAAACTGCACACAGTCAAAAAGCTGTCTTAACTAAGTTGAGGTTGTGGTAGATTATGAATCAATAAGAGGAAGGAGAGTCACAGAAACCTCAGGTCCAATGCCAGTCACTGCCACTTGGTAGCTAATCTGGGTTAGGTGGGCCAAAAATTTTGACCTTCATGAACCTTATTTTTCTCATCTGAATATAAAGGAGAAAATATCTATCCTGCAGTTTTTGTGAGAATGAAATAATACATATTAAAGCTAAGTAGTTGCCTGGCTGGTGTTCCCCAGTGGTTGGGCATCAACCTATGAACCAGGAAGTCAGGGTTCAATTCCCTGGTTGGGGCACATGCCCGCATTGCAGGCTCAATCTCCAGTGTGGGGCATCCAGAAGGCAGCTGATCAATTATGCTCTCTCATCATTGATGTTTCTTTTTCTCTTTCCCTCTCCCTTCCTTTCTGAAATTAAAATATATATATATATATATTTTTTTTTAAAAAAGCTAAGTCGTCATTATTTTTACCTTTCAGTTGGTTTTCACTTCAGAGATTCTGTAGGAATTTCACATACATTTAATTTAATTCTCATAACAACTCTGTTGCAAGTTGCATTTCCTGACTCTAAGGTGGACATGATATTTATTATAAGGTATCCTTGGGATGACCCTTGAAGAATGAGGGGGAAGGAAGCAGAATGGGGCAGAAGGAGAAGTTAAACTATGATGTAGGCCCAATGAGTTTTAGTCAATTCCGTGGGGACTTTGGAACTGGAAGGGTGTGCTGAAGAGTTGTCTTGAGTCTGGCCAAGAGGCCCAAATCATTAAACCCCTGCAACTGTCAGCCATTGAGTGAGGGCGCTTGTGTTTGATGGACAAGGAGTCCTAGTCAAGGGTACTCTCTGCAGTGAAGCAATCACTGAAGGAGGTGGAAACTGAAGGCTTTCCACCAATAGCCCTTCCAGCAACTGGGTGACAAGTCTTTCACTGTAGTTTCTTTTCTAAATAAATGAGAAGGGTACAGACTTTCCTCAAGTGAGATAGAAAGGAGTGTGTGTGTGTGTGTGTGTGTGTGTGTGGTATTTGTAGAGCGAGAAGAGAGAAAAAGGAGAGAGGAGAGAATGGAACTTAACAACATTTTCTTAATTGGAGGCCTTTTGAGAGTAAGGCAAACTTGTCTTATAAAAGGCAACTTGCTTTAAGAGGGACCTTTTAGAGCATGCACCCCAGGGAGATGAAGGAATCAACTATGAATCCTATTTCCCCTTGTTAAAAAACCATGAATGATTTATAGGATGAGCCCAGGAGGAACAGGGAGGTGTCAAAATAAGAATTGCCATGAAAAAAAGGGGGAGGGGATAGGCAAGGAAGACTTCCTGCAAGACTACTGCAAAGGGAGAGAGAGATTGAATTCAACCGGAGAAGGGGATGTTGCAGGTATCAAACTAGAGTTCACAGACCTTGCTCACAGGAGGGTTTTTCAAGGACTGTGATGGGGGAATCATAGCCACCTGTATTTACTAATTGGCTTTACCCAAAGGAAAAGTAAACTTTCTCCTATCTGCACGAAGGGAGGTAGTTTTACAGTTTGAAACAAGGTACCGGTGAAGCTAGGCCCCTACCCTCCCACAGAGACTGGAGGCTAGGGAGCTAGCTCCTTTGAATTTTACTTTACAAAGAGATGCTTCTCGGGTCCTTGAGAAAGACATTCCCTAGGTCCCCAAATTGGTAAAAGGCTTCTTGGGAGATTTATATATATTTCAAAAGGGGCAGAAAAAGAATTTGTGAATACCAGTTTTCTGAAGGAAATGCTCTCAGAAAAGGGAGGACAGGGGCCTATCATCAGGAAGAAACTTGCCTGAAGTTTAGTCACAATGAGGGGAACATTAAAGCCTGAGGCCCGTCTTGATCAGAGCTTCTCAGAAGAACTCAGAAGTCAGAACTTGAATGCCAGGTTTTGACAAGGCAGGCCAATGAGATGTGCTCCCAAACGAGCGGCACCTGGAAGGCAGGGCCTTGCTGATCTGCCTTGAGATGGATAATGAGGTGCTAGCCACCCAGAGAGGGTCTGGGTAAGACAAGCTCCAATCAGGAAATCAGAAAGCAGTAAGTACTCTAAATTAGAACCTTAAAAATGACTGCAAGTAATATAGACTCATCTGAAATTTCAGAAAGTACAGGCATGATCATCACTTCTGACATTGTGATGTGTTTGTGTTTAGTTATGTGCGTTAGTCATCTGAATTGTCCCAGGAATTGCCAGTCTCAAGGTAATGCTGGGCCCTATTTATGCTCATAATGGAAGTTTCACTGAATTTGCCTCCTTGAATGTTGGAGAAACTTTCCTTTCCTTACTCCTGCCTAATCCTACCCAGAGATTTCTGGAATCCCCATTGGGAAGGGTACGTTTCAGGTGTCAAGCATGAATTCACAAACAATTCTCACATATATTTCCACTTCAGGCCAGCAACTGCTTTTCATGCTGGAGAGAGGTTAGCCTGGCCTGGGGAGATGGTGTTGCACCTCAAGGGGCCAAAACTGAACTGCATCTCACACAGCTCGGTTCTGGTAAGTAAGATGTGAAGTACAGTATAACAAAAGAATTCTGTTTCTAAGGCCTTTTGCTGATTTAGACTTGTTTGCCCCATAGATCTATTCCTTGCGCTTCCTCTGTTGAGGAGGGTGGATGGGAAGAGGGGAGAAGTCAGGGGAATTCTCTACCCTCCTCCCTGCCTCAGGATTTACCTCCCCCATGGCTCCAACTCAGGCCAGACAAGCCCATCCTAGCCTCAGTTAGCCTTGAATGACCTAGCCCTTGGGTTGTGCTGTTACTACTACCCGTCTTATCCTAGGGGTGTACGTGGCTTCCTGATTTCCCTAATCTCTGGTTTTCTTACTGTCTCCTGTTTTCACCAAGCTGTTCTGTTGCCTGTGCCTCCAATTCCATAAATTAAATTCTGTCTATTTAAAATATGTAGTCATGTCTCCCTTATCAAACCCTGATTGGTGCAGACCTCTGCGTGGCCACAATGTAATCTAATATAACCTTTATCTTTCAGGCTAGCTCTTATTTTCTCTGTGGTATCTCACAGGGGAAAAAATTCTCTAGTTTCAGAAATCTTTTAGCCACTAACAATAAAAGAGGGAACGTTGTGTTAGCTGAATTCATTTCCCCCTCCTGGCTCTGTTTGCAGCAGAGACTGAAGGAAGGAAAAGCATGAGGTCATCTGCTAAACCTTCCGAGTTTTCTTTCTCTTTGTTAAGTGGAAATGGGGAAATAGAAATTCGATGGGTTACAATGAAATCTTTAAGAATCACAGTCCGTGCCATATTGCTTAAAGGAATATATTAAGAAAGATTTCTCTTTACTTATGATATCAATGCATTCATTGTCTGTGTCACAAATACCTAAGGCAGCTGGAATGTGTTAAGGTAAGTAAATAGCTTGGATTTGGTGTTTGCAGATGTACTATTTTTAGTTTCTTCATTCTAATCAATTCCTCAAGGCAATCCTTTGCTTATCTTTTCCCCCATAACATAATGAATACATTAAATGCAGTTCAATAAACAAATAAACTAGAGTTTAATTACTGCAAGGGATTATTAATGCAAAAAGCATCCTCGTTATTTGTAGTGAATTAAGAAAAATGATATTTCATACAGTTATTATAAAGTGTTTAACATAGTAGGCTCTTGGTAAAGATTAATTTCCTTCCTACTTCAACTAAAAATGCATATTTTTTGTTTTAGTCTTGCTTAAACCAATATTAAAATTGTTCTTTTTTTTTTTTTAAATATATTTTATTGATTTTTTACAGAGAGGAAGGGAGAGAGATAGAGAGTTAGAAACATCGGTGAGAGAGAAACATCGATCAGCTGCCTCCTGCACATCTCCTACTGGGGATGTGCCCGCAACCCAGGTACATGCCCTTGACCGGAATCGAACCTGGGACCTTTCAGTCCGCAGGCCGACGCTCTATCCACTGAGCCAAACCGGTTTCAGCTAAAATTGTTCTTGTGTGCTCTACGCACCCATCTCTTCTCTGCGTACCCCCACCACCTTGGCTGGTAAAAAGCTTGACTGGGCATCACCCATGACTACCTCCCTGACTCTCATTGTCCTACGCTTTCCTAGAGCATTCTGATCTGCTCTTCAGGGCCACCGACCCCCTTGTATTCATCACTTTGTAATATGTTTTTCCCCCCTTTGGTCATTAGAAAATCCCTCTACAGTCCTTAAATATAGAACAGGTTCATGTAAATTAGTTACAGTGTAACAGCTAATATTTAGACATAGGTGATATTTGAAATATAAGAATGTGACTGTCTTTTATATGCCTGGATACCTGGGTCTTGTAATGCCTGACCACTGGCTGTAAGAATTGAGAGCTTATAATTAAACGTATAATGATCATCTCTCCAGGGCTTCCTGAGATTATTGGTCACAGAAGGAGACTTTTGGGTAGAATTGCTCTTTTTTATTGATGAGTTTCTTAAGGGCATATGCCATATTTTCCCATTTACCTTGTGTTGGGTCCCTTAGAAATTGGTCATTCACTGTTTGTTGAGTAGAAGTTGGATGACTGAGTTTATGATGTTGGCACTGGGGTTTGCTACATGTAGGGACAGGAGACAGCATTCCTGGTATGAGACTCATGCTTGGCTATTGCTCTCCTAGGAAGGTCACGAGACTAGCAGACACTACAGTTGAGTCCTAATTTCAGAACTTTCTGCTCTGTAATCTTGGGCATCTCATTTCACCTGTTTGACTTTTAGTGCTTTTATTTATAAAATGGAATAAAAATATAGTGAATATTTCACTAGATGTTTTAAAGATCAAATTTGGTAATTGTATATGTAAGAATCATGTAAATTATAGAGTACAAAACAAGTATAATCAAGTAGTATTAACTTGCATAGAGATAATTATGAGATGAAAATTGAAAAAAGAATATCTTGGTCAGTACGTACCTAGCTATTTGCAAATTCTTCAGATTTACGGCCCAATATGCTAATTAGACCGGATGTCCTTCTGGACATCCTTCCAGATGACCCTGGGGCTGCGAGGGCCTCTAGTTTACATATAAAAGGAAAAGAGAAGGTAGGTTATAAATTTCCATCTTTTCTCATGGAAAATGTTGATCTAAATGTCCATCTACTCAACAGTCAATCTGTTATTTCTCTCTTTGGCTCCAATGATAAATACACTTTAAACTAAAATAAAAATGCTCATGAAGAATAAATTTGAAAAACCATGAAGAAAAATAAATAAAATAATATGTTGAGAAGAAAATTAAAGTAAAAGAAAAAAATCCCATTTTCTTATTATGTAAAAGCTTCTAACTCCAGCATAGTTATTCTTTTTTTTTTTTTGGTAACAATTGGCTAGCTTTTACCTACTTCAGGGTTCCTACACCCAAGAAAATGGTCTGCATTTTTATGGTAAAGAATGTATATACAACCTAGGAATCATAGGACTATTGTATATGTAAGAGAATTCTTTATAACTTTTCAGACAACTATTTGTGGATATATTATCTATTTATTGTTAATAATAATTACATATTTTCCTGCTCTGTAGCAAGTATTGCTTGTGTATAAAGCACCTCAGAAACCAATTACATTAAAAAACAATCTGTCCATTGGTTGTTTCCTCGACTTGGCCAATTCACTGGACAAATTGTTGAGGACATAACACATGGACAGAGTGAATTTTGACTAGATTTTTCTCATAACACAGATATAACTGGCCACATTCATGAATATATTAAAGTGTAACCTCATAGAAATGAAACTTTTTGAATTTTAATTTTACCTGGCACATGAGAGCAATAATAATGAACTTGCAGATTGATACATTTAGTTCATCAGGTATTGAGACATCAGGGAGACAGGACTGTGATTGGAGTTGTAAGGAATAAGTGTGATGCTCTGTCAAATCTGTTAGCCCTGTGGTACCAAATAGTAGTTGTATTAACACATAGTAGTTATATGTTAATTCCATTTTCTGCCACAAAACTCACCCAATTGACTGTTCCTTTACACTCAGAATTACCACTAATAGTCATTGGGCATCAATTTCATAACACTATTTTAAATGAGCTAGGCCTTTTAACAATATAGACAGATTGTGTTACAGCTACATTCTGACTTCGGATGCTAGACCAGTGCCTACCAAGGTCACTGCTACCTCAGCTAGGGAATAAATACTGTGGGAAAAGTTTCACTCTGTATTGCTTCAGCCCCAAATCTTCATCTGATCTGATCTGATCTGAGCTTGACTATGACAAAACCCAAAGCTTCTATTGGTACCAGTAGTTCTGTGTTCTCTTTGGAGTATTCTTGTTTTGTTTTGGTTTGGTTTTGGCCTATGGGGAACACGAGGTGGGGGGCCAGCTCATGCCATGGGCAGCCTCCTTCCAACCAGCTTCACCTGAGAGGGGCGAGTGTAGAAATCAAACAGTTCTGAGAAGAGAGGATTGTGATTACACCTTGTTCTATTTAGAATCTTCTTGCCTCTCCCCTTCATACAAAACAAACAACAATAACAACACATTCCACTTTTTTGTGTGATGACCCCATTTGGGGACCTTAGGAGCACATTTTGTGCTTGTCCCTCTCCTTGGGGGCAAAGCATGTCCATGGTCGGAGAGAGAGGAAGGATAGAGGGTGTTACTGCATTATAGATAGAGGATGGGGAATTTTCTGTTTGGAAAACGGAGCCACAAATATGTAAGAAAAATGATTGAAATGAGCAAAAGTGAACTGAAATCTTGTTTTGGTTCTGACACAATTGACGCAGATTTTGTGGTTACCCGTGTCCTAAGGAATGGGTGGGAAAGTACACAGACAATGACGCCTGTAAAACTGGGAGCTCTTCTGGGGACCAAGCTGTGCTCAGGAGCATGGGAGGAAAGTGGGAGGGGCTCATGTGTAGGCCAACCTGTGTGGGCAGAACCATTTTGAGGAAATTCCCATAACATTCACCAGCTATAGAACGCTGTGTATTGATGGAGAGTCCAATTAACACTCTGTGAAAGTATTAATTCTGGCATGTCAAAGACTGTTAACCTAGATGCATAGAACAATGGGCAGGGCTTGCTTAAAAACCTTCCACTGAATTTGATGAACAAGAATAGATCAGAGACAAGTGGCAGGGGAGGGGGGAGTTAGCAACCAAAGGACTTGTATGCATGCATATTAGCATAACCAATGGACACAGACACTGGGCCGGTGGGGGCTTGCCCAGGGTGGGAATGCTTTGAGAGGGGGGCGGGCGGGGTAAAGCGAGGGTGGGGGGAGGGAAGGAGACATATGTAAAACTTTACACAATAAATAAATTTAAATTAAAAAAAAAAGTCTTCCACTGAAGATCTTATAGGCTTAGGCCCAACCAGGGTGGCTCAGTGGTTGAGCATTGAACTATGAACCAGGCTGTCACAGTTTGATTCCCACGCAGGGCACATGCCCAGGTTATGGGCTTGATCCCCAGTGGGGGGTGTGCAGGATGAATGACTCTCTAATCATTGATATTTCTCTCTCTCTATCCCTCTCCCTTTCTCTCTGAAATCAATAAAAATAATAATAAAAAGAAGTTATAGGCTTAGGGCATTACTACTGACCATGATCTGCCCGGTTAGGAATTTATGATATATTACAGCACCCCTTTTTGTTCACTGTACACATGGTATATATATGGTTTAGGTAATCAGTGCATTAAACAAGAAAAATTCATGATAGGTGATCACAGAATGCATTTCCCCCACTCTCCCTTTACAACATATGCAGCAGGACTGATATTTCCCCTGCCTAACTCCTTCTAAAATACATTGCAGAGCACAACCTCCCAGACTCAGTAATTCCTTATACTCTATTTGCAATTGAAATGACTCATGTTTCCTTATCTCAAAGGCAGAGGAAATGAATGGCCCTCCCTTCCCAAGACAAATGCCGCCACTAAGAGGTGGGGTGGGCAGCAGGTCTGTTTCTAGACATCAAAGAGTCTGAATTTATTGCTTTTTCTAGTTTTCCCCATAGAGAAATAAACTCAGTCCCCATTATAACAGAGCCAGCACTGGAGGCCCCAGAAATCGCTCAGAACCTTCACTTCCCTGCCAGCACTGAATTTACCTTTGGAAGGACTTTTTAGCAATTGTATGAGTGTTTGGGGAGTTCTTTGTTGACATATTTTCTGAAAGATCTCACCTGTAGTCCTCTAGACATTTCCCAGTGTTTATTAATGCCTTGCCAAGTTAGAGTGTCTAAATTTCCCCTAACTAGATTAGTATCATATTTTTCAAGCTATTCTCTGTTATGTTGCTGAGGGAAGGGAAGGTACCAAAGGGAAATGGAGCACTGGTGTCACGTGATTGGGCACCGGCCCCTCTGCTCATACTTTCTCGGTTGTATGCATTCATTGCACACCTGTATTTTATGGTAGAATATGAAACCCCAACTTCTAGCATCTATGTGGGTCCATTTAGTCTGTGCTTCATATCTGTTACCTTAGCACTCTCTCATGCAATTTTTCTCTATTTAAGTTTTTAGTTTCCTCTAAAAATCTTCAGCCAATCAGCACATCCCATTGCCCTGGACACCATCATTGTTTCAGAAGAGAATATGAATTATGCTGATTAACTAGGGCAAATTTTAGATGTAGATTCTGAGACAGGAGCCACTTAGTTGTGACCACCTCCGTGGGGACACCTTAGAAGGGGTCAGTGAGAATGGCAAGCATTACAAGGCTTGGTAGATGGGTTACTTTTGAGTCTCCAAGCCTTGAGTTCCTCATCTGTACATTAGAGAAAATGCCATGGCTGATATGAACGTTGCATTAGATTAACATCTGAGACGCTCCTAGTGTAGGGGTGGGCATGCAGGAAGTGTGTTACTTCCTCTCTCTTCCTCTTGCAATGCAGTAATATATGAAATAAGGAGGCCCAGAGAGAGAATTGTGTGAAGTAATTTTCAAATTATTTTCTAGCTCTCAACTTTTATACTTCCATGATAATCTGTGTCACCCTATTTGCATTTTATTACCTTAAAAATTCCAAGGACTTTAGGACAAATATCAATGACTGAGAGAGCTTTCTTTTTCTTTCCCTTTTTCTTTTGATTTACACATTTTTTATTGTAAAGCATAATATGCATTAGACAATCCTTGCTCCATTTTGAAATGCTAAACTTTAACAGAATCTGTGGGAATAATAGAAACAACCTGTTAATTGCACTTAAAGGTAAATTCCATACTTGTGAATAAAGTGAAGTTTAATGCAATGTTCATACCAGTTTGCTTAGTTGATTGAGAGCCTTTTTTAGAAGAAAGAACAAACAAGACAAGCACAAATGATGAGGTTTAAATAAAGAATGTAAAGGGCTGAAGTAGTGTCTGCCAAGATGGTGTTATAAATAAATGGTAGTTATCATCATCACCTCTAAAATAACAAATATGCTTTTAAATATGTGTTTAATAAAATGAATCTATGTAGTTGGAAAAGAAGTTACTCTCAGGAAAGTAGTAACTCTATATAGGTTCCAGGTTCTCCAGGGAAACAGAACCAAATGGCTATCTATATAAGTATATGTAGTACATATGTGTGTGTGTATGTATATATATATATATATATGTGTATATATATTTATATAATGCATATGATATATGTTATGTGTATGTATACACATACACATATACACATAGAAACAGGTTTAGTTCAAGGAACTGGCTCACATAGTTGTGGGACTTGGCTAATCTACAATCTGCAGGCCAGGCCAGCAGGTGGAGACTCTCAGGCATGAGCAGATGCTGTAGTCTTGAGGCAGAATTTCTTCTTCCTCAGGCAAATCTCAGTTTTGCTTTGAAGGCCTTTCAACTGATTGGATGAATCCTACCCACATTATTGAGAACAATCTCCGTCCGTTATGTAAAGTCAACTGATGGTAGATGCTGGCCACTTTTACAAAACACTAATTGAGGTGTTAGGAATAAAGAATTTTGTGCACTGGGCCTCTAGTTTAGTTATAATGGCCCTAACATGACTTTCTTGTCTAGGTTCATATATCTTAAGATCTCCCTTTTTTCTTATTCTCTTCATTAGTTACAAATGATGAATAAAGTACATGTGACTAAAAGTACGTCTCTGTTTGGTGGTCTCTTTCTCAACAAAGATATGGTTGGAAAATAGACCATATAGACACTACTTTGATTGGAAGTTAGGGGTTTTGAAATCTAGTGTGTATCTTGACAAAATGGCACAGGTTTCTGCATTCTGATTTCAACTCAGTCTTACTTGAAGAATCGACCTTATTAAGGCCTGGATTCTTTCACACTGTTTGCTGACAAAGGAAACAAAAAAGTATGAGAGTGCTGTTCTCCTTTGACCTTTAAAGCTGGCCCAATTTTGCAAAAGTTTGGGTTGAAATGGAAAGAAATTTCTTGGCAATTCCCTCTCATCTGACGCTCTACACGGAACATAGGCTGCGTGCTGTTAACTGACTCTCTGTAACTGGCAGACTGGCAGTGATTACAATGAGGAGGGCAGGATGGAGGGGAAGCATGGACTGGCAGGTCCCTGCTTTCTGGTCATGCCAGATTGTTAACAGTTTAACAGTGTACAAATGTCATGGATGTCTCTGAGTGATTAATTGCCACCCACTCTGTGGATTGTAGGTGGAAGAGCCATTTTTATGCCAGATAATCCCTTGGAAACAAATGATCAGGCCATGTTTTTATCTGACATAGGGTGAAACGGTTGGGACCAGGGCGGGTGAGGCAGGCACTTGCCTTAGGTAGAAAAAGTTAGGAGACTCTAAAAAGGTAAGTACAATTAAATAATATATTAAAATAGCATTTATCACAATGAGTGAGTTGTCTTTTGGCACCCCCAAATATTGTCCCTGATCAAGCCAGGTGGAACACAACTCAGATTTTAGGGCCTTTTCTTTCTTTCTTGATTCCTAAACTCAGGTTGTTTAGGGTTTGCACTTTTTCTTGAATAGATAGTTTCTCTTTCATATTTTCAGTTCAAATTTATTTAAGCTTAGTATGCCCAGAGAAGCATGAGGCAAGCTGTTTAAGGTAACATGGTAATTTAAGAGATAAAAAAGAGCTAACTGGGCAAAAGAAAATACAAAGGGAACATTGGGGGGAAAACTACGTAGAGATGTTTTCTAATTATAAAATTAGGAAGTGCTTGATTCTTATAAAATTTATAAATTTAATGAAATTGTAAAGAAGAAAGAATATTACCTTTCAAACCATCCTTACTGCCACAAATGTGTTGGTGAATACATTTTCTTCCTATCTCTTTCTCACTCATTCTCTCTCTCTTTCCCTATCTGTCTTTAATATGTGTATATGTAATCCCAAAATTATATATTTGTGAATATATATGTAGTTTTATATACTATTATTTTCACTTCAAATTTTTAAGCCTTTTGCTATGTCAATTCAAATTCACACTTTTCAGTTCTGAATTTTAATAAATATCTAAGTTATGATGCACTGTATTGATATACTAAATTTTAGTTAAATATTTACATCTTGCTTTACATTAAACTCTATTTCTAACTTGTTTGGCTATTGTGAATATTTGTAAACATAAGTATTTAATCATTGCTTAAGAGGCACTCCTAGAAGTTAAATCACAAAGTCAAATGCTATAGGCCTTTAAATAGCTAGTGATACAGATTGCCAAATTATGTTCCAAAAGTCTTTTTTAAAATTACTGGTAACATTGTCTTTTTCTATTTTTAATTTTTAGAAAACCCTTTCCAAATCTGAGATGTATTATTCACTTATGTTTCCTTTTGGGGGGCTTGTTTTTAAGTAATTCTATTTTTTTCCTTTATGAACTTAATCCATTGGGGTGGCTGTTGTCAGCATCCTGGATGAGTTTCCAGTATTTAGCAGGCCATGGTGGTTCCATTGGACAGGGCTCATTCCATCTTTGTTTACCAGGTTATGAAATTCTGAGTCCTGAAATTTTTCCTGGATATCTTGAAGTTATCTGTACTGTATGAAATTACTACAGCTCCCATCTATGTTTGATTAGTAAAAATTGATTCTGACATCTGTCCAATTATGGACTGATATTATTAATTTCAGGTTCTTTTATTTTCATGTATTATTCAATAGGCAGGTAAAAGAGAATGAGTCGGTCTCTGCTACACAGGTCCCCAAAGTTTGATATTACTTTTATTTATCCTTTTCTTTTCTTTTCTTTTCCCATTCTTTAAATGTCACATTGTTTACAGAATGATTGAAAACAGCTCTAGTTTTTTCAAGAGCTGCCACAGAGATGTTGCTGTGAAGGTCCCCTGATAAAGCTGTTAAAAATAAAAGATTTATTTTTTAAAAAAAATATTTTTATCATTGGCTGGAATTAACACTGTGCCAAGCCAGAGCTAGTGGATGGATATGTATTTTCTCTGAAATGAAAATTGTAATACAGACACAGGCTTCCAATTTTGCTGTCAGGTTTTATTATTATGACTTGTGACAAGTCAGGACAGACATTTCAGACTTGTAAAGGGCTGACTACAAGTCTTTGGCTTGTTTCCAACTGGTATGGCACACCCATGCTCAAAACAAAGCCATCCTCCTCCTTGGCACAGTCTCCTAAGTTTCCCTTCCAAGGAGATGTTGAATAATCAGGAGATGTTCATGCTGAATAGTCATTTCATCCAAGAGATCCAAAACCTCATAGTTTTAAATGGCACTTCATCACCATTCATAAGACTTCTAGTTTTGCTCATTCATTCAGCAAATATTCACTAACTGCCTATTATGTTCTAGATAAATATCTGATAGCAGGAGATTCAGTGATGAAAAAACTAATAAGACCACTGTTTTTGTGGCGCTCACATTCAATTGAGGGACACAGGCAATAAGGCATAAGCAAATCAAGCAATTTTACAAATTTTAAGTGTTAAGAAGGAAGAGAGAGTGATAGTGACGGGGGAGAGGAGGTACCATGGAGGCCTCCCCAAAGGAGATGAATTTTGAGCTGAGACCAGGATTATGGAAAACAGCCATTCAAACACAAATAGGAAATGATTTCCAGGCAGAGGAAAGAGCAAGGCAATTTCCTAATGCAATTTCCTAAGGCAGGTGTGATTTGTTTGTATGTTCCAGGAACAGAAAAAAAGTCCATGAGGTGAAAGCATCGTGGACGAGGGAGACCCAAGTTGTAGATGAAATCCGAAGGGTTAGCAGAGGACATGGAGCATGCAGGGTCTTAGCCTTTGCTAAGAATTTGGGATTTCAAGTGTGATCATAAACCATAGGAGGATTGCAAAAAGAGACGTACCAGGATCATTTTTTACAATTTTAAAAGATCACTTTAGGGGCTCTTTGGGGAAAGTATTAAAAGAGGAGGAGGAGCTGGAATTTGGAAGTAGTAGTTCTGGGGCTATGGCCCAGCTCCCTGGCTTATGTAGGGAAACAGCAGACAGATGGAAGGTATATTTTGGAGGTTGAGCTGACAGCATCTGGAAAACTGTTGTGTAGCTGAGGACATTAATCGCCTTTTATTTTTCAAACAATATGAACAGGAACTTTTAAGGAAAATATCTGATTGTTTCTCCACCCATTGTTTTATTTTCTGTATTACATTTCTTTCAATCCTTAGAATGTTATTTTTAAATGATCCTTCATTATTTTCCTAATACTCGCGTACATATTATTCATTTGATGCTCATCCCAATCTTAGGAGACAAGCAATGCCGATTTTCTTTTTTTATTATTATTTTTAAATTACGGTTGACATTCACTCTTATACTAGTTTCAGGGGTAGAGTGGTTACATATTTATATAACTTATGAAGGGATCCCAAATAAGTCTCGTTCCCACCTGATTCCAGGCTTTATAAAGAAATTGAGCTTCAGATAGGACAAAATGATTCACCCAAGATTGCCTAGCCAGTAAAGCTACCATTTGGGATTTACAGCTCAATCCATCAGGTTGATTTTCCCAAGTTGAACACAAGGAGATGGATCACATGAAAAGAGTCTCCATTTTGCCCTTTCATTTGCAGTTATTTAGAAGTATATCACCCCCCAACCCCCCCCTGCACACACCCCTTACCTCTCCATGCCCATTGGAATGGTTCGGGGGAGGAAGGGTGAAGAAATATGTTTTTCCCTTCTACTTTTACTTGACAAAGCTACTAACATATTGAGATTAAGCATTTCCCTCATTACTTCATTTCATCATGCTGTGGCTAGGAACTCTCTCTTTAACTCATTGCTTTGGGCAGAGGTCTACAAAAAAAATTTACAGAAGAATGAGCCATCAGGAAAAGCCTTTGGGAAGTGAGCCTGCTCAATAGAGAGAATAAACAGTAGTCAGTGCTTACCCCAAAGCCAAGATGAGCTCAAGAGATGAGACTTATGGAGAGATAATTAAAATAGTAAAAGTGGTACTCACTTTAACAATCAAGGCTACCTTCAAATAAGTTAAATATGATGAGTAAAACTTGGTTATCACTGAATACAACCCACCTATTCTCAGATAATCTGGTGCATCTAACCCCAGATTTCCCAGAAATCTGCATGTCCATCCTTTCATTTTGCAGAGGGAACAACTGAGTGTTTTTTACCAGAGAGTATGCTAGATTGGTTGTGGGAATAACAGTTTAAAATAATATAGCCTTCTACTACATTTATTATTCTATTACTCATGAATTAATCAACAAATAGTTACTTAGTCCCTTCTATATTCTGAGCACAGCAACAAAGTGATCATATTCTACTCTTGCTCTCTCTTCCCACTCTGAAGTCCCTGGCCATCTTGCTGTTCCTCAAACATGCCATGCATCCTCCTCAGGGCCTTAGCATATGCTGTTCCTCTGCCTAAACTCTCTTTCCCCAGAATTTCATTTGACTCACTCCCACACTTCCTTCAGGTGGTCCTCAAATATCACCCTCCCAATGAGTCCTACTCTGATTATTCCATCTAAAATTTCACCCCCACCCCCACTACCACAACGTGTAAATATTTCATATCTTCCTCAGTCTTCCCCCAAATATAAGCTTTATAGGGACAGGGATTTTTGTCTTTGTTGTATCTTCTGGACCAAGGACAGTACCTGGCACACAGTGGATAATAATATACTTTAAGCAAATGAATGAATGAAGTGAATCCATGCATAAAAGTATTTGAAGTCTAGCCCAGCTGTCATGGCTCAAGGGTTGGAGGTCTTGATCCCTAGTGTGGGGCATACAGGAGGTGGCTGATCAGTGATTCTCTCTCATCATTGATATTCCTATCTCTCCCTCTCTCTTCCTCTCTGAAATCAATAAAAAATATATTTAAAAAAAACCTTTAAGTCTAAATTGACAATGTGATCACTGCCATGGGAAGTCTTTAACTCACAGCAGGAGTGGGGTGTCAGGGAAGGCTGCCAGGAAGACATGTTGCTATGCAGATACCCAAATATTGGTTGGGAATTAGGCAAAAAGAAGGATACTGGTTAAATTGCAAAATTTTGACTTAGCTTTGATCATGGCCTTGAAGGAAGGATCATGTGCTCATCTGTACACATAGCTAGAACAATGACTTTAACAAGTACAAATCCAATAAATAAATAAATAACTCAGAAGCAACTTTCAAGTTATGAGACATCATCACATTTTACATTCCTTGAACTGTGATATTTGCTCAAGTGAGAGACTTGAACTCATTTCTGGAATATTTATAAAATCACCATTAGCCTTTATTTGCTTTTTTGCTCAGGAGTCACAAGTTCATCATGCAAGAAGGTTTTGTTTCTCTCTTACACCCTATAATTGTGTTATCTGAAACCTTAGGTGTGTGATCTGAAGAATGTGCTAGCAGTTGAAATTCAGATTTCCTAAATATCTCCATGTTAATCCACTTATGAATAATCATTTATCAAACAACAAAGGGCAACACTGAAAGAACACTGTAAAGGGGATGCATGTTTAGAGTAGTATCGTAAAAGACTTAAGTAGCAAAAAGTGTTTAGAGTAATACTGTAAAGAATTAGGTGGCAAAAATATATAATGTGTTTATGGTTATCGAATCCTTCTTTTTACCTAATTTGCACATAAGAGAGAAAACACTGGCTCTGCTGCCCCTTATCAGCATCCAACTGGGAACAGCATCTTCCATCAGAGTTGAGAGCAGATCTGTTAACAATCTCACTCAGACTAGCTTAGTTCCCTGAGGAACTTCCCAGTGATAGGCACTCCTCCCCTTAAGTAAAAAGAGCTGGAATGCTTCGTGGGGTAAGCAGCAGCAGGGGGAAGTAAAGGACAGTCTTTGACCCATGGCTGCCACCCTCGTGGTTCTCAACCTTCCTAATGCTGTGACCCTTTAATACAGTTCCTCATGTTGTGGTGACCCCCAACCATAAAATTATTTTCGTTGCTATTTCATAACTGTAATTTTGCTACTGTTATGAATCATAATGTGAATATCTGATATGCAGGATGTATTTTCATTGTTTGTGACCCACAGGTTGAGAACCACTGCTAGGGCGCACCTGTTCTTTGAGGCAGAGGCAGAAAACAGAGGTCTTAGTTGCATTTTCCAGTAAAGAACGAATGCTCTTTTTCCAGTGCTAAAGGAATACGGTTCCAATTTCTGCTTAAAGCAACAAGGAGAGCATGCCCTTCTGCAGACAGCATTCTAGCTGCGGGCTGCTCCACCTGGTGCTGCTCCACGCTCAGCTGGTTTCCCTGGTAAATTAGATCGCCCCTAGCAACCCCAACTTTTCCTTAAACTGTTGTTATAAATCCAAGTTCATATTAAGACAGGATAGCATTTAAATGAAAAAAAAAATGCAACAAAAGTATGTGCAGACCTTTAAGATTTCAGGTTTCAAGAGATTTTTTGCCTCTAACATTCAAATGGTAATTTTTTAGAATAGCGGTTCTCAACTTTGTTTGCATTTTAGAATGACCTGGGCACTTTTTAGAAATTAACAATGCTAGGTTCTTCCCCCAAGAATCTTATTAGTTGATCTGGGTGTGACCTGATTCCATTTTTCTTTCTCTGACATGATCAAACATCAGCAATATACTTAATATAACAGAGAGCACTTGGCTTTAACCCTACCACTTTCTACCCACATGGCCCTACACAGACCTCTTAGCACCCCTGAGACTTACTATTCTCCCTGTAAAAGTATCGTCTGAGTGTGAGCTTGTTTGTTGAAATCAAACAAAATGATAGCTTTTGAAATACTTGGAAAATACATTCTAAAATGTAATAATAGCTTTACATGTGATGTTTGAGAAATGTGTGGAAACTCAGATATCATTTAAAATGTGCAGAGGTGGCCGTTTATGATCTGTAACTGCCTGCCAGCTATTTTATCTTGGGACTGTAAGCAGGAGGCCAGACCTCATTTCCACATGTGACCCAAAGCAGGCCAGTCCAAAGGTCCTTCCCGAGAAGCCTGGAGAGTTTCTGTGGTCCGTTTTCATTCAGTCCTAGTCCCAGACCCGAGAGATGTGCCTGCCCCGAGATTCAGGCCGTGGCCCAGTCTGCAGAGATGTCCCAGTGCCTCTGGATTTCCTAGCTTCATTCTCTACCTTCTTTTTATCAGTTGCGACTACTCTCTTTTACACTAACTGAAATGATTCAGGCTTGACCTTTAACAGATAGCTCATTTCCTTGATATTTCCTCAAAGACCCAGTTTCCCTGCAGACTCGGGCAGTCTGAGAAGGAGAAGAGAGGGCAGCTACACCACCACCTCACATCTTCAGACTGTCTTGTCTTCCTTTATTCTTTTTCTTTGTTTGTTTGTTTTTAATCCTCACCCAAGGATATGTTTTCATTGATTTTTAGAGAGAGAAAAGGTGAGAGAGAGAGGAGAGAGAGAGAGAGAGAGAGAGAGAGAGAGAGAGTCATTTGCATCCCGTATACACCCTGACTGCAGATGGAACCGGCAATCTAAGTATGTGCCCTGACCCGGAACCAAACCCACAATCTATTTTGGCGTATGGAAGGATGCTCCAATCAACTGAGCCACCTGGCCAGGGCTCCTTTCTTTATTCTTCATGGGCTTCTATGAGCAAGTGGTCCTATGGCCCTTTTCATGGCGTACATGCTTTTGTCAAACATGCCCAAGAAGAGAGATAATGATCTCCTAGAAACAAAGGTCAGGATAAATCGGGAACTTTATTGGTATGTTAAGTATTCAGTCCAGGAAGGAAGGCTGTGGATGTGATAGAGGCGTTGTTCCTGGTTCCAACCTTGGATCCATCCAAGGTGTGACCTTGGGCAAGTAGTTTAACCTCTCTGGGTCCAGGCATCAAAACCTGTAAATGAAATTCATAGCTAATTGTTTTAAACAACTAAGAGTGGTATAAGTCAAGTACTTTATAGGTAGCAGCATTTTTTAAATGTTGAATAATGAGGCTGAAGACTAGAAAGAAGAAATTGGCCTGCACACTTAGTTTGAACAATCATTTGTTTTGTTTTGTTTTGTTTTAATTGATTCCAGTAGCTGTTTCAGATGTTCTGGAAGCAAATGCTTTTCTAACCAATGTTCAGTGCCCACACCTACTCAGAGGATAGTCAGGGCACAGAGCTGTGGATTGTTAGGATCTTCCAATTTCATGGATCTTTTGTTCTAAAAAAAGGAATTTACTTTGTGCCAAAGAGGGTTTACAATTAATAGGCTGTAGTCATCTTTCTGGAGAAAACTGTTTTCTTTCTCATCATTCTGTTGCACATGTATGCACACATGTACACACACACACACACACATACGCACACATCTGGGTTAATTAATGTTAATTTTATTGCCAGTACAAAGGCAGAAAGCTTTAGCACCACCTATGCAAAAATGGCCCATTGTTATCCATCAAAAGGCATCTTTCTAAACTTGTGCTCCTACAAAAGCTTTGCTATGGGCTGCGGAGCTCTGTTAGGGGGATAGAAAAAGAACATATCCTCATTTTTCAGCTTCCACAGGTACAGTTTTGTCAATTTTGATGCCAACCTGGAGAGAATGCATCTTACATTTCCTACTCGGTAAGGCATGCTCTGCAAAGATCGATCTAAATCTGATGGCAAGAATGTGGTGTGGTGATTAGTGACTATCTCTCCCCACCTCCCCTGATATTTGCCTGGGTCAAACTCCTATTGATTCTGGCTGCTGTTTGACAAGATGGTGCTATAATTACAGAACAGACACTATGAGGAGTGTGGGTACTGAGAGAAAGCACCCACAGCGTTCTTTTGTCTGAATTTGAAGGGAAATATAAGGTAGGATAGTCAGGAATTTGGGAGACGTGTATTTTTCTGAGGACCAGGTTAGTATTTGAAGGGACCTGAGGAAAGAAAAGAGGCTTAGGCTTAGGAACACGACGGGTTACATGGGCTAAGCTTCCCCGATATGAAGCAAACAGCTGAGAGTCCACAAAGGTACACACAGGAGGAGGTGGAGTCTCAGGCTGATTTTCCTCGTGTGTCTGTTCTGTTACATGGTCCTAATAGCTCATGTTCCTGATGGATGAGTTGGGCTTCCATTAGCTTTGAGGCCTTGGACAAGTTATTCACCACTTTAAAGCTTCATTTTCAGCCTGGCTGGTGTGGCTCAGTGGTTGAGGGTCCCACCCATGCACCAGGTCCAGGAGATCGCCGGTTCAATTCCTGGTCAGGGCACATGCCAGGGTCGTTGGCTCAGTCCTCAGTGTGGGGCATGCAGGAGGCGGCTGACTGACGTTTCTTTCTCTTCTATATCTGTCTGTCTGTCTGTCTGTCTCTCTTTCTCTCTCTCTCTGAAATCAATAAAAACATAGTAAAAAATGAAGTTTCATTTTCAAAAGTGAGAATATAATACCTACATGGTAGGCATATTTTAGGCGAGAGGAGAGTTTTTAAAAGTTATATTCATTCAAAAAGTACATAATTCAGATGTGCTGGAAGCAAATGCTCTTCTGATCAATGTTCAGTGCCCACACCTACTCAGAGGATAGTCAGGGCACAGAGCTGTGGATTGTTAGGATCTTCCAATTTCATGGATCCTGAAAAGTGGGGCAAGGCCTTGTTTAAAACTGGAGCCAGGCTGCCTGAGTTTAAATTCTACTTCGGCTACTCAATGTGTTCTCATCTGCACAATGGGGAAAATCATAGTCCTACAACATTGGATTTTTCTGTGAAAAATAAAGGGGATGATATTTATGAAATGCTTAGTGTTCAATAAGTACCAGCTTTCACTCTAACAATTATTATTTTCTAGCAAAAGTGGTACACCTGCATGTTACCAAAGAGTAAATAATATTTAAAATTCTCCAGGCTTGTCATTTAAATTAGGCAATTCTTCATACTCTTTAAAATCGGGAGACATTTGCTATATTTGAAAATTTGTAAATAAAGTTGGAGCACATTGATCATTTTATAGTACATTCTTTCAAATTTGCATAATTAAAATTTGCATGATTTGAATTTCCATAAAATGTAAATAGCCCTGGATGTCACTGAGTTATCATGAGCATTAAATATGCTAATGTACACCAGTCTCACTTAGCCCAGGGCCTGGAATTATTAATAATAATGATCTTCAGGCAATGAGAACTGAGATTGGGCACTTGGGATAATTACTGTTTCCCCGTTACATCTTTCAGTAGTTCACCCAATAAATATCTGTTCTTTTCCATGCTATCTCAGAACTGATTTAGGAGTGTGAGGGAGGAACTTTATAATTGTTGTTTACATATCCCTGTCAGAAGGTATTTCAGGGAAGTACAGCAAACTCACAAACTCCAGGAGACCCTCTTCAAAAACTGCACTGAGGGTTGCTGATACCTGGAATATTGTCTTTATCTTTACAGCTTGGACAAAAAGCATGTCAAATTTTAAGTTTTAGACATAAATGTCTTTGTATCTGAGAATTTGATAAAAAAAAAAAAGTCCTCAGGACTCCTGCTTTCTATCTCATACTGCCCTGACCAACGGATATCAGTTTGTAGTATGGACTCCAAAATCAACTTATTCACTGTGGACAAAAGTCTGTTGAGGTTTATGCTAGAGCCCAAAGGGAATCCCGACTGTCTCCACCTCCCCCAAATGAAATTTTATCTATCTATCTATCTATCTATCTATCTATCTATCTATCTATCTATTTATCATCTATCTACCTATCTATCTTCTACCAATCTATCATGTATTTTTTCATCTATTCATTTACCAATTTATGTTAAGACTCTACTATATATTAAATGCTTAAATGCTGCTAATTTCTGGATAAAAATAGTGAATGAGTCACAGGCTTTTAGCGTACACACAGTCCAAATTGGGAGGGACTGATGGTCAATTATCATAGAAAGGAATAGTAAGTGCAGTGATAAGGAATAATATGAAAGCCAGGGGATGACCATTTAACTTGACCTTGGGAATGAAGGCAAGTGAATTAGAAGAAGTTATATTAGAGCTACTGGGAAAACAATAACCTCTTAAAGATCCCAGAAAAACAGATTATTTATTTATTTGTTAATCCTCACCCAACGATATTTTTCCATTGATTTTTAGAGTGGAAGAGAGGGAGGGAGGGGAAGAGAGAAAGAGAGAGAGGGAGGGGAAGAGAGAAAGAGAGGGAGGGAGGGGAAGAGAGAAAGAGAGAAAGAGAGAGAAAATACACATTTTGGTGCAAGGACCAACATTCTAACCATTGAAGAACACTGGCCAGGGCAAAAAAAAAACACCCAAAAAAACAGGTTGTTTTTCATGAACTATCACAATCAAGTGAATCTATAAAACTTACTATTGGCAAAAATTAAAGCTAAAAATATATCCTATCTTCATAGAACCAAGCAATAGCCCACATTCAAGTTCAAATAGCATTTTAAAAATAACTAGTCAACACTTCATGGAAAAACCTAAATAGAATAACAAACACTAAATAACAAAACCAAAGTACAAGGACAGTGAAAAAACAGATTAATTGAGAGCCCAAGAGTACCTAGAAAATGTCACCTAAATTAAGATCTGCTTCTTTCTGTAATTTTGATTCTGGAAGCTTAACATAGTTTGTACAACTTTGGAAACAAAACAACTACCCTAGAATGATTTGTTCATTTATTTACTCAACAAATATCTTTTGTTTCTCTATTATGTGCCTTTTCTAGGAAGATAGCAATCATCATGAAAAGTATACTCAACTATTAACCAGATTACCCATGACATAAACCATTCACCATATTGTATTAACATAGAAATACAAGGAGGTGGGTGTGCTTTGCTTACTTTGGGTGTGAAAGTAAAGCACAGGGAGATAACTCAAGGGCATGTGTAGATGACCCTTGAGTGCAAATTGGATAGAAATCTGACTGACTCAGTGTAATTAGTAAATCATGTTGAATTGGCAAGAATACGGACAGGAAGTTGGAAAAATCTTGAGTGAGTTGTCTTCTAATCAGAGAATCTAAACAGGCTGCTGCTTAAATGTGGTTGGTTTTGTTCTCTCAGAATGAGGAAAGCACAAAGTCAGTCAACAGGGAAATACTCCAAGAAACTTCATCCTGATGTTAAACACCTTGCTTCTGTAACCGTAGCCTGAACAATGAGTTTCATTATCAAGATAACTTCCAGATCCTTTTGAAGTTCATAAGTGTGATGATTGGGTGTTCACACTCATGTGTGAAATGTGCCTCCTTCAGACCTTATTAGGACATTGGCACATTACCTGTCTGGAGGGGGAGGGGGAGAGAGAGAGAGAGAGAGAGAGAGAGAGAGAGAGAGAGAGAGAGAGAGAAGAAGAAGAAGAAGAAGAAGAAGAAGAAGAAGAAGAAGAAGAAGAAGAAGAAGGAGGAGGAGGAGGAGGAGGAGGAGGAGGAGGAGGAGGAGGAGGAGGAGGAGGGAGAAGGGAGAAGGGAGAAGGGAGAAGGGAGAAGGGAGAAGGGAGAAGGAGAAGGAGAGGAAGAGAAGAGGAGAGGAAGAGAAGAGGAGAGGAGAGGAAGAGAAGAGAGAGAACTTCCCTTTCTGAAGGATGGTACATCCTATACAACTTCTAATTTATGATAAACAGGAACACCCTATTTAGAGACAACCTTAAATTTGAGATTTCACAGCAGAATATAATCATCTGTATAGTTTTCTTTTCTGAGAACAGTTCTCTTTTATAAGATAAAAGTTCTCATTTAAGATACCTCTGAAAATGTTACCTTCTTCTTCTTCTCAATCTGGAAATCCAACCATTTTTGATTTTCTGGCCACACTGAGAGTTTTCTTCCCCCACCCCTTTTGTCACAGGGATCTGAAAAGGCACTTCAAACCAAAGGAAATAATAGCAGACAACCTTGCAAATAAATTTCTGGTGCCATGTTCCATTAATACCGTTCAGCGACAGCAGCAAGGAGCAGTGTCAGAGTGTAATTTCACTTACAAAGTCAAGCAGAAAATGAATTTCTCACTGTAGGGTTCTGTATCGGAGCATGACTGTTTGGAGGCCAGATTCTGAATCACTGGAGCCAGTTCAGAGGAGCTTTAAATTACCATGAAAAGGAAAACAATTTGCATCACTGAACTACAGTAGGAATGGGAGTGGATTTTACATGTCATCCAACCCTTTAAGAAGTTGTTTTATAAAAGACAACTTTAAAGCTATTATAATGCTACACTAATCCTAATGTTCTGAATCACCACTAATATCCTATCAGTTACCACTAAGTTGTTTAAAAATGTGTAGGGATATTTCCATTAGTGATGAGGGGGTGATAAATAATGACTGAAAATTGGTACACACTCCAGGTCCCGCAAGGTCTACTAGGAGGCCTGGCAGAACTCTCCCTAAGGTTCTCTTACAGCACAATGAATTCTTTCTGGACAATTCCAAGGAGAAGGTCGTGGTCTTTGAGTTCCATAATCTCCTGAATTAAAACCTCAATTCTGCCATATATTGGCTGTGTGACCCAAGAGAGTTTGGCAAACATCCTAAGCCTCAACATTCTTATCTGGAAAACGGAAAAAACAAAACTGATGATGTTTTTGTTAAGATTCATGAGCTGGCATACATAAAATACTAACATAGTACCTTACTGATGCCTATTTACCTCTTGAGGAGTCTTTTCACATATATCATAGGGGTTAGACCTACCGCTTATCAGGTTGCTTCAACAGGTGAATGCTTTGGTCCCCAGGAAAAAAGGCAGATGCAATCTCCATTCACTCAAGGACAGGTCATGAAAAAGTAGAATAAGTGATCAAAGTCAAGAGAAAAGAATGCGAAAATAAGATAGATTGAGAATCTATAATAATAAAAGCATAATATGCTAATTAGACCAGATGTCCTTCGGACGACCTTCTGGATGAAGCCAGGGCTGTGAGGGAAGCCCAGGTCCCGGGTGCCAGAGAGAAGCTGGTGCCAGCAGCCGGGGGAAGGAAGGCCTACTCTTGCACAAATTTTGTACATCAGGCCTCTAGTATAATATATTAATGTTCTCCCTAAGATTCATTACTTTGACCTTTGCAAAATAGAATGACATTGACCACATAATTTGTACCATGAGTTGTAATGACTCTCTTCAAAGTTTCTGGATTCCTTTATTGAGTATCACTGGATGGCAAAGTCCTTCCTTTATCAACAGCCAGATGTATAGGGTTCCAGATTTCAGCTATCCTTTTCTGTAACTTTCTTTTCCCAATTGGCTTGACAAAATAATATTCAAATAATTTCAGCTCTTTTTGCCTTGTCTTTTCTCATTAGGTTGTTTTATTTTCTGCTGCATGTCGCAAAATATAGACCAAATTATAGTGGCATCACTGTAATCTGTTCTCCACATAGGCAGTCACGGTGATTTAAAAAGAAAAAAATCAATAGAGGAATCATGTTTCCCAGTGTAAAACCTTCAAATTGATCCACTAGCATGAAAAATAAAATTCAGCCCAGCTGATGTGGCTCAGTGATTGACCATCAACCCATGAACCAGGAGGTCATGGTTCGATTCCTGATCAGGACACATGCCTGATTGTGGGCTTGATCTCCAGTGTGGGGCATGAAAGAGGCAGCTGATCAATGATTCTTCCTCATCATTGATGTTTCTATCTCTCTCCTCTTCTCCCTTCCTCTCTCTAAAATCTGTAAAAAAAAACAAAACCCACAAAACAAACACCATAATAAAAATAAAATTCAAACTCCTTATCATGAACATGATAGAGCTTCTATCTCTCTCTGACCTCATCACCTTCCACTCTCTCCTTCAGGCACCACACTCTAGCCACATTGGCCTTTTTCCTCTGGGTTACTTGGCCATACTCATTCTGGATTCAGGCCCTTTGCCTCCATGCTTTAGAGTGGGCTTCCTCAGAGCCTCGCATGGCTGGGTCCTTGTAGTCATTCAACTTCTAGGGTAAGAGTTTATGTCTCAGAAGGACTTTTGTAAGCATTCTTGCTAGAGTTTTTGTCTTCAGAAGGGCTGATTCATAGACACTTAAATAAAAAATAGTCTAGTGAAAGAACAGAAAACTGAATAGCTACCCCAAACTTGTCCTCCCCCGCCCCCATAATAGTAAAAGGGCTTTGGGGTGATATCAGAGGATCTGAATTCTAGCCAATGATCTTGTATGAATTATTTGAGACACTTAGGCAAGTCACTTCACCTCTCTACGTTTCTGTTTCTTCATGTGTCAATGAAGAACTAGAAGATTTCTGAGACGTCTTCTATTTCTAATATTTTATCATTGTCATTGGAAATATTAGATCTGGGTAGTGTGTGATAGTAAATATTATAAAATTTTACATGAGGCTGAAGTTCATGGACAGGTAAGCTATTGCTGAAATCTCTGAACTTTGCTTTAGGTTTATGTCATAAGATTAAAAAAAATTCCTTAATTCCAGAATAGATAAGGGATTCCACCTGTCTCCCATTCTATTAACATATTGCCAATAATTGTGATCCCAAGCTTTTTCCTTCACACCATAGCATGTTAAACTAATTGTCTTGGATAGATAATTAATAGCTGTTCTGATTATCTATTGCTTTGCAGCCAATCACTCCAAAATCTAGTGGCTTAAAAGGACTATTTCTTTAGGCTCATGAATCTGCTCCATTAGCTAAATGACTGGCTACATTTGTTTCCTGCCATGTGTTTTAGCAAGTGTTTAGTCTCACTGTGGCACATATGCATTGTGCCTGCTGGAGAAACTTTGAGGTTTTTTCATAGGGGAAGATTTCTTTTGAAACTCTACACCCTGCACATTTTTACCTGACTCCTGATATTACCACAGGGCCTTGCTAGTGCAGGCACATCTCCTAACAGGTCACAGTGATGGTGATTGTCTGCTCTTGGCATATGTTCTTTCCATTGGCTTATGTAAGCACCAGATGGCTCTTATCCATAGTTGGCAACTCTAATTCTTAAAAAAAGGTTCATGAAAAACTTAAGAGTACATAACACTTATACCAACGTTCTTACTTAATAAAACTCTATCACTTAAAGTTACTAACTCCTAGGCAGAATTTAGAGTTTGTTTTTTAAGTAACCAAGTAAACTGGGAACAACAGGAGCCTTTATCTCCATAAATAAATTCTCTGTTTAAATTCTTAGATTTATTAAGAACATTTATTTATAAAGTGTAAGAGGCATTCATTCTATTTATCATCTATCATCTAGTATCTCTTATGAACCTGCCCCTCCTTTTCACTGAGATTAATTAAATGCCTCATTTTACTCTGAAACTTAATATCACAGTAATTAGTATTTATTCTTATTCTAAAACTCTTTTTATATAAAGTGTAAAACACAGCATCTTTCTTTTTGCTTTTCTAATTTTCCAGTTCAAGCACAGACAATTGAAAGGAGAAGCTAGGATCTGCCAGTCCCAATATTTTCTTGCACATTTTAGCTGTATTCTTGATAAACCATGAAGAATGTATAATTTGGAGCCTTTACATATACAATAGTTACCTTGCATTATTCTCCCTCCCATATTTTACAAGTATTTCGAGTGACCAAAAGCACTTAGAAATCAAAAGGAAAATAAGCACACCAAGGTTGAATCTCTTTTGCCTGGCATACTAGTATACAGCATAGGGTACCATTAGCTACTGTTAATATAGCCATAATATAACCCAGTATGGGGAAAGACTAAACGCCAGCTAAAAACCCTGGTAGTTAATGATTTGTTATCTTAGTTGCAACTCTTATGATAAAAAATTAAATATTTCTTTATTTGGTGATAGGCAATCCTTAGGAAGTGCAACTGAAATTTAATATTAACTACATTTTAATATCTCTTGCAGATCCATATGTTTCCCTCAGATGGAACAATTTCTTTATTCTTTTGACACACCAAATCTGAATCAAATTTTAAAGATGCCCCTTCCTTCTTTGATATACAATGAATTCACATGCTGTTATTGAGATTCTTGGTTAAAAACATGGTAGAGCCCGGCCAGCATGGCTCAGTCCTTGAGCGTTGACCTATGAACCAGAAGGTCACGGTTTGATTCCTGGTCAGGGCACATGCCCGGGTTGTGGGCTCGATCCCCAGTGTGGGGCATGCAGGAGGCAGCCAATCAAATCATAGATGTTTCTATCTCTCTCTCCTATCTTCCACTCTGAAATAAAAAATATATATATATATTTTTTAAAAATATGGTAGATTTTTTTATTTTAAGGGTAAGAAAGTACTTTAAATCATCAATTCTGACTTAGGTCTCAGTTGTGATTGGATGGACATACGTGGAGATATATATATATATATATATATTCCCTATTTTTTTCTTTTTTTAAAATTTAAATTCTTTACTGTTGAAAGTATTAAAAATGTCTCCTTTTCCCCTTATTGACCTCTATCCAGCCACTCCCACCCCCCAGCACATGCCCTCACCCCCCTAGTGTCTGTGTCCATTGGATGCATACAAGTCCTTTGGTTGATCACTTAACCCTATTTTTCAGGTAATAATCTTTCCCTCTTTTACATTCTAGGTTTATGCTTCATTAGATCATTTTAAATAAATCTCTATTTTGGTTCCTCTTCTTGGCCTTCAGTGTTTCTCAAACAATTGACTTAAAAATGGTACTATTGATCTAGTCCACTGATCCTATTCGACTCTTTCTAAGACTCACTGCGTGAGTAAATGTTCAAACTCTTAATGTGTTTCCCTTGAGGCACAAGAAAACAAACATTTTGTCACCAAACATGCTAGACTCATGCAGATGAAATAAAACTACATGTTACTGGTTCAAAAAAAAGCAGAGCTTCTACAGAAAAATGAAGGGCTTTTATGTCTTAAACACAGTTTTACAGCAAAGTAAACCAGACCATTACCTTAGGTCTTTGTTCTTTCCTGTTATAAAAACAAAACTTCTCTTCAGAGAATCCACATAGCACAGCACACCCTCAGGTCATGCTCTTTGCAAACCTGGCAGGACCGTGGGATTCAGGATGTCTGGTGACTTCAGCCAACATTTTTTTGAAAATCAAAAACAAGAAGCCTCTGTCAAACATGGGAGTTTCAATCCAAATGCTTCTCTCTGTTCCATCTCCAATTCCCACTAGAATGACCTAAAAGAAATGAGTAAGAAAGGAATAGAACACAGAGAGCTGGAGAGGAGGACAACAGCAGGAGAAGCCCAGGAAGCTGAAACCTAGCAGTGTACAGGGTGGATACTAAGGAGAAATCAATGTCCCTTGCTCCACCCTGGAATGTTCCAGGAACTGGAGAACCAATGCAGTATGGATAAAGGCATGGGGCTGAAGAGAAATATTAGTTAAATTAATGTATAAGGCGCTTACCATTCTCACCTTCTGTAAGCAGCTCTCCCCATTCCTGAATAAAAGTAGAGGTTCATTATGAAGAAAAATGGAAACAGTGAGTGTTGAAACTTTAGACGCACAGCACTGATAAAGTCAAAGGTGAAGAAAAGAAAATAAAAAAACAGGGAATTACATGAAATAATTGGTCTCTGAATAAACCTTCCTCCAGGTCCTCAGAATAGCAGAATCAAGGCTTATAATTCCCCAAGAAGAAGATGATAGAATTCTCTAGACACTAATGGGTCTCTCAATAAAATCTACAGATATCGACATTTGAAGTGCCATAATAAAAGTCTGAATGGCAGACTGAAATTGTGTTAATTCTGTTCTGTTATAGACCTTTTGCAATATAGTCTCACTGATTAAGGCTTTTAAGCTCAGCAACTAAAAGTGTTAGTTTTATAATTGAAGTCAGAGTGCTAATTCAGCACAGTTGGCATGGCTCAGTCGTTGAGCGTAGACCTATGAGCCAGGAGGTCACAGTTCCATTCCTGGTCAGGACATATGCCCGAGGGGGTGAGAGAGAGGGGGTTTTGGGCTCGATCCCCAGTGTGGGGCATGCAGGAGGCAGTCAATCAACAATTCTCTCTCATCATTGATGTTTCTATCTCTCTCTCCCTCTCTTTCCTTCTCTGAAATATATATATATATAAAGTGTTGATTCGTTCCATGTGAGAATTAAATATTTGAACAATTGAAAAATAGATGAGCAATGGATTCATGATGTATTTTGCAGGGGGAGGGGTCTCCCAGAAGCAAACCCTGAGACAGGGATGAAAGAATGAAAACCTATTAGGTAGGTGATCTTGGAGAACACCAGGAGGGGAATGAGGAAGTTAGAGGAGGAATACAGCCAATAAACATTTTGCTATTAATCCAGTTACCACTGTGGGTAAATGAAACTTAATCCTTCTGGGACCATGGAGCCAGTGTAGGGCACACTTCAGAGTCATTCCTCTTGAGACAGGAGAGAGCTGGGGTATTCATACAATCACTCCAATCCTGCACTGGTGGAGGGCTGCTCCAGGGGACCATTACCTCTCTGGCACATCCAACCTGCCCTGTAAGCAACAAAGAGCTCCAAGAGCCAGGGAAAGGTTTCGTGTAAAGCAGGGATGCAGTTGGAAGGGTATCAGGTTTGCAGAGTGGAAAGTGCTAGGGAGTTTGGGTAGGGCACCAACACCACCTATTACACATAATGAATGATTAATTTTCTTAAATTTGCTACATGGATTATGATCTGTTTGGGCCCCACAGATGGTTAAAGACCACAACAATACACAATAGGCTTCTTTATTATTTTTTTAAATAAATAGATGATCTTTGTATAGGAGTTCTAATGAGTCTACTCAAGTTTCACACAAAAGACTGCTTTCAATTATTTTCTGTGAAATTTTCCCAATATTTAAAAGTATATTTTAAACAATCTGATCATAAACTTTCTCTTCTTTTAACTAGATCCCATCTTTATTTCCAGAAAAATAATATTTAAGATCAAAGATGGGGCTGGTCCCAACACTGCCTTTATTTTAAATATATTTTTATTGATTTCAGAGAGGAAGGAAGAGGGAGAGAGAGAAACATCAATGATAAGAGAGAATCATTGATCAGCTGCCTCTTGCACGCCCCCTACTGGGATTGAGCCCACCATGCCTGGCATGTGTCCTTGACCTGAATCGAACCTGGAATCCTTCAGTCCACAGGCCGATGCTCTATCCACAGAGCCAAACCGGCTAGGGCCTGCTTTTATTTTAAAATAAAAACCTTAGAATCTCTTTATATAAATAGAGGCAGGGTCTGAGGGTAAAATAAAACTAGAGGAGGAAAGGGACATCCCTTAGCACTACAAGATGTACACAGGACAATCAGTTAAAAGTCTTTGCAGGTTTTGAGGTTGGGCAAACAGCCTACCTGGAAAAGACTGATTTATTATGGCCCCAGCACACATAAGACACATCAGATTTTTAGCTGAGAGCAATAGTATTTTCAGCACATATGCCTGTATTTATTTCTTGTCACTGATTACACCCTAGATTAGAGTTGGGTTATTTTTCATTATAGCCAGGCAGTGTTTCTATATTTCTCAAAATGAAACTTATAAATTTATTATTTGAATTAGTTGGTGCTTGGCTTGTTTGGCTTCTATAGTTGAGGCAGGATGTTAGAAGATTATTTCATGAAATATTTTGAAGTGTTACAAATGTTTGGAGTTATTCATATCTTCATCATTTAAAGGCTGTTACGTAAAATTTTTTTTCCTTTTCCATTTGCTAAATTAATTGCCTGCTTTGCATTGGAATCATTACTTCAAAAAATAAATAACTTCTCTCAGCTCATTCCAGGTACTTTCCCAGGTACAGAATTATACCTGCCCCCCATTTATTTTGCTTAATTTGATATTCCATAGGAGGGTGTCTTTAAAATGTTTTATTGTATTATTTATTTTGATAACACAATAAAACAAAATCAATGACTCCTCTCCAATGAACTCAAGGTTTTTATTTTATTTTAAAGAAACCATTCATTACTACTTGTTATGGGTTGAATGTTTCTGTCCCCCCATCCCCAAATTCATATGTTGAAGCTCTAGCACCCCAGTGTGACTGTGTTTGGAGATAGGATCTTTATGGAAGTGATTAAGGTTAAATGAGGTCCTGAGGGTGGTCCCTGATCCAGTAGGATTGGTGTTCTTAGAAGAAGAGACAGCAGAGAGCCCTCCTTCTTTATCTTTGGTTTCCTGCAGTTTGACTATGATGTGATTTATTGTGCTTCTCTTTTAATTTATCTCACTCAAGGTTTATATGATAGTATGAACAACAAGGCAGATGTCACAGAATAAATAGCTCAACAACAGACCCATATTTATATAGATAGTCCCTTGATCTTATGAAGAGGGTGCCACTGAAGGGAAGTGGGAACAGGTGGTCTTTTCAATAAATGGTGCCAGGACAATAGAATACCCCATGAGAAAATGAAATCTTGACAATATCTTATAACACACACACACACACACACACACTTGATAATTGGGAGCTGCACTATACAGGAATAGCACCTAAAAAAGTGGAATTTTATGCTAGTGAGGAGCAGGTGGTAGGGAAGGTCAATGGTAGAAGAACAGGCCTTTGAAAGGATGAAGAATAAGAGAGATAGAGCCAATAAGATAGAAGAAAACAGGAGAGAGTATATCATGATCCTTTCACATCATCCTTCAAGTTTTCATGAAAGTTTTTAAAGTTAGGATATTCTGAGTATGATTTAATTCCTTAGGGGAAATGGCTACAGGATTTACACCCGTCTACTGGTTGGCATGGGTCCGAAACAATAAGTATGCACTGATGCATGAATGCAACCTCAGAAAAAATGAGGAAAGAAGTATTGGAAATTACTGGAAGGATTCTGAAATGAAATTGCAATTGAGATTAATGAAGTTTTCCAAGTACATGAGGCTATAGCAGATGTTCAGACTCCATTCATTGCCCAGTTCCTATCACATTAGCTGGCATCAGGTAGGCACTCAATACAGGTATGTTAAATTGAATCACTGCTGAGAAACTGAGTAAAAGAAAGCATTCCATCCTCTTTTACAATGATCAGTGGATTCTGGAAAATGAACTGTTGGATGAATTCATTCTCTCTTAGTCCCTTTTAGTCCAAACAAATAGTGTATCTGCTGCTATAACATCCTTAAAAAACTTTTGCGTCTCCTGCCATATCTCAGGGATTGATTTCAGTAGACAAGTTGTTCCTCCATGAGTCCTTTCTAGATAATTTCATCTCTATTTTTGGTTTCTTTTGGGATGGCTGCAGGGATGCATAATTACACACCTAATCACTTCAAAAAGCCTCCTGTGAGGCTGAATATTGTGCCCTTTTATCTCTTTCAAGGATCTAGAAAAAGACTGTAGTGCCACACCCTTGGATTTCTCTTTAGAGCATACTTTCCTGACAGGGAATCTCCTAACGATTGACATTTCAAATTTAATAAGTTCAAGACTGAACTATTGATCCACTTTATCAAACCTGTCCTTCTCAGAGATTTGCTCGTTTCAGTGGATGGCGACTTCATCCCTCCAGTTGCGCAGACCAAAATCTCAGAATCAGTGCCAACCCCATTCTTTCTCTCATATCCTACCCCTTCGGACGTTCTGTTGGCTATAGATCCAGATATTCTCAAAACCTGATGACTTCTCCCCATTTCTGCTGCTACCACGTGGTGTCAGCTCTCCATCACCTCTCAGCTCTAATTGGACCTTCTCATGGAAGCTTAAGAAAAATCATTCTCCTATCTTTCCTTTCTGGCCAGCCCCACCCTCCCTCCTGTGGCTCATTAAAATATACTAGTTTTTATTCCATTTGGAACTATTTTGTGAACTTTATAAATAAATTGGCAATATTTTCCTGGCTGGTATTATCATGGAAGAATCTCAAGCATTAAACATCGGTCATGTAATCATCACACTGTACACAGGAAATCTGCCTACGAAAACATGAGGGTGGTTTAAATGTTCAGTGGCTGGTTAAGTTCCCATACCTTACCACACGCCAGGGAGAAGTTTGCTCTGTAAGAACCAGTTGCCTCTTCCCCCTAACCAAGAAGTGGTAAATTCAGGCAGGTCAGTAGAGTGAGGCCAATGAGGTGTGTGCAAAACTTAAGAGGGTGCCAAAAGCTCCCTAGTGAAGAGAAATACTACTGTAATGCACCATTTCAAGAGAATCAAAGCCATAAACTGTGGTTCTTGGTATAACTACTTCCTTTTGTCGGTGACATTTAATTAGAAGAGAACTCTTCATTTCTGAGGGAGATGAGTGCTAACCCTGGAGGAAGAGCAGTAGGGGGCTCTGTGGACAAGCTGACTAGTAGTCTCTGTGCCTGTAATTGAATCCCACCAAAAGCATCACCTTCCAAACGACCCTCATGCAATGGAAAGGAAATTAATTGGCTTGGGATGCTAATGCCCACTGTCCCGGGGCAAGACTTGTAAAACTCTCCTCATCCATGAAATGAAAGGCCCATAATCCATCATCCTCCAAGGTCTTGTGCTTCTAAAATTCTACAAAATATATTTGCTGAACATTCTCTGCGTATTTAGTCCCTGTTCCCTGAATCACACTTTTCTTTTTTTCCCCCAACCAAGTTCCTTTCACTCTTAGCTTAAACTTTGCAGTTGGTGATTGAATCTTGATGCATTGTAGTTAAAGCGTACCCTGGAGCAGCCTCCAAATCCCACAGAATACTGACCTACTGGCATCTCCCAACAGCACCCTCTGCTCTTCTTTTTGTGTGATGATCCTGGTACATGCTAGAATCCTCTGATTCTGTTCCTTTCATTCTGCTTTTACATCCTGTTCATAAATCTGCCTAAAAACGACAACTCTAAATTGAAGGCTCCTGGTTAGCAGCCTTATTCTGCTCTGAAGACCAAAGTGAATAGACACAAAGCAAAACGATTTACAGGACCAAAAGGAAGAACGTGAAAAAACTCACTCAAGCAGGTGAGATACTCTGTCCCTGAAGAGCTCCAAGCCTGGCTCTGATGAGTGGAATCCAAGCAGGAAGTGAAAACGAAAATTAGGACACCGAGTTCAACACCCTTGAGCAGTTGCAGCTCATTCCAAAACTTCATCCAGTCTCTGTTGTGGTGCAGATGGCTCTCTAAAAACCTGTTAATTTGCCATTATTTTAACCATGTGAAGACTAACAGAGAAGACAATATAATGGATGTCCCCATCCTCAAGCATATCAGCTTTTCTCCACCAATAAGTCTATTTCTTCCTCAAAAGTCTAATGAATTTGGGTGGATACTCATAGGAACCCGCCCTTTACCTATCTCTCACTGGTTTCATTTCTAACAAAAAAGAAAGCTAACCACGCAGCTCAAATGAGCTTTGCATTAACCAATAGCAATCTCAATTTTCCACACTTTTCCTGTCAATGAAAAAATTTTCTATTCACCACTCAGGGAACAACGTGACAGCCTAGGACTGATTGCCTAAGGGCATACATCTTGTACTAACTCCAGTGGCCAATAGGCAAACAGCCAATTAACCCAGTATCATTTGTCATTAGGGTTGGCTTGGAAATATCTCTTCCTTTCCATCCAAAATGATATTTGACAGGTCATTAGTCTTCAGGTGACCTTTACGTACACCCCTGACCCCCTGATGTGCCCCAAGCTAACCTCCTCTTCATGAATATAGAGCCCACCCCATCCACCTCCACAATCCATTCCTGGGAGATTCCCCAAAAGGAGGATGAAAGAAACTAAAAATAATAAACTGTTAAAGCAAGAATTGGGGTTCCCTAGGAAAATATTGATTAACAGAAAAAAATTATCTAGATGTTATCTAATATTAATATTTCATTTATTAAAATTAATTCAACACAAGTTTTTCTCTTATTTTTAATTCTACTCATCTTTTATTATATTTATAAATGTAGCAAAATATAAAACTCAGTTTTAAAGGGACTTCAACTAATATTCTGTCCTATTTGAAATGTTAAATGTTAAACTCTTTTGAACACTTTAAACTCACTTTATAAATTAAATTTTCTTATTAAGAATTTCCAATAACAGACATGTAAAAAATGTTTTTGAAAACTTAAATCACTCTTTCAAATCTATAAATTAAACATATAAAAATAGAAAATTTAAATTTACATTAAATAGTCCCACAATGTACATTGGCATAGTACAATTTTAACCTCAAATTACATGGCTAAGTCGATTAGTCAGTTACACATTTCACAGTGAAACCATAAAGTTGATATGTTACTCTCAAAGGCATAATTCTTGTAAATATTATAAACTTAAGAAATTAAGCACATATTTAATACAAAATCATGCTCTTTAAAAAGCATGTCTATATTTTCAATTTTCTCAAGGTTAAAAGATTCTTATTCGCTAACAAGGATTATATTATCAAAATAAGTTTGAGGTTACCTTCTCAACTAGTGAAGGTTACATAAACATTAGAGAAACTGTCTAGAACCTTAATTAAAATTTGTTTAGAGGCTTTTAATGATTGCTGTGGCAGGGACTCCAGAATTTCAACAGGGCAGATTGCCCATCATTCTGAGTGTCAGTCCTAATGGTATTTTCTTCTTTCACTATTTAAGGAAATTTGCAATCCATGCTACCTTACAGCTTGATTGGACTTATCTACTTGGTTATATTCTGAATTATTTTTATTCCTAGCTATGAGGGCTATACAACTTGTAGTTGTGTCTGATTTAGAAGGAGACATATCTTTTTAATGGCATGAACAAAAGAGGTTGGGGATGTACAGACAGAGCAGAGGACTTAGGAAACTAGAATCAGAGTCTAGTTAACTAGTTTACCCTGAGGGTGTTTTTACTCTGTCAAGCTCAGAACCACTGATATATTATGAAAACCCATCCTCTTTCATTCATACAAACATTCCACATTGATACAGTTAGTATTGGGCCAAACCAGATACAAATGACTAGTAATGACTGCATTTAAAATGTGTAGACTTTGCCCCCAGAGAGGAACACATCATTGAGGGAATGGGAGATGGCAGTGACAGTGAAAAAAGAAAATAAACAGAAATTAGAACCTAGAAAATGAAATGCTCAATGCTTATAAACCTTGCCCCTAGAATTCAAATTGAGGGGTGTGGGTGCTAATAATTTAAAGTCATTGGCCTCTGTTTCACACTGTCAATGGGAACAATAATACCTACTTCATAGGTTGACTATGAGGATTAAATGAGCAACTATATCCAAAGCATTTGCAAGCATGCCAAGTGTGTAATGAGTGCTAGACAAATATTCGTGATGAGTCTTATTAGAGCAAGGGTTGACACAGGTTGAGTAGAGAATGTAAACTTTGGGCTAAAAGGGTGCTGCTGTGGATTTTCCATTGGCCGAGCTCTCTGGACCCTGAGGCCGTGATGAAATGAGCGTCAGCTGTGGATTCAGTTGCACTCCATTAGAATGAAAAATGTGCCAGAATTATTTCCATTCGGCCTGGATCCTTATCACCTTTCAACAGTGCCTCTTTTCTATGCTCAGAGCTTTCTTCGACTCAAAAATTAAAAATCCAACAATCACAATAGCAACCCAAAGGGAGCTGTGTCCAAGGAAAACATAGAAACTCAGTGGCCAAACAATAGGACCTGAGTGGCTGGAGGTATCTTTTTTTTTTAAGATTTTCAAATTGATTTTTAAAGCAAGAGGGAGGGAAAAAGTGAAACATCAATGTGAGAGGGAAACATCAATGTGAGAGCCAAACACCTATTGGCTGCCTCCTGCATGCCCCCCACTGGGGATCAAACCCACAACCTGGGCATGTGCCCTGAGCAGGAATTGAATTGGCAACCTTTCGGTGGACGGGATAACACCCAACCAACTGACCTATACCAGCCAGGGCCGGAGAAATCTTGATCTGCTCTATCAGCACCACGTTCTGAGTCCCAGAGGTAATAATGAGTTGCATTTTCATTTTCCTCGAGGTCTGCTGGGGAGTTGAATCTGTAATTCTGACTTCTTTGGAGGCAGGTCCTTTGGAGTTTAGTTCTTATAGCATTAACCGTGTTTTAAATTGCGACTCATCTTGAGTGAGCAAGTTATTAGTGAGTATGCAATAGAGCCCTTGTTCTCTGAGGGCTGGGTCTAATATTTCTGCCCTTTCCTGCGGTTTGACCAAGTGGGAGGTTTGGGACTAGGGACCCAGGAGTGCCATCTGGCCAGCCAGCTCTCTCTTTTATTTCTCTTTGGTGGGGTTTTCTGTTGTGTTTCTTGTTGCATCTGCTTGGTGGGTGAATACTGATCCCAGCCAATATCTCCCTATTCTCTTACAAATGCCATCCTCATTATCATGTTTAGCAGACAGAGGCTACTGTTCTAGGCCAGAAGTCCATGCCTTGTCATCCTGCATTACACAGATGGTATGTGGGCCTAGATTCAGAATTGTCGTGTTAGAAAAGACCAGATCCATCATCTCTACCAGCGCTATTCCAAAGAACTCTCTGTGATGATGAAAATGGTTTCTAATCGGTGCTATCAATAGGGTAGCCACTGGCCACACGTGGCACTTTAAATTGGACTCATGTTACTGAGAACGGACATTTTAATTTAATTCACATGATGTTGTTAGGGGCTATCGTATTGGCCAATTCGGAACTCTAGTTATTTTATAAAGGAGAAAGCTAAGGCCCAGAGAGAGAGAAAGTGACTTGCCCAAAGTCACAGAGCTGGTGCAGGGTAGAGCTGGGGGATAGATTAGGTTCCCACACCTCCAGCTACTGCTTTCCCATTTCATCCTCCGGAAGCCATGAATGCAGGTCTGGAGTCCCACTGACCATAGAAGACAGCAGGACCCCTTACTGTTGTGATATCCAGCTCCCAGGAGACAGTTCCCAATCTCCTCCGCCCTCCTGACACGCTTTCCTTCTGTGTCCATCAGGGCTGACAGGACAGTGTCTCTGTTAATTCTGGAGACTGGATTGCATGACACACTTGCTGACCTTGTCTGCAGCCCGATAGGTTTTCTTTTCTTCTTCAGAAATAATGTGAACTCATTCACTTCAGGCCCTGCCTCTGGGTCCTTGCGGAGAGCTCTCAATGGCGAGAGGAGATCGTGCTCCTGAATACTCTCCCCACAGCATCTTCTGGGGTTTGTCAGCCTCAGCAAATCCCACGACGAATGGGATCCTGATTGTTCGGCACGTTTCAAAGCAAATGTTTTCTTGTCAAAGTTTCGCTGGCCTCTGGGTAGTTGCTTATGAGAACATCAGTGTTTGTTGAAAGAGCCATTTTAAAACACTGGCAATTGGCTAAGGGCTCCAGCTCAGGAAGATCTTTCAGCTGCTGAGTAGAGAAGTGCAAAATAAAGTAGTAAACAGTTTTTTAAAAGATTTCTTCCTGGGATTAGATACACATCCACCCCAAGGTGGAGTATTTCTCAGTTATGGCATCTCTGGGACACAAAAACCACCATTCAGGACCTTTGCCCCTGAAACACGGCCCCTGCACCTGCATTGATGTTGATCAACATTGACAAGTTGACCAGCACTGAAAGGCACAGAGTCATCGCAATTCACACCTCCTCCTCCTGCTTGTTCTTTTGATGGCAATGCAGAGGGTCCCTACAAACAAAAGCCACCATATCTCACATTTTCTGAGTTGTTTTTATTGCATAATTTTTTTCTTCCTGGAAAAGTTTTATAGCCAAACCTGTTTTTCCACCTTGGCATACAGTTAGTTCTTGGTAAGGCATTTTTAAATGTTGAACTTAGGCGATTATTCTGTGTATGCTTTCTGGGAAGTGGGGTGCATGGCGAATAGTAAGCATGCTTTGTGGAATTTCTTTCTCAACAAGCAGTTCCTTAGCTCCATAGTAGACTCTGAGGGTTTCTCCCAAATCACCTTGAGCCAAATGGAATGTTCTGCAAAGGCTAATATATGGAGAGTTGTTGTTCAATGGACGTAACATTTCAGTTATGCAAGATGGGTAAGTTCTAGAGATCTGCTATACAACATAGTTCCTATCGTTAATAATCTATTGTGCATTAACAAATTTGAGAGGGCAGTTCTTGTCTCAAATTTCCTTCTTCCCCCCCTACCCCGAAAACACACACAGACACCAAAGAACACAAGGAAACTTTGGGAGGTAATAGTTATGTCACCTTGATTGTGGTATAGTTCCTTAAGTCCAAACTGTGTACATTAATTCAAATATACTTTGACATCAAATAGTACATATTAAATATGTCCCGTTTTTTTGTATATCAATTTACTTTAATAAAATTGTTTAATAAGGTTCTTTCTTTAAAAGAAAAAGAACCTGAACAGAATGAGTCAAAGCAAGGACTCACAGTTAAAAGGAAAAACAATTTTCTCTCAGTTAAATAGATACAGCATGTTTCTGTTCCTCTTAGGTGTGAAGGGTAAATGCTCTTGGAAAAGGTGTGTGTTTATATAGGTGAATTTATGTTTCTTTTTTGCAAAGTCAGGGAACGATTTTATCCCCACTTAAAATAACCTCAGATGCACCTGCAGACGCTTGGTTATCTGATGAAGGGTGAAGGATGACGCTGCAGCCAAGATCACTTCCGTGGGCCAGTGATGACTCAGAGTTCTCCAAGGCCCCACACACTTGATGAACTAGATTCACTTTTGAACTTCATGAATCTTATAAAAATGCTGTGTCTGCAGAGCGTGAACCAGATGGCTGAGTAGGTTCTGGATAATTTCAGTGTAGATGAGCAGTAGAAATAATAATGGGGCAACAAGCTGTCTCTTCTCCAGAACTCAGTTGGTGGTGTCCGACGTTATAGTCTGGTCCACACAGTAGGTCCAAGATCACTGAAACAGAGGAGGTATCAGCTAGCTTTGGAGTCAGTCAAGCTTTGGTTTCAATACTTCTGGGCAAGTTGCTTGTCTTCTAAGCCTCTGTTTTCCATCTTTAAAATGCAGATAACAGTATTCAGCTTGAAGGATTCTCATGAAAAACTGTACATATAAATCATTTAGTGCATAGTTTGATGGGTCACCATCAAAGCATGGGACATAGTTTCAAGTTGGCAGTGTCTATATTTTTCCTGAATGAATAACTAGTTTATCTAAAACTATATAACATTCACTAGCATTTTAAAAAATCTGGACCACATGTTCCTGCTTTCCCAGAACGTTCCAGCCTATGGGGACAGAAGAAGAAAATAATAGTGATATTCAAATTTCCCTAATTCTTACTCCTTTTGCTCAGGCCCTGAGAAGTATGAATTTCTAAGAGCCCTCTGGGGAAGGCCCCCATACACTCCAGAATGTGTCTGCACCCCCAGGCGTTTTCTGGAATCTGGCATGTCTCTACTAGACCCAAGAGCCTTAGAATGATATGGCGGATGTGACATGATAGGGCTTAAGCTTTCTTTAATACATGTAAAAAAAATAATATCACACCTCCCATTAAAGTTGCTTAGATGGATGAAAAATAATCAAATAGTCAAATAATTTGGAACTTAGTTTTGCAAACTGATACACTCCTTTTCTTCATGCTTCCCCATGGGGATGGCACTGCCTCCCGTTAGAATCACCTGCCGAATGTTCTATTGCAGTAAAGGAAGACTTGTTGCTTCTTTTGTGCTACACACTATTAGAGCCTCACACAGTACTGCTCAGGTCAAAGAGCTTCTAAAAAGAAATAGCCATCTCTATATACAGCTCACACATCAATAGAAGGTCTGCTGCTACAGGACCATTGCATATACATGTGATTTAATACACAGTCCTAGTTGGTGCCATTCTCATAGATGGTGATGTGAATGGAACCCCATGGGTTGTGCAGGGTACAATCTGTCCAACTGTGCACAATGTTCCTGCATGGGGCATGGACAGCAATCTCCTTTTCAAGATCTGTCCACTGGTCACCATACACAAATCTCTTTCAGACCAATTTCTTCTGAGTAGAAATCAGTCCATGCAAATAGATGCTCAAGAACTATTATCCCTTAGTGTCTCCATGGACACAGAAATGTCTTACTACCCTCTACTACCAGTAAGAGTTTTGAAACAAATTTGCTTCCCCATCACCCACAGAAAGATCTTAGCTGGTGACTCATAGCTGAATGTAGCCTGAAAATATGCCTTGTTTTGTCAACATAATGCACACACATATGTACACATACATGCACCCTTTTCCTCCCCTTTCCCCCCCGGGCAATTGGGAGAAGTTCATGGGGTCTTTTGCTATACTGTAACATTCTATATAATAAAGAGGTAATATGCAAATTAACCCTCATGCCCTCACAAGATGGCTGCCTATGACCAGGCTGGCAAGTGAGGGACGATCAAATGACTGAACAGCAGGCTGTGTGGGGTGACCAGGCTGGTAGGGGGGTTAGTGAGGGACGATCAAACAACTGAACAGCAGGCTGCATGGGGCGACCAGGCCGGCAGGGGGGTTAGTGAGGGACGACCAGGCCAACAGGGGGGGCAGTTGGGGGCGACCAGGCCGGCACGCAGGTGAGCGATTAGGAGCCAGTGGTCCAGGATTGTGAGAGGCATATCTGACTGCCGGTTTAGGCCCAATCCCAAAGATGTTTGGGATTGGGCTTAAACTGGCAGTTGGACATCCCCCAAGGGATACCGGATTGGAGAGGGTGCAGTCTGGGCTGAGGGGTATGCACCCAGCCTCTAGTTCTATAAAATAAAAATGTTCACATAACATTTGCTCAAGGTTCTTGTTTGAGGAGACTATGCTTTAAAAACTTGTCCATTGGAAATTTCCTTTACATGCTTGGCACTGGATTTATATCTCAAAGAGTTTCCCTACAAAAGAGATTGATTTACCAGATTTTCCAATCCCCTACAGCATTGTAGAGTGGAATACACATAATGAAATTTTTATAAAGCCAGTATTTATTCTGCACTTCTTAGGGAAGGAAACTACTAGCTAATATGTACTGAGTACAAACTGTATGTCAGACTCTTTATTATCATATCTAATCTATGAAATAATCTGAGGAGTTAGGTACAAACTTGTCCTCATTTTATACAAAAGTAAACAAATAAATAAAGAGTATATGAATTTTCCTAAGTTCCCATATCAAGCATATAAGATCAAGCATATAAACCTAAGCAGTCAAATTCTAGAACCCATGCTCTTAACACCAATAGTTGTCAGATCCTATTTTTATATCAGCTCATTATCTTTGGAACCACCTTTATGGTCCATTTTACTGCAGTTTTATACTTTAGGAAAATAAAGTTCAGGAAAATTAAATCATGCATCCAAATTCCATGTATGTAGTGCTGAACCATAATTGAAACCTAAATCTGATTCCAAAGTTTGTGCTCTTAATCACAATGAGATATCCCTTCCTTAATTTCTAGACCTCTGGTTTGAGTCTGCCATTAACAAGACATGGAAGAAGTGTCTCCCTGTCTCATCTAGAATTTGCTCTGGCCTGTAGAAACAGAGGAGAATTTTTTTTTTGCTTTGCCTCCCCAAAGTCATTCCAATAGACATGGAGCTATGGAGGAGGTGAGGTGCCTCTAAAGAATAGTGGGAGAATCAGTGTGCAAAGGACATCTTCTCTTATTCATGCCCCACACCTCCTAGTGATAGACTAGGGAGAATAATCTATTGAGAGTGTGACATATCTGGGTGTGAATTTCATCTTAAACACTTACCAGCTATGCAATGTTGGAAAAAAATTTTAACCTCTCTGAACTTCAGGTTCTGTACCAGACAGCTATTCTCAACATGCTTTGTAACAAAACTCAGTTACAACAGAGGGTATTTATTCTAATGTTCATTGCCTGTAGTTCCACTGTAGATTGGCCAGGCTCTTTTGAGTGGTTCTGTTTCAAGTTGTGAGCTGGGCTTGCCTTCTCCCTGTGTCTTAGAATTTCTCTACAGGGGTCAGTTGTGAGGCCTAGGCTGAAGGCACAGCAGCTGTTTGGGGTAAAACTCTTCACATGAAAATCGGAAAGGCACAAGAGGCGTGCCCACATCACAAACTTGATTTATGCCTTTGCTTACATCACAGACACTAAACATTTCACTGGCCAAAGCAAGACATGTGACCAACCCCAACATCAATAAGGATAAGGAAATATATTAGAGAAGTTAAATATTTGACAGATAATTGAAATAATCATGGTTTTCTTTTAAATAAATGGGAATGATCAAACAAATTTTAAGAAATATGAGAATAGAATGAAATAACATGCATCAATAGGTTTGAAAGGCACGGAGAATTATTTAAAAGCCAAGTATTGCAATTATTTTTCCAGTGAGAGGCATTGATAATGTCTGCAGAATGTATTTCTATCTTGGGAGAAGTTGATATTTCCCAAAGCAATAGAGCAGCTAGTGCCTAAGCGATGATAGCTGCTGAGCCCTTTAAAGTAACTGGTGAAAATGCCCTTTACAGACAATAGGCTATGTCTGCCAGGCTTGGCATTTTAATAGTTCTTTATTTTTTTAGGGCAATTAAATGCTGGCAGTAAATATTCACACATTGCAGTGAACTGGCTAGATGACTGACATTTAAAATTAGCATTAGGTTAGATTGCAGGGAGTCAAATCTGAAAGTGCGCCTAGGTGTGCTGAGGGTGTCATTGGAGTAGCTGAGGATGAAGACGTGAAATCAAATTGATTAGATCAAGTCTTGGTAGGGAAGATAAAGTAAGTGGGGATAATTCACTGCTTTCTCCATGAATCAAGTGGCCTCCATAAAGTTCTCTGATGGCTCTTCTGGAATTTCCTCACTTCCTCTCTGGAAACATTTTTCTGGAAGATGGAACTGATGTACAAACAAGCAAACGAGATGGACTTCTGAAACTCTTAAAGAAAATGCTTAGGTTTCTCCTGAATAAGATTGGGGGAACCCTTTTAATGGGGGGGGAGTCCTTCCACTATAAAGATCTGAGCCTCGGGCTGGCTGGGGTCTTGCCCTGTGTCCCTATCCCCAAACCCCACCTTATAGTCACAGCATCCTCCATTCATTTGCAACCAGAGAACAACTGAATTTGGATCTGAGTATGGGCTCCAGTTTCAGATTCATATTTAGACAGTACATGTCTTGGGGAAAGTTCATAACTTCTAGGGGTTTATACACACAGTTGAGGCTAATACTACCCTCAAGGTGGGTCAGTCCATATGAAAGCCTGGGGCACATTAGGCTCTACTGTGTGCCTTCAATATGTGGTCCAGGAACGTGAGCGGAAGGTAGGGTCATTTGATGCAGCGTCATGTCATGCCTGGGCCCTGTGGGGGCATCAGAACCCCCAGGAGCCGCATGCTGGTGGCTCCTCACCAACTCTGGAGGCCAACAGTATTGTGACGTGTATCCTCGCCTGCATGTCCAGCCACAGCAGACCTCACGAGGATGCAACCCAGCATCCTGCCAGCCAGGCTTTCTAGGCTGTGGGGCACTTTTTTATGACTTTCTGCTTATGTTATTGTTATGATTTTCATTTTTAGTGGTTTTTATGCCTTCCAACGCTCTTGAGCAAAGGGCAAAGAGGAGCCTTTCAAAATGTCAAACCTCATATTTGTGGCAACATAAAGATGCCAGGAAAACAAACCCTGGTGATGCTTCGGCAGTGCTTCCAGCACAGTTGCAGGGATTAATTTGGGACTATGGCTGCAGAGTGTCTTAGTATGTTCGTTCTCTCTCTCTCTCTCTCTCTCCTTCCTCCTCCTCCTCCTCCCCTTCCTCCTCACCCTCTTCCCCTCTCTCAGCTGTTTCCTCCTCTTTCATCCTTGTGTCATTTCTATCTTCCTCCAACAGGGATGTCATCCCCACAGTCCTCTGTCCGTGCCAGATCCCAAGCTAAACCATCAATCCAGTGCTGCAGAAAACTAACTCAAGCTTCTTAATAAGTTATCGGCTAAGCAGGATCCCTTTCCTTGGTCCAAAGTTTTTCTGACCATCACTTTTCTATCACTTCTGAATATAACAATAAAAATTCATGCTTATAAGGGCTTCATGTGCACTTTTCCTTTTTATTCTTCACTAATCTAGTACAAGATAAGCATCTTTCTCTCATTTTCAATTCAAGGAAGTGAAGGCCTGGTGTATATACTGAGTAGCTTTAAATATTCTCTCTGTTTCATTAGTTAAAAGTTTTGAAGGCTCCAATTATGAATATGATGGATTCTTTAACTTTACCTATTATTTTCCTCTCTAATCTATCTTACTCTTTCCTTCATTTCCATGTCCTTCCAATGTTCTTATTTCTATCCTTTAGTTGCCCTCTGTGACTTTTGCAGAGTCTATTTCCATTTGCTTCTTTCAATTCCAACTTCATTTCTGTAATGGTTCTGTTTTGCTTTATTTCCTTCTTTCTTGAGCCCTGTCAGATCGCATCTCATTTTCTCCTTTTGCCTCAACATTGCTAGCTTCTAACATTTCTTCTTTGTGATCTTCCTGAATAGAGACGATTGCCTCAATAAAGTTTAGAACATACTTTTTAAATTCATGAAAAATGTTGGACAAATGTATTATCTGCAACATGGTATTTTCTTGGTAAGTTTGGGTTCTTTTCTCATATTTTTCTTTATTTTTTAAAATATATTTTTATTGATTTCAGAGGGGAAGGGAGAGGGAGAGAGAGATAGAAACGTCAATGATGAGAGAGAATCATTGATCAGATGCCTCCTGCACGCCCCACACTGGGGATCGTGCTCACAACTCAGGCATGTGCCCTTGACCAGAATCGAACCCGGGACCCTTCAGTCCGCAGGCCAATGCTCTATCCACTGAGCCAAACCAGCTCGGGCTTTTCTCATATTTTTCTACTGTAGTAGCTGTCTTCCATGTTAGACCCATCCCTCCTCATTGCTCATTATTGAGTAGTTGGAGGAGATTACTTTGAGGAAGAAACTTTCCAAATCCCACCCAAAGGTTCTCTTCTTTGCTGTTGCCGAGACAGACTGCCTCTTCTTAATATGGTGGGGAGAAGGAGCAGGGGGGAGGAGTTTTATCACTAGCCCTGCTCCCCTCAGATCTGAGCGGTTGCTGCAAATGAAGAATGCTCCTCAGGCTGAGTCCTTCACCTTCACCAAGGACGGTTCTGTTAGGTGTTCTGATTTCTGCCTTTAGTTGGCCAGCTTATCACCCTCTGAGCTGCTGCTTTCTCCTGAAAGGCTTTTGCACAATTTGGTTTGCTTGGGAAGCCCTTGACATATTTTGGAGTCTGCAGATTTAAACATACTTGATTTGTGGTTTCGCTGAAAATTAATTTTATATTTTCTTTGTTCCCTCTGTAAGATACCCAGGAGGTAAAGAGGAAAACTACAGGCCAATACAGCCATATTTATATTGAAAGTATTATATGTTTATAAAATAATATTTTCAATACCTTGGTAGTTCCCAGAGCACAACGGCTTTGGTGTAAAAAGTTTGCATTCATGGTTCTTCTATTAGAGATGAGTGAGGAATGAGAAATCAGTAAGAAGTGATTATCTCTGTGTCTGGATTAGGGTCTCTGCAGTTTGGTTCAAACTCAGCAACCTCCATTGGCATTCACTTGGCTCAAGGGAAACTTACCCATCTTTGTGGTGCCACACCATGAATTTGGCATCTCTCCAGTCTTTTCTCTCATTGTTCAAATAGGGAAATTGGGATTGCATGCGTATTTCAATAAAGTAAATCACATTAAACATGTAGTGAGTCCCACATAGAGAGACATGGTAGGTACATCTTTTCATAAAGTGAAGAATACCCCCGAGTGATTTTTTTTTCAATGAATCAGACTTGTATACATCAGTTGTCTAAAAGAAGAACGCATCTGCTCAGTTTGGTGTCCATGCAACATGCTACAAAATTGACTGAAAATTTTGAGTAAAATAACAAGATTGAGATAAGAACACAAGAAGCTAGTATTTTTCTTGGCTGGACTCCCTGGGAACCCTGAATACACCCACATAAATATACCATTGTCAGATTTTCATTAAATGATTATTTATCTTCTTTTGCAATGCCTTTGGTGTCAAGTATCATTTTCAAAAACATTAAAACTCTCCTATGATTTTTGAGTAACTTTCTCAAATGGGACTGGGAAATGTCCTTTTTGCTAAACAGTGAGAGGAAATGACTGATTTTACCTTTTAAAATATGAACATTTCTTAAAGAAAATGCTTAGGTCTTTCCTGAATAAGATTGGGGGAACCCTTTTCGTGGGGAGAGAGAGTGGTCTCTGTGGGTCCTTCCACTAAACTCAATAGGACTCAGGGGGCTGTTCCTAGTTCTGTTTTCATTCGTGGGCTCAAAAGTATGTATTAAAGACCTACAATGTTCCAGGCCCCACACTAAGAGCTGGGGTGGAGATTTTTAAAAACTGTAAATAAGACATTGTCCCAAGTCTTACTACAGTGAAGTGCAGGAGACAGACGAGAAAGTCAGCAAGCACAGAAGAGTAGAATGAACATCTTAATGGCTCCATTAGAGAGAAGTCTAGGAGCATGGGATCTGGAATCCTGGTAAATGGGGTTGGGAGAATAAAGTGCAGGAGGACAATGTGCAGACTGTGAGCTCTGAGGGAACAGGAGCCAGAGCCCCTTCACGGAGGAAGGCAGTGATTTCAGAAAGAGGGAATTGCATGTGTGGATATACTTACGCAGATGGACCCTCCATTGAGGTCTCTCTTTTCTTTTACTTTCCTGCCCTTGTCCCCTTCTCTTTATCAGCTTCTAAACGAGGCCTTCTTTTCCTCTTCTCACTACACTGACCACACAGTGTAGTCAGTACAGAGAGCTGCTAAAGCAGAGAAAACAGGAAATACTGTTCCTATTATGTACAGGAGCCACTAGCCTGGATATAAAATTGCCTCTAAGATCAACCAATGAAGGCATAAATAAGTGGAACAACAAATCTCTCTCTCTCTCTCTCTCTCTCTCTCTCCTTTTCTATCTTTTTCTCTCTTCCTCTCTCCCTCTCTCAAATCAATTTAAAAAATATCTTGCCTCTAAGGACCCTGGCCCTGACTAACAGTGGAACTGGGAGCTGGGCTGACACAAAGAGCACAGTGCAATCAGACACAAGTGATGGCTACAATGATCTCTGCCGGGAGAGGTGAATGAAGACTTCCGGGAATGAGAGGTTCTGGGAAAGGAAGTCTCCCCCTTTCTGGAGCTCCCCACCGGGCAGGGCTTCCCAGAATCAAATCCAATTTCCTTTCACTCAAAGGTAAGCGTCAACCTTATCACCTAGTGTGGGACACCCGAGAGCAAAACTTGGGATTCTTTTTGGCTTCTCCTCCAGGGCAGTAGGAGGCGAACTCCCTGTGGGAAGCCACAGGACCCTCCAACACTGCTGTGAGGGAGACGGAGTAGAAAGCAAAATGCTAAGGAACTGCTCCCACCTGGATTGATTTTTGTCTTTCAGCATTGAAGCTTTTTCACAGGTTACATTCCAAGAGAGAATATAGACAATGTGCAGGCTGTAGTGGAGGTTAAATTAGAGACAGAGCTTCCCCAACATGGAGCAATGCCGTTGTGAGGATGGGACGAGTTCCCTGGGGGACTGAAGGAGAAGGAAGAAATATCCCCTTAGCGTGGCGAACAAAACATTTGAGTACAGGCCTTTCACAGTCTTTCCTATTCCCTAAGACTTTAAATAATCCTTTCTGAAAGTGAGGCGCCATCTATCTTTGCAACAGTAAATTTCGGTGCTTGTCTCTTTTCTGCTTCATTGTTATGTAAGACTGTACAAGTTTTCAGGATGCAAAGTTCTCTGAAAACTTTCTTGAATCCTGGCTTTGCCCGCTGCAGTGTCTGCATAACCTCAAGAGTTCCCCTCTCTGAGACTTATTTTCTTCATCTGTAAATTAGGGAAATATCAACAGCCTCAGGACTTTCTTTAAGGTTAAATGAGAAAAATCCTTCTTAAGGGGTTGCCTAATGATTCTGTGGCAGAGATGTCTCAGTGACAGTAATTGATGGGAAATGATTATCCACCAGGGAGGACGTTTTCCAGCTCCCTTGCTGGAAAGAATGATAGGGTCAGTGCTGGCTAATAGTAAGTGGAGGGTCCATCCTTGGTCCTCAGCAGGTAAACATACCTGTGAACCCTCCTCACACTTTCTCCACTTCGTCTCTGGCTGGTCATGCCCCCCAGAACACTGGAGCTTCAGGGTGGAAGTAAATGTGTTCCTGAGTCAACCCTCACATGATAGTTACTCAAAAAAAATTTCATCATAGTGGGCTTTTCAGAAATGAAAAGAAAAAAAAGTCATTGCCTTAAAGCGTTGAGGTTTTCAGGTTATTTGTTATAAAGTTAGCATACCTTGATTAATAGGAGCTATTATTCCACAGGGGAGTCACTAATCTATTATCCACGTAGTTACTAACATCATTTCACATTTTTCCACATGGGTAATAAGCTTTAACATACTTTAATGTTAAAAAGAGCTACCAATAGGTTTTTCACTAAGTATCAGAAGGATGTTTAAGAACACTATACATTTTATGAGAGAAAAACTCATGTCATCTCTTTTTTGCCATTTTACTAGAGCCTTAGTATAGTGTAAGTGTTTAATAAATGCTTACTCATTAAATAACATATTAGTTAGGGAGGATAACTATTGAATAACGATATACCTAAGATTTCAGTGGCTGACCCCATTAGAACTTCTTTTCTTTTTTGCTTATGCATCAGTTCACTGGGGTTCTTTGGTGAGCCACTTGCCATGTGGAGATTCAGGGGAACAGGATCCTTCCACATTCTGGCTCTAGCCCCTCATGGAGTCTTAGAGATCTCTGATGCATCATTTTCATACCTCTAGCTAAAGGAGATCATTAAAGATCACTAAAAGTATTTGATTGTCCTGACCTGGAAGTGATGCATCTCACTTTTGCCTATTCCATTGTCCAGAACTCAGTCACATGCCCACATGGTATCTCAGAGGAAGTTGGGAAATGTAGTCCAACTGTGTGCCCAGGAAGAATGTATGTATATCCTCTTGCTGTTGTAACAAATTACCACACATTTAGTAGATTAGAACAGCACAACTTTATTTACTTACAGTTCTGGAGGTCAAGGTCTTAAAATCAAAGTGTTGGCAGGACTGGATTCCTTCTGGAGGTTCTTAAGGAGAATCTTTTTCCTTGACTTCTCTTCTAGCTTCTGCATTCCTTGGTTCATGGCACCATCTTTCATCTACAAAACCAGCTGAGTAGAGTCTTCCATCTCTACCTCTGTGACCTATGCTTCTGTCATCACACCATCTGCTCTTCCTCGGACCCTATTGCTTTCCTCTTATGTGGACCCTTGTGATTACATTTGGCCCATCCAGATAATCTAGGATCATCTTCACATCTCAAGATTCTTTTTTTAAATTTAATCCTCACCTAAGGATATTTTTTTCATTGACTCTTAGAGAGAGTGGAAGGGAGGGAGGACAGACAGAGAGAAACATTCATGTGGGAGAGATACATCAGTTGGTGGCCTCCTGCACACACCCTGACCAGGGCCCAGGCTGGGGCTTGAGCTGCAACTGAGGTATGCATCCTTGATCAGAATCAAACCTGGGGCCCTTCAGTCTGCCAGCTGATGCTCTATCCACTGAGCCAAACTGGCTAGGGACCATCTCAAGATTCTTAATCACATCTTGAAATTTCCTTTTTTCTACATAAGGTCACATATTCACAGGTTCTAGAAATTAGGTTGTAGATATCTTGAACATCTTAGTGGCAGGGGGTAGGGGGCTCATTCTTTTAACTACAAAGTGGCAACAGTTTGTGGTGAATATATAGCAGTCTCTGACATAGATTATTTAATTATGAGATGATAACAAGCATTTCCCTGGGCAGACAAGATCATCTTTGACTTTTTCAACAGAATACTGTTTCCTAGCAAAGTGATTAAGGTTTAAAGAAAGACTACACTCTGGAGAATTCAAACAAAAATAAAACAGGGATCTAATTTAAAAGAAATGGGACAAGTATCTAGCTTCTGTTCTGAAACTAGAGGGTAATGTGAGGCCTGCCTTCCTTCCTTTCCTTTCTCCTTCCTTCCTTCCTTCCTTCCTTCCTTCCTTCCTTCCTTCCTTCCTTCCTTCCTTCCTTCCTTCCCTCCCTCCTTCCTTCCTTCCTTCCTTCCTTCCTTCCTTCCTTCCTTCCTTCCTTCCTTCCTTCTTTCCTTCTTCTTTTTCTCCTTTCTTCCTTCCTTCCTTCCTTCCTTCCTTCCTTCCTTCCTTCCTTCCTCCCTCCCTCCCTCCCTCCCTCCCTCCCTCCTTCCCTTCCTTCCTTCCTTCCTTCCTTCCTTCCTTCCTTCCTTCCTTCCTTCCTTCCTTCCTTCCTTTCAGAATGAAGAAGCATCCAGTTGCTAGAATGACTTTTGGCTAGCTCTCTCATCTAAAATAAATACAAGTATCTCTGCCTCTCAATTTTCTTCCAAGACTCAAGCCATGATTTATACATAATGCCTTAAAACTCTGGACCCAAAAAACAGAGTCCTCCAGCAGAAAGTCCCCAGAAGGGCAAAATATGGTGAATGATATTTAACTTTACAAATCACAATTTTAAAATATCTATTTGCAAATTAGGAGGCCCTCCTAACACTAATTAAAATATCCTTATCAACTTTTGGCAGGAAGCAGTGTTCTTAATTTGAAGACATGGGTTTAGAAGGAAGGTTTGGGAATAGTAAAGGAAAATAGACTTTACTCCCCCCCCCCCCCCAAAAAAAAAAAATTTCTGACTACATAAACTTTGCATACATGGATAACTATATTGATTCCAATCATAGAAAAAAGAACTCTCTCTCTACTTTATAATATTAGAGATATTACATAGAAATCACTGTGTTTATTTTGATAGATATATATCTTACATTTATTCAACAAAACAAAACAAAACAAAAAACACACATCTCATTTGACCTTTTCCAAATGTTTGGTTAAATCTGAATGCAGGGGTTCTTTTTCATTTTTGGAAGGACGCCATGATGGAGTACTCTTGGTTCAGGCTGTTAGTCACTGACAGCAGAATCCACTGTGGCGATTAATCAGAAAGAGAGATGAGATGGTAGTAAGCAGTAAACAGGGATTCAGGCTTAGATGTCACTCAATGCAGAAGAATGCAGCCAAATGGATCAACACATACCCGGGAGCTCTCTACTAGGAGCATCACTGCTGACACCCCCTAGCAGTCAGCAATATGAGGCCAAGGACTAGACCTCGAGCCGTCCCGATGGTCTACAATAACCATATATTTGCTAGCTCCAAACTGGGTCTTTCCAATGTGGGGCACTGCTTTCATTCTCTCCCTTGACCTCTAAGACATATGGGTGAAATTTAGTTCTCCTGTGGATTTCTACCTTCCTGACAGTCTTAAAATGTAATTTTTAGTTTGACCAATTCTATACCTTAGGAAAGCAAGCTAGGGTCTGTGTTGAGAAAAGCAATATGTAGTATAAGCCACCAATGTAAAGTTTCCCTCTTTTGGAGTCTATTCCCCCCCTAAAAGTAAAGCATTTACTGAGCACGTAAAGGCATGTTCCTGGCATTATGTGCTTTTGCCAGGATGGAAGGTCAATACTACCAATTACATGGATCCTGGGTACCCTTGACCCCTGCCAGATCCACAAGGATTTTGTGGCATCTCTGTGTAACAGCGACTGGATACTGTTTCTGTCTTCTGAAAGATTCTATCTTCATTGCAATGCAGGATTGTGTTCAACTCAGCCCTGCAATTCCAAAAGCAGGAGGAAAGAAGAGTTTTGGCCCTAGATGTCATAGAACATACATGTCATAGGGTGCATGAGGATAGCAGCCCATGGCAGCTCAGAAGAGCCTGGGTGTGTTCTTCCTCCCTCTGATTTCCTGTTGTCAATGAGGCCAGGAATCAAGCATAAATCCTGTCAGGGAAATGGAGGGATCAATCATATTCATACACATTCATAGAACACTCATATATTTATCAAGCACTTTCTTCAGAGTCTTGGGAGGTAGGCAGTTGCAAGGGAAGTCTTTGATTTCAAATAGTGAATAGCTACTTGAATGGTAGAGTAAGAGCATAGAGTACAATGTGGTAAGTGCTGGTATAGAATTAATGCATAGCATTTAGTGTAAACCAGTCAACATATTTAATTGGCCAGAATAATTCTATATAAAAGGGAGATTGGCTGTATCTTGACCCTGAATTGAGCTATAGCTCTTGGCTAAGTTGGCTGCAAGTGCCAAACTCTATCGTGATGGGTCTTCCAGGAGTGGACCACTGTTTTCCCGGGTGGGTGGCCTCCAGTTGAGTGATAACAATCTCCATCCTTGGACACCTGGTCCTTCTCCTAGAAGAACGCTACAGAATTCCAGAAGCCTCTTCAATGAAAGCATTTGTCCGTGAAAGGGCATTAGTTCTATAAGATTGCGACAAATGCTGCGGATTTCTTTCTTCTTTAGAAAGTAAACGGATCCATCTTTGTCCTCCTGAAACTTTGAAAGTGATAAAAATCATCTACAAGTGGAGCCTTGGACTGGAAGCATCACAGCTAAAAATAGAAAACTTCCTGCCAGTCACAGTTTCCATTCTTCCCCTTCATCTGCAGATCCAAAGAACCTGAGAAGTCTTGAAGCATCCTGTAACCCAAGTGCCACATTTATTTGTGAAGGAGATGTGATTGCAAGAAAAGAAGCTGTTGCTTTGAAAATTCAGGGGAAAAAACTTATTTCTCTAGAAATTACACATGGAATATGTGCTAACGTGTCTCCGTACATCACACTATTGCAAAGTTTACTTTCCCTCCTGGATTTGCAAGTCTGGACACTTCGGAAAAACTATTCCTCATGGTTATTTAATGTTGACTTTCTTAGGAAACAATAACTTGGAATTATAATGACCACGAAAATATTCACTGCTTCCCCTGAGTTATATGGGAAAGCATCTCACATTACCATGACAACGAGACTCTATAAAACCAAATCACCAGCCCCTAATCCCTAAAAAAAAAGCTAGTCAACATCATGGAGAATTTCTAGCTGAAGGAAGAAATTATACACTTCAGATTATTTGGAAATAGTGAGATATTGAAACAAATTCATCAAACATAAACAGATGAAATTGTCAGCTTGCTTTAAAATGAAATCTCTATTCTAAAATAATAACTAGGGAAGTGTGTGTGTGTGTGTGTGTGTGTGTGTGTGTGTTTAGGTTAAAAATTGATACTCAGAAGCTATTTACATCAGCCATAAAACATTTGTAAATTGCCTGTATCTTTCCTATCTACAATGGCAGCGGGATAATTTCTCAAGATGTAACATTTATTTTTTTTTTACTCTGAAGGTTACCAACTATTTTTAGGTTACTAATGAGATGTTGTCCATTAATCCAGGCTTTTAAGACTGTATTTCAACTTCTATTTCTAATATTTTGACACAGAACCACACCTGCAGAGTAGAAGAGAAAGGTTGGCTTCAGGCCTTTTCCTAAAAGCATGACTCCTTTTTTTTTAAATTCCATAATGAGATTTTTTGAAAGTTTGAAAGAAACCATTATTTTCCTTTAGTGATCGTATTTTATGTCACATTTCAACTTCTATGCCTCAGATATTTGTCACCTCAATACTGCTTTGTCAAGTCTTCATCGTAGCATGGCTCCCTTTTTATTCTGCACATAATGAAAAAGAGCATTGAGTGGAAACTGATACTTTTCATGAGTTTATCCTAAGGTAGGAATTCATTTACATCATCTCAAGGATATTTTAGCATCACACTGGGTACACTAAATTTCACAGATGAGAACATTTAAAATTAATAATGCTGCTGTTCGAAAGAAAGCTAAATGGGACACAATTGCTGCCTCTTTTCACAAGATCTCCTTTGATTTAATTTGCATGCATAGAAGGTGATTTGTTTTAAAGGCTCACAAGCATTTCCTGCAGGACCTCATGTGCCCAGTCATCTACATTTTTTGCTTCCTTTTTATGGAAATAGGGGGCATGGAACAAAGAAGATATTCTCCAATGAAAACACACAGGCATGTGTCTACTCTGTTCCACTCCCAGCTGACTTCTTGTTTTATCCTCATTCCCTTTTCAGATCTTTTTTTAAGTTAAAAATATTTTTTATTGATTTCAGAGGGGAGGGGAAAGGGAGAGGGAGAGATAGAAACATCAATGATGAGAGAGAATCATTCATCGGCTGCCTCCTGCATGCCCCACCCTGGCGACTGAGCCTGCAACTCGGGCATGTGCCCTGACCAGGGATCAAACTGTGATTTTCTGGTTCATAGGTTGATGCTGAACCATTGAGCCACGCTTCAGGTCTTTTCCTAAAAGCTCAGATCTTTCAGATCCCATCCCCCACCTTCTTCAAGGAGCCACCACCAACTCTTCCCACATTGAGTTCCTCCAGCTCCACATGTTTCTGGATTTGGTCTCCTTAAGATTAAGGACCACGTTTTTAAAATTGTACTCTCCTCTAGTGCTAGGTGCATAGTAAATTCGTTTTCTCTGCATTTATTCAATCAATAATTCATGTTTGCTGAGAGCCCTCTAAATGTGAGGCATCACACTAAGTGCTATGAAGGCAACAGTGAACAGCAAGGTCACTGCATCTTACTTAATGTAATGACTGAACCTTCAAAAAGAAGTGTTCCTTGGGAAGTAGTAGCAGCCAGCAACTTAGGGAGTGTTGTCTCCATTTCTAGCCTCCTCAGACTCCTTGGAGGTCCTCTTTGCACTCCTGCTTCTCCTCATCCACCTGGGGCTATATGTTCAGGCTCACAGGCCAGAAAGTCCCCAGGATGCTGGGACACAGCCAACAACAGAGCCAGGATGCTCCGACACATCCCTTGGATGATCCCATAGGATCTCAGGGGGGCGAGATATGGTGAGAGAATTATGGTGACTATGGAACCTGGTGTTTTTTTATTTCTGTTTCCTATACATTATGGATCACATGGAGCAGAAGTATAGAGGCCAAAGGCCCCTTGATTTCTCCCCATTTGTGGTCCTTACTCCCACCCCTTAGTTCCAGTACCCAAATGCCAGCTTCTGGGTGAAAAAGTACAGTGGAAGAGCACCTCTCTGCTTTGGGAAAAGCAACTTAAAGGAATTTCTAAGAGGCTGGAGAGCAATATTAAGGTTTGTTTTTTTAATTCTGTTATCGTTTACCATTTATTATTTGCATTGTTAGGTATGTGTTGTGATCATTTCTTCTTTACCACATTGGTAAGAAAGAGATTTTGCCCTACAAGGATGGCCAAACACAAGACATCCAACACTGGACAAATAAGGTTGACAGCCTTTATTAGTCACATGTACTCACAGCCCAGAGGACACACGCTATACAAGGTTGCACAGGGGTTGCACTTGGGCACCGAGGAAACAGCCAGGGGCCATGGGAAGACTTTGGAGGAGTAAGAGACTGAGGTGTTCTTTGGTTTGCATGGGAGGAAGTATTTGACTTGTTTGAATAATCCTGTGGCTGGCAGGAAACTGAAGTACACTACTGAGGGATAATCAAGGACTGTGCCTGGTCTTGATGATAAAGGAGGATTGTTTGGTGAGGGGTTCTTACTCAGGGGATCAGAGTGTGCAGAAGGGAACTTAGCAGTTAGTCCACTCATTCCTTTCCAATTTCACCAGATGTCAAAACAGCACATGATAATGAACCTAAATCTTAGGTCTTATGACTTATATCTAAGCACTCTACTATGCACTTGACACACAACATTTCATTTAACCTTCATAATAACCCCAGTAGATAGTTATTATTATTTCTCACTTTATGGTCCAAACAACTTAAGCTCATAGAATTTAAATCACCCCAGGTGACTTCCCAGGAAATGGAAAACCAAGGATTCAAAGCTAGATCTGACTCACTGGATAGCTGTGACATGTGCAGTGATACAGCTTGTGAGGGATTTTTTGCAGGTCATACCAGGCCGCACTGTGGACTATCAATGCATTTTGACACCAGGATGTGAATGAGGAAGTGAAGTGAAAATTCTTGGCGTTCCTGCCACCTACTTAGCATCTCCTCAATGTACTTTGGTCCTTAAACAAAGTACTAATTACTTTACAAAACCTCAACACATTCCATTCCCCATGGATTATGTGTTCTTTACATTTTAAGAAGGTTTCAGGCAATCTCGAGGAGATAGCCCAGATAAAATATAGACATATGACCTGGAATGATTTCCCAAAAAATTATTTATGGTGATTTTTGGAACTGAGCTGAACATTTGCTGATATTTACCAGTATGCCTACAGTTATTTGCCGTTTATGTGAGAATCAGATAAAACACACCAGAGTGACATTTTGTATTGAAAGAATTTTCCAAAGGAAGAACTTGGGTTGCTTCTATGTACATCATACACATAGTATATATCCTTTTAAAATAAAGGGTGTCCTCCAGGCTTAGAAAGAAGTGGCATTAATCATTTTCTTGCCACTTACGTTGGGGACTATTAAATTAAAGCAATAGACAAAATTCTTGAAGGAATTCTTTTGTTCAAACCTTTAGCTTTAGATAAACTGTTGGAGTTATTTCTTATAGATTGTAACAGTCAGCTATTGTTGCCATAATAGTGCATAACAAGAAACCTAAACATCTCAATGGTTTAAAAAAATGTTATGGACTGAATTGTGTCTTCTTAATACCCATATGTCGAAATTCTAACCCCTAATGTCATGGTTGACATTAGGAGATCCGGGCCTCTGCAAGGTAATTAGGATTAGATGAGGCCATGGGGGCTCTGCCCTCAGGGACTGAGTGCTGTCTTAAAGAATCCTGGGAGAGCTTGCTTCTGACTGCTCTCCGCCATATGAGGGTAAATGAGAAGAATGTCATCTATGAACCAGGACGTGGGCTCTCGCCAGACAACGTATCTACCTGCATCCTGATCTTGGATTTCCCAGCCTCTGAAACTGTGAGAGTTTGTTTTCTGACATTTAAGCCACCCAGTCTATAGTGTCTTTGTTATAGAGACCCAGACAGACTAAGACAAGGAGGAAACATTTATTTTTCTTGTTTATAGTGATTCTGCTTCAAGTTACCAGGTGATTTGCTTCAGGAAGTTTGGGAATTCTGTTTCATGGGTGTCTCATTCTCCTTAGACCAGTGGCTACCTAAGATATGTTGTTCTCATGATGAATAGCAAGTGGAAGCATTCGATGTCTCTTAAAGCCTGGACTGTGAACTGGCACACTGTTACTTCTGAACAGGGAGAGGTGCTGCAAGTCATAGGGCATTGGGTCATGGTCCAGTCTCTACAGGGGTATTTGTTTTCACCCTATTGGCTCTTTACATCAGGCCTTCTGACTCCTATAATACCTATATGAACAGCCACTTCAAAATGTCATTTAAGCCCTAGCCGGTTTTGCTCAGTGGGCAGAGCATCAGCCTGCAGACTGAAGGGTCCTGGGTTTGATTTCAGTCAGCTTGCAGGCTGAAGGGTCCCTAAGACCAAGGGCACCCACCTGGGTTGCAGGCTCGATCCTCAGTGTGGGGTGTTCGGGAGGCAGCCAAGCAATGATTCTCTCTCACCATTGATGTTTCTATCTCTCTCTCTCTCTCTCTCTACCTTCCTCTCTGAAAAAAATAAAAATATATTTTAAAAAAATGTCATTTAAGTTAGATAGGGTTAAAACTCTAAGAAAGCCGTGGCCGGTTTGGCTCAGTGGATAGAGCGTCGGCCTGGGGACTGGAGGATCCCGGGTTCGATTCCGGTCGGGGGCATGTGCCTTGGTTGCGGGCACATCCCCAGTGAGGGATGTGCAGGGGGCAGCTGATCGATGTTTCTCTCTCATCGATGTTTCTAACTCTCTATCTCTCTCCCTTCCTCTCTGTGGAAAATCAATAAAATATATATTTAAAAAAAAAAAAAACTCTAAGAAAAAGAAGTCTAAAATTATATGGCAATTACTTCATCCCCAAAGCTGCTATTTTTCTAATTTTTGATTTTTGCTTCCCAGATGAATCACAAAGTTGTGTTTTGAACATATCTCTCTTGTTTAGGAAAAATCAAAAACTAAATTTATGCATATTTTCCCAAAGAAAAGGGTGTACCTTATGGCTGACATACCCAATGCTGTGATAGAAAAGAGCAATTGGGATTCAGCATACATCAATAATGTGATCATTTTAGTTTATTGTCTTAAGCAAGACCTTTTACAGATCTCAGTACTGGCAGTGCAATGTAGTTAGGTGGAAATCAAACATTCAGGTAGTTATTAAGTTGTATAGTCTATAACTTAGAATGACCAAGAGTTATTAAGCATGGCAGCTTGGTCAAGACATACAGATAATTAACACTGATGAAGTTCAACATCCCTTAATTTACAAAATGCCCAGCTCTGCCTCCCCATGACAGGTGGTAGCTAACTTCAGGAGTGACGGCCAGACTTGGGATGGGACATGTGATGTTGACATAAGGAGATGCAGCACCGAACTTGGAGTATCAGAAGATTGAGGTCATGGTCCCTGCTCTGTCTTACCAGCTCAGGGACCCCAGGGAGTCCCTAAAGGTTTGGGGTATAGATCCTTACTTAGAGAATGAGGATGATAATGATGCAGAGTGTTCTTGGGCTTAAATGAATTAGCCCAAGTGTTAAATATTATGATGAGAATGTATAGACCCATGTTCTCCTGGCCTGGAGCAGCACTCTGAAGCTGTAGTTTGGTCACATGGCCCCTGGAGTTGGATTGCTTTTGCTGAAATCTCTGCTGCACCTGGAGGAGGTGTTACCTCAGGTGAATTAATTATTTCTTTATGTTTCATTTCCCTCCTCTGTAAAATGTGAAACATAATAGTATCTACCTCAGAAGTTTGCTCTGAAGAGTAACCAAGGAAGGCATGAAAATGCTTAGCATGATGGTACATACTAATTGCTTAATATATACTATCAACTAAAAAATAATTACTTTCATTATTTTGTGGTATGTGTTAGATTTCTGCAACAGAAAAGGGCCCCAGAGAGCATTTGATTGTATTGAGTCTTAAAAACAATGCACTTCATTTTATTTTTTGACAATTAGACTTTAACCCTTTACAACAGTTTAGTTGGCCTTTTAGACTCTGTGTAATGAGATTTGAATGGCATGGGAAAGAATATTGCAGTTGTTTTCATCCACTCTTAAAGAACATCTCTTTTTGTGAGCTCAAGGTACAAGCATCTCGTATCCTGTCTCCTGAATGAATGCTCAAATGTTGCCAAGATCACCTAAGAAACAGGTCCCCACATGAATGGAGATGTAGGAAGAGCTGTGAGGATGAAGGTTCCAGCTGATTATGATTCTCAGGTCAAAGATTAGAAAAGAAATTTAATAAACTGCATTAACATGAGCTCAGTTATTTTCCTGCGAGGTGACAAGCGGGTAGTTTTTGATGTAAAGCCTTCATTAAAAGAGGTCATTCAAATAAAATGAATTTCATCCTTTTCTGACAACCAGATCCAAGACCATTTAATCTCTGATGCAGTTTAAATCTATTTTTGGCTACCTCAGGTTAAACTTGACAGTGAAGCCATTTTGCCTAGCTAGAGTAATTAGGCTGGTTTCATGAAGCCTCATAAGTCCATGTATTTGTCTGATTCTATTATTTTCACGTATCATCATTAAACTTTAGGGCCATGGGCCTGCCTTCTCTGTGGGCGGCATGGTTTTTATGGAAAAGGGCTTAGCTATGTTGGGGACGGTGTGGAAGGTGAAAACTCAGGAAGAGCTGGGCTGGCTCAGTGGTTGAGCATCGACCTATGGACCAGGAGGTCATGATTCGATTTCCGGTCAGGGCACATGCCTGGGTTGTGGGCTTGATCCCCAGTGTGGGGCGTGCAGGAGGCAGGCAATCAATGATTCTCTCTCTCATCACTGATATTTCTCTCTCTCTTGCTCTCCCTTCCTCTCTGAAATCAATAAAAATACATATATTTTTAAAAGGGTTCATGAAGAGCCACACCAGCCTCAGGACCCCCGGGGGCCCTGTGCAGGAGGGCCTGGCGCGGTAGCAAGAGGAAGACAAGAGCCCGACCCTGGAAGTCCCAGAGCCACAGGCGAGGCAGCAGGAGAGAGGCCCATGACGTGGCCACGCAGCCTCCTGTACCTGCAGACACAGCGTGTGCTGTGGGTGTGGGGAGGGGAGGGACTCCCTTGAGGCGGGGTTCAGAGATGCTGTCACTTCCAGATTCGTGGACTGTGCACAGGAGCAGGAGCGGGCAGTTGGCAGTGTCCTCCGAAGCCTCCCACACACCTGGCCTGCCTCAGTTTCCTCTCTGAGACCCTTCCAAGGTCTCCAGCCTCCTACACAGGCTGCGCCCCTCCAGACAGCCATGCCCTACCCACGGCCCAAGGAAGAGTGTGGGCTCCACTCCCTCCCTGCTCTGGGAACGGTCCAGCCACCCTTCTGCCAGCCAGAGGGTATTTCCTGCACCTCTTTGGTGCCAGGCATTGTGCTGGCGTGCAAAATGACCAGCACAGTGCAGTGCCCACTCGCACAGAGCTCAGAGTGCAGACAGGAGGAGAGACTGTGAGCGGGTGATGACACAGTGCACTCAGAGTTATAAGAGGAGGAGGGGGCCCTAACCAGTTTGGCTCAGTGGATAGCGCATCGGCCTGCGGACTGAAGGGTCCCAGGTTCAATTCCGGTCAAGGGCATGTACCTTGGTTTTGGGCACATCCCCAGTAGGGAGTGTACAGGAGGCAGCTGACCGATGTTTCTAACTCTCTATCTCTCGGCATTGATGTTTCTAACTCTCTATTCCTCTCATTTCCTCTCTGTAAAAAATCAGTATATTTAAAAAAAAAAAGAAGAAGAGGAGGAGGGGGAATGTCCATCAGGTGGAGGAACAACCCGTGCAAAGGCCCTGAGGTAAGAAAGGTGTGGGGCACTGAGGAGCCAGGCACTGTTCAGGAGGGCTGCAGAGTGAGGCCCGGGTGGCTGAGGGACCCGGCTCCCCAGGGGGTGTGAGCACGCGGGGATGGAGATTTGATGGAGGACAGAGGAACCATGGAAAGTGCGTGTGCCATTGATCAGAACAAGTGTTAATCTGAAGGAGCAAGGTCTGGTGAATACTGGCGGGTGGGTTAATACTTCCCAGGCAAGATCTTATAACGTGTCTTTAACTTTTTTTGAAGTGTGTGATGGTACGTTATCATGAAGCAAAATTACTTTGCTGTATCTTCTGGCCCATTCTTGTGGTTTTACGATCAAAGCGTGGTGTGGTTCAAATTGATTATTTGTTGTCAGTAGCGATCAGTATTAATGGTTTCACCTGGTTTTAGAAGTTCATAATACACACCACACCTTCCTGATCCCACCAAATGCAGAGCATTGTCTTCTTTCCGAATCAATTTGGCCTTGCAGTCACTATTGATTGTTGACCTGGATCAACCCATGATTTTGTGTGTTTGGGATTCTCAAAATAAATCCACTTTTCATCTCCAGTCACAATTTGATGCAAAAAAAAGACTTTCTTTCGTGCCATTGAAGCAACGTTTTACTGATGACTTTTTGGTTTTCCATTTGTCTTTCGTTCAGTTGATGTGGCACCCATTTTCCTTCCTTTAAAATCTTTCCCATTGCTTGTAAATGATCAGTAATTGTTTGTTGAGCAACGTTTAATCTTTCTGCAAGTTGTTTTTGAGTTTGACACGCATCTTTATCCAATAATGCTTGTAATTGTTGGTCTTCAAACTTTTTCAGTTCACCTGGATGTTCTTTGTCTTTCACATCGAAATCATCACTTTTAAAGCATTTAAACCAGCCTTCACAAGTATCTTGAGATGGAGCATGTTCACCATAAGCTTCCCGAAATATTCGATAACTTTCAGCAGCACTTTTCTTCAAAATAATGAATTCAAACTTCCCGCAAATGCTCTTTTTTTGGCACGAAGTCCAACATTTTTAAGTGTAAAAATATCTATGATGTTAACACCTTCAGAAAATTTGACATATGAATATTTAAAGCTTGTCGTCAATACAACAAACTAGCATACATATCAAATCGCATATATATCAACATATGTGTAACTCCATCTACTGAAAGAAATCCACATTATTAACCGGTACACCTAGTAAAAACTAAGCACAACACAAAAAAATCCAGATGTGTGATGGCATTGACTAATTGCATTTCCTGCAAAATACTTCCTGGTAATCATGGGTTAATATGATGTGTTAGTTTGTTGAGGCCACCATAATAAAATACCATTTCTTAAACAACAGTAATTTATTTTTTCATAGTTCTGGAACTCTAAGATCAGTATATGAGCTGGTTTGATTTTCTGAGGCCTCTCTCTTTGGCTTGCAGTTGGCCACCTTCTTGTTGTGTCCTCACATTTCCCTCTGGTACACACATCCCTGCTATTTCTCTGTATGTTCTAATCTTCTTTTCTTATGAGGACACCAGTCATATTGGATTAGGGCACACCCTAAAGGCCTCATTTTAACTTAATTATCCTTTTGAGGGCCCTATCTCTAAATATAGTCCCATTCTGAGACATTGGGTGATAAAACAACTTTTGAGGGGAACACAATTACAGTGATAACTATGGCACCAATTGGAAAGAGTAAATGGGGGGCGGAGGGGGGGGGGCGGGAATCCCATAGTAAAGTACTATTGCTTGTTGTCTTATAATATGAACAACGACAATATAATCTGCCAACTTTGAGTCGAGGTAAATGTGAACCTTTTCACCCCCCAACACTAGATGTTGTCTTGAACCAGATCATTACTCTTCTCCTTGCTCTTCCCTGAAGTTTCTCCGAAGACATTCATGTCTCATAAATGAGAAGTGAATTAAGCAAGAGCTTTGTTGAAAACAGAGCTTCCTGCAAGTTCCAGCTCACTCACTTGTTACCTGGAGACACCGTGGGTGGGTCACTTAGCATCTCTGAATCTCAGTTACTGCCCTTGGAAAATGACGTTATTATACTCTCTATCTTCTTTCAAAGTGGGTGGGGGAGTCATGTGACAAATAGCTATTGGGGGCTGTGTGATTGTGAGGCTTAAACTTGTGTTCCTGAATCTTGGTGATTCAGGGATAGCTTCATAGAAAAGATAATGGCTATCAAACTGTTTTGGATCATGAAAGCATGGGGAAACAAATTATAAGAAATCAGAACTTAAGCAATATAGAACAAGAAATGAGTCTGGAACACTCTATACATTTGAGGAAATGTAACAGGTAGGAAATAAACAACACTTCCCCCCCTGTTTCATTACATAAGGGTTTGAGGAGTCTTAAAGAGATACTTGTAATAAAATAGAACATTTCCAATAAGGAATTTAAAACAATCAGAATAACTGATGTTGTACATGTTACAGAAGATGAAAGAAGAGGAAATTAAACTGTAGCTCGATGAAATACAGCTACTTAATTAGAAGCACAGATTTCTTCTTTTTCTCTCTTAATTTCATGGCATGTGAGGCAAAAGAGGAACTTTATCATGGGTTCATATGACACTCTCCATGATGGACAGCAGTTTACTTTTTTAAGGCAGCAAAGTTTCATCAAGCACAATGTTGGAGAAGAAATTCCCAGTAGAGGCTGTCCTGTTGATTGCTGGTTACTGATTGACCACCCTAGATCTCCAGAGAAGAGAGGAACCAACAGGAAACACAGAGACCAGAACCCAACCTTCAGGGATCACAGTTCAGGAGGTCTGGGTCAGGCATAGGTACCCAAATCTTCCACAAGCTGTCTCAGTCTGTCAGATCATTAGCTAGGCATGGGAAGCATTGATGTAGGGTATACTCAGGTATCTTAGTTTGAGTTCTTCTAATTAGTAGAGACTGAGGCAAGGATTTGAGTCTAAAGAGTTTATGTGGGAGATGAAGGGGATGCTGGTAGGGTAATGTAGAAATGAGACAAAAAAGGAAAGACCCTCAAAATACCTGGTCATGCCTCACCAACACGTTACCATGATGAGCAAGTGGAGCTTCATCAGGCTGGGGAAACTCGGTGACACGAGAAAGCAGAGTTCTATTGTGGGATAGATACATGCTTCCAGGAGCAAAAGAGCAGGTTGTTTATATATCGAGTCCCCAGTAGTCATCAGTTGAGGGCTGCTCCTAGAGGGTGGCAACTCCCTAGCATCTTCAACCTTCTTTGTAAGTGGCCAGAGAAAATCCTCATGCAAATGCATGCAGGAGGTGCCAGTTAGAATCTGGCTGGTAGGAGTGAGGGTAGATGTGGCTTCCATAAAGCAAGGCATTGGATACCACTGTCACCACCATCCCAGGAGCAACCATGGAACCAAAGGACATAATTTTCATGATTGAGAGCAATATACATGTCTTCCCTTCCCAAGACCATGGTTGACTGTCGCTACACATGGGATTCCAGGGTTGGGCACAGAGGAATGGGTGTGAAGTGAGAATGAACCATTGTGGTCCCCAAATACTGGCTTCTGCTCACTGGCTGAGTAAGCTAAGACTTGCCTTTTTCATTTGAACCTCGTGTCTCTCTTGAACAAAATAAGACAAATGTCTTACCCTCCTCCATTTTTTTTTATCTTGGAACTTAAAACTAAGGGCCTTAAGATTAGACTTCATAAAACTGAAGGATGACACATGACTAAGAAGTGTGCCTTAGATGGAACAAAGGACTTTGCAGGTAGCTGGATCTGGCTCCACTATTGCACACTAGCTGTGTGATTTTGGGCAGAATAGTTTCAGGGTCTCAGTTTTCTCATCTGTAAAATGGAACAATGATAATGTACACATGGCAGGGCTATTGTGAAAACCAGGGAAGGTAGGAACAGATGAAAGGAACAATGCCAAATGAATAATAGCTTTGGTTAGGGAAAGGTGAAACCTCTTTCATTTGTAAAAGGTTATTTGTGATTTATACACAGGACTTCCTCGGTTCATGTTTCAATGTGAAGATAGGGCTTGTCAATGGTGAAGTGCTGAAAATGTCAATTTAAGTCAGTCCTGCTTGTTCCCCCAAAGCCTTGCTTCTGGGTAGAACTTTTCCAAGTTTTTGTTCTTTGTTTCTCATTTCACATTCTCTTCTTGTTACTGCATCTCGCTCCTCAGAGAGATAGGGAATTGGCAAGACTTCTGTGAGGATGAAAGACTTTGAGGGCCAACCAGCATCTTTTATGTATTTTTCTTCCAGAAGAAATGTGGGCAACCCTAAGGAAGCTGGATTGGCCCTATCTGACTCACTATAGGCCTTTTTATCTTTTTAAATTGTTATTGATTTCAGAGGGAGAGAGAAAGAAACATCAATGATGAGAGAGAATCATTGCCTGCTGCCTCCTGCATGCCCACACTGGGGATCGAATCTGCAACCCAGGCATGTGCCTTGACCGGGAATCGAACCATGACCTCCTGGTTCATAGGTCGCCGCTCAATCACTGAGCCACCATGGCTGGGCACTATGGGCCATTAAAATCTATTTAGCATTCAATGCCAACAGCTGGTTTGTTCAGCTTTCGACCAACAGCCAGATTTTAGATTGTCCTCCATTTTACAAACTCTTCTCTGAAGAAAATAATAAATAAAATATCAAAGCAAAAAATAGAATGCTGGTCCCAACTAGTGTATTCTTTAGGGGCCTAGCTTGTAAGGTCAGAGCTAAAAAACTTTTGTCAGTTGGATGCCCAGACACTCACAGGGAAAGAAAGTAAATGCATTGATTCTTTTTTAAAAAAAATAATGAGCAAAATTTAGAACATTTATCAGTCAAAGGATAATCAACTCAGTTGATTTATCAACAAGCATGATCAACTCAGTTGCCATTAGTGAGAAGCATGAGGTTTTCACTGAACTTGGGGAACACACACAACACACACACACACGCACACACACACACACACACACACACTTCTTAAGTGATTCATACTAGCTTTGGTTCTTTCAATGTTGAAGAAGTTAGAGCCATACATAGAAGTGGATTTCCTTTTACTGTCACCCCTCTTCTCTGGGTTGGAATGGAAAAGTCTTGGACCTTGGGAAGTTCTCCTTGCTGTGTCTATGTGACCCATTTATTCATTTGGTACATTTGGGACCATCCATGTAACGAGTTTGGGCAAATGTGGAATGAGGAATTCAGGTCTTCCTTTGCCCTGAATTCTGATTCACGTCTTTGGCTTTGGGAGAGGGCTGGGAGGGCATTTCCAAATGTGTCATAAATGTGTTTGCCTCTGGTTTGCTTTGTGTGGATCAGACCAGCCAACCTGGTGAATCAATGATACCACTTTGGGAAAGGGCTCTGGAAATGGAGAAGAACATTGCTTAATCGCACTCCCTCCCTCCCTGCCAGCAGGGCTGCACTTGACCATTCAGGGTGTATGTTGTTAGTCAAGGTAACAAATGCTCATCAACTCTTCCTCCTCAGGAAGTTGCACCAAGATCGTTTGGAAAACCAGATCGTGCACTATTTGTGAAAGTGAAACAGATCCTCTCACCATATCTGAAAAAATCAGAAGCTTTTTAGAATCATAGCTATTTCTTATTATAGCTCTATGACAATGTAGAAACCTTAAATGCCTTCTGAATCCTCAAGAAACAGCTGCTGATAGCCAGTGATATTTTCATGGTGTATATTATTATGCTGTTCTGTTTCTCTGAAGATTGGGAAACAGTTTACTGGGAGAGGCAATTGGTTCTCTGAGAGGGATGCTGGAGGAGGACTATGGAGACATGAGTGTCAATCCCCAAGCCTGAAGGGTTTCAATTTCAACACCTGTGAAATCAGTGGGTGAGATGATCTCTAGAACTCTTCCAGTCCTGACATTCTAAGACTTGGCCTGTCTCTAGTACCTTGAAGAGTTAATTAAGCAGAGTTTTCATTCTCTAACTGTGCCAGATAAATGAGCGAACTTACTCTATAAACTGAACGTCTCAAGCCAATAAGGAAAACCTACCCACATCTCAGACTGCCTTATGCTTGTTGATGTCAGAACAAGAATTATTGTGGGTAATCAGAGGAGACCATGAAAAGAACAGCGTGTACCTGGCAGAATTTGTATATCAGTGCATTACAATTTGCCAGGGTGTTCTTGAAAGTTAAATCTTGCATTACATAATTTTTTAGCCCTTTCTTAAAAATGTTCCAGTTGGGTTGCAATGTTTTATGATTTCCCTTGCTTCACAGATGAACATATTGTCAATGATAAGGCTAAAATCCCCAGGTATTTTTTAATGTAAAAGGTTGAGGTTATGAAGCTGAAGGAGAAGATTGAGCAAAGAAGCTGCTATTTGAAACATTTAGAAGGTACGAAGGTGTATGTAATTTGTGAAAGCGTTTCTAAAGTGAATGTGACTTACCACTCAAATAAATACAAATTATTTAAAATTATAAAGGGTTATCTTAGCAAAGGCTTGATTTTCCTTTCTTTGGTGGGGATTAAAAAGGGGTATATTTAGGTAGGCATCTTTCTATGGTCTTATTTACAGAGATATATTATAATGTTGTCCTCCAGGGGGCGTTAAATCTTCAGCAAAGCTCCAAATCCTCTGAAGGTCTTCAAATCCAGTTAGCTGTCAAAGCAGACAGTCTGGCTTCCTTCTCGCTGGAATGCAGGAGTGTTGGGGCCCATATCCTGAATTTCACATCTCAGGCTTCTAGATTAGGCTTTAAACTTTTTAGAAAGACTAGGGTGGGCATGAAAAACCAGTGGCGTTTGTGGGGTGGGGGGTGGGGGGTGGGGGGGGGGTGGAGAGGGAGGAGGGAATTGTCCCAATGTAGCCTGCTCTGAAAGCCCTGCAGCAGGTCTGACCCTCATGGTTCATGCCAGTAACACTTTTAAAGACAATTGATATGTCTAAAAGGATAGTGCTTTCTGAGGGCAGAAATGTGATTCCTGGAAGCCCAAAGCTAACCTAATAATGGATTAGAAAAGGTGATGTAGGTAAAAATGGCAAAGGATACCTCCTTCTTACCAAAGCCCCACAAAGGGCTATTTTTTCCTCTCTTATTTTTTTAATGCAACCATAGCTCAGAAGTGTGCAAACCTCTAGGTCTGGGAAGCCAGCAACTTTACGTAGTAAAGTCTATGACTGTAAAGTAATACAGTACAGTGGTTAAGAGGTCTGTAGGTTCTGGATTTGACTGATTGGGTCTCATTACCTGCTTTACTTACTATAAGCTCTAGGGAACTGAATTCATTAGGTAAACTCCCACGTCTCTGATTCCTCATTCACAAAAGACTATCTCATAGGGTAATTGTAAGGATTAATTAAGACAACCCCAAAAAAGTACCTGGTACATAGTAAGTGTTCCATAAATACCATCAGTTACTCCTATTCCTGAGTTTGGAACTGAGATCCCTATGGTCTGCCTCCAATTTGTCTCTCACTTCTCCCCCTATATAAATTCCTTCATCCCAAATACCTCCCTACACTTTTATCCCTTTGCTCTCTCTGCTTCCTCTGCCTTCCTTGGCTACATCACCATCTGATGAGATCCCACCCAAATATTGAGAATTATCTGTAATGGCACCCTAACATCTCCCCCCCTAAAATAACAACAACAACAAAAACACACACACGCACACACACAATTCCCTACTCCAAGAACTAAATGAGGTTTCTCCTATTGTTCAGATATCACTGAACAATATCAGGGACATAATATCCTGAGGTATATACATTTTTTAAACCTAATATGGGTGCCTTTTTAAATATGTAGTTTATATCTCTTTAAACCAACCCAGTAGGAACATAATGGGAAGACCTCCATCTTTGGAGAGAGGAAGACTTGGTTCAAATTCAAGTTCCGATACTCTACCGGGCAAGTCATTGAAACTGTTTCACCCACAGTTTCCTCCTATGTAAATGGAGTACAGTTGTCACTTTTTCATCCTGTAGTGAAGGCTTACAGACATAATAGTATTAGAATGCGTTGCACCGTGCTTACACACAGCTGATTATCAGGACCTTCCTTTTTACCATGGCTATTTCTGTTTGTCACATACCCCTGTTCACCAGAAGGTAATGTTGAAGACAGAATATTGTCTTTTTCTTTTCCACATTTCTAGAATAGAGTAGAAGTAGTATGTTTAGCTATAAAAAGACCTTTATAGCTAAACACACCAACTTTTAGATAACAAACACCTGGAGGCATCCCAATTGATTAAGCCTCTGCAGAATGTGTATTCCCACCTGGGTTTACAAAGGCTCAGTACAGTATTCTAAAGTCTGACAGATACTTCACTTGGTAAATAATTCAGCAATGGCTCCCCAGTGTACAGTAGGGTTTAATAACACATCTTTCATTATGATAGTTCTTTAGGTTCAACCAGAGTTGTCTGTTCCTCTTTAAAGCAATGGAATGACTATACTGATTTCTTGACCAATAAGTCACTCTGTTTTCCATGGTTCAAAGTTAAGCTTTTATTTGGTTTTAAATTAAAAAAATAAATTTCATTATTAAATAGTGAGATGGAGCTAAATAATGTTCAGATAGTAGCTGACTCGGGAATATACCACGGGGGGTACAATTAAGGGGTGGATCACCTAAACTAAAACCATTTCATGTGTTGTCATGTCTATTAAAAGACCAACAGTGGCATAATTCAAAAGAAACGGAGATACAAAGTTTTAAATGTTTACAATGGGTGGGAGAAGTAAACCACGTATTCTACTGCAATTGCACACAAATTTTTTTCTCAACGCCAGTCAGTTTGGACACTATACCACAGTGCTAATGTCATCGGGTTCATCCGCTTTCTTTTGCCTGCTTGGCAGGGATTTCAAGTATTCAAGGTGTCTCCGGGCATCCTCCTGATTTTGCCTCACGTAATACACCACATATGAGATCACCATGGTGAACCAGCCAAACATGGTAACCAGCATGGCATAATCGGTAGTTTTTTTAGGGAGGTTACAAAGGTCAGCATCATTGGCAGCATTGAGAAATGGTCTCCCGGCGTGTTCATCCAACACGGAAGTCTTACAGATCACATTGTGGGCTGTCTCGTGATTGGACGCCATGCTCCTCAGAACTTGCTGGAGAGTACAGTCGCAGTGCCAGGGGTTGTTGGCAATTCTGGCCCTGGCCTTCAGGTTATTGAAGGCATTTTTGTGCACACTTTGAATCCGGTTGTCAGACAAGTCCAGAGTCTGCAAAGTTTCAGCTACTCCTTTGAAGGCATGCTCATCGATAAACTCAATGCCATTTTTGGACAGGTTGAGAACTCTCAGTTGATGGAGGTCCTTAAAAATCTCATTGGGAATAGATGTGATCTGATTGGAGTCCAGATACAATAAGACTGTTTCAGGAGGAAGATCTCTAGGTATTTCCTTGAGATTTGCATTGCTGCAGGTGACATTCAGACCCCCAGAAGAAGAACAAAGACAGCCCTTGGGACACATACTGGCAGAATGAAAGCACAGTATCATAAGAACAAAGCTTTGTAGGAGGAGACACATGGAGAGGGAACGGGTCAACCACAGGTCTACCAGATTCATGCTGGAATGTCCGCATAATCACAAGCCCATTCCTCATTTACTCCAACAGACAAGCATGGCAACGGTTCCAGCTCTGTCCACACCGTTGATTTCCTTCTTGTGTGGTTCAAAAGGCTGCCGCTAGCACATGTGTCTCTTCATTATTCCTGTCCTTGCTTGGATACCTAAAGGAAAGGGAAGCAGATGCAATTAGCTTTTTTTTGCAAAGGGAGGTACATTGCAATTAAAAGTGCTCTCAGGCATCTGGCATTCTATCTGGGCAGGAGGGTTGGTTACACAGGTAATTTCCACTAACACCACTGGGAGTTATCTGCGTAATGGGAGTCTCCTGTTCAAATTCCAGTTGCTGGGGGAGAAAACTGTCAATAAATAACCACATTTCCGCATGATGTCACCTTGTTTTAGTTGTGCAGAATTAGAGCCAACAGTCCAGATTTCTTACATCTCTGCTGGTTCTTTTCCTGAACCCATTCACTTCTACAGTTGTAAAATTTAATCACACCTTCCCGCCTTCCTACAATAACATGCATGAATTCAATTTAGCCCTGCATTTGGGCAGCAATGAGAAATAACAATAATATTTCACAGGTAATGGCCATAGGTAGCAGTATCTGTCATGGCTTTTTAATGGATTTCCAATGTGGAATATTTTCTCTATAGACATATCTTACTTGAATTAAGAAATGAATAAATGCATCCCAACCTTCATCACAAACTGTGGCTAAAGACTGACAGCCCAGAATCTCCATAAGAATTGCCTCTCATGTGACCTCCCAAGATTACATTATACCTAGAGGATGCCCTTAGCTGAATTTCCAAAGGATTCTCTGTCTATTCTCCAAATAACATATCCCTCCACAATAGATTTTCAACTATGACACATACCTCCAAGCCCTTTTTAAAATATAAGATGAGAAATAAAAATAACACTAGCCCTTATGAATTCCCCAATAGCCTATTTTTCCTTCCCAATCATAAATACATGGTAAGGCAAAAGTAGGTTTACAGTTGTTGAGTATGCAAAACAAGAGTTTATTCTTTTATTATTATGTATTAATTATTGTATTGTATTGCATATGAACAACTGTAAGTCTACCTTTGCCCCTTTGAGAATATAAGTTAACCCTCAAACCTACTCTCTTCTGTAGAGAGGACAGACATCTTTGGGGCCAGTTTGTAGAGGAGATGAGTGGATCTTAGAGAGATTATATGACTTGCCCAAGGTCAAATAGCATGTAGGTGGTAAAGAAAGGACTCAAGCCAAAGACTTTGTTGTGACTCATTATTCTCACAACTCTCTCTGTCATCTCCACCCCTCTCTCCCCAAATCTATCTGTCCCATGAGGACAATTAAGATCCAAGTAACATTGCTTGTTTTGATTTCTGATGCTGTTATGTTGCAGCTCAATCCCAAATGGAGGACCCCCATGAACCTCCACTGAGGGGCCCCTCTGCGTTGTGTAGGGAATCCATGCCTGCCTTCAGAGGATTCTCTCTCAGGATGGGAGAAACATTCATTCCTCTCACAGCAGTGAGCAACAACATCTTTCAGCATGAGCAACAAATGACTCTCTGCAAACTTATCTTTTCTAAAGATCCCAGATGGATAAATACGGAGGGAAATGACTCCAAATGTTACCAAACTCACAGAAGAGAAGATTAATGTGAGATGAAAATATAATGAACTGGGTTGTTAATCATGGGAAACATGAGATTGGCCACAGCAGAATAGTGCGAATGTGCTTTTGGAATCCTAAGTCCCTTAAATGCCAGAGAATGCTAAAGAAGGACCCCTAGGCTTACTAAGCCATCCATCAATAGCTCACATCATTTACAGTAAATTTTTCTCTTCCTTTCATGTTTTCCTTCAGAATTGCATTGCATGGCATTTAGAGAGTCTAGTAATTGTCTAAATGGGAGAGAGAAAAAATCAACAGGTATGAGGGGAGAACTTAGACAGGAAAGAGGGCAGCAGAACAAGGCAAAGGATGCTAGGAGTGATACATGAGAAGGACACAGAAGATGGGAGAAATGAATGTGACTAGAGAAAATAAAGGGTGTCCATGTCATTGAGCAATTTCCATCAAGTCTTGCTGAAAGGTGGGAAGCCTTCTCTGGAGGACACTACACATCTCTTCAGAGACAAATTAAGACTCTGTCTGAAGAAAAGTGTTCTCTAATTTAGACTACAAGCTTCATGGAGGCAGGGATTTGTTTTGCCTCACGTAGAAACAAGTTAACAAAAAGTAGAAAGTACTCTGGGTTTGTATTCCAGCTATAGTCTTTATTAGCAGTGTGCTGCTGAGCAAGTTATTTAAACCTCACTTCCCTTATCTTCACATAAAGATTTAAAAAAGCACCTAATTACAAGGTTGATCTGAGAATTATAGGAGATAATCCACAATGCCTAATAGGTAGTTAAGAGCTCAATACTTTTTAGCTATAGTTACTGTTTTTATCCTAGATATATTCCCAACTCCTAGCCTAGTGCTTGACATGTAGTAAGGGCTAAATATCTATTGTATGAATGAACCAATGAAGTACTAAAGAATCTATCTGTGCTTTTTCTTCCCTATGGTAATTACTTTTATTATTTTTAACATAAATATTGGCTCATGAAATGTCTATTGGTTTTAGATCTCAACACAATGGTTTGGGGAAAAATCCTGAGTGCAGGCTGCTAGTTGATGAAAAGCAGAATAGAATTGTTTCTTAGAAGGCTCCTCTAGACTTGCTCATGTTTCTCCAGAAAGGTCAATCCAATGGTCATGGTCACAGATAGGAAATGGTTAGGGCAAATCTTGAGTTCTCCACATCAGTGTGCAATCCCTCTTGAAATGAAATGCTTCATGCCCTAAATGGTCCACCTATATACTGGATGGAATTCTTTTTTAAAAAAAAAATATATTTTATTGATTTTTTACAGAGAGGAAGGGAGAGAGATAGAGAGTTAGAAACATCGATGAGAGAGAAACATCGATCAGCTGCCTCCTGCACATCTCCTATTGGGGATGTGCCTGCAACCCAGGTACATGCCCCTGACTGGAATCGAACCTAGGACCTTTCAGTCTGCAGGCCGATGCTCTATCCATTGAGCCAAACCGGTTTCGGCTGGAATTCTTATTAGGAGTACAAATTCAGAGTATCCCTTTCATTCAAAGAAGTTGGATTCAAACAAAGACTTTCACTTTTCTCTCTATGATGTTTGATAAAAGGGGAATAAAAGTTTTGGGGATTGGATAGATGCTGAGTTGCTATGATTCAGACTGTAGAGCTTCCACTCTCAGCCAGGACAAAGTGACAAGAGATGCAGGATATAGAGAGCTGAGCCCTTGGATGTCCAGGAGGCAGACAGCAAGGCCAACAGTATCGAGTCAAGATCATCTCCAGCAGGGAGGATGGAAGAGCTGCCTCTCCACTCTACTATATTGAAATACTATTTCCCAAAGGGATTACCATCTTGTCATTGCCCTAAATTACTGGTTAAGTCAACAGTGGCTCTTGGAACAGGAAGACATGGGAATATGTGCCTCAAAGCAAAGAGTGGCTATTCTTCTGATATCAGTTATTGTGCAGCAGAGTACAGAGTTAAAGACGATCCTGGAAACCTACAACTGATTTGGGTAACAATAGCAGCAGCAGTCTACTGCATTTTATATTCTCACATTGTCCACGGTAAGAATTTAATAAATATTTATTGAGCCCTGCTGGCGTGGTTCAGTGTCCTGATAAGGAACAAGACCAACCAAAGGGACAGACCAAATTCAACAGCATCTTTTCTACTTCCTAACTCCCTGTATGCAATTCTCAATTCATTAGACTACTTTATCCTTATCCCTTCACCCCCTTCTAATAGGTCTGGGGGAATTAGGAAGCTACTGTATTTCTGGATACGATGTCAGGGATGAGCTGTTCCATGAAAGAGGGCCATGTTATCCCCGGACCCATGCCTTGCTCACATTTTCCTGTCACCCATGTTTCTGAGCTACAGGAATTAATGCCAGGATTGGGTGTCAACCATCAAATACTGTTTCCAGAAGGAAAGAACATGCCCTTAGCAGATTGCCTGAGAAGACTGTTCTTTCAGTGGTTGATTAACAACCCTGTCTTGTTTCCTGTTTCTTTATTCTCATCATTAGGGGACACTCAGGACTTCTAACCCCAAAACTTTCATTAGCTCTTTTGAGATAAGAGAGCACAATTCAGAGAGAAATACCAGACTCCAATTTCTTCCAATTGCATCCCATGCAATTCTGCTACCAAACAGAATAATTTGATTAAAAAGCAAAATTGAATCTTTTAATTCAGGACATACAATTCAAATTAATGAGAAAATAAAACCTTGTGACTGGCCCAGCCAGGTGTGGCTCAGTAGTTGAGTGTCAATTCAGGAATTCAGGTCACCAGTTCAGTTCTCAGCAGGGGCACATGTCCTGATTGCGGACTCGATCCCCAGTAGGGGGCATGCAGGAGGCATCATCCCCACCCAATCACATGCCTCCTCTGCTACACATCACCTGTTCTTTCCTCCTGATTTTTTAAAACCCTTCTATCTCTCCTGTTTTATATTTTCACTGCCTCTTTTCTGTTTAAACCTCCATCTTATTAGTGTGGAAGAAAGCAAAAATGCCTCCTTTCCGGTCTGCCTGCGTACAGTCTTGCCCTGCTCCCAGTCCCCTCTCATATCAGGTTAAAAAATACTCTAATCATGGATTCCCGCTGGTCAGCAATGACCCCCTGTTGTCCATAACAATCCTTCTATTCTTATCCTGTCTCCCACGCTTCCTTACCCAGACACAGAAACCTGAGCTCAATAAACATAGATCAATGACATGAAAGCTGAAGATGAATGGCACGTCTTCTCAAAGACATCTGTTTAGTTTTATTATCAGACCATGAGATTTCAGATGGTAAAGTCAGTATCTTACCCATTTTATATTCTCACATTGCCCACGGTAAGAATTTAATAAATATTTATTAAGCCCTGCTGGTATGGTTCAGTGGTGGAGTGTTTACCTATGAACCAGGAGATCATGGTTTGATTCCTAGTCAGGGCACATGCAGGGGTTGTGGGCTCGACCCCCAGTGTGGGACGTGCAGGAGGCAGCCGATCAATGATTCTCTCTCCACATTGATGTTTCTATGCCTCTCTTCTCTGAAATCCATAAAAATATATTTTTAAAAGGAAATGAATTAAGACCCATTCTCATTTCATTATAAAACAATTGTCATTTATTTGGCACTTATTGCATGCCAGGTATTAAGTGATGATCTCATTTAACAAGATGGTAAAATTGAAATTCTGACTTGGTTCCTAGTTAAGTGGATATAGAAATCCAAAGTGAGGTGGCAAGTTGCCATGTGAAGGTTGACTGATACGTGTACCACATCCCCTTGCCTACTTTGAGGGTAAAAAGCATCAAGAGTTACCTACCCTATCACCTCCCCAAGAAGAGGAGAGTTATTACATGACCCCTGGAGCTGCGGGGCAGAATGTCCTAAAATAATAACCATGTTGATGCATTGTTTAGTGGTGGGATTGGGTGATATTTTAATGCTGGGGTGAGCCTTCACTCCCTAACTTTGTCAGACAAGGGATGACATCCTATTTCCTATAGGTCAGATATGGCCAGATGTAGGAATGAGATCCCCAATGGAGAGTATCTTGTGTTCTCATTGTCCCTTTGGATTCCATGGTAGGGCAGAAGGACCCCAGGAACAGACAATGAAGGGTAGATGCTTATATTTTGGGTAAGGGGCCATCTGAAATATATCCACTACAAGGGTCAGGGGAGACCTATGGGTGAGAGTTGGGGGTGGTGGTTAATAAAAGAACCCTGGGAGAGAAGCACCAGGTTCATCCTACTATCCCTTCCAGTGAGTCTCTGAGCATAGCAGCTAAAACCCAGTTATGTCAATGGCCTGGGAGAGAGATGGGGTGGAAGAGCAGAGAGGAGAAATCAAGCCACTCGCCACATCCCCTTCCCCCTGAGTTTGGAACAAAGAGGAGGGGAAAATAGTTGAACATTAAAGAAATTCAGAGCACAGGTTAATCTCTGGAACTAGGCATTGAAATTATCATATTTAATTTGTACTTTGGTTTAAATTAATTGAGTTTATGACAAAGTAATGGTAGGACAATCTATTATCTAAGACTAAGAACAAGATTATGGGACTGATGGACATTTTCACTCAGAGACTAAAGGAGGATGATCACTCACACAGAATAGAGATTGAAGAAATGGTGAGGCAACAGGTGAAGCTGCATTTTCTTCTGGATACTCACAACAGCCCCAGAAGGGCACAATTATGACCCTTGTACAGATGAGGAAACTGAGGCATAGAGAGGTTATGCAATCTGCCCACTGTCTTAGCTGCCCAGTGACAGAAGCAAGATCTTAACTCAGTCCTTTGGCTTCCAAAGCTTGTGTGGTCAAAAATGTACCACGAAGCTCTTTACATCTCAACTACAGTAGTTTTCTTTCTCCTTGTCAGCTGACTCTACTGAGATGAGGAACCAGGACCAGGATGCATTTTACATTGGGGGAATTATTACGTGCTGAAAAAAAAAAGATGGGAAGGATAGGAGGAGAGAGGCAGAAAGGCTTTGGTATGCCTACATTAGATGCTTGTGGGGCAAGTCTATGGATATGCTCTCCTTATCTTTCAACAGCCCTGTCGGATACCTATGGTGGACATCACGAGTCCTACTTTAGTACAGTAGGGGGTCTCACTGAATGGGCCCTGCTCAAAGTCACACAGCTGATGAGGAGAAGGACGAACCTGGACTCCTTAGTCCCGCAGAATAGATCCTATTCAATGCTCATTGGTTTATGTAATTCTTATACTGGCCACTTTTTGATATAGAGAGTCTGTAAATAGAAGTGCTGAGTTTCAAATGCCAAGCCAGCTTTCTGCGGACAGCTTCCTACAAAGTTTGGGAAAGTCAATAAAAGAAGGAAAAACTCCCTTTTCCTGTGAGAATCTCTTAGAAGCTATAAGGATATACAACTTTGGTCAAAGTAACATGACATCTATACGTTCCAGATCTTAGTTAGTTTTAGGTATTGATTTTCCTCTTTTTAAACCTATTTCATAAAATAAAGATTTAAGCAAACTCTCAATGTACTGGGAGGGAAAAAACCCACTCTTATGAACAAGTTGCCTCCTTCCTACATGATCTCCAGGGTGGATTTAAAAGTTCTTCCTACCCAGGAGCACACTGGAAAAACAACCAACAACAACAACAACAATAACAAATCACTTTTTTTGGACCCACCATGTATCTCTCTGTGGGTATTAAACATAGAATAAAGATAAGACTATGTCTTTGCTAATATCTGTACTTATTATTCAACGTGCCCCATGTTTATAGGAAGACTGAGTGGGAACTCATCCCTCTCAGTTTCTTTCTGCTACTCTATTATTTCCCAGCAAGTGCCTATGGTATTAAAAATAGTGTCAGCTCTGCAAACTCTTAACACAGAATCTCCATAAATGTAGACTCCCAAAGACTTGCCAGGATCCAGAGGCAACTAGAAAGCTGCTTTTAGAAAGCACTAACTTATGTTGAATTCTGTTGCATTTTTGAGTAGAATGAGTGATTGTTACCACTTTTTAAAAAATTGATCCTGCTTAGCCGTATGCATGACTGGGTGGGAGGGGTACAGACTTGAGATCCAAAACCAAGGTCCAGAAACTGGATTCAACCTCCATCTTCTTAGGAATAAATTCCAGAAATTTAGCAAGTTGCTCACACGTTTGTGTCTTAGTTGCCCTAGGACTATGCTCAATAATATCTACATAAGAGATCTCATAGTTATAAGGAAAAAATCAAATAAATATATGTGAAATGTGCTTCATAAACAATCAATGACCATTCAACGATGATGTTCAATTACGGATTTCAGTATTTAGTTGTTTTCCTAAAATGTCAGATCATTCTTTATCCAGAGCCTCACATTTCTTCTTCTTAAGCATAATCAACTAGGAAATGATTCCCACAGCGTATATATATATATATATATATATATATATATATATGCCAAAATATACTTAACCTGAATATCATCAATAGTAAGTGATCTGACCAATCACAGCTTGAGACATTTTACAGGGTGACTGGGGCTTTTCAAGAGTCATTGAAGGGAAATGAACAGAAAACAAAAACAGGCTGCAGAGCTGCTTTAGATTAAAAAATAAAAAAATAAAAAATAAAAAAAGACATGGCCACTAAAGGCAAGGCAAGCGAACTTCTGGATTAAAACAAACAAACAAACAAACAAACAAACAAACAGAAAAGCTAATTATTGGAACAATTGGCTAAAATTTTGAGCACAAACTGCATGTTAAATATTATATCAAATTTAAGTTTCTTGGGCTTCATCATATGAGTAGGAAAGAGCGGCTTTGTTTTCAAGAGGCCCATGCTGAAGTATTTTGGGGTGAAGTGTCATGACTGCAACTTTCAAATCTAACAAAAACAAAACTGTATTTATATGTGGAACAAGAGACAAAAGTGGCAAAGGATTAACAATTGGTAAATAGAAAGTACAAAAGTGTCCATTGTACCAATTTTTCAAAGTGTCTGAAAAGTTTCAAGCTTTTAAAATGAAAATTTGGAGGAGGGGAGAGCCTATACTTAAAAATAAACAACTAAAAAGAAAAACCCCACTTTAGGAATACTAGTCAGAGTATGTATGGCTTATAGCCTTGTAATGACACAAAATGGAAACCTAAGGTAAAATGAGTGTAGTTTTTTAATTGCATCTCATTTATGCCAAGACTAGAAAAAAGACTGGAACATGACATAGGACACATGTGCAGGGGACTCTGCTTATGGTTAGGGTGCATGGAGTTCATGGTTTGACTGCTTACTAATTATGTTACCTCTGCAAAAATTTTCTCAATTGAACATGGGGGTAATGGTGGTTTCCACCCCAAAGGGGTTTCATGAGGATTGAGAAAACACATGTAAAACATTTCAGAAAAGTTTCTTGCACATGAGAAACTCTCAGTAAGAGTTGCTATTATCATTTCTTCTACTACTATGTATATTGATATCATCGTCATCATCATCATCATCATCATCATCACATTACACATTATCTTCTCTCAGCTAGGACAATGTGGGGTCTAGGGAGTGCTACTTTCACCTTAATGCAATAAAGTATGGAATAATTCTGATAGTGGCTAAAGTAAGGAGTGCTACTTTCCCCTTAATGCAATAAAGCAGGGGTCCTCAAACTACGGCCCACAGGCCACATGCAAATACAAATATTGTATTTGTTTTTTTATTTCAAAATAAGATATGTGCATAGGAATTTGTTCATAGTTTTTTTTAAAACTATAGTCCGGCCCTCCAACGGTCTGAGGGACAGTGAACTGGCCCCCTGTTTAAAAAGTTTGAGTACCCCTGCAATAAAGTATGGAATAATTCTGATAGTGGCTAAAGTAGGGAGTGCTACTTTCCCCTTAATGCAATAGAGTATGGAATAATTCTGATAGTGGCTAAAATTCCCTGAGCATCTACTATGTGCAAAACACTGGACCAAATGCTTTATTTGAAGACAAGAGAAATTTTGCCCCAGAGTGTTCCCATGTCTGCTTTAGATGACTCAGATGATAAGATTTGGGACTTTTGAGCTGATAATATTTAGATGAGGTTTTGAATTTTGAGTTGTTGCTATAATGGGTTAAGACTTTTGAGGATGTTGGGATATGATAACTATATTTTCCATGAGGGATGGATGTGAATCTTTGGGGGCCAGAGAGTAGATTATAGTAGGCTGAAAAATGTCCCCCAAAATATCTAGGTCCTAATCGCTGAACCCTTAAATGTTACATTTTATGGAAAAAGAGATTTTGCAGGTGTGACTATGGATTTTGAGATGAAGGGGTTATCCTCAACTATCTGGGTGTGACCTTATATGAAAGAGTTAGGATAGGTGACACAGAAGAGAATGAGGCAAAATGACTATTGAAGAAAGGATTGCAGTGATGTGGCCACAAGCCAAGAAATGCTGGCAGCTTCCAGAAGCTGGAAGCAGCAAGGAATAACTTCTCCCCTAGAGCCTCTAGAGGGATTGGTCCGGTGAAACTGACTTCAAACTTCTGGCCTTCAGAACTGTAAGACAATAGATGTGTGTTACTATCAGCTACAAAGTTTGGGGTAATTTGTTACAACAGCTCTAAAAAATGAACTCGGTAGTAAGTGGGAAACAACTCAAAAAGTCAGTTCTTCTGACCCTCTATTACACTGGGTTAAGGACTTGTGCAGCAACTACATGCCTGGCTTAGCTCAGAGTCTCTTGGCAGCCAAAGGAAGACCAGAATATCAAGTTACAAACTGGTTATTATCTAATACAGTGAAAGATGATTAGTTATTAGCAGAGAGAAACTTTTTCAAATTTTCAGAAATTTTATAAGATCCTTTAAAAGGGCTACCATATATAACATAATGGACAATATTTTTAAGTTTTCACTGATGATGCGTATATATTCTTCTTTGGCTTTCAGCGTAAGGTGAAATCACTGCTCTGTGAAAGACTTTCTAAGCCATAGAAAGCTAAATTACCATCTAAGGATGATGTATACTACAGATGCATAATAAAACAGGGATAGAATAGCCCTAGCTGGTCGGCCTGTGGACTGAAGGGTTCCGGGTTCGATTTTAGTCAAAGGCATATGCCTGGATTTCGAGCTTGATCCCAAGGAGGCAGCCGATCAATGATTCTCTCTCATCATTGATGTTTCTCTCTCTCTCCCTCTCCCTTCCTCTCTGAAGTCAATAAAAAATATGCTTTTTAAAAAACAGGGATATAATAGAAAATGGGGTAGAACAGTATGGTTAGCGTGTCCCTTCAGGATAGTTAGCATGTCCTTTATAATGTGTGTGTCGGGGGGGGGGGGGGGGGAGGAGTAGTTCATAACATTTATTATACAAACAAAGTCACTCTGACAGTGAAAAGAAGTACTGGTAACAATTGTACTGGGACAACAGGCTCAAATAGAAACTGATCCAGACAAAAAGAGACACGTGGTAATCTTATTATACACAACATCCTTAAGAATGAGGAGAGAGCCTCGTCAAATCTATAGTGTCCCTGACTAAAACAAAAACAGACTTTTGTTCAGGGCTCACACTCTTTCTAGATAACAAATTAACTCCTGTAGATTATTAATTTTTCATTTTACAAATAATATTATAAAATAAACACAATTTTTATAAATTAAGAAAGACTATGCAGAATTCAAAAATCTAACAAATCATATTTTATTCTTCCAGGCCTTATAAAATATGCATATGCACATATGTTTTATAATTGAAATTTTAGCATAGGTAACTTTTTTTCCTTTTTCAAGGTTCTAAATTGTCATGACATTTATCATTTTAATACCTGCACATATTAGACCTACTTAAACATTATTCTTTTGTTAGATATTTTGGTCTTCTCCCATATTTTGCTAATAATGTACCATAAGTAATGTGAAACTGGAATGTGTGTTTTGAGTCAATACATTTTCCCTGTCAGATTATTTCCTTAATATAAATTCCTAGAAGTGAAATTACTTGAGTCAAAGGATTCTCAGCTTCTCATCTGAATTCTGTTCATGGTCTATATTATTAAAAAGGCCATTACATAACATGATGGGCAGTGTCTTTAAAATAACAGAATTGGCCCAACTGGTGTGGCTCAGCAGTTGTGTGTAGACCTAGGAACCAAGAGGTCACTGGTTTGATTCTCCATAATGTCAAAACCAAACTCTGTAGAGTTGTTCCACAGGGAAAGTGGCAGCTCCAGAAGGCTGTCTCCATCTCCTAGTTTTAGCTGTTGTGGATCTCAGTCATAATGATATCTGACAGGACCACTGGCTCAGTCCATTTCCTCCCTGGTCAGAGCACAGCAGACCAGAGAAGCAGGCTACTATTTTTGGTCAAAATTTGTATTAAAAAAACCCTGTTTATTTTCAGCCCCTTTAACATTTTTTTCAATAGTCCTGTATATAATGCCTGGTATATTTTATTGTTTTTCATCCAAAACATAAATGTGCAAAGATATATGGTGTGTAAATCATCTCCAACCTTCATGCAATTTGCCTTTGATTTCACATTTAGATTCTTCAGTCTGTTAAGCACTTTAAAATTTCATCTTGTCCCATATTTTGATCATGTAAGATCAAAGTTTACCTCATTTATTTTATTCTATGATATATATATTTTTAAAAAACTTAGGTCCTCCTTAAAGAAGAAGACAGAATGGAAAAACCAACCAATACCCATAGAACAATAAAGTCATACAAAGAACACACCTGGGTACTATTGATTTAATTCTATCAGAAGGAGCATCAGACAGGCTGCCTTCTGTTTACCTAACTATGCTAATGGATGAATGAGATAGCCCTTTTTAGATCAATGGATTGCATATAGTCTTGAAATATTCTTGTCTCTTTCTGTTCTCCACCTGAGCCTTCTACCTTCTCGGTTATACACAGGCTGCTCCCAAATATAAGAAATCTTCCCTTCATAGTAAAGAAACTCCACAAGACAAAAATGAAGTCAGAACCAAGATGTATGGTTTATCTTTTCCATACTGTGTAGTTCATAGAAGTTCCACAGGGAAATGGGTGGAATCACCCGGAAAAATTAACAGCTACCCAGGGACTTAGCTTGTGTCAACAACAAACCAAATACAACTTTCCAAACTCATTTAATTGTCTGCCTGATGCAATAGGACTTCCCTATCTCCTTGCTCAGACATGATACACAAGTTGTATTTTTTGATACATCAGTTTACATAAATAAAACGAAATTGGTATTCTCCATCCTAGCATTTACTCTAGCTCAGTGAACCAACCATCCAGAAAGAGCAGTAAAAAGTAGGACTCGGTCCAGGCACAGCTAAGAAAGTCAAGCAGAGGAGAGAGAGAGAGAGAGAGAGAGAGAGAGAGCGAGCGAGCCATTTCCAGAAAAAAGATAACATAAAGCCCCATCTGCCTCCCCTAAATGCTTGCACAATTTTTAAAAAGTCCATCACTCCTCACCCCAGCACTTCTTTCCCTTTCTGTCTTTACACTTCACCGATTCCTACTCAAGTCACAAATGGGAGGGTGGACAGAACAGCAAAACCTTCATGTGTGGGCGAGCCTGTGGAGAATCTGAATGTGTCAGCCGCGGGGATGCCCACAGCTGCCTTGGGGCCAACAGCACAGTGGATGCTCAGGGAATGTTTGCTCAATGAAAGACTGGGTGGCTGACAACAGTGCAAAAGCTTCTCAGGAACCTCAGAGCCAGATGGGGTGGTGGCTCAAGTCCTAAAAGCAAATCAGCCACCCCTTACCCCCATCTGCATGGCAGTCCCATGGAAATGGAGGACAGAGAGCCAGTAACTGTGAGCTGCTGCTTGTGCAATCAGGTTCAAAATGAAAACAGAGAGCCTCTCACCCTGGGGAAATGAAGAAGGCAGCATCCCATTCATGAAAACCAGCATCGAGCAGGATCACCAGGAAGACACCACTGCTCCCCACAAACCACCCAGGGATGGGCATGGTCACAGGAGGTCATGCTCTGACATGGCTTGTTATTCAGAACATACAGTCAAAAATATGACGGTAAAGTACTTATGGGGAGCCCAGGCGGTGTGGCTCAGTGGTTGAGTGTTGACCTATCAACCAGGAGGTCACAGTTCGATTCCCCATCACAGCACATGCCCAGGTTTTGGACTTGATCCCCAGTGGAGGGTGTACAGGAGGCAATGATTCTCTCCCATCATTGATGTTTCTATCTCTCTTTCCCTCTCCCTTCCTCTCTGAAATCAATTTTTTAAAAAAATCAATATATATTTTTTAAAAGTATTTATGAGGAGCAAATGGCAGAGAGAGTGAATCTGTAATAAGTGGATTTTTCACTTTAAATTGGCCTGCACTGTGTCTCAGCTCTAGAAGGTAAGCCTGCACCAGCATCCCCAAGGGATATGGAGCATCTGAGAGCCTACAAAGCCTCCCTGTGCTTAGCTGCTAGAACTCCCTGGAGTGGAGGTGAAACCATGACCTTGGCCATGTGAAGCACTGATTCTCCTACCTAGGTAGCAGATTGTTGTCTGTTTAGGGGAGCCAGGTAGGTCTGTCCTAACTAGCCAATAATTATATAGGACAGAGGCTGCCCTTGCCCTTTAATAGCCAGAACTAGGCGGAGTGATTGAAAGGGGTACTCCAGGCAGTAATTATGGGGGTGACGTGGAAATGGTCATTATTCTCTACTGGTGCTGGTGAATATTCCCCAACTAGGCTGGACTTTTGCCCCTGGCACAAAGAAGTAGTAGTCCTATTCTTCCTGTGATCCCTTATTTGAAATGTGTGCCTGTTTTTGCAGGGAGCATTCTCTTATCCGCTTACCAGAGAAGGACAGATGCCTGACTGTCTGGGTATGAACATATTTGTAAAGGTTAATCCCTTTTCTATGAATCTATCACTGTGGAACTTTCATATTTTGTCTCCCAGGTGCACCTGAGCCTTTACTGAGAGGACCAAGACGGAAGCTTCCAGGAGCTGTCTTTATAGTGCCAACAAATGGACAGAAATCTCTCCAGAGGCCCTTGCGGAAGGGCCTTGTTTGGTGGCACTGTCCAGTGGCTGCATGAAACAAAGCTGTGGGAGATGAAGGAGCCAGGGCTAATTCGTGATTATTCAAAGTATGGATTATCTCAATACCTGGATTCTCTCCTCCTCCTGGGTCACTTTCACTGCTTACTGTCACCAGCATCAGAGGGAAGACAGAGGAAACCAAGGGAGATGAAATTCAAATGAATCCACTGAGCCACTTGTTAGCAGCTCAGCTCCCAAATACACAAGGGGAGGCGGCTGCAGCCCTCCTGTGAGTTTCAATTCTTCATGCTATTCTTGTTCCCCCTGCTGCCTGCAACATCGAGTGGGCTGCATGGAAATGATCTGGGGGATGAAAGAAGAAAGGAGGGGGAAGTTGCCTCCAACAGTAGCTTCTTCAAAGAAAAGGAAAGGGAATTATATGCTCAGTGGCAGCATGCCACGCAGATTAGTCCACATTTTATTAAACAAACTCATGTTTGGAAGCATCTTATCCCCTCAGAACTAGAGGAACAGGGATGCTGAGACCAAATTTAGAGCAATTATAATGCAGAGGATGTGCTGATTGTCATAGCAGCGCAAGGAAAATGAGAAAGTATTCTCAAAAGATTATGCCAAGGACAGCAGAAGCAGAAACAAGCAAAGGCTGTACCAAAACCTGAAAGGATAATGAAAAGGAAGAAAAATACATTAAGATGTTTAAAGCCACTATCACCAACACAGGTAAGATGGCAGGGAGAGGAGAAGAAAATCCCCTCTCTCTGAGCCTATGGCATCGGAAGGGGCTGGACTATGGTCATCAATGTCCTGTCTTGCCCTGTGGTGGACACTGAGATATACCACCAAGATGCCCCTGCAATGAAGGGTTTGTCCCAGCTGCAGGGAATGCCGGTGGCAGAGAATTTTCAGCTATCGGACCCTTTAGGGATCGTCTCCATGGCCGAGAGTTAATTTGCCTTCCAGCCAAATGACTGACCAAGTCCAATGACTGACCTTTGACAGACTGGAGAAAAATGGCGGAGGCATAGATGGACGTGTTGGTGCTTTGTCCCGGAACAGATAAGGGCGAGCAGCTGAAACGGGTAACTATCAGCCCGAACAAACAGAGGAGATTCAGCTGAGAAACAGTCTGCAGCCAGGAAAGACAGAGATCTCCTAGAAAATGGGGATGGTTAGAGATTGAGGCTGAAACCTCCCGCTGGGCGCCAGCCCAGCGGCGAGACCGCGCCATCTTCAGTAGCTGTTATCTGCATCCAGAGATCGGCTACTAACCCGGAGGCAACGGCTCTCAAGCAGCTCGAGTACATGAACTCAGAGGAGACCTGCTTCCCTCCACGGAAAGCAGATTGAAGCAACAGCAGCCTCCTGATCACCAAATGCTCTGTCTGGGGAACAGTTGCTGTGTGTGAAGCCTCCCTCCACCAGCCAGAAGAGCCACTACAGCTGTGAACAGCACCCACCAGAGGCCCTGCTATCAACGGAGGAGCCGCTGCTAACACAACTGCCCAAGGAGCAACCACAGCCCGAGGAGCCACTGCCACCCAGGGAACAGCCACTGAACGACCCAATGACTGACCTTTATGTAGAAAGATAAAGGCCTGGCCATCTTGGCCTAATTTGGGTCAGCTCTGAAGGGTCATTCTAGATCAGGGCTGCCTGTGGGGATGGCGGAGGCTACCGCTGGGTCTGCATCACAGCTTGACTTCTCCCTCTCTCTAATCCGTCCGCTCCCATCCACAAATGTTGGTCTCCAGGGCACTTCTCAATAAACCTCTTGCATGTGGACTCCCATTTCCAGAGTCTTCTCCCTTAGAAGCTCGACATGCAGTGGTCACTACTTGTTCTTCTTCCTGCCTGAGATGTAGAGCTTATCATGTTCTCTGAGCTGAAGATTCACGTTTGTGTATGCTTTGATATACAGTAGGGCCTTGACTTACGAGTGTCCCGACTAACGAGTTTTTCGAGATACGAGCTGTCTCTCGGCCGATTTTTTGCTTTGAGTTGCGAGCTAAAATTTGGGTTACGAGCCAGCTTCAGATACCCCACTGCTAGTTGGCGCAGCGAACGTCACAGTGAATGCCACAACATCAGCCCAGCATCACGTGTCTCACTCGTTCACTTTATGATTTGACATACGAGTAATTTGAGTTACGAGCTCCATCACAGAATGAATTAAACTCGTAAGTCAAGGCCCCACTGTATACAAGAAGAGAAGCTATAAAACACATCAAAGAAGAAATGCTAGTTGGTGGGGGAGAGGGAGTGGGGAATGCAGGAGAGAGAAAAAGGCTTTCAATGAGCCAGATGGAAATGGAATAAAGAGATTTGGTTTCAAATTTAATATTAAAAGAAAGTGTTAAAGTAACCATACGGATCATGGAGCACTCAAAGTCACAACTACATCAGTCAAGAAATGTTTACGGCACCCATAGCAGGTGCCAAGCATTGGGAAGAGAACAGTGAAGGGGGCAGCGTGGTGTTTACCTGGGAAAGGTAAGGGGCATAGTCTGTGTGAATCCCCTACCACAGCTAAATCCATTAATGGGCAGGTAACCTTTTTTTGGCTTAGAACATGATTTCCTATTGGGGGTGGGGGAACTGCTTGCAGTATAATCTTAGAGAACGTTTGCCACCAGATAAAGATATCAATAGCAGAGAGACCAGACTAAAGTATTGATTGATCTGGACATCCTCCCCCACTGAATGTCATTAGACACAGACAGCCTTTAGACCTGACGTCGGAGAGGAGTAACACAGAAAACAGCTCAATCAATGGAGATTCATGAAACCAAGAGCTTCCGGAGTTGTCTTACAGGCATTTGCCATTGATTGAACTGCCTAAGAAATTTAAGGTAGAATAATATGCAGCTATTTTTAGAAATAAAGCGATACACACACTTGTACACAGGCACTCACATACACACATACATAAAGTCTACCACATCCTAATATTTTTTTCAAAAAGCCAGTTGTAGAATAGTGTGCTTAGCAGTATAATTCCATTCGAATCAGCAAATACATATATGACATCAAGAACTGCATCTGACAATTTCACAATTACTAAGTCATTTACTACACATAAGCACCCTTCAAGAAATTTACAAATATAGTCCACATTTTTTCCAGGTGGAGAAATTGAAGCACAGGGAAGTTAGTTAATTTTCCCAAGGTCACAGAGTTAGCAAGTGGTTAAGCCAGGCTGGGAACTGTTCTCTCTCTCATCAGCACATTGAAGCTGGCCCTTGCAAGTGGGAAATATAGTGACATCACTTAACGTCTGGATGATGTCTTAGGGTTTACCATGTGTTTTACAGAGGTGTCATTGCAGTGCTTCATAAAATTTCAGTGCTCCTTCTGGGTAGTAGGGTTGCCTTTCTCTATCCTTTTTGTAGTTAGGGGTGGCCTTGTGATCGCTTTGGCTAATGAATTCTGAGTAGAACTTAAGTGATTTCTTTTAATCCTCACCTGAGGATATGCTCTTCATTGATTACAAAGAGATGGGAAGGGAGAGGGTGGGGGGAGACAGAGAGAAGAGAGAAGAGAAGAGAAGAGAAGAGAAGAGAAGAGAAGAGAAGAGAAGAGAGAGAGAAAGAGAAACATCTATGTGAGAGAGAAACATGGATCTGCTGGCTGCCTCCCACACACGCCCTGACTGGGGATCAAACCTGCAATCTGGGCATGTGCCTGACTGGGAATGGGGCTTATTTATTATTGCAGCACTATCAAGCCCATCCTCACCATTACAGTTGCTTCACCTCCTTCCACAGATAAAGAAACGAAGGTTCAGAGAAGTTTAATGACTTGTCCATGGCCACACTAGGAAGATGGAAAGCCCTTTGACAAGCAGAAACTGAGGGCCAAGATCATTTTAGAAAAGAAGAATAACTTGAGCAATGTCAAGAAGGCAAAAAAGTATATTTAAGCAAGTAAAGTATTAGTGTGTGTGGGAATGTTGAAGTGCTGACCAGGGTAGAATCAGAGTGCTGACTACCACATGAATAAGGAGTTCATCATGAACTTAATAAATATGTTTATAGAAAGTTAGCAAGAGAACTGGAGCCAAGGACCAGAAATTGTCAGAGAAGAGATAGAAAAGTGTAAGCTCAGATGCAGCTTGTGCCATGGTCAAGGCCAAGACGTCATCAAGATTTTCCCAACAACCTGCCCAATCCCTGACGCTCCACGGTCCTTTCACTGCCATGCAGGTGGAGATTCAGCTGATTCTCTGGGAACCAGCTAAACTGACCAGCCCCATGCAATCTGCTTTTACCTTTAGGTCCTTGACCACTATCAGGAAATTCAAAGCCTTCCCAGAGGGCACTGGAACTTTCCCAACTTTATTTTTAAAAAGAGAGAGAGAGGGGGAGAGAGAGAGAGAGAGAGAGAGAGAGAGAGAGAGAGAGAGCTAGCTTCCAAGGGAATGTTCATCCAGCCATGATCCTGACTGAATAACCAGCAAGCCATCTAACCTGGCTGATCCATCAGAAGAAATGGGACAAATCCCCAGCAGCCAATTCAGCCAGAGCATCCTGATACAGCACGGAGAGGGACAAGCCTGTAGGCTAAGGATCAGCCAATGCCAGATATCACCAGGCCTTATACTCAGAAGAGCCCAAAGAACTGGACCAATATCTGCCTGGCAAGTTGCTGGAAAGTTAGGATAGAGGTTTATTGACATGACATTCTGCTGTAGGGGATCTAGGAAGAGTGGGTGTCCCAGCTCTGCATAAACAAGCAGGGGAATACAAAATGGAAGTCTGCCAGGCTGCTTCTGGAGCCAGAAGAACTGGTGACTACTGGGCTTCAGAGTGGGGGAAGCTGTCCTATTTGGAGCAGGCAGTATTTCAGAGTGGAATCTGGGATTGGTTTACTTATTCAATAGGGTAGAAGTCTCAGGCACCAATGGGTCCACATAACCATAGCCTCTCCACATTGGACCATCAAAATGGCTGTGCTTTCATTCCTGATCTGCATCCTATAGCCTCCCATGGGGCCCTGCCATGACTCTCTGCTCCTTGGGGATCCAACTCCCTGTATATCCTTGCCAACCCCTTCTTCATTTCTCTAGACCTTGCAAGACCTTATGCTTCATCTAAACTGATGGGTGCCCCAGGAAATGTGATGCTGCAACTGCTCAAATCTGCCTTTGCCAACGTCTGGGATTCCAGCTGCTGCAGCTTACCCGACAGATAAGATGACGGTGGTGGTAATGCCATCCGCATTCAGCCAGTGTTTACCATGCCCCTGGTGGTGTGATCTGAACTGCTGCCCCCTTCCTGGATGGAGCAAGGGAAGCCCTAGAGCTTCATTCATTTCCCTTTCCCAGATCCTGACTTTTCTTAACCTTCCATTTCCAAAGGGGATGGCTGAAGTGTCAGCATGCCTTGGGACTGAGCATGATTAAAATATAACTAATCTCAAAATTGAGTGGCTCCGGTTTAACAGGTATAAGAAAATGAAGACAGATTGCTTTTGCATGTCACTTTAATACATGCTGCAGAATCCCTGTGTAGAGAAACACAGGGTGTAAATTAGGAAATCTCAGCTCTTGCATTGTTTTGGGTAAACACTATGGAAAAGTGAAACAAGAAATAGAGAGCTAATTGATGTAGAAGAAAGAAAAGCAGCAATCTTTTGATGCTAACATTCTGTGGGTGAACACCACAGGCGATACTCAATGGGAAGGCAAAGAACCAGCCCACTGGGATAATGACACTCTTGTGTGAGAACCATAAAGTGGTGGTGGTTGTGGTGTGTGTGGGGAGGTGTTCATGGAGGTCCAGTTGGGCTTTAAAGTGAACAATGCCACCATCAAAGAGAACATTTGATTTTTCTCCAGGCCTGGGACTGGCTTTCTGGAGGCTCCTGGCTAGAAAATCTATTTTCCCATCTCACTGGCAGGACTTCCTGGGGAAAATAAATAGCTCTTCCAACCAGGAACAAAGGAAAAGGCAAGGTAATCATGCAGTAAACCAGGTGACTAGAGAGCAACCAAAGAAGTTCTCTTCTGTAGGTGACAATGTGTGTATGCAGAGGTGGAGGTGGGTAGGGAGCAAAGCAGAAAGAAAGTAAACTTGAGAATTTATGAGGGAAAGATGGCAATAATGGGACACAGATTGCCTGTAGAGGAGGTCTAAATCCTAGAGAATGTAGAAGGAAAACAAAGCAGCATGAAGTAAATGGGTTGGACAGAGAGGAGGGGCTAGCTGCAAAGCTGTCGCCACATCCTGAATAAGGAAAGATTGAGGGTTAACTGCACCACTTGGCTATGGTATAAATGGATCTGGTTAGCTGCCAAATCTGGTAAACATTGCACATACTGATTTATTAAATGAACTGGTTTGTTTCTTCAATTCAAGAACCTTTGCCCATTCCAGATATACCTGTACTCATACCATGTTCATCAACCATCTCAGTTCCAGATGTGATTGACATTAATGATAATACAGTGATAACGATGATTATTATAATTGCAGTGGATAACATTTATTTACTCCTTACTTTGGACTCTGTGTTTTATTTTATTTTTTAAAAATATTTTTATTGATTTCAGAGAGGAAGGGAGAGGGAGAGAGAGATAGAAACATTAATGATGAGAAACATTGATCAGCTGCCTTCTGCACGCCCCCAACTGGAGATAAAGCCTGCAACCCAGGCATGTGCCCTGACAGGAATTGAACTGTGACCTCCTGGTTCATAGGTTGACACTCAACCACCGAGCCATGCCACCGGGTTGGATGCTATGCTTTACACACATCCTATCCCACCCTCAGAGTTATCAGGAAAGGTGGGAGCCACTATCATTCCCTTTTACAGATAAGGAAATCAAGGCCAAAGATGTTTGCTTGAGTCAGCTGCAGACCCAGAGATGCTGATTGCAGAGCTGGAGCTCATAAATATTATGGAATGTTATCTCTTGCTGTGCAGAAGTAATGGGTTTATGTCTATTCTTCCCTATTAGACTGTGAAGAAGAAAGTGTCATGAGCTGCAAATAGGTTCTCATAAATATATTTTATTTAGCCTTGGTTTTCAAATTGATTTCCCTGTTATAACTGCATATTAAACATTATACTTTTTTAACCATAAAATCTACACCTATAATTTTTATTAACACAATCCCAAAGGATTGACATCAGGTTATCTCTGCCTAAAAGAGCTTCCATATGCACACAAAACAATGAAAAGGACAAGCAAATGCCAGCGAGAACAGAAAGTCTGTATTAGTCACCTCACTTTCTAACCTCTTCCTAGTTCTGTCTCACTCCTTCAAAAGCTATATTTCTAAAAGCCTAGTCCAGACCACATTATTTAAATTGTCTTGTGTCGTATGTGACAGAAAATATATATTTGAGAAAATAAAAGGCTAGGTTTTCTCTTCTTGGTCCAGTGTTACCTTTGGGTTGTAGCTTTCAAGGGGAAATCCTATGATTAAAAATGAAGTAGGCAAGATAAAGCCATAGTTCTAAATTAGGATACTTCTCTGAAATATATGGAAACCTGTGTTTAAAGATATGCCCAAATAGGTCCCCTGTCCTGGGCTGGACCATACTTTGATATTTTTTGATGACAAGGAAACAAAAGATCTTGGAGACCAAGAAGGAGGAGCCAGCTATAGAGTTTGCCAAATGCAACGCCCAAACAATTTGTACATGGGCTTTTGGCATTCTGTCTGAACGGGTAAAAGGTCAGTCGTTTGACCACTTCTGGGCTTCTGCAGAGTAGGAACTGCAAGTTTGTGACTTGGGTGACACACAGAGGCTTCAGGAAACTAAAGAGGTGCCTTATGTGTGACATTTCTGGGCCACCATTTCAACAAGTGGATAAAGATGTAAAATCATTTCTCAGACCCATCTAGAAGTTTCCAATCTCTGCCCATGACATTAGATCTCATCCAGAAGAAATGCTATCAAAACCTTTAAAAAATTATATTTGTTAAACAAAAATGTAGTTGATTCTTAAGTAGATTAATGAGACATCTTTCAGGATTCTTAAAAATAGTTCAAGCAGAACATTTACGCTTACAATTCTTCTCTGTTAGGAAATATTTTTAGTGGGAAAGTTCTTGAGACCTTAGGACAATAGTCATTATTTATTATATCTTTAGATTAATGTAAGAAGGAATAATTTTTACATAGCAAGGACCAGGAGATTCAGATTCCTATGGAAAATCTCCTGAGATCTGCCAGCAATTTCAGTTAATACTAAAGCTCTGTACATCCCCTTTCCAATTAAAAAAAAAAAAAAGAGACTTAACTATTAAGTACCTTTGCCACTTCTTCCACAAAACAAAATAGCTATTCTAAAAGCTAGAATCTGTAAGTTATCAACTATATAACTTTCAGCAAGTTAGTTTAATCTCTCGGAACCTCAGTTTCCTTATCTGCAAAATGGGGACAACAATTGTCCCTACCTTAAGATTTACTTATCTGCTTCCACAGTCATTCTACTAATTCTCCATTTGACTCTTCAGTAGAGTAGTAAGGACCTGTGATCCAAGTCTGCAGGTGAAATGGAAGTGAAGCTCACATGGGCCAGAAAATTTTTTATACTCTTGCAAAGGTAGTGTTCAGAATGTCCTCCACATAGAGTAAAAAACAAAATAATAGTAACTTGCAGTGAAACGGATCCTCAGAGTAGCTATTTTCTGCATCCAGACAAACATAACATGGATGTTACCTATGTTAACCTAATAATGCATCCTTGATGTTCTAAAAGAATGGATTTTCATGCTGGATTGTGTTGGGTAGGTGGTAAACTGGTGTCTGGTTTCTAAATCACAGCCCTCCTTCATAAAGCTTGCCTCTGGGCTAGACCTTGCTTCTCTTGCAGGTCTCTGGTTGGGGAGTGGTGGTGGGAGAGCAAGGGTCTGAGGTTTCAAATAAGGGATACTGGACGCAGAGGCCAGGGATGCCCATGTGCCTCTTGAGTGTTAGAGAAAGAATAAACCTTTAGAAGACAAGGAGGGTGTGCAATGCTACTGGAGGGGAAGAACGTGACAAGTGAAACAGCCACAATGTGTCTGACTCTTAGGACAGGTGTTGCTCTATCTTGTGAGTCTGAACAGTTCCCTACAAAATGTAATATTCATCTTAGCAAATAGTACTGACATCCATTCATTCAACAACTACTTACTGGGAGCCTGCTATGTGCCAGGCACCGATTAAAGAGCTGTGGATGCAGAAATAAGTACAACAGTGTAAACCTCTACTTTTACAAGACTATAGACTTCACACAAGCAAGATGGTAGCATCTCTGTATTTGACAAATATTTCCTAGGTCTAAATCTTAGTGACTGCAAGACATCAGGGGCCGAGGGGGGTGGAGGGGGAGGCAGGGGGCGGAGAAAGAGGTCAAGGTTGAGGGGCTCACATTCCAGGCTCAGCTGTGTGTTCTGGGCAGATGACCTAAGTGCTCTGAGAATCTGTGAATGTACTTACAAAATGAAAGCAAGACCATGAGGTGTCTTGTGTATCTTCTTTAGTCCTCACCTGTTAATTACAAATAAAATACAGGGAGAGGATACCTTCTTGTTCTGGCGAGAAAATGTTCAGGACAATCAATAGAGAATGCTTAACACCATAGACACAGGATTCTTAACGATATCCCCCACACAGTTTTCATTCCCTAGAGCAGTGGTTCTCAACCTTCCTAATGCCGCGACCCTTTAATATAGTTCCTCATGTTGTGGTGACCCCCAATTTCATTGTTACAAATTGAACATAATTAAAGCACAGTGATTAATCACAAAAACAATATGTAATTATATATGTGTTTTCCAATGGTCTTAGGTGACCCCTGTGAAAGGGTCGTTCGACCCCCAAAGGGGTCGCGACCCACAGGTTGAGAACTGCTGCCCTAGAGGAAACGATCACCCACCATCACATTCACTGGCCACCCAGGACCCTGAGCTCTTCAAGGAATTATCCAGTCATGCCAACATTGCACCAAATTCCTAACCAGACTGTCACATCAGGTGTCTTTCTCCACTATCAGTGGAAGCAGAATGGAAAGGACAAATAACTCTTTATAAATTGATACCCAAATGCATTAAGGAACTATCCAAATAAAAAGCTTCTATGTTATTTTGGCTCTTCAGCAGAAATGAGACACATGAAAATTGAAAGCATGTCATTTTAAGAGAGGGGGAGGACCCAGGACAAGCTTTTTTTTCTTTCCCTTTAAAATACAAAACAACACCTGGGAAAGCAAGGTTTACATTTTAAAATAAAAAATAGTCAAAAATATGTAAATTCCAGAATTCCAAGTAGCCTGGATTTTGTTATTTTACAGTTTCCTTAACATTGAGTAACTTTCTTAAAAATAGAAAATAGCATGAAACTAGATATTCCAGAGAACTAATTCAAGAGCCATTTTTCTTAGCTGCCCTCGGGTGCGAAGCTGGTTCACACCTGGACCTTAGCCTCTTATCCTCATGACTCCATCTCATTTAAGATCTAAAGGTGCAGGCAGGGCGTGGGTGGGATCGGGAGGGCTGGGAAGCTCCTGTGCCCTAGGGTGGTTTTGTTCCTCGTCCTCCCCTGGGCTGTGGACCAGCAGCTCTTGCATCTCTAGAAATGCAACGTCTCAGGTCTCACTTGAGACCACTACCCAAGGGTCTGCATTTTCCAAAATCCAGGTGATGTGTTGCGCATGAATGTTTGATTCTCTCTGCCTGGACCTCTGCTGGCTGAATGAAGAAAGCAAGTGAAGACCTAAGTAAAGTGGTGGCTGATGGAGCAAATGAAACTAAGGGATCCCTACTCTCCTTCATGTAACATTCCTTTGCTTTTCTCCCACACTCAGCCCTTTGATCACTCTCCTTTCATCATTTATTTGCCTTTTCAATAAATATTTTCTCATGAGCCTCCTATGAGCCAGGCACTGCTCCCCAAGTTGAAGATACAGCAGTGAACACGACAGACCAGGTCCCTGCTCGCTTCACATTCTAGAGGAGGAGGGAGGGCCAAACAAGCGACAAAGAAATCATTCAAAGTCAGGGGGCAACAACTCCTATGAATAATAACAAAGCAAAATAGAAGACTGGAGCACACTGAGATGTGATGGTGCTATTTCAGATAGGGGGTTGGGGGAAGCCTCTCCAAGGAGGTAATTTTTGAGCAGAGAACTGACTGAAGTGAAGAAATGATCTATGAAGATAGTGGGGGGGGGGGGGGGCAGTGTTCAGGCAGAAGGAAGAGCATGTGCCAAGACCCTGAGACACTGAGCTTCTTTGAAGACAAGTAAAAGGTACAGTGCAGGTGAAACAGAGCAGGCAGGGGCATAATGGTAGAGATAGGTTTGGAGCGGTCAGCAGAGGCTCCATCACAGAGGACCTCATGATGAGAAGTCACTGGAGGATTGTGAGCTGAGAAGCAACATAGTCTGGTTCCTACACTGAAAGGATGACTCGGGCTGTTGTGATCACACCTAGGCCACCTGCCATCACCTCTCCTGCTGAAGCACCTATACCACCATAGACTGTCCATCCTGGAGAATTTTATACTGCCATTCAAGTATTTGATGACTGAATGAATAACTTAATATGTGCATTAATAAATTATGATTCTAGTAGTCAAGATTTTGCCTACACAAGGCAAATAATCCTATGCTATGACATTCATTAAGATCTTTTCTCATCAAGTTTGTATGAATTTGCTATAGGACAACAGACATGTCAATAGAAAGTTCACCCAAACATTCCTAGAAGATCTAAACTTCCTAGAGGAAGTCCAGTCTTCACTTTGTTTTCAATGAAAGACAATGAGAAAATACACATTTTTCTCACAGGCAAAACTTAAATATAAGAAAGTAATTCCTAATCCTTCTTATCAGAAAGCTCTTCTGTTTTTACTCTCAAAGGCTTCCATGCTAACCTTCAGCAGACTGTGGATTGTGTATTGGATGATGTCCAAAGTCATTTTTTATCTTTGATTCTATGAATCTATGATTTTATGTTCTCTGATGTGGTGTTTTCTCAACCCTTCTTCCAGAACAAGGTTCAAAAACCAGCATTATACTTGGCACATGGCTTTGAGGGTCCCCTGGCTCGCAGGTGCAAAATCTGGTCCCTTAGGCACAAACACTGACCTACAATCTGACTACTTCTGCCCGACATTCACAAGTTTCACCAAGAAGTCCTCTCTCGGGCTTTCATGTGCACCTAACACAACTTTAAAAAATCCTAATCTGGCTACTCATTATATTGTTCACTCAATTTTGGCTAATAACGAGAATGCGTTTCATGTGTACAATGTTGTTCTTTGGAATTATAGCATTATCATCCTTACATGCTCTGCTTAACTTTCAAATGTCTAGGGCATTGACACAGGGGTGCTCCCAGTGTCCCTCAAACAAAGGGCCCACTGGCCAATCTGCTTTAACTCATACAGACCACCCCTTCTTCACATGCAAGCCCCTCCAGAGTGGCCAGAACCATGGTCACGAGCTTGTCCCTAGCAAACGTTTCAACTCTAAGACAGATACACACACCCATTCCCCCTCCTTTGGGACCATTGCCAGTCACTGGACAGACCTTCCTCAGACTTCGCCCTCATGTGGTAGCTCTTGGGAAGTGCAGTCTCTGCAGCATAACGGGTGATTAAATATTTTTTCTACCAACCTACACACATTCCCACTCCCCCAAAGGAAAACATGGTGTCCTTTATGATTAATGCCTTATTTTTATGTAGCACTGTCCCATTTTCAAAGTGCTGCATGAACATTATTCTCTTTGTTCCACATCCCTGTGAGTAAGGTGGACGTGGTTTTTGTCTCCACTTTGCAGATGAGGATTTTAATGACTCATCTTCATGACTAGTCCATGTTGGAGCTGGAATGAGAATCCTGCTCTCTGATCCAGGACGAGGGCCACTTCTACTTCCCCATAACACCTCTCACCTGCTTTACACTGTGATTCAGAAGCACAAACATCTGCATTCCACACAGCCATCCAGGGAGTGTGTGCTATGAAGGCTAGACTCCCACCTTCCCAAACCACGCTTCGAGACCAGTGTTCATGGACATGCAGAATTTCAAACATCAACCAGGACTGATATAGGGTTGCCATGTTTTATTTTGCCAGCTATCCTCATTATTTCCTAAGAGAAGTGACATCTTTTAAAATAGGAAGGGAAACATTTTAGAATAAGGGCTGGTCTTTCCCAAGAAACAAGCATTAAAGCATTTCCTATCACTTTATTTTTTAAAATATAATTGAATATTCAAGTTTAAAATGCAGAAAAAGAAAAACAAATTTCCCTTTACAATTCTCCTTTATTTCAATGGGTTGAAGCCTAGAGCTGGAGAGAAAGAGAGTGCACAGTCACCATGTTTCTCAAAGGTCTGTAAAATGAGTTTAACAATGAGTCATTGTTACTTTATTGGGTTTTCAATTTTCTAGCAAGAAAGCAGATCTTGTGTTTAAAATCCACAACATTTTAACTCTTGGCTCTTTTGTTCAGGAAGGATGTGGAGCTCAAGTTTGCAAATATAGGAGGAAAAAAATCTAGGACAGATACTCAAAGTTCCAGAATGTGGTCCTGGATAAACTAATTTGCTTCACATCTCTAAGCCTCAATTTTTCAATCTGCAAAATGGGGCTAGTCTTGATACTCTAAATATAGAAATTACTTTTGTAAGATACATGAGAAGAGATCTGGGTCAACCTCTCCCAATGCCGAGAACACTATGATGAAAATGGCAAAGTAGCCCTAATCGGTATGGGTCAGTGGATAGAGTGTCGGCCTGCAGACTGAAGGGTCCCAGGTTTGATTCTGGTCAAGGGCATGTACCTTGCTTGCGGGCACATACCCAGTAGGGAGTGTGCAGCTGATCGATGTTTCTCTCTCATTGATGTCTCTAACTCTCTATCCCTCTCCTTACTCTCTGTAAAAAATCAATAAAAATATATTTTAAAAAAAGAAAATGGCAAAGTATACAATGAAGATGGTTAAATAAAAACATTAAAATATCAGAATTCTCTTGTTAGTTCTTTCAATGTAATAATAATGGCATTAATGGTTATTGAGCTTCTATTAATATCACACTGAACTATTTATGTGGATTATTACTTTTCTTTCTCCTAACTTAACGAGGTAGTACAACAATTATCTCTATTTTATGCTTGGGGAAACTCAGACACAAAGTGATCAAATGAGTTGCCTGAGATCACATAGTTAGCTGGAAAGACTGGGATTTCCTACAAGATTCATGATCTCCTTCAAGAACAACAACAAACAAACAAAAATAAATGACTTTTGCCTTCAGCTTATTATAAAAGCTTTGATGCTGTAATAATTCCTGATATTTTTATGGCACAGGTGGTATTTCATGAGATTCCCAACCAAACGACCTGGAAATATCATTAGCTCCATTTTATAGATTAAACACACACACACACACACACACACACACACACACACACACAAACCCGAAGCTCAGAAAGAAGAAACATTTTGCCCTGTGATATAAGTGGCAGAGTGAATAAGAATTCAAGGCTTCAGAATAAAAATACAATGAGCAGCCAGCCACCTGTGTCACCGACTGGTATTCAAGTAAGTAATGAGATAGGAGGGAGGGGACAGGATTCAACACCAAATTCCTTTAGCTATTTTGGGAGAAACACTACTAATATGTCTGTCTGTATTCTAGGAGACTGGTTCACGTCTCTCATTTCTGGGAGGCAAAGTGATGAAATGACTTCTCTTTGGAACCGAGCATGTATCAGGAAATGTACATCCGTTTCTAACTCACCCTCACTTTTCTTGTGAGGCACACACAGCATAAAAATGAATGGGACAAAGGAGAGAAATGATTAGAATGAGGCGCTAAACCAATGGCAAACTCAATCAGGTACAGAAAGGGAAGGAATATTAATTCAAATAACTTAAAAAAAGAAAGCTAAGTAGTGTGCGTGGGAAGGAAGCTCAAGGAAATGTGACTAAAGTTGGAATATAATGGAGGGATAAGGGACTTGATCTTTCACCTGGGAGCCAGTGTCTACTCCCCAAGGAACAGAAGTGAAGCCAAACAAACTAAACTGAAATAATTGGCTTGGAAAGGGTATCTGTTAACACATCTTGCTTATGGAAAATACAAGGAATCATCTTCCAACAGCAGCCATATGACTTTAAGGTGCAACTTCAGGGAAAGAAAAGTAATGAAGTGTGCAAAAGTTTTTTCTTTAGAATGGCAAATGGGAAACCTCTTTTATTTTCCAAGTTATTGGTTTGCTCTCTTCAAATAAGACAGATTTTTTACTAACAAAATAAATCTGAAAGAATAAAAAAACAAGCAATTTGTAAAAGTGGGGTTTCAGCTCCATGACTCTGAGGTAATAATGGGATAAACAGGTAATAATCACCATCTCCTTATTTTATAGATACTGGTACATTTAGACTATATATATATATATTTTAAACCTCACCTGAGGATACTTTTCCATTGATTTTTAGAGAGAGTGGAAGAGAGAGGGAAAGACAGAAATATTGATGTGAGAGAAACACATCGATTGGTTGCCTCCTGCAGGAACCCGACCAAAGCCTGGGCTGGGGATGAGCCTGCAACCTAGGTATGGTGCCCTTGACCAGAATCAAACCCAGGACCCTTTGGTCTGTTGGCTGATGTCTATCTACTGAGCCAAAGTGCCTAGGGCCAGACAATATTTTTGCTTTAATAACCAAATCTTTCATTTTCTGGACTTAGGGAAGACAGCTCAGGTTTATTAAACAAACTATAGAAGAAGGACCACCCAACTTTGGAAGCAATTTCCTTCCTGTTAGTAAAAGAAAATAAATGAAAGTCAAAGGCAAAGGCGGTGGTTCTGGAAGCATGTGTCTGCCCTGGCTGCAGTGTGATATGGTGGAAGCAGCAATGACTATGCAAGTCACTCATCCCCTCATCAAATTTTTGTTTCCACCTTCACAAGCTCATGGACCCCTTGGGAACACCAGTGCATCTGTGAGCCTACCATAACATAGTTGAACTTATTTAATATTCATTGACTGAAAAAAATAACTAATGACAGCAAGGTACTCTAAATTCAGTAGTGCTTTTGAATAAATTTGCATTTTTAAAATCTCAACAATTAGCATCTTTGTATGTTTACCCAATGTGTGTGTGTGTGTGTGTGTGTGTCATATTAAAATGTTCAATCAACAGACAATGTTTAATAAGTAGATGGATTTGAGGACCCTTATAAGTAATCTGTAGCTCCCCAGGAATCTTCAGCTGCCAGATGGGAACTACTAAACCCTTTCTTTCTACTAAAGACTCCACGGTACAAAAATAGATTTTTAGAAGGCATTTCAGCATGTTATCTTGCAAAAACCTGCAGTCTATATGCATTGAAAAAGAGCCAGAGGATTATACACTGAAATGGTAATAGCATTCACTGAGGGCTTAGAATTGTTTAGGGAGGTTTATTTGCTTTTCTGTATTTTCCAACTTTTCAAATATAGTTATTTGTCCCTTACACAGTAAAAACAAACAAAAACAACAAAAAGCTAAACAAAAAAACGTAACCAAAGTTTTCCTTGCCACCATATCAGGAAGGCCTTGGCAATCCTCTGTCAACTTACAAACCCAGATTCTAGGGAAATGTCCCTAATAGCTGCCCTCACTGTCTCATGGGGACCCATTCCTGCAAAGTGATGTAGGAAACTATGGAAATCTAAATGTGTATTCTACTACCATGGCATATTTATTGAAAACAAAATCTATGGCAAGAACTACATTTTTATCACAAAAGTAATCCTATCACACTTCTCCCTAAATTCTTCAATGGCTCTCCCACTGACCTGTAGGGTAATTTCATGCCCCAAACTTTCTGATACTCCCTAGTCTCATGCCTGACCTCTCTGCTTAGTAACCATCTCTGGACCTGTCAAGGCCCTTCAGAGCCATCTTTCTTGCTATTTCTTAAAATAGTGTAGTCATTTCCCAGAGCACATCCTCTGGAACAAAGGCTCTCCAGTTCTTTTAATAGCATTCACTTATGTAGGAACAAAGACGGCTTCACTATTCTATGCATTCCCAAGAAAGATTACATAGACAGCAAACCCATTTTTTAAAAGAATTAACAGCAATCCAGATATGTCTCCATCATCTAATTATTTGAAAAATATAGGTCAAAAATACTAGTTACGTGAAAATTAATGACAGGTCCAAAACCTGATGCACTGAAAACTGTTAGTAACTCAATTATTTATGTCTATATATGCGGGAGGGGTGTACAACAGCACCAAGTATGGTAGTGACCACTATTTATCTCCCAACTTCCAGTCAATTTTTGCTTGGCACATGACCACCTAAAATAAAAATCATATACCCCAGTCTTCTTTATAGTTAGGAGTTTAAATGCAACTAAGTTTTGGTCAAGGAAATATTAAAAGCAAGTGCTGTGTTGTGCTGTACTTCCAGAAAATCTTATCAGTGAGAAGACACACCCATTCTTACTCCATCCTATTGCATGGAATTGTATGTGATGAATGATAAGTAGAGTTTTACTAGCCCTTCTGGACCATTAGGATGGAGGCACAGTCTAGAAATGACAAAATAGTGAGTCAGAGGACATTAGGTCCCTGAATGAATAATTTCTATAGTTCTTATTCCAGTTCTAGATCACCTACGCTGGATTCTTTAGGTCTTGGTATTTGAAGGACAATTTCTTTTTAAAGATCTCTATACTTGTAGTCAACCTTAATCTTAACAGATATATGAAACTTTGTATGACAACCAGGCATTTTAGCAGAATACAGAATTAGAACCCTTAATGAAATTAATAACTCACTAAGTTCACTTAGTTAATATCATGTATTAGTGATGCTTAGCAGCTCATTTAGAAAGATAGCATCCTCGTCAAACCTCCCAGAGGCTGAAAGACCGTGGGGTTGGGTATATTTGTCTAAACTGAGTGTTTTTCTTTTCTTGTTTTTCTTTAAAGGAAGCCTTTACTAAAAGTGAAACAAATCACAGAGGGAGAGTTCCCAGAATTCAAGGAGCCAAGGCATCACTACAAAACAGCTCAAATTCATTCTTAGTTTTAATGTTGTTGCTGGCAGAAACTATTAGTGATACTTTTCTTTTCAGCCCAAATCCCTATCTTTGAAAAAAATGTTACAGATGATATATTTCTAAAGTGTAAAAATAATAATTTCTATTCTACAAAATACCTAACCAACATTCTTCAAAACTGCCAAGGTCATGAAAAACAAGGAAAGATTGAGAAATTGTCACAGACCAGAGGAGATGAGGGAGCATGATGACCAATGGTAATGTGGGTTCTGGACTGGGTCCTGGGGGGTGGGCAGTAGGGTTTGTGGGGTGTGGGGAGGAGAGAAGCACTAGAGCAGGAAAAATGGTGACATCAAAATAAGGCCTGGAGTTTGTTTGATAGTGATGTACCAGTATTGGATATTTAATTGTAACAAATAAAGCTAATATAAGATGTGAATAATCAGGGAAACTGGGTGAGGACACACAGAAACTCTCTGTTCTATCTCTACAACTCTTTTATGCATCAAAATCATTCTAAATTTAAATTTTATTTAAAAAATAGCAATATATATTGGTAAGTGGTTGATGAGAATGGCTGAGATAATAGGTATAAGGCCAGGGGCTTGCAGAAGGGATCCAATAAATGGCAATATCCTTCCTTCCAAGTAAACCCTTAAACCCCACCAACCCTTTTGTTATTAGATAAATTTTTTATATGTACTTCTGTCTTGGTATGGCTGAAAAACTTATTTTCTTATCATAAATGCTTATAAATTTGAAGATGTTTTCCTGCCCTTTTCTTCTATACCATCAATTATCTATTTGTTGTCAGGCTTATTTGCGTGGGTGTTTTGTGTTTTTTTTTTCATAGTTATTCCTCATTCTTCCTTGGAGTTTTTTCTATCTGTCATCTTTCTAAATTCCATACAAGAGACTAGATTTGGGATCTGAATCATACTAAGTGTCCTCACAGAGGCATCCTATAGTGAGCTTCTTAAGGACAAAGTTCTTCTTTTCTTCCTCCTTCTTTCTCTCCCTGGGTATCTCATACAGGAGGTTCCCAGTATGTTTCTGTTAAATTGATTTAAATGAATGAACATGGACTACAGTGAAATAATTGTTTCATGGTTCTTAAATGATTTATTACCTTTGCAAAATTTCAGCATGATGTCAGATTTAATTACAACACTAAACTTTTATTCCTCTCCTATTTATTTCAAAGCACCAGGTTAGACACATCTTCCAGACCATGAGTTACTCTTGTGAACAGGAGATGACCCTGCAAGTTCATGATCTCTGTCAAACAACAAGGACGAAAACAGCGAAGAAAACCCTATTTTATTTTAGTAAAATAAAAGCGTACCTAAGGTTCGACCGGAATTCCCACAATTGTCAAAAGATTCCTCACTTATTTCCAAAGAGCGTCTGGCAAATCAGCATGCTATTTTTTAAATTCTAGGTTCTTTCTTGCTCAGTTAGCCAATTTCAGTGTCTGGTGATAGATTTCTAATACCACATATATTTTATCATTTGTTGCCTCCACTCTCTTTTCTGTAGCTATCAGTAATAAATTCCACCCGTTTCTGATAGATAACAACATTCTGAAGTTTGTTTGGTAAATTATGATAAAAAAGAACACACAGAGTCAACTGAGAAGAAAAACATATCAATAAGACAAAGCAGTGGTGCCTCTAGGAAATTTTTTTAAAGCAAAAATGAAAAAAACAAAATGAGGAACACAAGAAGAAAACTAAAGAAGATAGAAGAAATACTTTAGTGTCTGTGATTTTTTAATCACAGTAAAGTTAAATCTGATTTAGAAGTTAAATACTCAGGTAAGTTGGTCCTCCGCATCCCAGTTGGTCTTGGATGAGCAATGGGGCCAGCAGTTCTCTGCTCTGGGCAGCTCAGATCCTCTTGGGCATTAGTCAGGACCAATCCCTGGAAGCAGTTGCTCTACCCTCATCACCATGGACCTCTTGATGGGCTCAAGTACACCAGCTTCTGGTGTGCTTTCACTCCTACAACCTCCACTCTCATTTGTTGTAGGATGACCCTCAGGGTGCTGTAACTCATTTTGCTTAATCCAGTACTTCTCAAAGTGTGATCCACAGATCAGCAGATTCAATGTCACCTGGGGACCTGTTGGAAATACAAATTCTTGGGCCATACCCCAGACCTACTGAATCAGAAAATCTAGGAGCAGGTCTCAATAATATACATTTTAACAAGCCCTCTACTTGATCCTGACACATGCTCCATTTTAGCCTCACTGACCACAGTTGGAAAGCCAAGTTACAGGGAGTTAATATTTTTGGAAGAGGCAACCCTTAGCCAATGCCAATAAATGTGGGAATACCAACACCCTGGCTGTCTGACCCCTGGTGAGAACAAAGCAGAGGTGGAACCCAGAACTGCCCTGTAGAACTGAACCAAAACGGCCCTCTGTGGAACTCTCTTGATGCATAACCTTACTTGGCTTCCTTCCCTTCACTTCCCTGCCTCACTGCTCCCCTCCCCTACCATTTTTTTCCTAGGACCACATCCTAATAAATCATTTAATATGAATCTCCAATTCAGAATCTGCTTATAGGGAACTAAACCAAAACTACCCCTTTCACTGAAAATTTTAACGTCATTGGTGATGGCCCTATGGCCTGGCATTACATTATCAATTGTTACTAGACTGTATACCAGAGGCTCGACATAACAATATAAATAGGACTCTCTCTGCCCTCAGAAAACTCAGGGTTATTGTTAACAGTGGTGGGGAGCAGACACATGCATGGATTTTGTCAATAGAGCAATATTGAAATTCTCAATAGTGCTAAGGAAACATTTCTCCTCAAAATTTCTGAATGAGGCAATAGTTCAACCTACTTGATGAAGAGTGGACAAGAATTAGTGAGTCGTAGTATGAAAAGTGAGGACAATATTTTAGCCAACACCATGAACTAAAACGTGGAAATGAGGAACAGAGAAAAGCCACACATCCTTTGGTGTTCATGTGGTGTCAAGTTGAAAATGAAGATGGGCAGGTGATGGACTTGAAAAAATGGGAAAGTTCCAAAGCACAGGAGGATTTCTATACCTGGCTAGGCAGTGTGCGTTTTCTTATGTGCATGATGGGTATGCACTGATGAGTTTTAAGCATGAAAATAACATGTCCAGAGTATATAGAAAGATCCTTCTGACTGAATTAAGAGGGGCAAGTCTATTAGCAGAGAAACCAAGTCAAAAACCATAATGATCATCTAAGCAAGACATAACAAGGGCCCGAACTAGAGCATAGGGAACCCAAGAAATATTTAGGATGTGAAATTGGCAAGACTTCGACTGAATGACAGGGAGGAGCCAGGTAAGGACAAACCCAGGTTTTCTGGCTTGAGTGATAAAATTAACTTAGAGTCACAATCATTTCCATTTTGCTAGTTTAGCACGATGACTGAAACAGTCATGCTAAGAATTGCCCCCCTATCTTGGGAATGCCAGATACAACTAATATTCTAAATTTACAGTCAGTAGAAAACTTGGTCGGAGCTGAAAGATACAAGGCAGCTTTGATTAGCATTGATACGGAATTGCCACTGATACAAAGGGGCTAGGGTTGCCAGGATATAGTGGAAATGGGAGGAAGTTGAGGCTAAATAGGGACTCCTAAAAAGGACATAGGGACAGAAACTATTTATTAATCCTTACTAATGCATTTCAGTATTTCAACATCTGGTATGCTGGTACCATGCACATCAGATGAATATCTTCCCTAGCAAACAAGAATGTTTTTCTTGTATTAAATTCTCCAACTCTCAGAATGTGGAGTATGAAAGGAGTCTAAGAGCAGTAATAAATTAAGTTAAATTAAATCAACAAAAACAACAGGTACGATCAATAAACCCTTTCAGTTAAATACGATTTATGAATGATTACTTTAAATGAAAGATTATGAAAATGTTCAATATTTCTCAATTAATAACATTCCAAGTCTGGAGAAAATGAGACATAGAGACACGCAAAAGTTTACCAAAAGAACAAACAGTAAAATGAAGATATATGTGTGTGTGTTAACCAGGGGAAGACAAAAACATAACCAATATGAGCTGTCAATATGTCAAACTGCAAAATGAATCCCACAAATTACTATTGGGAACGAAGCAAAGACAACACCTAACTCTGGCACATAAATATTCCCATCAAAGGCAGAACATGACTTATTAATCAGTACAGAGCTTTATTTATTAATCAGGCAGAACTATATATTAATCAGTACTAATGCATTTCAATATTTCAACAGGTCTGCTGGGACCAGGCACATTAGATGAATATCAGTTCTAGCAAACAAGGATGTTTTCCTTGTATTAAACTCTCTTCACCAAGCTGAAAGATGCCTGCAAAAAAAGGGAAAAGCCTGTGGAAATTGCCTGGAAGAGGTTTTATACTGGTGCCTTTGTATCTGGAGGGGCCTAACATACCACCCAGTCTAGTCCCATCCTCTTGCCCCTGATGCATTGGGAGCAAAAGTGACAGAATAGCAGAGTCAGCACAGAACTCACTTCCTCTTCTGCCCAAAGATTCAGTCTCTTGATTCTTAGAAAGACTCCCTGAGTAACAGAGATGCATATACTCACATCTCTCTTTTCCCTCTGCTCCATTTGACTTCAACTGCTTGGTATCCAAAACGAGAGAAATCGCAACAGGAAAGATCACTTTCAGGCTTTCACAAAAATAAGAGAAATATCAATGGGCCTCAACATCTCACCAGAATCTGAGAAAAGGTTGTCTGCTGGGGAAGAAGGCTGGGTTGTGGGTAAGAGTAAGAGGCAATCGTGGGAATCAAGAGATTTCCCCACCACCAAAGGAGTTCCTCTCTCCAAGAAATTTATAGTTACAGACTCAAATCCCAGTTTGAATAAAACAGAGCATAGTGTCTCACACACACACACACACACACACACACACACACACACACACACTATCTATCTATCTATCTATCTATCATCTACCATCTATCTGTCTATCTATCAATCATCTATCTAAAGACATGGACAGAAACTGATCAACATGAACAGTGCCATAGCTACAGCAGAGTTGGGGAGCTGGATGGTAGAGAGATTTCAGAGGGCGGTATGAGGTTGCCAGGGTATATTGGAAATGAGGAGATGTTAGGGGCTAAATGGTGGCCCATTAAGGGGACATAGAAACAGAAACTATTTATTAATCAGTACTAATGCATTTCAATATTTCAACAACTGGCCTGGTAGCCAAGCATATCAAATGAATATCAGTCCTCGCAAACAAGAATGTTTTTCTTCTACTAAACTCTTCAAATCCCAGAATGTGGAGCCCAAGTAGGGCATGGAAGAGAGTCTAAGGTCAGTAATGAATTAAATTGATCATAGTGATCTAGAAAACAAAGATGATAGGGCAGACCAGCATTAATAACTAAAGAAATGACTCAATTATCTAACTCAAGAGAAGACTAAAGAGGGACTCTTGCTGAAAGATCTGAAATTTACATTTCCTTAATGGTGAGGTTAATATGACCAGTTTTCTGGAATGGATACTAGGAAGTAAATGCTGGGGTGGTATGTTAAGGACAACAGCATTTCTCAGAACAGCATTTCTCAGAAGAGCCTCAGCACCCTCAGATAATTATTAAGAGTTTCCGAGGAGTCACAGAGATCAGAACCTAGAATGTGGAGAAGTCATGAGGGCAAGTTATCTGGGCAGGATGAGTAAACTCTCTTCATTCTGGATGTATCTGTGCTTTCCTGACCTTCCAGCCTCTGCAAGACAAATGTCAGAGTCCAACTTTGGACTTCAGTCTTGAGCTGAAGGAATCTAAGAAAATCAGAAAATGCAGTTAAGAAATTGATGGCAGCTGCATTAAAGAAAAATGATGATGTAATTGTTTGGGTTCTTTTATTAAGTCATCTTTAAAGTGTTACCTATTCACATGCATAAAATTTATTCCTTCCTCTTTGTTCTGTTTTAAAGGTGCTAATTTATTTAAGAGAGCTAATTGTATCCAACTCATTTATTCTCAAAGAATTGTCATGACTTTTAGCCTAAAAGGAAACAAATTCTGATCTGGCAAAATGAATGGAAATAGAATAAAATTCTGGTTTAAAATACACTAGCTTTGCTGCCATGGAAATTATAATTTTTTGATTGAATAATCAGGAGGTACCTCTACCACATACATCCAGGAACCAGAGGCATAGAAATAAATCTTGGCCCAAGTAACACAAGCAAAAGCCCCATAAATTTGTCCTCCTTATGTATCGTCCTCTATTCTCAAGTTCGCTGAATTCTTGGGCTGAGTAAGGATGTAGTAATATAATGATGAGGGGAGCCCTGTTTGGTCTCCCACTAAAACTTAGAGGAAGAATATGCAGCTGGAACATTAAGGTTCTAAGAAAAGTGAGGACTTTTGCAGAGTGAGAAACACACTGGAGTGAAACAAGGCAACAAGAAAAATCATGGGTTAAATCTGAGTGTAAAATTCTATGATGAAATTGATTTCATGATGAAACACTTTTCCAAATGAAGAGCTAAATGCAAGAGGCATTGGAGAATCATTTCAGTTCAGATGGGCTAACACTGGAGAGAAGACTACAGGGAATAATATTTCACAAAGTGGGAATGAATGAAACCAGCTGGTGCATCTTCCATTGATTTTTAGTCTCTACAGAACATTCTGTTTTTAGAAAACTTAAAGAAAGCAAATCCAAAATGATTTTTTGGTTTGTTTTTTGTTTAAGTGTCCAGACACAACAAGTTCTTCCTGAGGAAGCAACAACAATAAAGAAATGTAAACTAAAGAGACATAAGTTGGCTATTTACACAATATTACTTACAATATCCCAATAATAATCAAGTACTTCCATCTAACCCTAGGTTCTGTCTGCGCAGTTGTATATAATCTATACAATTTTACATGCATTACTTATTTCGACTTCCCAACAATTCCAAGAGGTTGCCAGGGCATCATTAGGCCCATTTCATAGATAATGGAACTGAGACAGAGAGAGTAGAGGACTTATTAAAGGACAAATACAAATTGTGGAACCTGAACTTGAACTCACATGTCCTTGCCACATGCAAATCCAGGAAAAGGATGATAAGAGAGTACTCTCAGCCGCCAGCCTGCTGGATTTGGGCCGTGTAAGAAATTAACCTCCCTATAACTCAGTTTCTATACCTATAAAGTGGAGATAATAATAGTACCTACTTCATAGGACTGTTGTAAGGATAAATAAGTTAATATTTGCAAAGTGCTTGGCACCTCATAAGTACCATGCATGTGGCTGTTATTGTTAACATACATACACATATTTGGTTCCACCTCTCCTTTCAAACATAAAGATATATATTTGTGAAGTTTTGTTTCCAATATTTATACTTGTATTTACTAAAGCTCTCAACGTGCTGAGCAAAATCATTAGCAAGTTAGCATCTGACACCAACCCAGAGCCTTAACTGTGTGTGGATCCTGATAAAGCCCTGCTCTTACAGCTCACCATCCTTCTGTCAGGTAATTGATTATAGTCATGCTCATCTCATCACTCAGATGGAATGAGATCTGTTACCTTCCTGTTTATTGTCATCGTAGATGCAATCTTCGAGTTGGAATAGACTGACAGCTGTCTGAGGGGAGGGGAGAGGGGGACTGGGTGAAAGAAGGTGGAGGGATTGGCCAAAGAACATATATGTATAATCCATAGATACAGACAACAGTGTGGTGATGGCCAGCGGGAAGGAGGGGTAAGGGCAGGTAAGGGGTGATAGAGGAAGGTGGGCAAAGGGGTGGGGGCAAATGGGGACATCTGTAATAGTATAAACAATAAAATAAATTTTTAAAAAATATAAAGAGAATTGGGGCTGCCTAAATTATGCAAACTCACAATGACCCAGAGGAGGAGGCACTTTGTAAAATACTGTAGATTGAAAAAACATAAAATATCCCAGTTTCCCTCTGATTGCGAATTTTTCTCTATCTCCCCAAGTGCAGCCTGCTATTTACTCCCTTATCACAGAGATCACGTCATCTGAAAAGGTTCTGTATAAAGAATGAGGCCTTGGTAAGAATGGGCCCTGCCTCACCCACTCGCCCACTCTTCCCTTCTTCTCAAAGGGTGGTGGCTGGCCCAGGACCAGCAGGACCTGGGAACTTGTGAGAAATACCAAATCCAGGCCCCACTTCAGACCTACTGCATCAGCATCTGCATTTCAAAAAGATCTCAGGTCCCTTTGCATGGAAAGTTGGAGAAGCACAGGGCTACCTCTCTGCAGGTGGTTTATTTGCAATTTCTCTTTTACTGGAAGGGTCATTTAAAGAATAACACCGTGCTAGTTGTTCCGGGGCTGGTTAGTCAAGATTAGCAGAAATTTGATAGTCAGAACTGTGGTACACTTTAACAATCGCCTAGAACTAAAGACAGCCAGGCTCTTCCTGATTTTCTCTAATGTCTTTTGTTAGTTACTTATGAAAGCTTGAAACAGCAGATGTGGCCTCAACCTGCCACAACCCAGAAAAATACAAGAATGAGTCATCCCACTCCATAATTAGCAGAGCAGGCCTGCCTGTTGATTCATAGCTGGATGGGCCCAGAAATGAATGAAAAGCCAGGCCAGATGATCATCTCTCTGCAAAACTGGGCCCAGAAGGCAACCTGGAAGGTAATAAACACCTTGGCTGCAATGAAGAAGTTCCAAGAGACTCCATCCAGTGAGAAGAGGGGGCGGGGGAAGAAAAAAAGCTTAATGAATCACTCTAACTCTAGAACTACTTAAAGCATGAAAGTCAAAATCTGTTTAAATGACTAACATCATCCATTCAGAGAAGCGACCTTCGCAGATAAGAAAGTTGTAATGGGATCACTCAGGACAAGCTCTACCCTCAAAGAGAGACATGGGAGCCCCAGAGGAGTTAGTCACTAACCATTACTGTGCCAGCCTCCTGGTCACTTCATCTTCGGCAAGAAAGTATATTTTAAAATTGAATATAATTCAGTAAGTGTCACTTAGGCAGCAACTATATCCCTAGCGTGGTGGGAATTTCAAACATGGAGGCGATTCAGGCTGTTCTTTAAGTGCTCTGCAGTCACTCATGGTGTGTGTCAAGAGTGAGCCTCTGTTACAATTTTGAGAAAAATTATTATTTTTATGCATAAATACTCTGCTTCATTTGGTGAGGAGGGGAGGGCGAAGCTGGGAATGTAGAAAGCACTCTCCAGGCAACAGGTCCATAAGCAGTAGGCCCGGTGAAAATCAAAACCATAAATTTTAATATCTCTTTGACATTTAATGGTTTTCAAACACTTACGCATAGGCTACTGATTTGTAGATACTCTGGATCCCTATAAAGAAGATAAGGGAAGTGTTTTTCCTTCTGACTTAACAGAAAAGGCATTGCAGCTCAGAGAACGGAGTGAGTGAGTCATGCTTCCATAGACGGGAAGGGGCAGAAAAAGAATTTGGTCTCAGATTCTATATTCCACTCTAGGTCTTTGTGAACTCTCCCATGCTAAGTCCTAAGTTGCTTGCCAAGAATATCTACGTACCTTTCTTCACTCTAATGTTGACCTAACATTACCCTGTGAAGTAGAAAGCAGCAGGGACTGGTGTTCTGATTTTCAGACGAGAAGCTTGTCCAATGGCTCTAGCAATGGGTCATCAGGACTGAAGCTCCAATCTTTGGGTTCCTAAACTGGGGAGCTTTTCTCTGCTTTCCTGATGTGAGTACTCTCTGAAATCCATTTCCTAACCATCTTGGATACCTGGTTTGACTATATTTCATCGCTTTCCTTGCAATTCAGTTCAGCCATGTGACTTAATTCTGGTCAATGGAATGAGAGTGCAAGGTATGCCTCTTCTAAGGCTTGGTCCATACAAGTGTCATGTGCACAGTCTTCTAAGCCTCCTCCCCGCTCACTAACTGGAATGGAGACAACAGTGACACTCTTGTCAGTCATGTATTGACACTAGCAGAGCCACAGTCAGCCTAGGTCCCTGAGTGACTGCAGGGAGCAAAGTCACTTTTGCCTTCCACCTCACCAGCAACCTCAAACTGCCCTGAACAATCATGTTTGGGTCAACTTGTTTTAATACTTGGATTATCTTGGCCCTGATACACAACCAGCCCTGCAATCCCGCTGTCTGGGGCATCAGCAGCAGCCGCATACCTTTTGCTCTGCTTCACAGAGACTCTCAGATCCATCCCTGCAGTGATTCTTTGGGACACCCATTAACTCATCCAGTCAAAATAACCCAGGGAGACGAGCAATCAGACACAGCTATTTGGAGGCAGCGTAGAGAAGTAGATGAGATCAGGCTTTGTGGGATAAAAATCTCAGTTTGAAGTCTAGCTCTGTTATTTATTAGCTGTTCAAACTCTGGCTGGTCCCTTAGCTTCTCTGAGTCTTGGTTTCCTCATTTTATAGATGATAATAAGCAGCAATAATGTTATGGTGAACTTTTGTACTGATATTTAGAGAGAGGAGGGGGAGAGAGAGAGAGAGAGAGAGAGAGAGAGAGAGAGAGAGAGAGAGAGAGAGAAACATTGATGTGAGAATATCGGTTTCTTCTCGTATGTGCCCTGACTGGGGATCTAACCCATAACCTAGGCATGTGGGTGGCCTGACCATAAATTAACTTGCAACCTTTTGGTGTACAGGACGATATTCCAACCAACTGAGCTACCCGGCCAGGGCTGTTACGTTGAATTTTAAGCCATATCACAACTTATATGATATGCTTGCACAGACCCTGCCACCTAAAGGATACTTGGTAATCTATAGGCATTATTAATACATATTTAGCATGTGCCCTGCTGACCTTTTCTGTCACCACAACACAGTTTGACTTGTGGCTGAAAGTATGGGTTGTCAATAATGGATCAGAGGCACGAGCTCTTCTTCATTTGGTATTCTAAAGAGGACACAGCTACGGAAGGCAGTTAAGACAAGGCGATAAAGGTAAGTGCTGTTGAGATGAGTTAGTGAAATGAACAGAAGCACATTTATCTCCAGCATGACTGGATTTTACTGATCATCCCGGGTCAACCTGCCAAGTAAGATCTACTTATCAGCAAAATGCCTAAGTCATGCAAACCTAGAAGGTTCCAGATTGGATTTTACCAATAGTCTACATAAACAAAGCAGCATGTAACTCAAGATACATTCAATATTATGCTTCTAAGAGGCTTTCAGAGAATTCCAGAGGGTTAAAAAGAGTTACATTTTCTTATCTGTTGGTAACTGGCTTAATGGTGATAGGGTCATAATGTTTGCTTTGTGACTGCCGGATTTCTTTCATTACTATCTTTGCCTAATAATTTTAAATCTTGATTTTGGAAACTTCCCATTTACCAAAGTGCTTAGTGAACATAACACAGACACACACGTGGACACCACGGGGTTTCCATTGCTTTCAACCTAATGAAACCATCGCCAAAATAAAATGTGCCCATATGAAACGATAGCCATGCAGTATATTATTTTCAAATGCCATGCCATGCCAAAGTCTCATGTTATTCAATATTGCATTTTCAAAAGGACAATCTCTAAGTTCAAGTATATTTAGTGACATCATATGTTACCTGTTAAAATGCATTCACGTTGAGAGCAAGTACATCCTTCCTGGGATTATCAAACCATTAGGAGCTGCCTTTTCTGCAGGCAGAACAAAAGGGGATGATTAGATCGGATAGCACCTTCAAAGATTGGCTGTTGTGATTTTTACTGTGTTTCTCAGCCTCGTCCCTTGCCGGTATTTTAGCATTAAAGCTGAAGCATGGTGAACTGGGACTCCATTCGCTGGGGTAACACTGACAAAATGCTCATCACACCCCTGCACAGACATCAAGGACCACGGGCCAAAGACTGGGTGCGTCTGCCTCTGAGCTGTCTCCTTTCCATTCCCTCTTCTCCATCCTAACGGTCGCCACCCTGCTTAGTGCTACTCTGTCCTGAACCCACTTGCAATCTTCCCTTTTCAAGAAGAGACTAGGCCTCAAACTCAGAATCACTGGCAGGTGTGCGTATCTAACAAGAAACGACTTGGTTTTATTTTTAGGATATTATTTCCTAAAACTAAACTTCCATTTATGAAAAGTGATACTGTTTTTTTTCCTTTAAGGGCATTATAGAAGTATTTGATAGGCAGACAGACATATAGATATTGATACTAGTATTCTTTAAATAAATATTTAAGTAAAAATAAATCAATTTAAAGAAAAAACATTAGGCAATTGTACACCAAAATACATGAAGATGTAAGGTAAAAACGAAAGTTAGGAAATGTCATTTTAAAGCAACATTAGCCTCCTAATGTGATATAGGTTTTATAGTTTTGGTTTTCTTCTAAGCAATTTATTCACACTGGTGCTGTGTTCATGAAAAAATAAAAATAAAAGCCACTTTCTCTCTCCAATGGTTACCTTTGCCAATGAAACTATACACACTATTTCCTTGGCCTGACATCCAGCCCTTTACAGCATATTCTGATACTCCCTGGTATTCTCCTGCTGTTCCTTTATGCCTCCAGGCTACAGCCAAAAAAGAACTTTGTACTGACTCACCACACACTTTCTTATTTCTCTTTTTGCTTAGGTTGTCCCTCTGCCTAGCTCATCCTCCTTACTCCCTGACAAAGAAGTTTTTGCTATTTCTCTCGTCTCTGAAGTACTCCTAAGGCCTATCCACATTGCTCTTCAGGATTCATTATGCCTTACTTTCTTTTACAGCTGTATGTCAGAACCTCCTGGGAGACTTTTTAGATGACAGATGCTTTAGCCCCAGCCTTAGACACTCAGGTTTAGTGTATAGCCTGGGCCTTGGAGGATCTGAGATGCTCTCCGGAGTCACTAATGGGCAGCAAAGTTCAGGAACTATCGCTAGAGACATATGATCTTCTCTCGGCCCCTGCTTTGGACCTTTCAGCCTTTTACGTCTGTTCACCTTGGTACGGATGGAATGGCGGTGGGAAAACAATCAAGAATCCATTTCAGCATTCTGACCAGATCTGGGGCTGGGCTTGCTAAGTCTGACCTGGACTTGCTCCAGCACAGCCCCATCTCTAATGAATTCCCATCATGATTCTATCACTTTATTGTGCAGGTTATTGGAGATAGATCACCAGAAACAGGAAGGCACCACATTCAACCAGGCTTTGTACTGCTTCCGCATCTAGGAGATGTATCATGCAGGCTGTTCTAGGTTGTTACTTAGACACGATACAACTCATGTCTGTATAAACTAAATGCCACCAATGAGATGAATTGTTTCCAACGTGGTGTCTTTCAGTATGACTGTGCCTAACACTTCCTGACACACACATGGGTGCAGTCTGTTCCTCAAAACAAACAACAGTGCGTTTAAATGGGTAACATCTTAGGTCATAGTAAAATCTAACCCCTGGCCCTGGGCTGTAATCAGAGACATGATTTAAGAGCCTAATACACTCAGCATGGTCAAGAGTTTCAAAATCTCTGCTGGAATTCGGCTTATCTTAGTGTGATTTAAAGGACACCATCAGCTCTATATTCTGTGAGTTCTTCCTTCTGACAGTTTACAGGTTTTGTTTTATACTCCATCTCTCTCAGTCTCCCGGAGGCTTAAATCAGTGAGAGATGACATGTCAGATTCTCCAAAAATATTATTAATGACAGGCCAATATCTGAACTCACATGTATAACCAAGCCCATCTTTGAGAATATCTCAAATCAGTCTTTTTGCTGTTTTTGTTACTCTGCCTGTAGAAAAATGTCAGAAATTCTAGATTTCCTGGAAAAATCATCATAATACAACATGAGTTAGCCAAACTTAATGTCAGAGATGCAAGTCATTTTCCTTTCATTAATTCCCACTAATAGCTTCTTCTTACCTCATTTTTCTTTTCTCTCACCTATGTCGCTTCAATTTTTTTTTAAATCCAGTCTTGTAGGCACTTTCGTTCTCCCTTCCCTAGTGTATCCATTCACATCTTGCTCATTCTATTGTCTCCAGCTCAGCTTCTGGGGTGGCCTCTCACTAAGCATGTATCTATCTACCAAGGATGCTCTCATCCCTTCACCTCCTCCATGACCTTGGCAATGCTTTGTACTGATGGCAGTGAAAACAGTTTCCAGCACAGTAAGGCTACAGGCTTACACCACAGTAAAAGCGGCATGCATATGGATCAGCTTACGTCCCCGAAAAAAAATTGAAAATGTTTTGTAGTATGATAAAATTTAGGAAGATGTTTTGTCCACTTTCCTTAGTGTTGTAACTCTGTTCTGCTGTTATAACTGAGTTAGTTGCATTTCAAACTGGTAAATAAAAGAGGATGCACTTTAAAAATGTTTTGTCACAATGTCTCTAAAAAGATTGTTTTTAAAAAGTGGGGTTGTGGGTGAATGGTGCAAAGTGTGAGACAACATAATGAGTACCTCTGCAGAGGCATACTGAGTCAGGGACATTGGAAATGGCCCGTCCTCTTTATGCGCGGTTGACTCTGGACTAACGGATTCCTACACGCCCTCCCCCAAGCACCTTTATTCTTGCAGAACTTGAGCTGAGTCTGTTCTCCTACCCTCTGAAGGCTGGCATTTAGTTCCCTGGCTCCTCTGTGCTATTCCATTTGCTTCTTGGTTCTGCCCCACTTCACAGCTGTGCGATGACACCTAACACTTCCCGGCAGCAGATGCTGGGAGAAGCCGGTGCCAAAGCAGCCGAGGCTGTGAGAAATGCAGTCCCCAGCTGTCCTTCCTTCCCAGTCCCAGGGACAGGACGGGCTTAGATGTCACACAAGTGTGGTTGTTTCATCACCTATAACAAGGCCTTTTTGAGAATTCATTGAGATAATACATATTAAAGGGCCTAATTATAGTAAACTCTCAATATATGGTCACTTTGACTATGCTGCCCCCTTCTGAGTTAGGTTTGCAGGCTAAATAGGTGGGTAAGGAGGTTTGGGTGATTTTCCATCTATTTCAAGAACACCACATTCTTTAGAATAGGCAAACAGTACTTCTGTAACCCATTTGTTTAGAGAGAAGACAATCAATGAAAGGTGTCTGTGGGATATATTATGACACTTCTCTCATTCATTCACTCAACAAGTATTTATTGAAAGATGTCCAGGATACAGCATTGATGAAGCAAATTTCCTGTTCCTATGGAAGCTGAGACTAGCAGAGGAGACAAATACTAACAAGTGAACACACACACACACAGGCTCATGTATAATATGCCAGGGGTGGTAAGTGCTGTGAATAAAAACAAACTGGGATAAGAATGATGAAGAGTAGGGTGGGCGGGGGTAGGGGTATGATTGCGTATCTCAGATGGTGGCAGAGAAAGCCTCCTGATAACATGACATTTGTGTAGAGCCTTGTCTGGAGGCTTCAGAAATTGTTCTTCAGTAAAACAAGCACATCTGATGCAGGGGAACTCTTACTATACATGCCTCTAGGAGTAATCATTTTAACATACCCTCCCCTATATGGAAGAAATGATTCTCCACGATCATCATGAAATGGAGCAAACATAACTGCATGTATAAACTAAAATGTACACTCACCACGCTAGCTGGTTTGGCTCAGTGGGTAGAGTGTCAGCCTACGGACTGAAGGGTCCCAGGTTCGATTCCAGACAAGAGCACATACCCAGGTTGCGGGCTCGATCCCCAGTAGGGGGCGTGCAGGAGGCAGCTAGTCTATGATTCTCTCTAATCATTGATGTTTCTATCTCTCTTCCTCTCCCTTCCTCTCTGAAAATCAATAATAAAACAAAAACAAAATTGTTCTGTTTTTTTTAAAAAATGTACACTCACCAAACAAAATTATATACTTGGAAATAGCTAACAGTTAAACACCGAGAAAAACCACAAGTGGTCACAGAAAATGGCAGAATTAATGCAACTCAAGTTCTATTTAGTTTTACAACCACAGTGCTCCACTGTTTGCTCCAAATCTACTAGATTAATGCAAACATACGCAGTACCACTGGGCTGTAGCCACCAGTTATTCGGGAAGCAAGAGAAGGATCTGGAACCATTCAGTTTTTCTTTGTGAGTGGGTAACTGAGGCCATGTGTGCCAGTCTGCATATCTGGGACTTCTCCGAATTAACTTCTGTGTAGAATACAGCATTTATTCCATAATAATAATAACAATAATAATGGTGATGTGCTAATTTGGAGCTTTCTTATACTATTAAAATTTAACAGTAATAAATATGCATATTGTGGGAGGAAAGAGTACTTCATTACTGACATTGTTTAGAAATGCTGGTGTTTGCTGATAAGAAGCAGAACAACTCTTAGTTGGTTTCATGATAGTTCTAAATCCTCTATGTGCCTTTATTGCCTGCCCCCACAGTAAGCTGCTACTACTGCCCCACCCTAGATATGCCACTTATGGGTTGAGCTGGGCGGCCCATTTCTCCCCATTTCTGGATCTAGCATGCTCCCACTTCCAAATATGTTTCACACTCTCTTTCCTGGGCCTTTCAGACCCTGGATACAACAGCCCATATTCTGGAAGTAAAGTGACCTGATATGGTTTCCGAGGTTCAACAGAAAAGCTTAGTTGACTCATGAGTCAGGCAGAAAAAGTCAAGAACCATATGATTTCATTCACATGTGGGATATAAAACTGGAAGCAACAAATGAACAAACACGATAAATAAAGAAAAACTCCATGGACACAGACAATTGTGTGGTAGTTTCCAGAGGGAAAGGGGTTGGGGGATAATAAAGGGTAAAGAGTGTCAAATATATGTTTATGGAAGGAGATTTGAGTTTGGGTGGTAAATATCGATGCAATATACAGGTGATGTATCATAGAACTGTACACTTGAAACCTATGTCATTTTATTAACCAATGTCACCCCAATAAATTTAATAAAAAGTTTTTTTAAAAAAGAAATGGAAGCCACTTAGGCTTCCTATTTATTATAAAGAGCCTTACATCACTTTGAGAACAAATAAAAAATATTTGTAGAATACTTATCATGTATCAGATGGCAAGCTACACAGTGAACAGAGGTACACAAAGTTATGAGACATGGCCTTGGACCATAAGACATGTAGTCTTATAAAAGACACAGCTTATAAAAGGGAAAAAATAGAGCAAATAATCTCAAAATAAAAAGTTTATTTAAAAGGAGGGATTATTGTAATCAGAGGTGTTCGACTACTTGCATTAGCTCTTGACCTGGGTCTAGAAAGGATAAAATAGGAATGGACAAGTAAAAGGGAAGAGAAGGGAGAAAGTCTTAAGCAGAGACTACATGAGTGGCATAGAAAATAAAGAGTGCCAAGACCATCAGTAGTGTGTATCACATCCAGCATGAGCACTGAGATGCAAAATGAAAAATATAGGAGAGGGAGGAGGCTATGGTTGGCCTTGAATTCCACCATGAAATATATTAGGAGAAGGAGAAGGAGGCCGTGCTAGGCCTTGAATGCCAGGTCAAGGAATGTGACTTAATCAATAGCTGAGAGTCACCAAGTAATTTAAGCAAGGAAGTTACCAACTCAAAGTGGCATTTTGGGAAAATGAATCTGGTGGTACTCTGAAGTAAGGCCTGAGGTAGAGGAAGAAGGTAAAGAACAAGCAAATCTGAGAACAGGCATAAACTGATAGAGACCTCAACTGAGGGAATTCTCCTTTAAATAGAATAGGAATGTATGTAAGTCAAACACCATAAAATTAAAACTCAGAGTTTGATTTTTTAAATATGGAAAATATGTGAAAAGGACCTGAAGAAAACTGTCACATAACGGGCATCTAGAAAAATTCTCTTTCCTTGTTCTTGTGGTGTTCTGAACTAAAGACGAAATGTTCTGAACTGAAGTTTCCAAAGAAACAGCACAGAGAAGTCAGAGGGCAAAGCATTCTCTTTGAACCTTGGAGCTCAAATGTTAGTTTCTTCACAAAGGCCAGTGGAAGCGTTTCATCCTCAAAAACAAGCCAGCAAGAGAAAGAATCACTCATGTGATGTTCCAAGGAAATTCTGTCCAGTGGTTGGTCCTACCTGGGGCAGCCTGGCCTTGAGTTAGATGATACAATATGAAACCCTTGGACCCCTTTAAGATCCACTTCTATTTCTAATTGTTTTCTTAAAAACATAAGGAGCTCCAGAAATAAATAACAAAAGAGGTATGCTTGAATCCTCTGAATGAGCTGTATTCGGGGCTGCATTTAATTTGTGATTTCTCCTGTGCTGACTTATTCACCACTCCTCTTTAAACAAAACTCCCTACAAGAAATCTTCAGTTCTCCAAAAGAATAAAAATTGCCAGTTCTTATTTTTGAGTTGCCTAAAGGGAGAAATGTGAGTTTAAGAGAATATACACAGTGTAATTCATCATTTTAAAGTATAGCCCATATTACAAATTTGATGTTTCAATTGTTCATTCTTTAAGTCACTCAAATAAAAAAATTATATAATTAAAACATTTTGTATCAAAATCCTGTGCTATATACTTCTTTTTTCAGTAGATATGAGCATTTCTATAAGGTTTCTCTTGGGTGTTTATCCATGAAAGCCCAGGTCCTAGGAGGTTTGGGCAGGATTCTGCCCCTCTGAGAAAGGGAGAGGAGAAAGCAGGTCGGATGTGCACTCTCCTTTTTTTGGAGTCAGTTTACCAAAATTCTTATACTTCAAAATAGAGGGGGGTGATGCATTTTAAGAACCACGGGTGAAGTAATTGTCCCCAAATTCAAAATATGGTTACATTTTCTTAAACTAGAAATGTCAAGTTCCACTGACCATTAAATGACCCCTTTCCTGGAAAAACTGAGATGGGGAGGGGAGAAGGCACAGGGCCCTTGAATACAGTATTGTGTCTGCAAGGTGGCAGTGAGGGAGGGGTTTCACCCTCTGAAATCAACACAATTTGCTACCTGATTCAGCTTCTATCAGGATGATTTTCTCACTTGTGAAAAAACAGAAAACCACACATCTTTCTAAACATCATGAATAATGGATTGAGATTTCTGAAAACTCCCCTTCCTTTTCTTCCATAATTTAAATCAAGCTGTTTCAAAGCCAACATACTACATGTTGATTGAAGACGGAAAAGGTTATAAATAGTAAAGGTTGAAATTTTTCCACGAAGGTAGGTAGATAAAAAAAAAAAAAAGAATCCTTCTACTTTCCATGGGCAAGATGTCCCCGGCAACTCATTATCAGCACTGTCCTCCATCACAGAGCTGCTGTCTTGAAAGAACACAAGGAACAGAAATGGGCCGTGGCCGTGGCCTTGGCACCAGTGTGCCTGCCGCCAAGCAGAACCCTCTGCATTTATGTCCTGCCTCCCCCAAACCAGGCATATGATGCTGTTTTTTTTAGGCCTAACTTGGCACAGGGAGGCTGTGTGTAGCTTGCATTCTCAATACGGTCTCCCTCTGCTGCTGGGCATTGTGTAAATGCTGCCTGCTCTGTGTACTTACATCTCTAAACTGTAGGCTGAGTACCAATTTCCAAGCTGGAGAATCTTTCATCTTGCTTTAAATTCTTCCGAGTTTCATTTGAAACGCCTGTCAATGAAAGGTATCAGGAGTTAAATTACGTGTCAGAAAAGTGAGACCTTTACAGAAAAAGCCGCCAAGAATACGAAAAGGGCACTTCAGTCTGGGGTGATGGGAAGAGGTGCTTCATGGATGAGATGGAGAAGACTTAATAAGTGTTTGATAATTTCCAAATGACTCCCTGAGATTTGTATCATCTGACCTTCAGAACAGCCACACAAGGCTCTTCCATCTCTCAGGGAGGTCCCAATTACTTCCATGCAACTAATATTTATTGAGCACCTAATATGTCCCAGTGCTGGTATACCCACAATAGTCAAGACTCTGCTCCCACAGAGCTCAGGGTGGAAACTGGGTGAGAGATAATAAAAACAAACAAATAAATTATCAAGGTAACAAAAGAGAGTGAGAGGAGCCATGAAGAAAAACCATCAGGGTAATATGTTAGAGAGTGACCAAGCGTGGGAAGGCTGCTCTTAGTGGTGGCATTTGAGATGAGAACTAAAAGTGAGTAGAAAGCCATGGGGTGATCTGTGGGAGGGACATATCCAGCAGAAGGAAGTGCAAGTACAGCAGCTTTAAAGCAGGAATATGTGTGGCATGTTCTACGGACAGAAAGAAGGCCAGCATGCCTGATGGGAGCTGAGGGACAGAATGGTAAGGCAAAGAAGATGGAGGAGGAGGAGGAAATGGGGCTCATATTTGTTGAATGTTTACAATGAGCCAGGCCTTGAGCCAAGTTCACAGTCATAGGTGTCACGGCTGGGACTGCAACCAGGTTCTCTGACTCCAAATCCTTTCGTTTATACCAATACCACGCTGCCTGGCCCACACCTTGCCATCTGGAAGGCCAGCTTTGGTTCAGCCAGGTGGAAACAGGGGAAAGAGAAGGAACATTGATATTCAGAATCCTACATAGGTTCCTTTTTACCTGCTGGCCTATTTCCTGAGTGATTTCTATATGTGGGGCATATGTTGACCTGATTTTTAAAAACTGGAATTTCTCTCATGCTAAGTAATATTGGCCTCTGAGCCAGAGAATCAGCTGATGGATTCTATACTCTGGGGTAAACTGAAGCACGGCCGATAGAATATAATTATCAGATGTAACTGAAAAGGCAACTGAAAAAGAAAAAGATAAAACATATTGAATGTCTCCAGGAAATGAATCCAAGTAAATCTCGATCTGTGTTACAGGAGATTGCAATATAAGTTCCTTCCTCCCGCCCTCCTCTAAGTAAGTTTGAATACTCTCTCTCACTGCTTTCACATGAACTCAAATTGCTTTAGAAACCTGTCATATTGAATTAGCCAAAGCAGATAGTAATTCAGAGGGGTGCCAATGTGGCATTATTGAAAATTGCTGGTTGGAAGGCTTCCTTGCAGCATTATTCAGGAACAATAACTCACTTTCATCACCATGTGTCAGTAGGAGCAAATGATGAGCTTTGCGTGGTTTGTGAATTAAACTTCCTTAAAAGTCCATCATAAAGATGAGAAGTACACAGAAAACACCTGCATTCGTCAACAAGAGCACAGGGGAACGAGAGCACACTTGTGCGTCGGCCCCACACTGTAGTCACTTGGTGTGAAATACACCAGACACACTGACCCTGAGGCAGTCCAGCAGAACAGTCAGGCTTCAGAAGATCCTTGACCTTGACATCAGAGGCAAGCTCAAAGGCCGTGCGAATTAGGAATAAACAGCAGAGACATTCAAAGCAAAATAGCTCTTCCTTGTGATATTAATGATCCATCAGCTCCTCAGAGAAGCCTTCCACAACACCCTGCTTCATCACTCCCTGTCACGTTACTCTCATACTTTCTTTTTCTTTATAAGACTTGGCAATTTTTTATATCACCCAATTCATCTCAGTATTTGCTTGGCTACTTCTATCCCTCCCACTCAAGAACGTAATCTCCATGAGAAGTAGATCTTAACCATCTTCCTCTGCTCTAGGAACAATACCTGGACCATAGTAGACACTCAATAAATAGTTATTGAAGGACTTCTGAATTCACAAACATTTTATTATACTAGAGCAGAGGCTATTCTATAATTGTATTGTTTTATCGGCTGTAATAGTCAGGCCTATGCAAGCTAGAATCTAGGAAGTCACCATGAACTGTTCGTCTTCGGGTCTGCTGCCCAGAGACCTACTTTATGTCTAATCGTTACTTGGTTGGTGGAGGGAATTTTAGTGGAGGGATAGCTGTGGAGCTGTTGTGGGTCTCTGCACCAATGTAAGCATGCTCCTTAGTGGGCTCAAGAAAAACGTTATCCCAAACCATCGACAAAACCAAAAGACAGCCTACTGAGTGGGAGAAGATGTTTGCAAATAATAATCTGATAAAGGGTTAATATCCAAAATATATAAGGAATTCCTATAACTTAACAACAAAAAACAAGCAACCCAATAAAAAAATGGGCAGAGGCTCTGAATAGACATTTTTCTAAAGAGGACATCCAAATGGTCAATAGATATATGGAGAGGCTTATCATCACTAATCGTCAGAGAAATGCAAATCAATTGAAAATTGGTGCCGCCAATATGGAAAATAGTATGGGGAATTCACCAAGAAACTAAAAATAGAGCTACCATTCATGCCAGCAATTCCACTTCTGGGTGGTATTTATCCAAAGAAAACAAAAATACTGATTCAAAAAGACATATGGCCCCTTATATTCATTGCAGCATTATTCACAAAAGCCAAGATATGGAAATATGGAAGCAACCCTAGGTGTCCACTGATAGATGAATGGATAAAGAAGAGATGATATATATATATATATATATATATATATATATATATATATATACACACACACACATACATACAATGGATTATTATTCAGTAATAAAAAATCTAGCTATTTGCAATAACATGGATGAACCTAGATGTTATGCTGAGTGAAATAAGTCAGACAAAAAAAAAATATTGTATGATCTCACTTACATGTGGAATGTAAAAAATAATGAATAAACAAAACAGAAACAGACCCAAAGATAAGAAAACAATCTGATGGTAGTCAAAGTGGAAGGGGAGATGGGTAAAATAAAAACAACAAAAATTTAAAAACAGGGTGAGGTAAGCAATAAAAATAATAATAACTAGAGGCTCGGTACACGAAATTCGTGCACGGGTAGGGTTCCTAGGCCTGACCAGCGATCAGGGCCCGTCTGTGGGGCGACTGGTGGAGCGATAGGGGAGCCCCCGCTGGCACACGCCTTGGATGGCCTGGGGCCTGCAGGCTGGGGGCAGTTCCTGCATTGAGCGTCTACCCCTTGGTGGTCAGTGCATGTGATAGCGACTGGTCATTCCACTGGTCGTTCGGTCAATTTGCATATTAGGCTTTTATTATACAGGATTTTTAAAAAAAGTTTTATCCAATTCCTGAACTACTTCTTCTTTTTTTAAAAAAAAAATGTATTTCTTTATTGATTTCAGAGAGGAAGGGAGAAGGAGAGATAGATAGAAACATCAATGATGAGAATCATTGATCGGCTGCCTCCTGCACATCCCTACTGGGGATTGAGCCCGCAACCCAGGCATGTGCCCTTGGCCGGAATCAAACCCGGGACCCTTCAGTCTGCAGGCTGACGCTCTAGCCACTGAGCCAAGCCGGCCAGGGCGTGAACACCTACTTCTTGATTTACACAGTGAAATTCTTAGATTACCTCTGTGACCTATCTCAAAAAGTCTAATATTTTCTTGCAGCTTTTTATTTTGAAAAATTTGAGGTCTAAGTCTACAGAAAGGGTGCAAGAATTGCACAGTGAACATTCAGATTAACCAACTGTTAATATTCTGTCACATTTGCTTTCCCTCTCCATGTACATGCATCTACGGCATATGTTTAAATGTGAGCACATATGTTTATGCATCTGTGTATATGTATGTGCATATGTGTGTTACGTACATGTATATATCTGTTTGTTTATATGGGCATTATATGTGCACGTGAGTATATGTGTATGTATATATACTTTGGCTTAAACTGAGAGTTAGTTGCAGATATTGATGTATTTCATCCCTAAATATTTCAGCAAGGTTATTCCTCCATTCTATAATTATCATATTCAGAAAATTTATTATTTAGAAGTATACTATTTTCCAAAACAAAGTTGGTTTTCAAATTTCCTTAAGTATATCCTAGTGTCCTTTACAATTTATTTTTTATCCAGGGTCCAATCAAGGGCCATATATTACATTTAACTAGAGGCCCAATGCACAAAATTCATGCATGGGTAGGGTCCCTAGGCCTGGCTGATGATCAGGGCTGATCTGTGGGGCAACTGGCAGGGCAATGGGGGGGGCACCCACTTTGGTCAGCCTGGCGCTGCCCGTTCACTGGCCCCACCCCCCGCCACCACCACTGATTGCCTCCCTTTGCAGGGCTACTGGCAGCCTGGGGCCTGTGGGCTAGGGGCAGATCCTGTGTTGAGCGTCTGCTCCCTGATGGTCAGTGCGTGTCATAGCAACCAGTTGTTCCACCATTCGGTCGATTTGCATATTAGGCTTTTGTTATATAGAATTGTCATACCTTTTTAGTTTCCTTTTGTTTAGAATGGTTCCCCAGACATGGTCTTTTGGGCTTTGTTTGTTTTTATTTGTTTTGGTCCTTCATGACATAGAGATTTTTATAGAGTCCAGTTGTTTTACAGAATTTCCCTTCATTTTAATTGGCCTAATTGTTTCTCCTAACTATATCTGATTAAAGTCTCACATTTAAAGTTCCTGCCGAAACCGGTTTGGCTCAGTGGATAGAGTGTCGGCCTGCGGACTCAAGGGTCCCGGGTTCGATTCCGGTCAAGGGCATGTACCTGGGTTGCAGGCACATCCCCAGTAGGAGATGTGCAGGAGGCAGCTGATCGATGTTTCTCTCTCATCGATGTTTCTAACTCTCTATCTCTCTCTCTTCCTCTCTCTGTAAAAAATCAATAAAATATATTTAAAAAAATAAAATAAAATAAAGTTCCTAACATGACCAATATAAAGTGAATGTGAAATAACTCAGATTTCCTAAAGGAATTTTTAGGCTGAAATGCCAATACAATGAAGAATAAAACACTTCTGACATATGTTTCAGATAGCACTTGGTAAGACCTTTTCCGAATTGGTTAAAATCCTCATAATACAATTAAGTTAGTGCTTCCCACATGTTAGTCACTCACATACTCCCTTCAAGAATTTTGTTGCATCCAAGTTCTACCGGTATTAACATTAATGCAATCATTTAATTCAATTGACTTATTTAAATTATTTCTTAACCTAAGAAATAATATTGATATTAGTGGTTTTGCTATGCTTACTGTATTTTTCTAATGCCTATCAAAGTACACATAAATATCAAAAAAATATTTGTGTATATCTAAAACTACCTCTGATACCATGATGGAGTACTTAGGGAAACTCTGAGTAGAGTGTAATCAAATTGGTGTGTGTGTGTGTGAGTGCGTGTGTGTTTATGTACATGTAGATAGAGTTGGCAGAAAAGCCTGCCTTTTCAAGAACTAAGGAAACAAGAAGGTGCCATGGTTGGTAGGCCAAGCTGGGGATAGCATCCAAACCAATGACAAGACCAGCAGCTCCTGAGAGACAGAGCATCTCTCTATAGTCCCCTGATGTCAGATTGATTGCTTCTCCATTCATTTCCCAAACCCTTAACCAGCAAGACTGAAAACGAGGCTCAGAAAAAGGCTTGTCAGGCAAACTCTGACACTGATGGAAGATCACTCTTTGTAGCTGAAAAATATGCATATTGGATCATAGGATTCCTGATCTTTCACACCATCCACATTTCCCTGGAGATGGAGGCCCAGAAACAGTTAGCGGGTTGTCCAAGATCACACTTCCAGTTGGTGGCAAACCAGGAACTTCATCCACAACTTCAGATGCTTGGACCAGTTCATTCCACTTCCCATGCTGAGGCCTGAGCCTGTATAGCTAGTTCTACATAAAACCACCTATACATATACAACATATACATATATAAAACCAGATTATACACATGCACACATACATATAACCACATACATATATAAACCATGCATATACAAATGTATATCCTATATAATAAAGAGGTGATATGCAAATTGCCCATCACTCCAACACACATGATGGCCGCCCCATGTGGTCAAAGATGGCCAGCAGAGGAGGGCAGTTGTGGGCGATCAGGCTAGCAGGGGAGGGCAGTTAGGGTGACTAGGCCTGCAGGGGAGGGCAGTTGGGGGTGACCAGGGGAGGGCAGTTGGGGGCGATCAGCCTGGCAGGGGAGGGCAGTTAGGGGCAATCGGGCTGGCAGGGGAGCAATTAGGCATCAGGTTGGCAGGGGAGTGGTCAGGGGGTGATCAGTCTGGCAGGCAAAAGCAGTTAGGGGCAATCAGGCAGGCAGGCAGGTGAGTGGTTGGAAGCCAGCAGTCCTGGGTTGTGAGAGGGATGTCCGACTACCTATTTAGGCCTGATCCCACCAGGCAGTCAGATATCCCTTGAGGGGTCCCAGATTGGAAATGGTGCAGGCTGGGCTGAGGGAACCCCCCCCCCCCCCCCCCCGCACAAATTTCATGCACCAGGCCTCTAGTATATATATAAAAAACCCCATTCTGGCTTCCTGAGCCCATCCTAAACTTCTCTTTCAACCAAAAATGTGTCCAAGCCTTGTCATCTTTTTTAGTCACCAAACGGCCATCTTTCTGTGTCCCTGCATGTGTGAACTGCACAGCCTGCATTCAAATTCTTTTAGTAACTCTGGCCACCCCAAATTCTACCCATGTATGATCATACTATAAAAAGTCAGATTTAAATACCCCAGCTCAGGGCTAGGCCTCTCACCTCCTTTTCCCTTCCTTTCTACCTCAGGTCAAACCCTTGTGGAATAGAAGGCTGACCCAGGTATGGATTGAAAAACACCCCACACCTGGACTGGTAAATATCCAGCCATTCATTGGCTTGAGACTCTCCCTTCTCTTTCATCCCCACACCTAATTGGTTACTAAGGTCTATGGCATCGACTGAGCATCTCTCTCCATCCTTGATTCTCCTTCCTGGCTGATATGCCTTGGTGCAGGCCCTATTTTCCTCCCCAGGAAAGAGTTACAAGAACTCCTTCCTGTAGCCCTGTGCACTGCCTGCCCACCAAGCTACCCTCTGCACTAATGGCTCTCAGAGGTTGGTCCTGGGTCTCCTGGAGGTCCCTGAAACCTGTACAATGAATCCATGAGGATGAGATTATACCTATAATATTGTAGACATGATTTGACTATAGACATAATATAGACTGTTCCCACAGTATTACATCATAACGCTAAACATATGAGTAGCCTTTTCTACTCTTATTTTATCACAAGTGTACAGTGGAGTTTTCCAAAGTCTTTCTAACATGGGATTTCACAAGAGAGTGAATGCAGAAGCAGACATGAGAATGAGAAAGTCTTCTATTAAGCCAGACACCAAAGAGATGTGCAAAAATGTAAAATGATGTCACTCTTCTCACTGAATTATTGTTTTGGAAAATAAATTATTTTTCAAAAAAATGTGCTTTTATGTTAACACATCATGAGTTTATTGTGATTTTTAATGAATTGGTAAATATGTTTTAAATTTCTGTTTTAATTTTTAATATGGTAAATATGAATAATATAGCCCACATAAACCAAAAACTCTTTGGGATCCTCAATAATTGTTGAGCATCTAGAAGGTTTCTGACACCAGAAAGTTTGAGAACCACTGCTTCAATTTTCTTAAAGCAAACTCATTTTATCGTGTTACTCCTCCATTTATAAACCACTGCTGTCCAGAGGATAAAGAGCCTAATATTTAGCAAGGCCCTCAAGGCCATCCATTGCAACTTTATCTCTTCACAGGGGTCATCACCCACCTACTACCTGACTACTCACCCCAATATACCCTGTGTCTCATCTAGCCACTCCCAGCATAGGTTGCCTAAGCCAACTGCATTGGTTTTGTATTGTGTTGACTTAGTTCCATTTGACCAGGTTTCCTGGAATTCCCTTACCTGTGGGAGGGAGACATATCTGTGGAAAACTGTGGGGTCAAGTTAAGGTTGGCCACAATAGAAATATGCGTGAAATTTGGAAGCAGAAGTGAAGCCTCAGATTTGCACATGAAAGGCACTGTCGCAGCTCCTACATGTTATCTCTGATCGTCTAACTTACCTAGTCTGTGAGGGCAGAGGTGGACTCACATCTCCCCAGCTCCCACCGGCTTCCACCCTTAGTTCCTGTGTTTGTGTGTGCAGCTCCTGGGTGAAGAGCACCAGCCTCTTCTACAGGCACAGGTTTCAGTTCATCCTCCCAGGTGCCAGTGTGTCCTTGTTTCCTCTCACATCAGCCCTATGGGCAACCTCAGGTCGCCACCAGCAGCAGAGGCAATGCCTTTTGTCAACCTCCTCATCAGCTCCCTTCATGGTCTTTGCTCAGTGATTTTTCTCTGCTCCTCCACCTGAGCCCTGCCAGACCTCTGCAGCTCAAGCTGTTCCCACAACTCTTCAAGGTCTGATCCCTACAGTAAATCCATTATTCCATATCATTCATAATAAGCCCGCTTCCCTGCTCACAACCTAATTCATACCAAGTCTCCAGGGGTCTTTCCCCTCCTGTCTAATGGAATACCTATTTTATTTTAGTTTTAATTGATTTTAAAGAGAGAGAAAGGGGGAGGGAGAGAGAGAGAGAGAGAGAGAGAGAGAGAGAGAGAGAGAGAGAGAGACATTGATTTGTAGTTCTACTTATTTATAAATTCATAGATTGATTCTTGTACGTGCTCTGAATGGGGATTAACCTGAAATCTTGGTGTATCAGGACAATGCTCTAACAAACTGAGCAACCTAATCAGGGTTGGGATATAAATTTTATCTTTCCTAAATCAACCCAGGGTCTCAAAAGCCCTTTAAAACCATTATCATAAACTCACAATCCAGGTGGATATGACCCTTGTCTTCCTTGTGTCCACGCTGCATGCAGCACATACATGTAGCTCTCCACCTGTAATGCTTTTTCCACAGATATAGCTCCCTCCTATGTCTGAACACTCTCTGAGATCAGAGACAGGATCTCATGATCTATATCTCTGTATCCCCATTCTCTGGAACAAATGCCTGTTTGTTAAACGACCTGAACACAGGGGAGGCAGAATACATGCGGCACTGTGGATTTCTACATGTCAGACATGGGGAAAGAGGGTGGATGAGAAAGGGTGGGGTTGAAAAATTCCATTTTTCTAAGCTGGAGGGTCTGCATAGAGCCTACAGTTTGTAAAGTCTACTGGGCATAAGACTTACTAGAAAGCTTGTTAAAGTGCAGATTCCTAGTGCCACAGCTATTCTGTGAATATGGGGTATGTTAGATATTCTGATTTAGCTGGTTTTGGGCAGAGCCTAGAACTCTTCAGTTTAACAAGACACAGCATTCTGATGAAGGGGATCCTGGAAACACACCTTATGAACCATGAGCACAAAGAATATCATGGAAGAAGGGCTGCTTATGGTAGTGACTTTTAAACTGGGCTGTTCTGAATCCCTTGGTAGAGGGAGATAGGGAAAGCAAGGAAGACTTGATAAAAATGCAGTGTCCCTGGTCCCACCCAAATCTTCAGAATATGAAGTGCTTCGAGAGTGGTAGGTGTCTAGTGGGCTGAGGGTCAGGAAACTTGACTCCTCTGGCTTAACTGCTTCATCAAAAGAACCCGGGGCAGGGGCATTAACTTCCTATCTTCATCTGATCATCTAAACTCACCCCTGAACCTTCCATCTACAAAGCCTTGGATGTAAATGATGAACATATTCAAGGAAAGGCCCTTTAGGGGGTCATATCAAAGGATCCTAAACGTTTGGAAAAATACTGAATTGACAAACTAACAACTGATCCATAGAAAGGACAAAAAAAGCTGGAAGATAAGCACCCTCCTAATTTTTCCAGAGGGTTTAACCGTCCCCACTGTGCCTATGGATCCCTCTCCAGTTGTTCCCTCATATAATCCAGACCTGCACCACCCCATTCAGTAACTGCTAGGCACATGTCCCTACTGAGCGCTTAAAATGGGGCTAGTGACACTGAGGAGCTAAATTTTTAACTTTGTGAATAATTTAAATTTAAATCTAAAAACCAATACTCGATTCAGTAACTGGAAAACGTTTACGTATAGTTGAAACAACTTGGCTATGTAAGCCTGCTTTTTCAACTGTAAATGTTATGAATTCTAAATACAGGTCAAGTGTTTCTGATGAAAATTCAGTGCTCTGTTCCATGCGCTATAAATATAAAACACACCCTGGATTTCAAAGACTCAGATGAGAAAATAATTCAATAAATTTCAATTTGACTCTATGTTAAAGTGATAATCTTGGATATGCGGGGTTAAGTAAAATATATTACTAAAATTAATTTCATCTTTTTTATTATACATGTCTAACGTGGCTATTGGAAATTTTTAAATTACACGAGTAGCTAGTATTATATTTCTATTGGAAAATTTTACTGAAGAACGTGTAGAATGTGACTATCAAATGTTGTCACTAAATATTTTGAAATCATCTTGGAATGTTACCTAATGGAGGGAATTGAGGGCCCCCTCAGAGGGCTATAGGCTGATTCCAAGGACACACTCAATTTGGAAATGCAATCTTTTCAGGGTCTCATCCCTTCCCTCCTCCACCCACTATGGAGCAGCCTTCAGGGCAGCTGGTGAGCCCCTTCCAAAAACTAGCCTTAGGATTTTCAAGTCCCAGGCTGGTATTAGCACACTTTGATCACCCTCTTCATTCAGCAGCCTTACTTCAAATGACTTTGGCTTATTTAAAAACACCTGACCCACTCCAAACCACTTGAGAATTGACATTGATGAGAATATTCAAAACATTTCACTGTGGCCTCTGAAAAAAGACCCAGTGCTACTTTGAATAAAGGCAACAGCATCCCTCTCTTCAAAGGGGCCAGTTTTGAAGCCAGCCACATTCTGTAGGTAGAATTCTGGCATGTTTGTCACATAAATTATCAAACAGAAAATGGCATTCTTCTATAATCCCTCTATGGGTCTCATCTATCTGAAAGCTGCTTTGGTTGTAATTTGCCATGTTATCAGGTGTTGACTTGCACATTGAAACAGAGGTTTTTAACTCAGGGTCAATAGTCCCCCAGTGTGTCCATGGCTAGAATGCACGGGATCCACAACTGTGAAGTTTATTTTCTGATTTTTTTCCATTGATCTCCAAAGGGAATCCGAGCCCTAGCTGGTTTGGCTCAGTGGATAGAGTGTCAGTCAGTCTGCGGACCAAAGGGTCCTGGGTTTGATTCCGGTCAAGGGCACGTACCTTTGTTGCAGGCTCCTCCCTGGCCCGGGCCCTGGTCAGGGCTTGTGCGGGAGGCAACCAATCAAGGTGTTTCTTTCACATCCATGTTTCTCTCTGTCTTTCCCTCTCTCTTCTACTCTCCCTGAAGATCAATGGAAAAATATCCTTGGGTGAGGATTAACAGCAACAACAACAAAAACCAGGGGGTGGTAGGGGAGTGAAACCTGACCTTCCTTTCATTTTAAAGGCAAGCAACAGATTACACTATTATCAGTAACTATCATGTCACCAATAAAACTCACAGCTTTTTAAAAATATGACAACACAGTTGTTCCAGAAATCCTGAAATATCATTATACACATCATGACTTTAAGAGCATTAGAATTCATTCTTCTGACTATAGACTCTCACAATACACAGAGGCAACTAATGGCCACCTTCTCATTTGGTCACAAAGGGGGCAGCTGCATCTCCTCACTGTGACCCCCACATCTACAGTGCTTTACGGTCTCCCCTGCCTGCACTCGTCTATTCTTTATGGATTCATGAAAAGAAGTCAGCCATTTAAATTATTTGTTGCAGTTTTGCAAAACTGAACAATACTAATGAGAGTTTTTAATTCTCCTAAGTTATCATTGTCTTTTGAAATGTGAGAGGCATGTGGGTTGCAAGTCTAGACCAGGCAAGTTCAAACACATCGGATGGGTAAGTTAACTACTGAAGTGTGTTATTTAAAGTAAATTCTAAAAATATTTTTGACAGATTGGGAAGAGATGTAGGTCGTGCAAAATATTGTAAGTTCTGTGAGAATCAGTGTGTTTGTGTATTTTTTTTGTTTTTGTAATCCTATGTACTTACAAAAATATAGAATCCTATATACTTTACATCTAAAAATATTTTGACATTTAATGTAAACAAATTTTTAAAAATAAGGAGGGGTACATAGGTTTCTCTAGACTTCTGAAAGAAAAAGCAGTTAAATAAAACCTGCCCTAGGTATTACATGACTAATCTGGAACCCTGACAGCCATGTGTTTTTAGCTAGAGATGCCTGCTGCACGTGGAATCTGCAAATGTTACCTCTCACTGGTCACAGTCATGCTCACACTTCCCACTCCACCCACAACTGAGTAGAAAGAAGGCTTCTCTGTATTCCTCCTCTGTTGTCAGTACACACATACAAAGGTAGAGAAAGGAACATGAGTTTTTTTTTAAAGTCATGCTGCACAATTTCATATGCAAAAAGCCCTTGACGTTGACGATGACTTAGAGGGTTTGAAGCTTGAAAAGCAAACAGTCACTTCCTAGTAACTTAATAAATTGCCACCAATTTTTCTAGAAACCAGCTGACTCTCCCAGCTTCAATATGAAAAGCGACCTCACATCTTACCTGTTATTATCACCGAAGCTATTTCCCTCTGTCAGTTGGCTACAATATGCATGTAGATTTAGAAACACCACAGCACCTACCACTTAACAAGCAAGCTGCACGGTTTCCATATTGGGCAAGGCAGAAGAAAGTGATGCATACTGGAGGCCCGTATTTCTCAGCACTGTTGTCCCAACATTTAGAAACATCCCGGCATGAAAACAGGGCTGTCGCTTTTAGAAATTTTGTTCTGGGTTTTTTTAAACACCAAAAACAAGATTCAGCCCACAATTTAATATTGTCAATACATGTTCTTCATTATACAACTGGCACGCCAACTGTTACCTAAGCACTTCAGATTCTTCAAATCCCACACCCACACATTCTGAACTCATCTGCACCCAGATATGAATAAAGATGAATAGCATCTTGAGGAAACAGCTTCTCCATTCTCAAATGGCAAAGCCATGGAGCAAATGCCTCGTCGAGTCTGTACGATTTCTTAGGCGGATGAGAAAGAAACCTAAAGCCACCATGCTTTCAGAAAAATCTCATTTCTTATGCAACCTGCCTATCGGGGATTTGAAATGAAAAGGTGCCTCAGAAGTCCTTTCCAATATTGAGGTGCTATGATTCTCCTAGAAATAAAGTACTTTTTTATTTGCTAAACTTAAGTTTTGGTAAGTCAGCAGACCAACTCAGCCAGCATTATTTGCTTGCATGCTGGGTAAACAGGAAACCATGCTGACTGTATTTATTTTACTATCATTACGTCTCCATGGGATGAGCTGGTAAAAAAGTGCAAGCTGTTAAAAGCTTGATTTTACATATGTATATTTATTTACATATATGTACATATTATACATATGCATACATATATTACATATATAATTTACATTATATATATATATATATATATATATATATATATATACTTAAGATAATTATTTCCCTTCATTTCAAACCATGATTTCAGGAATTCAGGGAATCCCTAACACTTGAATGGTTTTCTAAATGTTTGTTCATAAATTGGATGTTTTCACTCCATTTATTAGTATTCATTCATTCAACAAGTAGCTACTGAGTGCCTGTTATGTAAAAGGCTGGTGGTGAAAAATCAGGTATAGTGGTATGTCAAGCAGCAAGGATGGATTTTTGTTCAAAGAGATGTTTCACAAGGTGGCTAGGAACCCAATCTAACCTATAGTAACTTCCTGTCTCAGTCAGCCTAGGCTGCCATAACAGAATACTATAGACTGGCTAGAACAGGAATTTATTTCTCACAGTTCTTAAGACTGGAAGTCCAAGATCAAGGTGCCAGCAAGAGCAATGTCTAGTGAGGACCGTCTCCTCAGGTTGCAGATGGCCATGTTCTTGCTGTTTCCTCACATGGCCTTTCCTCTGTGTTTGTAGGTAGAAAGAGAGGAAGCAAGCTCTTTGGTCTCTTCTTATCAGGGCACTAATATCATCAGGAGGTCCCCACCCTCATGAACTCATTTAAACCTAATTACTTTTCAAAGGCCCCTCCTTCAAATACCATCACATTAGGAGTTAGTGCTCTAACACTTCCTTAATAACAAAAGTGCTATTTCACCTATAATGTTAATTCAATAGACCTACATGTTTCCAATTCATCTCAGAATAGTGGGACCTTTGCTCCTCTGTGGTTCAGCTCCTGCAGTGGATAAGGGGGACAGGACCCCGGACACCAGCAAGGGATGAGAGCTGTAGGGGCATCAGACACCTCGGTACTGAGAGCCCAGGGAGCTTAGGAAGAGAATGAACTAGACTCTGAGGCTCAGGTCAGTTCCTGAAGCAGAGGTGGTAAGATCTGTGCAGTGGGGCCCAAATCCATAACTGATGTGCTTGTGTAAATCAGGTATGTGTACTTCAAGCCCTGCCTGCATCTTGGAAGCTTCTCAGGATCAAGTTCAATCAAGCAATTCAACAAAACACATAAAGATAACACAAAATCAGAGTGACACAGATAGTCAATGTATCAGAACAAGCCTGGGTTTTTGCAAAGCTGTAGTTACACTGTGCTTTTAACCAGGTCTGATGGAGTAGGCTGGATGCATAGCCATCTCTCAGCTGTGTGAACGTCAACACCCTCCAAGCTCAGCCCCTCAACTAGAAATAATTTGAATCTTCTAAGGCTGATCATTCCCTTAAAAGCCTACATGATCAAAGCCAGCCTGGAATGGAAAGAGATCAAAAGAGGGGAAATTACACAAATGCAGGTGCAGATTTTGACATGACCTAGACTAACACGTAGGGCTGATTTCTCAGAGAACCCCCCCTCACCTCAAACAACCAACACACACCACACAGAGGCGGCGTGTGCTTTTCCCCCATGATTCTGGACCCATGCAGGAGCAATCAATAACTTTTAGCTGACTCTCTGACATACAGACTTCCTAAACGAATGTCAAGCTCCTTGTGATGTTTTTAGCAGAAGGAAGGGGAAAAATGACTCCTACATTTCTCTTCCCCCATCTACTGTTAAAATTAAAAAGGCAGGTGAGGACATTCGGGAATATTTGGGTGTGATTCAAATAAGGGTTGAGGCTGCACTAAGTGTAGGGCTCTGCCACAGCATGTAGGGCTGACGAATAATTCCAAAGCTTGTGTGGTTCTTTGCAAGAGCTTTTATCTCCATGGTCCAAAGGCTCCTCACCGCATGGTATGTAGGACAAGAAATATGATAGCCATTTCGCAGGAAACTAGGGCTCAGAGAGCGTAAGGGCTCTCACCTGTGGTCATACAGCTAGTGGCAGAATTATATTCAAAACCAGGAATTCCAATTGTAGAGCTTATCTTTAAATATATATCAAGGAGAGGAAGGGAGAGGGAGTAGGAGAGAAACATCAATGATGACAGAGAATCATTGATCTGCTGCCTCCTGCACGCCCCACACTGGGGATTGAGCCTGCAACCTGGGCATGTGCCCTGACCTGCAATTGAATGGTGACCTCCTGGTTCACAGGCTGACGCTCAACCACTGAGCCACGCAGGCCAGGCTGTAGACCTCATCTTTCTCCAAGCTTGGGAACCTAGGACTCCACTCTGCACAGGGGGCTGAATAGAGCCTGTGGATGTGCTTTGTTGTTAATTGAACTAGTTCTACCATTAAACATTAGTAGCTTTCACATAAAAAATCTGGATTTCTGACTTTTGGGGGGAGAAAATTCAAAGGTCTGTCCTGTACTGGCACAGGCAACAGAAACAGAGGGCACTGCAGCTCACTTCCCCATGGATCTTATGATAACCCAAATATAATCACAGGCCCCCCTGCCCCCTCCATGATCTCATGCTCAGCCACACACAATTCTGTGCTCAAATGACTTCGCTCCTCCTGGGACGCCTCTGTCTGTCCTGCCAGTTTGGTGGGTGTGTGTAATCAATCAATTCAGTTCAAATGCCCCTGGCTCCATGAAGTCAATTTCGATATCTCTGGAAAAACTAACCAGGCTTTGTTCGAGGCTCTTGAACATTTTCTTGTGCTTGTTTTACCGAACCTCTTTTCACATCCCATGAGTGTATGCAATGCTGGGCACATAGTAAGCAATCCATAATATTGTGATAATTCCTAAAACAAAGACTAAATCGTATTTCTCATGTTCCAGATGCCATTCAAAGCACCTTATACATATTAACTCATTTAAGCCTCACAACTACCTATTATTATACCCACTCTACATGGAGAAAACGGAGGCATATTAAAGGTCAGGAAAATTTCCCCAAGTCACTCACTCAGCTATTAAGTGGCAGAAGAGAAATGAGAACTGAGTCTGTCTATCTCTGGATAGATGGGTGGATGGTTAGTGGATGGACAGTTGGGTGGAAGGGAAGGAAAGAAGAAGAGAGAAAGAAAAGGAGGGAGGGACAGATGAACCACCAGGAATGGGGAATGGCAAACCCAATGGAGAGAGATGTGAAGGAGCACTTTCTATTATAGAAACTTCAAGTCTTTGGGCAAGGTGGGGGCAGTGCTCCCTGATGGTAAATTTTAACAACAAACTCTTGGGGGTGGGAGGGTGAAGGGGAGGAGCGCTGCTCTGAAGTGTCTGATGGTATCTGTGGTGTAAATCAGCTATCATAGCTGATTTTAAGCTACCAGAGTTAGAAAGAAGACTCATGACCAATCGCCTGTGCTAACCAGCTCTAACACATCAGGGCACAGGATACGCCAAGGAAAATGACAGATGAAGTGACAGGCAGGACCAGGTGAGGAAGGACCTATTAAACCATACCATGGATTTAATCCTCCTCTCTGCAACCAGGAGTCATTTAAAAGTTGTTAATAGGGCCGAAACCGGTTTGGCTCAGTGGATAGAGCGTCGGCCTGCGGACTCAAGGGTCCCAGGTTCGATTCCGGTCAAGGGCATGTACCCAGGTTGCCGGCACATCCCCAGTGGGAGATGTGCAGGAGGCAGTTGATTGATGTTTCTCTCTCATCGATGTTTCTAACTCTCTATCTCTCTCCCTTCCTCTCTGTAAAAATTCAATAAAATATATTTTAAAAAAAAAGTTGTTAATAGGGGGTGACATGATTTATGGTTATAAAGAGTTAGACACAGGATGGATACACAGTCAACATTTTAGAAACCCCTATTCCTCTTTCCTGAGTAACACTGATTGCTACAAGGAAATTTATCACTGGTTCCATTTCTTTCCTACTCTATCTCTTTACCTGTCAGGTATCTTCCCCTCCACCTCCCCACTCCCATCCCCTTATTCTAGGCTCCCACATGTGCTCCAGGTGTCTTAGACCCTCAGGGTCATAGTGTCCACCTATCATTGTAGCACCTGTGGCATGTAAGGGCTGGGCAGCCTAAGCAAAGAAGTGGGTCTGAACCAGCTTAAACACAGAAGCCACCATATGAGTATAAATAAAACAATGCCAGACACATCTGTGACATTACAGAGCATAGAGCCCGAATGGGCTTTAGGAACCATTTAGCTTCCAATCATTCTCTTACCGGGGGAGAGGCAATCCATTTAACCAGCCCAAGGCCATCAAGCTGGTTAGAACCAAAGCTGGAATTAGAACCAGGTCGCCTGGTTCCCAGTCAAATACTCATGCACATAAAGAGAGTGTGTTCTTAGATCTGGCCTCCCCCCTGCCGCATCAAAGGCTTTCTTAAAAGATCTTTTTCTTCTACTGAGCAGGTTCCACTTCACCAATTAGAACAGACAGAAACATGGTGATATCTGGGAGGAGAGGCATCCTGTCATCCTCCCCCAACACAGTATTATTAATGAAATCACAGCCCCAATGATTTCATCAACAATACAAATCAGGTATTTTCATATCTTGTAATGATATCACAGCAATATGTATGCTCATCCCTCCTTCAAAGTGATGTAGCCTTTGGTCCCGTCATTGGATCTGACAATATGAGCCATCTGTTTAGGAAACTCTGCATGGCCACGGTGCCCTCCCTATCACTCAAGGCCTTATTGTCCAATTTAAGAATTCTCTAGATCTTGGCCTTTTCCATCTACCTGCCTGTACTGAGGCAAGTTCCTGATAATGAGGAAGTGGGCAGAGAAAGGAAGTGAACCTTGAAAAGCCATTGTGGACCCTCTGCTTTGAAAACGCTTGGTAGAGGGAAAGATAAAACTTTTGGCTGAAATGCAATATAGTCTGATAGTTGAACTTCACTACAGGTGAAATTGGCCAAGTTTACAGGGCATCTGGCCAAGGGGGAAACTGAAATACAGGTCAATGGTCACCCAGCCAGAAGCCGGAGCCTGCTACTCCAATGAAGCCCATTTTCCAGTTCTTACGAAGGCATCCCGTAGCCTGGCTGTGGCCCTGACATGTGACCTTCTTTCAGCTAAAACTATTCTCCACTTCCAATGCCACTCAGTATCCACAACCATCATCCGTATGAACAGGGCAGAGAAATCCAATTCCTTGGGCCAGAGAAGTGAAAACTGATCTGGTGAGAAAGATCTCAGAGAGGGACAAGCTGCTAAAAGGACTTATGTCACAGTTTTCCCAGGCCCGTCCCAACTCACATTTGCTGTTTCAGGGTAACAACTGGGATCCCTTTCATTCTCAAGAGTACTCAAGGTGTAGATAGCAAATTAAACGGTCACCCCAGTCCAGGGTGTGGCAGACCTTGGGGTGGCAGACCTCCATGGCACCTATCAATAGAATTCAAGGGATCCATAAACTCAAATGGAAAACTGTCACAAATTTGTTTGCGAGCACTGAGGGACAATTTAGCACTTCATTGTATAATGAATGCAGGCCACAAACCTCAAATGCAGCAGCAGCCCCAACCATTTCATCAACAAATCAGATATTTTCATATTATAGCACAGTTCCTGCAATGATCTCATAGCAGTATGTATGCTCATTCCCACTTCAAAGTGATGGTAGCCAGTGGTCCCACAATTAGATCTTGTTCTAAAGACATGAATAGGTCACATTGTTTTATACATTCGATATCATTATCTCAATAAACTTTGTACTACAATCTTCCATATTCCATTTCATGCATTTAAACACATCATTCTGGCGACCCTCAGCCTGTCAGACCATCAAAGGGCACCAAGAGCCAGCACCGGTTTGGCTCAGTGGATAGAGCGTCAACCTGCGGACTGAAAGGTCCTAGGTTCGATTCCGGTCAAGGGCATGTACCTTGGTTGCGGCCACATCCCCAGTGGGAGATGTGCAAGAGGCAGCCGATCAATGTTTCTCTCTCATCGATGTTCCTCACTCTCCATCCCTCTCCCTTCCTCTCTGTAAAAAATCAATAAAATATATTTTAAAAAAAGAAATGTTTCATTAAAAACAAAACAAAAAAAACAAAGGGCACCAAGACATAAATAGGATGAAGAGCCCTTGACCTGGCAATTGAGAAGGCACATTAACAAGGGACAGGGGAATGTGAGAAAGAGCAGCATCCCCTAGCTGAGGAGTCGGGCTGCCTCTGAGTTATCTAGACCTTGAGGAATTATTTAGCAACGTTGTTGTTGTTTTTTTTTCATACACACCTCTTCTTCTTTATCACTCCTATTAGCCTTATTTATCTTCTCCTATTTTTATGCCTTTTTCTTATCTTTCAATTTCAGCTTACTCTCAAACACCTCTTCACTTTCCTGTGCCAATCACTCGTTTCTCTTCCTTTGGGTGGTTTGTTTTCCCTGATTGCCTTTCTCTCTCACCCTCCCCCTTTCCTCTACACCCATCCCCAGCTGCTTCTCCGTTGCCTCTCTGGACTCTCTTGACCTGGTTGGTGATCAGCCATCCCTCTTTCATGAGTTTATAGCAGATACTTTGGGCACCAAGAGTCTATATTATCCCTTCTATTAGAGAAGGGTATTAATTTTGTTTCTAAACTCACCACCCACATAAACAACTATGAAACATTATGGAAGGAGGCCACATAACTTTGTAAACTCAAGTTTAAATATAATTTGTAGAAAGGATGGAAAACATTTCTTCTTGATAATTCCTGATGACCAGTCATGTAGGGGAGGTCAGCAGACAGGGCTGGGTTCTTCTCATTGCATAAATTCCCAGTCTAGCAAAAGGAAGCACATTGCTTAGTCACTACTAACAGGGTGAGCCCTCTGTAGCAGGAATGCTTTTCTAAAGCAGAACTGAGGTTAGCGGATTAGAGGAAAGGTCAGTGTGACTTCATGACCTTTGTGTTTTAGCTTTGGACAAATATACAAATGCACTGTACCTTCTCCCTGCCTCCACCAGGAGAAATATTTGCCCTTAAATAGCCATCTCTCCCAGCTAGGTACTGAATACTTACATGCAGTCTGAAAGTTCTATCAATGACCCAAGAAAGGAAGAAAGAAGGAAAGGAAGAATGGAAGAAAGAAAGAAAAAATGAAAAGAAGGAAGAAAAGAAATAGAGAAAGAGGGGAAAAAAAGGAAGGAAAAAAGGAAGAGAGGGAGGAAGGAAGGAAGGAAGGAAGGAAGAAAGGAAGGAAGGAAGGAAGGAGTAAAAAGAAAACCAATCTGTATATGATACCATACTTAGTTTTATCAAGTGTTACTCCATGTGTGAGAATCACTCACAATATTTTATTTTTTTTATATTTGTTTCCATTTTATTTGTAATAAAAGGGACAAAGCCTTTCATAAAACCTGAAGTGTAGGAACACTTGCATTGGACTAGTGCTAACATAAAAAGCAGCTCAGAGAGCTTAGGATAAAATAAAACCATAACTTTTATAAACTGTACTGATCTGTTCATTTATCCTCTTGAGGAAAAAATGTTTTTATCAATGTGGTTCTTTTTAATACTTATTCAATTATTTATATTAAATGAATTGTAAGGCCCTTACTGATAACATACTCCCATTGGGAAAATAGTATGTTCCAAGCCTTTAAGCTCTTGAGAAGATTTCAGACTTTATTCTCATATTCAAAGGCATTTCAGGTGTCATGTTGTGTTTTAATTCATTAAGTTTTTATAAAGCATATATAGCTATAACTAGCATATCAGATATAAGAGCTTCCATCCTGGTTCCCAATCACTTGTAGAATAAAGCTCATTAAGCTGTCAATCTGCAGATAAATTTATTAATCTTATGCTATTCCAATCTAAATATAGATTAAGATGTTATAATATTTATTTAAAATAAAAACTATGAACATAAAGCCTCACAGGTTCTACTTAGTCATCTTGTTTTCTTCTTTTTTCCCCCTTTGCTAAGGTCTTCTTTAAACTCCACAGAACCTTATTATTTGGCTTTTCTTTTTATTTTTAAAAAATATTTGTTATTGATTTCAGAGAGGAAAAGAGAGGGAGAGAGATATAGAAACATCAATAATGAGAGAATCTTTGATCAGCTGCCTTGTCACACCGCACACTGGGATTGAGCCCACAACATGGGCATATGCCCTGACTAGGAATCAAACTGTGATCTCCTGATTCATAGGTCGATGCCCAACCACTGAGCCATGCTGGCTGGGCATGGCTTTTCTTGTTATTAAAATAAGGTTGAGTTCAGAGGCTCTGGTTCTTGGATTTTTTCATTTTTAAATATCTAACCAAAACTGAGAATTTTCATTCATACTATGTATTTCACAAACATATTTATTCACTGTGTTCTAAATTTAAAAAGTTCTTTTTTTCATAACCTTTTCCCCAGAGCATGTTGCTTAATAGAAATTGTTATTCCAACTGTCAACAAACTCATATATATATGATTTAAGATAAATACATACCCCCCAAATTTTCCCAGTCGAGGTGTTGTGTTTGCCCTTTAATACTACCCCACACAGAAGTAAAATAAGTAGAGGGCACGAGGGCCCCACAAATAGGATGAGGCTACAGCTAACTCCCCTATCCTCCCTGGAAAAGCTAAGAATTGGAATCCAAGATGTATATCCAGGTGCAAAAAGATTCTCTTGTTGTAGTTCCTACAGATAGACCATTTCCTTTAGATTTTGTCATGCTTGATTTCAATGTTACATCTTTTTAACTCTAACACCCCCTGTAATAAAACTAAACAATATCCCACCTTCACAGAGTACCCTTGTGGGATGATTTGATGTTTAATAGTTTTTCCTGAAGAGTGGGCCAGCTGGTGCATATTTCCCCCACTTACACTGTAAAGACAATGTTCGTTTCTAATGCATTCTCTAGAAAGTGAATGCTTCCCTTGAGATCACTGGGATGCTGGGATTCAGATCAGCCAACCCAACACAGAGGCCAGACTGAGGTGGTGGGAAGCAGGGAAAGGGAGAAGAGCATCTCTTGGGGCAGGCTCTCCAGGGCCATTTCTGTCACACCAAAGCCCTGGATCAACCAAGGCCCTTCTCCCTGACCCCGTGCCTCCTTGCCAGCACTGCTCCCTCACCCTCACCTTTTCCTCCTCCACCCCTAGTTACTGCTAGAGGGCCTCTGACCTGGCTTGTCACAGCATCAGGGATGAAAATCCTGTCCTGGTGACATAAAGGCACCAAGTTTCCACTATCTGCCTGTAATTCTTACTCCTCTACCCCGCCCCCCTCCCCCCACCCCCCCAACTGTGATTCTGAGAAACAGGCTTTTCCCGCCCTCCTCTCTGTTTACTCCAGCTAACTGTTGATTTGTCTCCAGGGGGAGTTCATCTTGGTAATACAGCCACAGAGAACAGACATGGAATGTTCTTAGAAACCAGATTTCTGTCCTACAAGAATGCCTAGGGGTACATGGGAACCCGAAGCCCCTGGAGAAAGCTCCCTTTGTCAAGGGGTTCAATGCGTGAGAAAGTAGCAAAGAACTATTTTTCCCCTTTCTGAGCCCCCAAGTCTGTTTGGCCTCAGATTTACATCAGCCTCAATTTAACTGAAGGGTCAGAAATCCAAAAGAAATAATAACAAATCATTTCATTGGGCTCAAAAGGATTTTTTTCCCCTTTGATGTGCTAACATTTTCTCTTGCTTTCAGCCATACCTGGGAGTGGGGCAAGAAAGACCTACTCCACCTGACAGAAGAACTTGGCTAAAATGGTTGGGAATCCATTTAATTTTTATTTAGAATCATCTAAAAAGGCTGCATGGTTAGTTGATTTAGTTGATTTGAAGATATAAATATTCTACTGCAATCTTTTGCAAAACAGGCAATTTGTGGTGATTTACCCATTATATATGATGGTGACTTTTTCTGGTTATGCTGATTGAGGCATTTATGAAAAATTAGCAAAATGATCTATTTTTTAACAACCATTTCCCCTAATTAATTTTAGGATGCTGAGAAATAGCAGCAGTGAACATAATGTATTGATGCACAAACACAGTTTATTTGACCAGGGTCAGAAGACAGCGGTTCCAATACTAGTTACACTAGGAACACACTGAGTGGCCTTGCCCATCACTGTATCACTGTATCACCTCCCTGCCCTTGGACTTGGGGGGCGGGGGGGAGATCTGAGCTCCCTTTAGCTCTAATATTCTGTGATTCCATCACTAGAGATTTATTTGCAGAATATAATGTCTGTAGTTTCTGACCACACAGCAAATCTCTTCTCACCTTTGGATCCCTCCTTCCATTTCTCCTCACATTTCAGAAGGGAATGTCTACCAAAAGGTTCAGAAAGGAAGTCCAATGTCAGCAGCCAGTTCCCTAAGTCTGCTTTCAGTATCAGGATCCCAGCCTACCAAGATCAACCCCAACAGACTCTGAGGGGGGTGAGATGTACCATCAGTCTCCCCAGTGCCACAGCCACAGGGGCTCACAGGCAAGGGCTGGCACTGACAGTACGCCCCCTGGGGTTAGGAGTGATGGGCTGGAGGCTCACCACACTCCCTTGTGGACAAAGGGTCTTTAGTAGCAAATAGGGCCGGGAGTGTGGAACACACCCAGTGTTCTCCACTCGCAAGAGACACCAGCCCCAGCACTTACTGGCTGGATGACTATGAGGCAGATAATTTCTCCCTGGCTTAGTTTCCTCACCAATAAAATGGGATTTAAATATCTTCCAGGGTTGGTGGGAGGATTCAAACTAAAACAGTGCACATACAATACCTAGAATAATGCCCGCACAGAGTAAGAGCTCGATAAATGCTGGCACTGGTTGTTATTATTACTACCTGTCTCCCCAGGATAGTTCAACACCTCGATAAAATCCCTTTGGTGTGGGTTTGAAACCTTCCTTCAAGAGTTCTCAAAGGACATGTTCCATCTTATTTCTACTGCAAACGGAAGTGGCTTGTGCACAAATCCATGTGATAAGCACCCCCCGCCCCCCAACACCAGATCCTGGGGCATCCGAAGCTAAATCTTGCCCACTGACGGTTTGAATTCTGGGGTCCTACCTCAGGTATCCAGGTAATTCAGAAGAAGCCAAGGCTCTCTCCCCACTGAGGAGCTGCACCCCGAGCCAGCTCAGAGGGAATCCCCGGTCCTGCTCCTTGGGGCTCTGAAGCTTGAGGCTGGGCTGCAGGGAACTCCTTGCTCCGCGGTGCCCCCAGATGGGAGGACCAACCTCAGGACTCCTCCCAGGAGCCTTTGCAAGTCGATGTCTCTGGCGGGAGGGTCTGGCCAAGGCGTGGGGCCCCCCAAAAAGGGAACTGCCTTGAGCTGAGCTTTCTCCCAGTTGGTACAGGAGAGCCTGAGATATCCACCAGGCAACCGCAGAGACGGTTGTGCTCCTAGAAGCCTGCACGTGGTGGGTTTGAACAGGGAGGACTAGAGGGTTTTACAGGCTCCAGATCCACGCAACCTGCAAATTCTCCTCTTATAGGTACAGTAGGAACCGAGAGCCGGACTCAGCCACAGGCGCCGCTAGGAGGGGCGTGCGCCAACCCGAAGAGAGAAGGGTTGAAGGAGGTGCGTCCGGGCCTGACGTAGCCCAGCCGGCTGTGCTCCCTACCGGGATAAATGGGGTCCCCGGGGGCTGCACCTTTTTTTGCAACGGCAGTCTAGGCTCCCTCCCGCTACTGCTCTTCCATTCAGATGGCTGGGTTGCAAAGGGGAAAAGAGCCTCGCCTTCCGGCATTGGCTAAAGCGTCTGGAACAAGCCAAAGGATCTGCCCAGAAGGGGCTGCGAAGTGGACAGCCCACTTCCGGGGCCCGGGGGGGGAGGGGCCTTCCCTCCCCCAATGCCCACACCCCTTCGCCCTGCACACCCTGCTCAACTCTGCTCCACGGGGCTCCCCCACTCGCTTGCTCCGCCCAGGTGCAATCTGCGGAGGGGAGGAGGGAGAGGAGGTTCCCACTGCAGCCGCCACCCCAGGGTTCCCGGTCCACCGGCTCGGACCGCTGTCTAGTTGCTAGGCGCTGGGGATTCTCTTCCCACCCTGCACACACGCCCCCCTGGGGGCCAGGAGCCCCCTCCCCACCCTGCGGCTATGGAGACGTCCCCAACTCCCCAGCACCCGCAGGGAAGGTGGGCGTGGGTCCACAGACCAACTCGGGAGGTGGAAGGGCAGAGAAGCCGGTGCCTGAGAAGGAGGGGAGGACGGGAAAAGCATCCCTGGTCCACGATCTATTCTAAACCACTCCGTCGCCGCCCAAGACACCAACGCATTCAGAATCTTGCCCGGAGGTTTGTCTCCCCTGGAGAGGGAGAGCAGAGCGCCCCATGCCAGTCACCAGAAGCCTGCCTTCCCAGGTCCCTGGCCAGCATTCCAGGGCTCCATCCCTCTCTCTGCGCCTCCCAGGTACCCAGCCTCCCCCCCTCCCCCCCCCCCCCCCCCCCAGTATTTACACATTGGGGCCAGCACCCTCGGGATTCAAATCCCTTTTCCTGCCTATCAGATGCCTGCTGGGAACTGGCCCCTCGCCCGCATGCATTAGCTGAGCCTTTTTGGTTCCCCCTCAATCAGATCTAACCCTGACGCTCAGTTTCCTCCTCGACCCCTGCGAGCAACCGTTTCCCTCCCAAAACCACTCACTTCACCCACCCTGCACTTGCCGTTCCCCGGGCGCACAGCCGCAAGCGCTGCCAAGGGTTTCATGGACCGAGGAGTTGGGGGTGGCACACGCAAGGATGGAAGGACTCCCGCCGCGCTGGGCAGAGTCCCCCGGGGTGGCCGCAGCCTTCTCCCACTTCCCACCTCCCCTATTCCACCACCTGGGCTCCCAAACTGCCCCTACAGGCTGGATGAGCACTGCTGGGTCTCAAACCCTCGCCCGTCTGGCGGTAGCTGCAGGGAGTGAAAAGTCCACTGCCCAGAACACAGAGTGAAATGGGCAGATGTATACGGCAAGGCAGGGGGCGGGGGGAGGGCGCACGCGAGAACTAGGCGTGCAACTTGCCAGGCATGGGGCGAGCACCGCGCAGGGAGGGGGGCACAAAAGTTTTCCGACTATTGCGTGGTAGCCAGCTGCAACAGCTAAGAGAGAGGGTCACCCTTCCCCCCCCCCCCGCCCCCCCATCCTCAGAAGGGGTCTCTCCAAAGTCTGCGCCAAGGGGAGCAGGGGGTTTGGATGTGTCTCCGAAGTGGTGTGACAGTTCTCCTCCACTTGCTCCGGGAGGAACGGCCTAGGCACCCTGGGCGCCCGGGCAGAGGGGTGATACTGCGCTTAGCGGAAAGCAACAGGCGGCCGCACCTTACCTTGAGCCAGCCCCGGGCTGCGGTGACAGCTCCATCCTGGCGGCGCAGGGAGGAGGCGTGGGGTGCGTCTGCCTGGGGGTGTGGGCTCTTCCAGAACTGCAGCGGCCGCTATCTGCTCTCTGCACCGACTGCTAGCTGGGTTGCCCGCTCCGGACCCGGTGGGCGGGCAGTGCTGGTTCCCCGGCCGCGGTGGCGGCAGGGTTGGTGCCGGGCGGCTGGAGCGCGGGATGTGGGCTGGCGGTGCGTGGCTCCGCGGGCGTCCTCTGATGCCTCCACCCGGCGCGGGTGCGCCCCGGGCAGCCGGGCGGTGCACGGCTTGGCTCCAGCTGCTGCGGTGACCGCTGCAGACCCTGCTCCGGGCCGGAGCCTGGAGCCTCGCAGGAGGAGGAGACAAAGGCGTGAGGGTGGCGAAGCGCAGCTCGTCCAGATGCAATCGGCTCAGTCACTAGAGGGGAATCGCCTTCAAACCTGGGCTGGGGAGGAGGGAGAAGAGGCGAGGGACTGGAAAAGCAGGAAATGAATGTGGCAGAGCCCTGCCGCTGCCTCGCCCGTGCTGCCTTCTCATCTCCCAGGTGGGGGTCCGGGATGGAGAGAGAGGGCGGGGGCTGAGCTTTTGCAGTGGGAGGCGAGGAGAGGAGGTGGGAGTATTAGCACCCTCTGCTGCCCTCGCCTTTCTTTCTAACACCCCCTTGCATAGCTTCACTCTCAGGATGCTATGGCCCCATTATTTCTCCTGTTTGCCTAACTACTGAGACCAGAGCTAAATGCAGCTGGCAGGGAAACAGAACGTGGTGATGGGCTAGTTGTCCTCTATTGGAGAAAAAGGAGAATGCTTAAAAATCCATTTGACAAATGATCACCTACTGGGTGCCAAGTACTACACTAGGTCGTTTGGGGGTGGAGGGAAGATGTGTAAGGTGAGATATCCCCCTGAAGGCTCCATGGGCATATCTCAGAAGGATCCCCTGCAGTTCCTGCAGCCCAGAGTTTTGGGGCTGAGTCCTATTCCCTGATCTCTAACCCCAACCAGTTCAGTTTCCCAAAGCAGAAAGTGTTAGGAGAATTCATCTTCCCCTGGCCTTCCAGGAATAACGGTAAATGTGCAACTTAAATGGAATCTGTATGGCCCTTAAAGTGTGTTTTCAGATTAGTTTTAGTAATGTTCTTCTTTCATATTTTAAATTATTTATCAGATTTGCACCAAAAACAAAAAAACAAAACCAATTTGGGCCAAAGGAACTGTCCTGACCAGCCATTACAAATACCTCATTTTTCATAGTCCCCATACCTCACCCTTCACCCCAGGCAGAATTAATCTTTCCCTTGTCTTTGCTGTCATAGTTGTGTTTGCCAATCAGATGCAGAACTTACATATTTCTAGATTTTTAAAAATTGATTTATATTGCTTCATTCTCCTGTATCACCATTTATCTTCCTTCCCTTCCCTTCCCTTCCCTTCCCTTCCCTTCCCTTCCCTTCCCTTCCCTTCCCTTCCCTTCCCTCCCTCCTTCCTTCCTTTTTCTTTCTTGCCCACTGCAACATCCAGCTTTCTTTTGTATCTAATGGGTATTCAAGAGAAGCTTAACCAGTTGAAGGTCATTTTCTCCTTTAAACATACTTAAATCCCAGTGTCTCTAGAATTAGTGGGACTCAGTGATGAAATTTTTAAGAGATTTGGGGGGAGGAGAGGACATTTATAGTTATGCTCACAGCCCCTTTGGCCTAGAAATGTGAAACTATCTAATTTATTTTTGTTTCTAGGCAATCTTTTTCTCCCACTGACCACCCTACCTCTGTTTGTTGAACTCCCAAAGGCGAAGGGAAACAGCATAAAGTAAGAGATGTGTACTCAGCTGCCAACCTAGAGCAGACCCATTCCAGGTGAAGAATGACCAAAAAATCTTTATCATTTGGTGACCTGTGTCAAGTATGTTAAAAGCTGGTTAGGTCTCCCGATTTCCAGTGACACTCTCTTATTCTGGATAAGTTTTATGACCGTTTGGGCAATATTTCATTGTTGAGAGGCTTAAAAATGTGCTTTGTAGTTTAGGGCTATTTAAAATCATTTTTTAAATTTTCTGTCCCCAGAACTTCCCATGTATTATATAGGATAGAAGATAGATAGCCTAGATCGGGATGCTCTATGACAGGTCCATAATGGGTAGGATATTGGAAAAATGACTCCTAAGATATCTTCTAAGATAATACTGTGATTAGGAGGGTTGTGGTTTGAAGTTTTATTTGTTTTGTTTCGCTTTTGAAAATGTGGTTTTAGGACCCAGATATAGGTACATATGGATGGCAGGTATGCAATTTGGTATAATTTCCCTGAAGGGAAACTTGGCATCATTATTGAAAACATAAAATTTTTGCAGGCCATTATCCCAATGACTTGACTTCTAGAAATTCCTCCTCAGGAAATAATTCATGATGTAGAATATTTATCTACAAGAATATTCACTGCAGTGTTGTTTATACTGGGAGAAAATTGAGAACAAACAAAACCAAATTCAAATATCTAGCAAGAAAGGAATGGTACAATATATTAAAACACTATAAATGGAATACTAGTTGGACATTAAACTGTTACAAGTGAATAGGCGAATATTGTCATGAAGGATAATTATAATATAATTTTAGTTTAAAAACTCAGGTGCACAAGATGAGAGACAGAACAGCAAAAATTAAAATCTGGACAAATTTAGGTTTGGAGCTGGACATTTCTACTTGCTAGCTGTGATCTTGACCTTTAAGACCTCAGCTATATAATTGGATTGATGATATTTATCTCAGATTGCTGTTTTGCTTTAAATAAAATAGTATTTATGAAGCATTTAGTACAGTGCTTATTACTACATAATAAAACTTCAATATATTTTGGGGGTTTTTGGAAATCATTAAATGTAAAGGGTGTCCCAAAATTCACGCAAGATTTGAATTTTGTGTGAGCATTAACAACAACAAAAAATAAAAGCCTCATTTTACTTGGTTTATTGAATCAGATTCTAATATCTGTTGCCCTTTGATTTCAATCCCTTCAATTTGATAAGCATTACCAAGTACCAATTATGGCCCAGGAGCAGGGACAATGAAGACCAATGAAGACCACAGCTTTGCTTTGCGTATGTGCCAGCAAAGCCGTGGAGGCCATTTACCCGATATTCTATTCCATACATAACCCTATACTGTATACTTTATGAATCAATAAAATATTTACAATTTTTAATTATAAACCTGTGTTTTATATCAAAATTACTTCTTGCATGAATTTTGGGACACCCTTTATAAAGGTGAGTTCTTGGTATAGTGCATTTTTGGTTACATATGTATGTATTTAGCTCAAGTCTAGACTAAAATACACCCCAGAGTTAATAGTGTTTAAGGCTGTTAATACTGAGATGATGGGTTTCTTTTAAAAAAATTTGTCTAGTAATTAAAAGCAGTGGAATTTGTTTTTAATTTAGTTTTTCTTTTATTAAAAAGAAAACAATTTCTGACAATTAACATAGGAAATCTATAGACTTAGATGTTTTCTGCTTTAGTTGACTCACATAATCATCAACAAGACTTGCTGACTATCGGTGTCACCCATGCTATAAAAAGGATAAATGACAGGGCATGGAGTTTGTCACCTCTGATATAAACTTAGATTTGTTTTGTAGCAACCAGTAGTCAAGTCCAGCTCAGCAAAATTCACTGTTTAATATAAAGAGCTGATTGGCTGCTGCCCTGCCTTGTCTTGATAGCCAATAAAAAAAGAAGAAGAGAGAGGAGGTAACAGAAGCTATATTTGTAACATTTGATTAGTGAATTAGAGACAAAAGCCTATCATTGAAAGGTCATGAGATTCAATGACCTTCACATCTACAGTAGTGCCCTCTGGGTCAGAGATGGAGATTATGTAAAACTTGTCTGTGTATATTACAACTGTTACATATATAGAGGCAAATACCATTTATTGGTGGTTTTAGTTTAACTTTTTTTTTTAAGAAATGGGAGTGCATCGTTTTAAAATTAATTTTGCATGTAAAGGAAATTCTTTGAATTTTGAGTTGTATTCTCCCTTTGAAACTGTATACAGAAATGGAAAAGCATTCCTCTGAGATCCTGAGTTAAATTTCTGAAATCTCAGTGGTTGGGGTTTCTAAAACCTTGCTGTCTAATGAATGAATGGAATCAAGGCAAAAAAAAAAAAATGTTACTGTCATGAATTCTTTGTGGAAGGTGTTCCAATGAACTATTCTTAATAACAAACCACTCTTGAACTTCTTGGCCTAAAATAATAACTATCTTTTATTAGCCTGAATCTGGAATTGGGACAAGGCTCAGGGAGGAAGGTTCATTTCTGGCCCACTCAGTGTCAGCTTAGGGCCACTGAACTCAGAACTGGAGGATGCGCTTCCCAAATGGCTCACTCTTATGCCTTAGAGAATGGGCTGGCCGCTGGCATTCAATAGGAGCTCATGGCCAGGGACCTCACTTTCTCTCCACCTGGGCTTCTCCATATGCATCTCTCTACAGTTTCTCATAGGTTTCCTCACTTCATGGCAGTTGGGTTCACAATGAGAACCCCAATAGAAATAAGACCTTTCCCGAGTAATGAAAACCCAGGTTGCCCATTATACAAACAATCTAGTCTCCACCCACTATTATAAATTTTACTCCAGAACTCACTGGGCAAAATAAATGAGTGAACAAGCTCATTGTCTGAATGATTTAGGCAAATGGATCAATTTTTCTTTCATTTATTGAGATCATGCCATTAAGAATTGGAGAACTAACTGGGAATGTAAATTGGTACAGTCACAATGGAAACCAATATAGAGGTTTCTCAAAAAATTAAAAATAGACCTGTCATATGATCAAGCAATTGCACTTCTGGGTATTTATCCAGAGGAAATGAAATTATTATGTATAATCATATGTCTGTACCCCTATGCTCATTGCAGCATTATTTACAATAGCCAAGACATGGAAACAACTTAAATGTCCACTAACGGATGAATGGATAAAGAAAATGTGAGACAAGCGCAAGCGCGCGCGTGCGCGCACCCACCCCTCCTCCCCCCCGCCCCCCCCCCGCCCCCCCCCCCCCCCCCCGCACGAATGTTATTCAGCCATAAAAAAGAAGTAAATCCTGCCATTTGTGACAACATGAATGGACTTCAAGGGTATTATGCTAAGTGAAATAAGTCAGGCAAAGACAAATATTATATGATCTCACTCATACGTGACTTAAAAAACAATTAGATACAGAATACCATTGGTAGATTGGTGACTGCCAGAGACAGAAATTGGGGATATGAGAAATGGGTTTACTATTCATTTAAAAAAATAAGAGGACAGTCATTTATATGAATTTATAACTTTACAGACTGAACCAAATTTTATATGGTTTTCATGAGTTTCTGCAATTTAACTTTCTTCCCAGACCTATCTCATAGCTTCCTCTAGCTTGTCATGTTTATCCATCTGATCTGGGCCTTATGTTGACTTGTATTAGAGCTAGCTGTTGACAAGTTCACTTTTCCTACTAGACTATAAGCTCCATGAGAGAAGAGACTTGATTTCAATCAGCTTATACCCACAAAACCATCTGCCCAGAGCCACACATGGAGTGGGTACTTGATACCTGCTTATTGAAAAGTTGAATAATTCGCTGAAACCGGTTTGGCTCAGTGGATAGAGCGTCGGCCTGCGGACTGAAAGGTCCCAGGTTCGATTCCGGTCAAGGGCATGTACCTGGGTTGCAGGCATATCCCCAGTAGGAGATGTGCAGGAGGCAGCTGATCGATGTTTCTAACTCTCTATCTCTCTCCCTTCCTCTCTGTGAAAAATCAATAAAATATATTTAAAAAAAAAAAAAAAAAAAAAGAAAAGTTGAATAATTCAATGCCCCCCGCCTTTCCAACTCAATCATTCCATCTCCAAACTGGTAATATTGCTCCTGAGCTGCTCCACAGGGGAGCAAATGAAGTCTATGAAACTGGAAAATGTTTGGAAGTTCCACAGTACTTTGGAAGCACTCAAGAACATTAATATGATCTATTAAGATATTATTAATTATCCAACACATAAATGGTGAATAATCCATTTTAATGTTTTTTAATATCCTTGACTAATTTGCAGGAAGTAATCTATTCATGGATACCTATGTTGACTAAGATGTGGCCTCTTCCAGCTCTATTGTTTTGTTCATTTCTCCAGCTTCCAGAGCTGCTATGTATACATAAATATATAATATTTGTTTATATTCTCACATCATTGACACCTGCCAGAAAGGTGTCCATGATGTGAGTATCAGCCTTTTGGATGTTCCATGTCTTGACAAGTCGTGTGGGTACCTACAGGATTCTATGAGGGCCCTCTTAGTCCCCAGTAATGTGGTAAATATCTTGTAACTACAAAGCTGAATGATCCAATAGGGAATCCCTGTCTCAAGCTGTGATTATCAGAATCTCTTCCCTGGCAATTTTAGACAAAAACATTGGGAGATTTGGGTTATTCACTTTTGTGGCTAAAGCCGCAAGATGTAAACTGTTGGAGCTGTGAGCAGGCACGCTTCTTCCATGTGGAGAAAGCCACAGTGCAGTGTGTGTGATAAAGCCACCACCCAGGGCCAGATGTGAGATGCAGAATGATTCTCCATAGGGTCTCAGTCCCTGGTCCCAGCTGTTTGGAGGGTGAGCCATGTGTCCGCTTTTCCCACAGCTTTTTATTCATCTTCTGTTTTCAATAAATTCACCTTTTCCCTTAAATTAGTTCAAATTTGGCTTCTGTCACTTGGGACCAAAAGAATTCCAGCTAATGCAATATCAAAGAAAGATTTGAGAAATGCTTCTCAGGATATGATTGATTAACGGTTGGAGAGAGAGCACTTGGGGACATTTTGATATGAAGTTTATATTTTGAGAAGTTAAAAGCCCAAAGAATAACATAAATTTAACTCTATTTTTCCAGACAATAAAAACAGGATCTGACACGTACAAACAGGATTCCAGTATTTTGTGATTTACCTGAATGGTGGCTTCATGAGGATAGGATTTTAATTCTTTGAGCCTTTACCCTGGTGATTGTAATAGAATTCTGCACATAGTAGGAATTTAATAAATATTTGTTGAATGAGTTAATGAATATTTTTATCCTCACCCAGGGATATGTTTTATTGATTTTAGAGAGAGGAAGGTGAGAGAGAGAGAGAGAGGGAGGGAGAGAGAGAGAAATGGATTGGTTACTTCTCATCGCACCCTGACTGGGGATCAAACCCACAACCTTTTAGTGGCGCTCCAACCAACAGAGCTACCTGGCCAGGGCGAGTTAATGTATTTTTTGTTGCATCTCTTCCTTACTTCCAGAAAGAAATAGGAAAAAAACCCCAAAACTACTACTTATTGAATTCACACTAAAAACCAGCCACTGTGTTAAGGGTCATCAAACATCTCATTTCATTTGTTACCAGACTAAGAAGTAGAGGTGGGGGCAACTATGAATTGAGAGAACTTGTTCTCAGAGAGTAAACAGTTTGATCCAACAGTTTGCACACAGATTCTATATACTGGCATCAGGATTTGAACTCCACACTGTGTGCTCACTCTAGCCCACCACAATCACATATTAACATATTTCTCCAAGGGGCAGAAATCTCTTAGGGAGCAATAAGCTGAAAGGAGGTAATCTTGGACTGTAATATTGCTTCCTATATGATTCCAGGTCTAATTATTAAGGATTTAGTGAACACAGAATTAGTCCTCACTTTATAGACAAGTGAGTTCAGGGCTATGGTGCTGCCTCCAGTACTTGCTAGTTAGCTTCTCCTTGGAAAGTCTCATCATCAGGATGGAAGCTTGTAGCTGTTGGTGCTCCACTACATGCCCTAGGCATCACCATTCCCAGTCTCACTGCTTCCTGCAAGCACCTGCTGCTCTATGGCTCATCCCTTGCAGCCTGGAAGTGCTACCCAGGGGACCTACTGCCCCACCTCCAGTGACTGATAAGAATTGATGGGTAGATACCCTACACTCTACTCCTCTGCTGGTATGACTCTAAGGAATGTTCTGCACTGTCCTCAGTGTGACTGTGCCCAAGTACCCACACACTAACTTCTTAAATGTGAACTCTTTTTGGCTCCCTTTCCTTTCATGCCTCACTTCCCTACACCTCTACCAGAACTTTCCAAACAAACTACTGGAACTCTCACCTTTATCTCAAGGGTCTGCCTCTAGGGTAACTCTCTGGCCCCTTCACTATGACCCTGAAGGGACTGGATCAATGAGTTTTAAAAAAGAAACAGCTCAGCTGGCGTGGCTCAGCGGTTGAACTTCAATCTATGAACCAGAAGGTCACGGTTCCATTCCCAGTCAGGGCACATGCCCGGGTTGCAGGCTCAATCTCCAGTGTGGGGTGTACAGAAGGCAGCTGATCAATGATTCTCTCTCATCATTGATGTTTCTATCTCTATCTCCTTCTCTGAAATCAATAAAATATTTTAAAAAGAAAGAAGAAACTGAGCAATTAGTTGTTCTTATTTTTTTATATCCCATTATAGTTATTTTATTATTTTATAAAAATGGAATCATTCTATCATATCCACATCTAAGTGTGTAACTGCTGATTCAGGCTTTCCTTCCTCTTCGGTAGCACTCGTGGAAACTAGCACAATATTTCTTCTGGTTGGTCTGGAGTCAGTTCTGGATGTAGTTATGGGGTTGACTCTCTTCTTTTGTATTGAAGCTTCCTCTACTCCTGGTGGTGTTAGGGATGTGACAAGGAAGCTTCCCCTATTCCTATCATCCCTGGTTTATTGTAAGAAGCCCAGGGCATTGGGGAAATGCCCTTGTTGGGGTGGAGGCTGGGTTTTCAGTTCTTTCTCCAAATTTAAGGGGCAAAGGAAGCCATGGATGAATCACTTAATTCCCTGGGCTTCAATGTTTTCCTCTGTAAATTGAGAGGACTGGCCTAAATCACCTCTCAAGTTCCTCTTAGTCCTGACATTCCCTAAAATGCAAGCATTTTTCCCTGAAGTTTATTGACAAGTAGTTGCCAAACACCAGAGGAGTGCTGATATGTTGTTAGCTAATATTATCTTTCATCTGTTTGCAGTGTCTTGATGGGAAATAATTACTGGAAAAAGCTCTGTGTTCTGGTGTTTGCTCTGAGAAAAGGTTTAGAGAACACTGGAAGAAAGAAGCAGGAATTGGAGAGGGTGGATACCTCCAATGGGAATAGGGACGGTGTCATTTTCTTATGATGCTGAAACTGATACAGAGAAACCAACGGAAGGCTGGTCTCAGTGCCTGGAAGATGAGTATTACATAAGTGCAATTTTACTTTCTGTGTTAATCTTTGCTGAGGTAATTGCCGTCATTCTATTTTCAGTGTGTTGTTGGCAATGCTGCATGGCCAACTGACAGTTGTTCAATAAAAATAGAGATCATACTCCAGAGGCAAGTGCAATATTCACACGTGGCCAATGTTCTGTTTCTATGAGGCGCAGTACTCATTTCCTCAAGAGTTAGATTGGGAGAGATATTGCCAGTGAGCTTTACCCGGAATCAAGACTGAGTTCTGTTTACAGGTTGTTGGTATGTCTGGCACACAGCTTGGTACACAAGGAGCCATGCAATAATTTCAGCAAGGGGAGATCTTTTCATAATGAAGAAAACTGAAACTCATAGTCTTCTCCTTGCTCCTTACATACTTGCCACTAAGTCATATTCACCTTTACCCTCCATATGCACCACCAAACATCACTCTAATTATCTGTACCACATTATCCAACCTCCACCCCACTGCTGTCTTGATTCAGAGCATTATCATTTCTTACCTGAGTACTGTAACACCCTCCTAAAAAGTCTCTCTGTCCCCAGCTCTCCACCCACCCTCCCGTTATTCTAAGCACAACAGCTAGAGTAATCCTCTCCCTAGCCTGCACATCTTACTCAAAATTTTTCAGTGGTTCATACTAAAATCTTAACTTCGTTATACAGCCTACAGTCTAATTATAATCTCCAGTGGATTTTAATAGCACTAACCTCTGCCACTTCTGCTTCTTCTAGGATCCAGCAAGTTAAGCTGCGCAGTCCCCCCAAATTCTCCACACTCATGTGCCTCTCGCTGAGATACTGTCCAGCATCTTAACCTCAGGAAGCCAGTTTCTCCATAGCTTTTAAGTGTTTCCCACTATATCATCCCCAAGTTACATTTCCAAATCCTCCAGGAAGACCTCAAGACTATTAACTCCTCATTCCAAATGTCCTATGTACATACTATCGATAAGGCAATAATCAAACTACCATGGTCAATGTGAACTCAAGTCTGATCATTTAATGGCTGGGACCTAGAGTTGGATTTTCAACTCTACCACCAAACCATATAAGAGGTGCTCAATAAATGTCTAAGGAAGAGAATGGAAAGAGCATTTACTAAGCACTTATTAATATATGTCAGGCTCCATGCTTGCGATTTTAGGAGATGGTAGACAGGTGGGGAAAGCAAGCAGTCTGTGACCTACATCTGACAGAATGATAAAAGTAATAGAATAAAAAAAAAATCATGCATAGTGAAACTTCAGTAAATCAGAAAGTCCTCTAGGGTAGAACATAGTAAATCATGGACATGAAGGCATACTAAAGTTAATATTAAGGAAATAAGAACTTGGACTCCTAATGGCTTCCAGTCTCAGTGAGTGGAAAGGCCCAAGAGACCTCAGTATTAAATCCTCCTGGGATATTTGAGGATGACCTTGATGATTAAGCATCTAAGATATGAAGTAGCTCAGAAAATATAGATGTTCTAAATCAGGGGAATCCCAGTAATCACTCTTCATGATCTGTGGAGATATTGAAAGGAATTCTTAAGTAGATGACTTTATACACATAGAATTTAATCATCAGTCCTAGGAAAATTACTCTCTTATTCTCTTTAAATCAGTGACTTTGACTTTTGGTAGGGAGTGTTGGATAGTGAGGCTGGATCAGTAGCAGAGAGGAAATTATAATGAGACTTGATGACTATACTATGGAGTTAATATTTTATCTTGAAGGGTATGGGGGCCATTAAAGAATTTTGAACAAGCCTATCATAGTCACATTTGCAGGCTAGAAGTCTCTGACTGCTGTATGCAAGATGGATGCGAGGTGTATATACAGGGACGGGGATAGTGAGATCATTAGCATTCTATCACAATACTCCAGGTGAGAAATGTTAGTGTTCTGAATCAATACCATCGAAGGGGTATGGTAAGTCATGAACCAATAGAGGGAGATGGTGATGAGGCAAATTAAGGCATCTCACATGATCTAAATACCTACATTATGAAAGATTCTAATCATCCCTTCCACGTGCTAACTCAGTGGGGTATGACTAGCACTTCAAGATGCTCATGGCCAACAGAATTCAAGCCTCACATGGCAGAATACCACTGGAATCCAACTAAATCACCATTTTCCTCTCCAACATTTTTCAACAGAGCCCATATCTCACTATAGAGGTTGAAAACCTGCTTTCCCAGAAGCCCTTGCAATGAAGTATGGGCATCAGACATGATTCTGATTAATGGAAACCAATGGGAAGCTTTCTGCTAGTACATTTTTTAGTAAGGGCCTTTTCCCTTTAACAAGAATTTTGAGAAAAAAAACAACAACACTTCTCTTCTACTAATTATGTACTTTTCCATTTCTGTGCATGAAGCCTAGAACTATGACAGTCGTTTTGAGACTATGAGGGAAAAATCCTGAAGACAGTACCCATCATGTTGAGGAGGGAAACAATGGAAAGACCCTGGGTTCTTATTGATGTCATAATGAGCCCTGTAACCACTTACCTCTAAACTTTTGTTATGAGAAAATACAAAACCTTGTTTTACAAGTTTTTGCTACTCAAAAGGGTGGTCAGTGGACCAACTGTTTTTAAAATATCCTAGAATGTGTGAAAACTGCAAAATCTTGGGTATTATCCCTAAAATACTGAATCAGAATCTGCTTTTTAACAAGATCCCCAGTACTGGTTTAAGCCACTTTTAATTAGGTATTCTGTTACTTGCAGTTGGAAGCATACTAATTAATATACTTGCTATCTAGAGCTTTTATAAGTGGATTAATTGTACTTTCTTCTGTTACTCTATGATATTTGACTACCTCTCTATCACAGTAGTTATTTTATTTTGCCATGATTATGTAGTACAGTTAGGAATATCTATGAGAGTCTAACCCTTATGACTTCATACATTTCTTGAGTAAGCCCTGTGTCATATTGTCCTTTGTATTCCCCTTTCTGCCTCGAATTAAGCTATGTATAAATAAATATTCAAATGTCTATGGAACAAAAAAAATAGTGTAATAAGTGCTTTGAAATTCCTCTAGCCAACGAAAATTTAGAATCTCCTGTAAATAGCCATATGGATTCTAAGGTATGCTGGTGATCTGCCTTGGGCTATAAATGTGTTGTTTTCTTATTCCACCACTTTTCCAGGGAGAGCCCGCTCCACAGAGCTCTTCAGAGTTGAGATGTCCATAAATCCTGGGCCTTTTAAAAATATATATCTTTTATTGATTTCAGAGAGGAAGAGATAGGATGAGAGATAGAAACATCAATGATGAGAGAGAATCACTGATGGGCTGCCTCCTGCACACACTCTACTGGGGCCTGCAAGCCAGGCATGTGTCTTCATCAGGAATACAATTGTGACCTCCTGGCTCATAGGTTGACACTCAAGTACTGAGCCACACTGGCCAGGTAATCCTGGCCTTTTACATGGTGGGTCACAGCACTGCCATCTTCCCAAAGCTTAATTGCCTTACTCTCACTAGAATACTGAAAGTCATCTCAAGGTTTCCCCTCTCAAAGCCACCAGAGCTAGTCCTCTTGGGATCACTATATATATATATATATATATATATATATATATATATATATATATTACTTAATTTAGAGTAATCAATACCACAAATCAATTTACATTGAGCATCCAGCACTGACCACTGAATATGGCCAGGAAGGAAATCCCTGGCCACCTAGAATTCAGGAAAAAAAACAAAAAGGGGCCTGGCTCATCCAGCTGACTCTGCTTTTGTTAAAAGGCTCTGGCAGTGGCCAAGCTTAGTGAAGCTAGAATGCTGGGATAAACATAGAAAATTGATTTATCTTTCTCATTTAATAAAAAGCATCCACAGATTTTATAAAGTAGAAACCCCACATATAAGTCATCCAAATAGAGGACAGACACACGCGAGCACACACACACACTAGCTTTTTGCCATTTTACAACACAAACACTAATATATAGAAATAAAGTTTGACTTACTATTTTATCCATGACTTTGTAAATAAACCTTCATAACCAACCATAGATTTATGTGCTGGCCTGCTTCCTCAATATCTGGCAAGCAGCAGGCATTGTAGATGTGGTGAGCATAGTCTAAGTCTAAGACCTAAGATGAAGAGACCTAGACTCTAGTCCCAATTCCACTCTGATTAGAGGTGAGCCTATATCATGTCAATCTCAGTTTATTCAAATGAGAACCATCCTTTTAATTATGAACACCCCTCAATTTCAAATTTTGGGTAGCTAAGGAAAATATCCCCTTATTTAAAGTAGGGGTGGGGAACCTTTTTTCTGCCAAGGGCCATTTGGGTATTTATAACATCATCCGAGGGCCATACAAAATTATCAACTTAAAGTGTAGGCTGATATATTTGGTCAAAGATTTAATTAACTCACCCCTAATGCCTTGGCAGGACCAGATCAAATGATTCCATGGGCCTTATTCGGCCCAAGGGTTGGACATTCCCCACCCCTGATTTAGAGGAAATAGTTTCACAAAAATCTCGGGAGATTTACAAGATAATTTAGAAGAGGTTCTTACAATTTTTTTTCTTTTTCAACATCTGTTTATGGACAGCTCTAATTGGGCAAAGGAGCATACGCAATGTGGCAAAATAATCCCCACCAGTTCCTGCCATAATTCAATATTGTCAACCAAAAGCTAGACTTTATTGAACCAAATTGCCCAATAAGGCCCATAGAAAACCATACACAGACAGCTGTGGTTGTAAGTTCTTAATTGTTCTTTGTAAACAGGAAAGCTGAGAAGCTATTTTAGAATCTGGGAATGCCTATTAGCAAAATTTCCCGGCTAGCTATAATTGGTGGGGCATTTTTTCTCTTCCAGAAGGAAAACTCATTTTATGTTTATATTGGATAGATATTTTAGAGACTCTATTCATTTTAAATTCAATGGAAGTTAATTCCTCAGGAAAGCGAACTTAGTTAACTAATTTATAGCAATTTCATCTTGAGTTTACAGATGCCCTACTTATATGTATGATAAACACATTGCAAAAAATAGAGCCCTGGAAGGTTTGGTGACTTGCCCAAGGTCACTCAGAGGCAGAACCAGGACCACAGCCTCACTGTCACTTTTGCTTAGAGCAGTGATTCTTAACTGGTGACAATTTTGCCCCTCCCCCTTCCAGGGACATTGGACAATGTCTTGGTTGTCACACTAGGAGTAAGGTACTACTTGCATATACTGCCGGGATAAAGGCCAGAGGGATGCTGCTAAACGAGCTACCATTCACAGAACAGCTCCCCAACAAAACAGTGTCAAGACTAAAAATCTAGGGATAGAAGTAACATTCAAATATGAAGGCTTGCATCACACACACACACACACACACACACACAAGAAATGCAGCAATTAACCAGAAAAAGATAAAGTAGCTAACTACATTATTTCTAACACTTGCTTATAAGCAGAAGAACAATAATAATAGCAAACCTTAGAGTTTCCCATGACATGTCTCTTTCACTCACTCCACTTCTAACAACAGCACATCCAGCCAACACCACTTTCAAATTATATTCCCAAACCAACTGCTTCTTACCACCTCCTCTGACATTTCCTAGCTCTGGCCATCATTATCTCTCACCTGGACCACTGCAATAGCATTATAAATGGTGCATCTTCTTCACTCTACACTCATTCAATCTGTTTTTACTCAGCAGCCACAGTGACCTTAGCAATATAAACCTGACCGTGTCACTTCCTTGTTATAAAGCTTAGTCCTCCACGGGGACTAATTCTGTATTCCAGTGTGCTATTGGAAATGAGTAGGACATATGTTTGGCTGTTTAATAAATTGGGTGTTACTAGCCTTTGGTAACCGGGGGCAGAGGAAGCCAATTGTCCTGTAATAGGAGGGATTATGAAGAACTGACTTACTCGAACTGTTCAGCATCTCTGGTAAGATGCAATAGCCTCATTACTCACCCCACTCTTCACCTTGCTCTCTGTGCTCCTGCTAGTGACCTTGACACTCCTTGAACCTGTCAATCATGTTTCAGTCTCAGGGATTTAGCACTAGTTGCTCCCTGCCTAAGAGCTCTTCCCCAAATATTCCTATGCGTTGGTCCTGTTACACTATGTCATAATCTTCTCTAAATCAGTATCCCCTTCATTAAGGTGAGGTGTTACTCTGCTAAATGTTTCTTCCTTTCATTTATCAATATACTAGAGGCCCGGTGCACAAATTCGTGCATGGGTGGGGTTCAGCCAGCCTGCCCCAATCTGAGTGGGGGGCAAAGAGGGGGCTGGCCAGGGGAAGGGGCAGCAGCCGGCCAGGGGAGGGGCCATGGGCTGTTGGCCAGCTGGCCCCCCTGGTCAAACTCCTGGTTGAACTCCTGGTTGAGGGGACAATTTGCATATTAGCCTTTTATTATATAGGTCAGTCATGGCGAACCTTTTGAGCTCCGCATGTCAGCATTTTGAAAAACCCTAACTTCACTCTGGTGCCGTGTCACATATAGAAATTTTTTGATATTTGCAACCATAGTAAAACAAAGACTTATATTTTTGATATTTATTTTATATATTTAAATGCCATTTAACAAAGAAAAATCAACCAAAAAAAATGAGTTCGCGTGTCACCTCTGACACGCGTGTCACCTCTGACACGCGTGTCATAGGTTCGCCATCACTGATATATAGGACTATGTAATAACATATGTTTATCAGTGTATTCATGTTCTTATCTGTCCCCATTATAAAGTAAGCTCAAAGAAGGGAGGGATTTTGTCTGTTTTGCTCATCTTTGTATCTTTAGTGGCTAAAACAGCACCTGGCACATGGAAGGTATTAAACAAATACACGTGGGCCCTAACCGGTTTGGCTCAGTGGATAGAGTGTCGGCCTGTGGACTGAAGGGTCCCAGGCTCGATTCTAGTCAAGGGCATGTACCTTGGTTGCGGGCACATCTCCAGTGGGGGATGTACAGGAGGCAGCTGATCGATGTTTCTCTGTCACTGATGTTTCTAACTCTCTATCCCTCTCCCTTCCTCTCTGTAAAAAATCAATAAAATATATTTTAAAAAAACAAATACACGTGGAATTAATACATAAATGTATATCTTCTCTTGGACAAAAAACCCCTCTGAAATGTGTGTTCAGAGGAGAGAAAACTCATAAATTTCCTTTTAACTTCATGACTGTGTGTTTAAAAAAGCCCAACATTTCCTGGAGAAAAATCCTATATTCACCAAGGACTGCTTAGAAAATTATATTTAAGTAATAGTCTTAATTGTTATTTTAATTACCTGCTGACCAAAATCTGTGTTGGTGGACTGGGTAGTCTCAAGAACTTTAGGAATCATGGCAGAAAAAGAACAGAAAATAATCATTTCACATAAAATATAATGGTCTTTCTAAGGGATGCAAAGTTTCATGGACTATTTTGTGCTGACAATCTTAAATGTGTAAATTCAATAAAAATGATGAAGTAAGATAAATTTCTCTCCATTAAGTCTGGTGGGAGCTGGGGATGTGGCAGATCTGCAATTGCCTTGAGGCCTGGTTTTAGGCCAAAGGCACAAACTGCTCCTCTTGGGGAAAAGCTTGAGTTTGGGAAGACAAGCTCCCAGTATTCTTTGGGTCAGCAGGCAGAACTTGGCACCTCTCTGACCACACCTTTCTGAGCTCTGATCACGCCTGCATCTCCTTTACCTCTGGCTAAGGAACAATAGAGATATACTGGGGTCAAGGAGAATGTCACTGTGGAGGCTCATCATAGTCATTTGTATGTGTTGAGCCCATGTGGTTTGGGTCCAGTTCCATAGACCCCGAGCCCTAGCAGGCATTTTTGTAAAAGTGATTGATTCGGGCTGCTTTCAGGAGAAGAGAAGTGTAGGAGGCCTAACAGAGCAGGGGAAGAAATCTAAGCAAGGATGCAGTCTTAGTTAGAGTCTAGCTTCAGCCTTGATCCCATGGGGAGCTCCAGAATATGAAGTGTACCATGGAGCTGGTCCTCCTTAAGGCAAGAGGACCAGCCTTTCATTCCCATTTGTGGGCAGCCTGGAGCCTTTGCTGTCAGGATGGGGCCCAAGTTCCCTGGGGGCAGCTGTGTACCCTCAGCAGCAAAATTCACAGAAGCTGGGCACCCCTATCTGGTAGAGGGGATTTGGATGAAGCACCAACAGCATTTGCTTCATGTCTGCCGGTCCCAAGGAGATATGAATCACAGTTTTAAAAAAAACATACCCAAGAGCATGTTCTCTTCGTATCACTGCTTGGCACAGCATTATTCAGAGTGGCCTTGAGAATCACATCTGGCATCTGGAGTTTATTCTGAGGGAATTCTGCTAATGTTGGGCAATGTCAACATGGTATTTGCAACACCAAAGAGCATTCCCTTTTCTCCTTGAAATATTCCACACATTTTGCAAACAGCCATTTAACTAGTCGCAGAGAGCAGTGGAAGTGGTGAAAAATAGATGTTAACGCAACTAAAAGATTTCAAATAGGAGTCCATTTTATCCATTTAATTGACTAATAATTAACTAAAACCATTTCAGCAAGTCCTTTAGAAATCTCATTTGCATATGTTTTCTTTCCATTTATTCAAATCTCTGAAGCAGGATGACACGGCCCAGAGTCCTCAACCTCAGCATTATATCCACTTTGGGATGAAAATTTTGGGTCTATTTACCAGCATGCTGGCCTCTCTACCTACTACATGTTAATGGCACCCATGCCCTACCTCTCCCGGGTCCCGTTGCCAAAGGTCCCACAAAGGGCAAAATTGCCCCCGGTTGATAAAGCAAAAGAAACCCAGGATAATCAGAGTCCTGGCAGGGCCATCAAGGAAGCAGAAAAGTTATTCCAAATTTTGGTTTTCTCAAAGGTAAAATGCAAATAATATCAACCAGATAGGACTGTTGTGATTTAAATAGAGAGCATTGGTGCAGCATAGAAGCCAGTGTGTGTGTGTGTGTGTGTGTGTGTTCTTTTCCTTCTGGACTAAAATCCTTTCAAAAGTGGTTTGTCTTCTTATGGGTAGAAAAGTGATTAAAGGACCATTTGATACAAATTAGGACATGAAGCATGGTTTTACTTCGAAGATCTAAGATCATTAGAGGAAAAAAAATACCTGATTTCTTCTAAGTAGAAAAGAATTCACTCCTACGTGTTCCCTTCCAGTATTTACTAAGTAGTCATTGTGGAAAAATATTGGGAACTTAAATAAAATTTAAAATAACATTTTCTGAATGCTTAATTGTGTAGCAGATACTGTTAAAGACTTTTTGTGAAATATCTCTTGAATAGATACTACTATCTCTAATTCATAGATAAGAAATAGGAGCAGAAGAAGGTTAAGTAATTCCCCCCAAACAGCAGAAAATGATGGGGCTGGAACTCACACTGAAGTCATGTATTAGAAAGTAGAAGAGGCAGGTCAAGTGGTTTGGGAAGAGGGATACACCAAGAGGTACAGCCACAATGATTTGACAACCCTTTGTTGCCCTGCCTTAATCTTAACGTCTAGTCCAGTAGCCACAATTCTTCCTTGAATTAAGATTTTAGAAACCCTAAGCATGGAAGAGTTGCCTGCACATGCCATATGCAGTTCAAATTAAAACAATAAAAAAATGAATAAACTGTAAGGAACACCCAAAAAAGTCCTAATTTTTCCTATGATGAATACATTGATGCTTTTGGAAACATCTAAAAACACTTTATCAAAGGTATTTCCCCCATATTTACCTTGTTTATTGAGTATCCAGTACTAATACCTCTGAGTTTTTTCATCCTCCTGCAAAATGTCTTGATATTGAATCAGTGATCTTGACCTTGGAGTGAAGGGTTCATGACCTTGGATTGAAAAACTTAGCTTCACTCTCCTAACCTTTGTTAGACACACTCATTTGGATCCTCCAGGTTTCTTTTGGTCTAGATGAGGCACCAGCAAACTTCTTCTGTAAAGGGCAAGATAGTAAATAGATTAGTCTTTGTGAGCCGTGGCAATTCTGTCACAGACACTCAACTCTGCCACTGTAGTTCAAAAGCAACCACAAACAATATATAAACACATTGGCATGGCTGTGTTCCAGAAATATTATATTCCTCCAAATGGTCTGGATTTGGCATAAGAACCATAACTTGCTGACCTCTGATCAGGGACCCTGCTGTGTAGCAGTATGCAAAATTGCACGATGAAAACAACAGGAGTTATGAGGAAAAAAAATGGGGTTAGGGAAACCACATTCACAAACTCAATCTGTGATACACAGAAAAAGATAGGAACCTAATTAAACCAATGTTACAATTTACAAATGTTAATGGTTAAGAAATGTACAAAGACTACAATAAATATGGCACGTTGCCTTGAAAAAGATAGGAAACTTGCCTGTAGAAACAGGCTCTGAAACCTTGTATTTGAGTTATGGTGAACCTTGGTATCACACTAGTGCACGAAGCCACCTGCATGAGGTGCTCATAGCCTGTTTGGGGGTTTGTTGGGGTGTCAGGAAAAGAAGAGGTTTTAAAAATTTATAACACAACATCCTTAAAAGAGAGAAAAGAAGCTGTTCAAGTCTATCTGAGCAATAGGACTTCTCCCCAGAGTATGGGCCGTCATGCAAAAAATGTCCAGGACCTTCAATTAAGCAAAAAATCTCTTTGTGGTGATTTTTATTAATATGCAAATGAGTCAGACCATGGGCTCCATTCTGGACCACTGAGCATCCAACATGTTTCCCTGCTTCCCACCCATGTCATCATTACTGCTCATTGTGTGCTTACTGGTATATGTTTTCTCTAACTGTTTTCATTAGAAACTAGTTGTACACCCAATGCAGATGAAATAGGTGTTTTTAAAAATATCTAGATTTATACTAGATGTTTCTTTAAATTAAGAACTAGACCCCTGGCTGGTGTGTTCAGTGGTGAGAGCATCAGTCTGCACACTGAAGGGTCTTGGGTTCAATCCCTGGTTAGGGGCACTTATCTGGATTGTGGGTTTGCTCCCAGACCCTGATCAGGGCAAGAGAGGGAGGCAACTGGTCAATGTGTCCCTCTCACACCGATGTTTCTCTCTCTCTCCCTTTCTCTCTCTTCCCCCTTTCCTCCTTCCCTTTCATGCTCTCTGAAAAAGCAAAGGAAAAAAATATCCTCAGGTGAGGATTAACAAAATAAAACAAACAAACAAAAAACCCACAAACGAATGAACACTGACCTATCACTAATCCTGGGAAATCCCAGTATTAAGGGTTCTACATGCCTTTTATTCCATTTAATCATGTCCCTTTAAGGTATGAGATGAAGTTGACATTTTTTAGATGAGAAACAGGGGCTCACAGAGGCCACACAGCTAGAAAGTGCCAGCACAGCCTGTTTGATTTCAACTCTCCGATCTAACTATAAAGCTGTACACATTAAATATTTCTGCACAATTATCCCCAAACTTAGCAGTTTAAAATAACCAGTATTGATGATCTCACCTGTCTGAGGTCTAGGAATCAGAGATGGTTCCAATTGAGGGAGTCTCTTAAAGTTGCAGTCAAGATGTTTCCTGGGTCTGTGGCCATCCCAATGCTTCACTGGCTTAGAGATCCAAAGTCACTCACATGCATGTTGGCAGGAAGCTTAAACTCCTCACCTTGTAGGCTGGTCCATAGGGCTGCTCACAGTATGCGAGCTGGCTTCCCCAGAGTGAATGAGCTGAGAGAGACAGAGAGAGAGAGAACAATATCAAGATACAAGTTCTAGGAGGTGTTTAACCTAATCTCAGAAGTGATATGTTAGCACAATTGTCATAAAATGCTATTGGTCACGGAGGTCAATCCTAATGGAATATGGAGGGTCCTGCAGAAGTGTGTGACTCCCAGGGGCAGAGACTCCCATGGGTCACGTTGGAGGCTGCACATCATCGCCTACAGAATTGAAGTTATCACATGAAAGGGACCCAACAGACCCCTTGGTTTGAGGTCTCCCTATCAGCTATATATTGGCATGGAGAATGTAGAGAAGGGCTTATCTAGGCATATTTTTCTTTTTTTTCATAAATAATTTATTGCATATGTTATATGTTATTTAAAATAGACATATTTTTTCTTGATAGAAGACCAGGAAAAAGGGAAAGAGAGGAGCTATATAAATTAGTTATTTTTGTATTCTTCACAGTGCCTTAGAGACCACTGACTGAGTGTGATATGTTGAGGGTAGTTAAACCTTCTCAGGACATGCACGCCCATTTTGTGTGTGTATGTGTGTGTGTGTGTGTGTGTGTGAGAGAGAGAGAGAGAGAGAGAGATAACTTCCAAACTCCTCACTTGGCACAGATTCATCATCAGATTTAGTACTGTTTTTCTCATATCATGGCAGGACATAATCTTGCCCAGGAACTGAGAAAACCCGATGGGGTGAGAAAGGGAGAAATGAACCATAAATGTTGGAATTATTCCACAGCACCAACAAATGATAAACTCCTGCTGTTCCTCTCATAGATCTGTAACCACAATTGCACTTGTCCATTTTAAAAATAGCAGTTGGAGTCAAGAGTATTTCTAAGATAGTAGAGTGCCATCTTCATTTTTAAACATGAATAAGCTACACAGAAGCTTGTGGGGCTAAAGCATTAGACAAAAGAGACTCAGAGCAGAAAGAGGAGCAGAGGCCGATTTTATTGGGAGTCCCAGAAAAGAGCTGTTTATTCATCCACTCCTTCAACTAGCATTTAGGCAGCCTTTATTATGAGATGGCTCCTAAGCATTTGAGGGCATATGAAAATGTACAAAACACAGGCCCTGCTTTCCATAAGTGGAATATTATTGATTGAGTCCAATATATTTTTATACACAGACACAGCCTCAACCACTTATTCATTCAGTCATCAAAATTTGCTGTGTCAGGCATTGTGCTAGACACTGGTGTGGCAAAGATAAATAAAACGTCAGTTCTCCAAAGCCCACAGTCTAGTGAAGGGTCACAAGTTACAATTGAGGTGGATCCAGAATGATAAGAGAAGGAAGGAAGGAAGGAAGGAAGGAAGGAAGGAAGGAAGGAAGGAAGGAAGGAAGGAAGGAAGGAAGGAAGGAAGGAAGAGAAAGAAAGAAAGGGAAGGGAAGGGAAGGGAAGGGAAGGGAAGGGAAGGGAAGGGAAGGGAAGGGAAGGGAAGGGAAGGGAAGGGAAGGACCTAATTCGGTTTGGGGGAGAGGATGGGCAGGTGCTAGGAGAAGTGTCTAAGGGGAAGTGGTACTGCAGCTGAGTCTCAAAGGGAAAACTAAATCAATCTTTAGATCCACATCTGTATGACTTTCTACCTGCCTTCCCCTTAAGGGGTTGTGGCTTAGAGATATAGTCATGGCTCTGCTTTGAATCCCAGCTCTGACATTTACTAGCTGTTCTATGGCAGGTAAATGCACCTCTTAATGCCTTAGTTTCCTCATCTGTAAAATGAGGATAATAATAGAGATTACTTCCTATGATCATTATGAGAACTAAATGACTTAATGTCTTGCAAAGTGGTCAAAAGAATACCAAGCTCAAATAAGCCCTATGTAAGTATTAGTTATTTCTACCTACAGAGAGAGATCGTAAAATCTCCCACTGGGAATTAAAATGAGGGCTCACAAAAGGGAAAGCCCAAAATGCAATTTTGAGAGGGGTTCCAAGACATAAGGTGAGGAGTTTTTATGGCTGCCCACCAGGAAAGTCAGAGCTGCAAAATTTTGGGTAGGTAGCAGGGCCTAGAGCCAGGCATCTCAGATGCTTCACAGTATCAGAGGACTTGAGGAGGAAGCTGACAAATTCATGGATGTTCTTGGTTATATGACTACAACCTGGAGGAGCAGGAGTGCTTTGGTGTGTCCACAGCAGCTTTCTACTGGGAAGAAGATGGCAAATAAAAACTTATGCTGACTCTAATCTCCATGTCTCATCATTTCTAGCCTTTCTCACTTTCTCTTCTGGGGTGGGCCAAAGACTAAACCCATGGGGAAATGCAGGCTGCAGTATATGACACCTATCAAAGTAACTGCTCTACAAAATATAGAGTGGGAAATCTTATTGGTAGCTAAAAAATAAAATTAAATGTTACAGTATTCTATTAACATTGTGGTACATGATATATATATATATATATATATATATATATATATAGTTCCAAGTCATTTAGCTCCAAACTAGCTTCCTGAGGAAGCTATTATTATTATTGTTCCCATTTTAGAATGAGTGAGGAGACATTCAGAGCAATTAATAACTTTTCCAGTGTTATTATTAGCAATTAGGAGAACTGGGTTTTGAGTCTAGATCAGGATGACTCTAAAGCAAATGTTTGTAACTTCTGTGATATGTGGCATCAGAAATAAGGAGTTATGGAGTTCCAGAGAAGGGATAGATGGAGAAATGATGAAGGAAGGTGGCATTTGAGTTGAGGATTAAGGATGAGCAGGGTTTACATGTGGAAAAGGTAGAGCACATTATTCTCAACTAAGAAATGCTAAAGGTAATGAGGACCTGAGAGACATGAACTTCCAGGGGATGGAGAGGAGTCTGGTGTGGCTAAAGCATGGGCATGTGGTGAGAGATAAAGCTGGACAGGGCCAGGTTCATGGAGAGTCATTTGTTCCCTCAACTGATGGAAATGCAAGGCCAATGGTAGAGGGAGGTGGTGGGCAGGGAGAAGGAGGGAGTGGCCCCGTGTGGGATGATGCACCGCACTCAGACATATTCTGTCTCCCCAGCCTTTTCCCCATGGTTGATACTCAGTTCCTGCATCACTGTCTGAAGACAGTGGCACGGAGCCCAGCTGCTGGGACTCTAGACACTGCGAGTGTCCCAGACGTCTGGACTGGACTTGATGATGGGAAATGAGCAGCAGAAGAGAGACCAGTAAGAACTGAACCTCAGACCGGAACCTGATAGATCATGAAGCAGAGAGGGTGCCTGGCTATGCAGGAAGAAATCCTTTCTATCTCCTCTAGACAATGATGATGTCCCACAGTGATGCCAAACCGACTAGGGCAGCACCCCACTATTTGAAAGCAGTGAGTATTGAGACTGCACGAGAGATGATAAAGTCATTTTAGAATCTGAGGGAAATGTAATCTGCTTCTACAATCACGATCCCTAAGGTGTCCAGGTAACATCCACAGGTCCATTTACATTTAAATGTGCCTTGAACCAACAGCACAGGTCCAAAAGGTCTCCCTCTCCACTGCCTCCCTGGCATGACTGGTTACTATGTTTGTACTTCTGCGGCCTTGAGAAAGTTATTTATGTCTCAGTTTTCTCAGGCTGTAGTATTATTGTGAAGAATACTTAAGATACTGCTTATAAGGAGAGTATTTGGCACATACTACGCACTCAATAAATATTAATAACTACTGTTAGAACTGTGATCACTGCACCCTGTTGTGATCCTATCATTCCTTTATATGTGTGTGTATGTGGGGGGGTCTCACCCCCACTAGACCACATGTCCATGGGAATTTGGTTGGAGGAGGGGGTCTGGTATATAAAGAATAAATAATAAACATAAAGAATAAATAAATCCAGAAAGGCCAACTATCCCACTGGACAGGAGTGGGGAGAGAGCTTGGCAGGAGAAGTACTTGGAAGAACAGAAAATGAGGTGAGCCTGGAAGAACGCAGAAGTCATTGCCAGGTGAGCAGGAGCAGCCAGAGCACTCTCTCCAGGGAGGGGCCCAGTGACTGACAGGAGGGCAGGGCTCCAGGCAGCTACAAGGTGACAAGACTCAGTGAGGGGCTAACAAATGAGGCTGACGAGGGAGGTGGGAATGGGTATTGGATGCCTTGAGTGGCATGTTAAGAAGCATGATCTGGTAAATGTTTTCCAAACTCCAGTAAGTATCACCTTCCCAATTTTTGCCAGATGTGAGTCATGAATTTCTCTTATCCTCTTAATATTTTCTTTAAGTTGATTTACCTTTTACTGTTATAAGTAACAACCCATATAATTTTGCCATAAATATAAGCTACGGGTGAGACAAGTAGTAAAGTAAAAACAAACTATATTGGTAAACTCTTGCGGATGGTTTTTCCTGCAAAGGCTCTGAGCCTACTGTCTGTCTCTTGTCTATAAATGGAAATCCGTAGGTTTATGAGGAGTGTGAAAGCCATTGAGCACATATGGCAAGCTTTTCATTTAGAAGGATGGAGACGAGCTGGCAAGGGAGTGGGCTTACTGCTGTGGGACCCCATGTGAAGTACAATGTCACCAGTGGTCTCTAAGAGCATCTTCAGAGCTGTCAGTGGCAACACTCCCACAATTAGGGAAACCCTCCTGGGGTGGCAGGAACATCTTTGAGGGATTTTAGGCAGGAAATTTACCTGTTTAGAGCATCCTTCTGGCTATATCGTTGGTGTGGATTTATGGAAACTGTGACTGGTAGCTGGGAAATCAGGTAAATGAAAATGGCCATACCCAGGTGAGAGGTGATAAATGTCTGGTTGAGAAGAGTTGTTGAGCTGGGGAAGAGAGAAGTCACTGATGGAATGTTCAGAAACATGGCTTGTGCTTGGGGAAGCAAAGAACGAATCTATGATTACTTCCAAGGGGTCAACTTGGGTGAGCGGGGGAAATGATGGTGCCACAGTGAGGCAGAGAATTCTGCAAGTGATGTTCCCACTTCTCTCTTTTGAACTTGTCTGCTCATCTTCTCCCAGGCTCCAGCCTCTTTCTGTTGATTTCCAGATGCTCAGACCTCAGGATGTCCCCAGTCTGACCTCGGGAAGAGGTCACGGTCCAAACCGATCACCCTGCCTAGGACCATCCCAGCATAGGGGGCAGGCTGAAGACAAATCCCTCAACATCTCACCATCCCCACTTCCCTACTATCCTAGAGTTAAGAACTGGTTAAAAGGAAAACCAAGCACAGGGGGGAAAGGACCTACAAAAATTCACCGGGAGAATCCCACAAACCCAGGTGTGGATTCAGGAGCTGACCAATTTTCGGTTTCCAGTTGGTGGGTAAGTGGGGTAGAGAAATTCAGAGGCTGAGTGCATGTGTTTGCATCTCAGACCATTTCTTATTTCTGCTGGAGGAACACTTTTCTTGGCCCCAGGATGTCCTGCTTCACTGCTCAGACAGATATGTGTAATTGCTACAGTGGAATTGATGCCCTTTTCTCTGACGGGAGGGAGGTCATCACATTAATTTGGTACATCCTGGGAATGACACTATCCATCTCATTCTCCTGATCCAAAGGAAAATAGCAGCTGGTAGTCACTAGCTAACAAACTAGCTCACACTATGGTATAAATGACTGTGAACACGTTAACTATCTAACATTTAGCAGCAAATGAATCCAAAGCAATGGCTATCTCCTGTGCAAGACCTTCAGATCCTTGGGGCTTTATTTGAAGTGGAAAATATATCTTTTCCTTCCTGTGAGGCAACCCTAAATCAACAGACACAAGGCACTAAAATTCCATTGATTTGGTGGAGTGGTCTATAAAAGACACTCCCAAGAGAGTGTATTTTCAGACTTTCAAATCAAGTTGTAGAGTCAACTAAGTTCTGAAATAAACTCCTTCTCCTATTTCTAAGGAATGATCACATCTATTTCAAAGTGAAAACTCATTTGGTGATGCTTTAAATGGAAAGCACACTAAAGGTAGTGGGAAAATGCACAAAGGCTCTCTGTGGAAGATCAGAATGTTTCCATGGAACAACTTTATTCGTGGATGGAATAGTGATGTAATATGATATTTCATATGGAAATTCAAACATATTGTTATCTGAATAAAAAAATGGAAGGGAACACAGGAGAAAGTGATAAACATTCCAGGAATTAAAGGAAACCCATGGTGTTCACTATTTTGAGAAAGTAGTGGCTCTCTTTTTCTCATTTATAAACATGTCAATTTTCTTTAACTGGACAGCCATTGGATTTGTTCTTGTTGACAAATATCCTACTTGAACCTTTATTACTACTTATTGACTTGATTTTGACCTTTTCCTACTTGAAAAGATTCAAGAAGATGTTTCTAATTAGGTTTAAAATACTTTTTAGCCCTGGATGGGAGGTCAATAGGTGTTGCACATTGTGGCCATTTAGAATCCATAAGGTCAATGTTAGCCAACAAGTCTATTTCCTTTAACCTTTGGAAGGAGATTGCTATGTGGGAGAATCAAAATTAATGATATGTTCTATAGCACATATTTTTTTCTCTACTAAGCCATGTTTTTCTAACCCAGAAGTGCCTTCTGTGATACAGTACTTCGTTTATTCAGTAAAATTATAGACTCCTTAGATAGAAAGGAACTTAAATGTACATTTACCCTATGCTGCTACATCTAAAATAATGGTTTTCAACACTGGATGACCAGAATTCCCTGGGGAGCTTTCTAAAACATGCACATGCCTGAATCCCACTTCTGAGCTACTTGCTGGCCCAGGCATTGATACTTTTGAAAGTCACCCTCCACCTCCCTGGCCTTGAAAAACAAAATCAAACTCATCTTTCTCTCCTGTTCAGAACTTGCTTCTAAGTGGTCAAATTAAAGCAACACTGGACTCATGTATACGGGGTTTTACTTGTAAAATGAGCCCTGATGCAGTGTTTCATTTGTTTTTCTCTTTCCAGGTACAACATGAATTTTCTCTTTCTTCCATAGTCAAGAGAAGAGAGCTTGACTGAGCAAGGATGAGATTGGGAGCAAGGTTCTCCCCACAACTACCTCTTGGAGAAAATACCAAGTTTCCCTCTCTCCTTCAAGGTTCTACCAGCAACATCCAATAAAGCCATCTGGGGTATAAGCGGAGAGCAGAGAGCCAACTAGACCCTGTGTCAACTCAGTGTGGCCTAGACTTTGTGCTCTCTGGCTGCCACAGCCTTGGCTTGCACAACAATGCATTTCTGCCTGGGGAGTGGGCCACAGGGGTCCCTCCACATCAATAAGCCCAGGGGCAATGTGTCAGCTATTATAGTTGCAAGAGCCAAAGCACAAAGCAAAGGTGAATTCATATAAATTAAAACTTATTCTAATTTTAGGATATTTATTAGAATGGATTATTAATTATTAATTATATTTATTAGAAATGGATTCATTTATTGGCACCTATACTCCTACTCTCAAAAATAAGGTTTTAGCCTTTAAACTTAACGAGTCAGTGAATAATTGGTGACCTTTTACTATGCTTAACATTGTACGCAGGCAATTTAGTGAACAGAGTATAGGAACTAAATCCTCCCTTCAGCATCTATTTTGTGCACCTGAAAAAAACTGTGAATTGATAGACCAGTCATCTCTGGGACTTTGAACACTGACCAAAATAGAAAGAATGAAAAATAATAAAATTTTACCAAAATGGGAACATATTGAGAAGAGTCCTGAGAATCCAACAGAGGAAATTACACCTGGTAAAGGGAGTCACTAGGGAATTTGCTTCCAAGAAATGTCCCGGTGGTGCTTTAAGGAGCAGTACGAGCAGAGAAGGGGGGTGGGCTGCGTGGAATGAGGGAAGCTGTTGGGATAACTCAGGTAGGTGTGATTACATGACTTTGTGGCAATGGGGCCCCATTTTGGAATGGGGAAATAAGAATTCGTCTTTGGTTATGGAGAACAAAGAAGAAGGATGGGTCAAAGAAGATGAAAGATTTCTAGGGGAAAAAAATGAGAGTACAGACATAGTGAGTGATGTTGGAAAGAAACAAACGTTTGTCTGGAACATTTTGAGTTTGTAACCGTTCTAGGACAGACAGCTAAATAAAAATCCCCAGTTGGTCGTGGAAGATAAGAGATTGGAGCCAGAATAAAAATGGATCTTGAGTTTTAGATTTTAAAAAATGATCCACAAAGAGGGTAGTTGATGGAAATGATGGATTTCAACCCTGGCGATCAATGGGGTGACAGATGTTGCAGCCAGATCGCCCTCACATACCAGATTTTGTAAGATTGAGAACCTTTGGGGGGAAAAAAGCAGAGAGCCACACAGAGTCTGGGAAACAGCCTCAAGAGAAGAAGAGGTCAATAGCCAGCTCTGCATGTGTGAGAGATATGCCGTGTAGTACTGTATTTATATGTGTAAATACCTCTGGTGTAGTTTTATTTAGGTTTTGCCCAAAGCAACTCCATCTTATACTATCAATTCACAAACCATTCATATAGAATGAAGTTCCTTTTGCACATGTCGGAGAGGAGGAGAATTCCCCCCTCTATTCTTCTTTAGTTCTTGCAGCGGGACTAGTAATAAAATGATAAAATTTACCCAAGACTAGATGAACAGGAGAGACACTAATTTAGTATGTGAGCACACAAGAACCATAATATAATGCTCAGATCACAAAACAAGGCTCAAAGAAATGATCAAACCAGGCATCGTTGTATACTTTTTAGGCAAATGAAAAATAAATTTGTGAGACATTGACAGGACAAAGATAGTTAGTGCTTATTAGAAAGGAGTCTAAGCCAGGTTTGAGCTTGGGTAGCATATTAGTAAAGACATTACAAAGTTGGTTTATACAGGTTTTTGCACTCCGGATAGTTTAACTCTTGTGACAAGGTTGTCTCTCAGCCCTCGGGAGCATAGAGGGCACCTATCATAGGGCATTCATTTTCTGCATTTAGAGATTCAGAAAGCTCCTACCATTCCTGCTGCGTTATTTTAATTTGAAATAATCAATATGCTCTGGGGTGTATCTTGAGGCAGCCTGCCCTGGGATCCACTCACATTGACCAATTAGCTCTAACAGGACATTTTGTCAGATAGAAAAAAAAGTACCTTAAAAAGGGAAAGACCATTACCTTTTAAAAACATGACCTTTCATTTTTCATATTTTATTCATTGTTTCTTACAGGAAAGGTTGAATTCACTGTTACTGAAGCTCCATTACTGATCCATTGAATTCATGGGACAATTCTGAAACGTAATGGTGTTAAGAATTTCAGCCATTTTATTTCTGTTTAACTTACTATTTTTTTATCCAATGGCCAATCAATCATATTCCAGACTGTGAAATATGGAGCCATGCAGGGATACTTAGCAGAGAATTAGTATGTAATGAGATTCAACGGGAAATTATACAATATAATCATTATATCTCTCTGAGACTCTGAATAATATAACTAACCCATCTGGGTCAATTTTACTGTATACAATGGACCTGATGCGAATGGACTTGCTCATCCAATGGGTTTTCTATGAACACTAAAACTAAAAAAAATATATAACAACATATGAAAGAACTCTCTAAGGATTTAAGCCTGTAGTCATGAATGTTATCACTGTTGTAAATATGATGATCACCATGAAGCTAATCCTCTATCAGCATGACAGTGAGGTAGACAAAGGAGCATTTACTGGGCAGATCACCAAGCAACTCCCAGGGATGCAGAATGAGGGGGTGTCTGAGATTTCTTAGTGTGAGCATCCTCCAAAAGGAAGCACTAAGGCAAGGGATTTTTTTCATGTTGTTTATTTGGTAAGGGCTGTGAGAAGGTGGGGAAGGGGGACAGGGAGGATGGACAGTAAAAAGGATGCACAAATGAGCACTGTGGGCACCAGGGGCTCAGTGCTACCAGGATCCTCTGAAGGTCTCAGTACAGCACTCCTCAGAATTGTACACCGGAGGGAGAAAGTTCAGGTATTTAGTCACCAATTCCCACCCCATCCAGGAGGCCTTAACTCCCAACACTCCCAGGCTTTGACATGTAGGAGCTGAAGCAAACCACAATATGTCACCCCAAAATATACTTCTTTGACATAAAAAAATTACTTTGACTTGAAGGCAATTACTAAGCAGCAAAAGCAGGAAAAGTTCTCTCCACCCCTCCCACCCCCACCCTTTATCTGTTTAACGGCAGGATATAAATTCTTTTACTGGTGAGGACACCAGAGGGATCTACAAACAAACTTTACCCATTAGTTTCCTCCCATATGGTTACCTTCTCAGTCTGCCACCATTGGAAGCCAAGGACATCTTTCCTTTGCTCTGCCATTTCTCTACAAGTTTATTGCTCTTTGTTGAAGATACTATATAACCCCAATTTCTGAGCTATCTATTTGAGTTACTCATTTTCGAGTACTCCCATATGTTATATGTGTGATACACATGTTAATAAACTTATTTGATGTTCTCTTGTTAATTTGTCCTCTGTTATAGGGGCTTCAGTAGAGATCCTAAGAGAGGTAGAGGAAAAAAATTTTCTCCCCTGCAGAGCTAAGCACACTCACTGTGGCTAGAGAGCACCTTCAGATAGAGTTGCAAGAAAACATGGGCATGTACAGGAAGGAATGCAGGTGGCCCAGGGGCATATGGGAGGGGCCCAGAGTATCTGCTTTGTAGCCAGAGAGACTTGGTTTTGAATCCAGGGTCTGCTCCCCATAAACTGCCCTACCTTAGCTCTTTACTCAGCTTTCCTGGCTTCATTTTCCCAGCTGTAAAAGGAGGACAACAACAGCTACCTTGCAGAATATTAATGAAATTATTACGCATCCTTTTTATGGCATGTACAATAACCAATGTTATAAAAAAAATTAATGTCCTGGGGAAAGCTATAGAGTTAAATGAATATAGGAAACCACATTTATTTGTAGTATGAGTTCCATTTTGTAAAGTATATATATATATTTTACATATAAGGGCAATAAATGGGACAAAATACACTTAAAGATTAAAGGTGGCAGGAATTAAGATTAATTAAGATTAATTCTAGGTGGTGGAATAATAGATAATTTCTATTTTTTATGTATACATTCATTCATTTTTAAAAATTTCCACAAAGTATGTATTACTCTATCATCAGAAAAATACCAATTTAATAGAACCCATTTTTCAGGCTCTTGTGAGGATAAAAGATAATTGTACAAAAAAAGGTATTGATTATAGTGCATGACACAGAATATGTGCTCAATATATGACATTTTAAATATGCTACTAATAAATATTACTAAATGACTGTTCACTATGCATCAGACACTGTGTATAACACTTTACATTTATTTTCTTTTTTAATTCTCATAAGGTACTAGCCCTACCACTATCATAGAGATGTGGAAACTGTTAATTACTAAGAAAACTGACACTTATTAAAGAAACACCTTTGTATGCCTCAAAACCCCTCAGAACGGCTTGGGTACTTTTAAACAAATCATTCAGAATAATATTCAATCCTTTGCATTTTTTTTTAAACTTTGGAGACTGAATATAGTTTTAATAATTGCTACTTCAGCTGAACAATGGTTAAGTTTAAATGTCAAAGAGTAGCCCCGGGGCCAGAGCAGGCCCTGAGCAGACTATGTGGTTATAAGCCAATGGACCAGCCGCTCAGCCTGCAAGGTAAGATTTCTCTGCATCTCTGAAGCACAGTTATCTTTTCTATCAACAACAACAAAATGCTGGAGACAGCATTTCAGCCTATAAAGATCCCATGTCCCAAAGATGAGAACAGAAGAGACTGCTTTTGGGACAGCTCTGTAGCAGGCTACATAACAACAACAACAACAAAAAACCACCCAGGACATATCCGTTATGAGCACAGCATGGGAAATAAAGGAAGGAAGATTCCTGTTGAACAGAATGGTGTTACTTCATTTTATCTATTTTGTTGGCAGTAAAACCAAGACCCTTTGCTTTGTCATTGTCGGTGGTATGCTATGTTCTTTTGAAGCATTTAGGATTTAATTAAAATAGTTTGAACATCCATAGTCTGTCAAGTTTATAATTCCCCTCGAAAACCTCTCTGTTCTCCCCTCAGTGAATTTCTTTATAAGAGAATCAAAGAGAAAAGCTCTGGAAATTGTGGCCAGGAAAATAAATGGGAAGAGGGGTGGTGGGGAGGGAGGTGGAAGTGCCTGCATTTGTTTGAATAACAGCAAAGCCATTTCTATTTTTCAGCTTAATTCACTTCAAATGACAAAGGGCTTCAGCTGCTGTTTGTCAGAGGTGTGGCCTTTGAAAATACAGAGGGAGCACTAAGTCCATTTATTCTCCCAGCACCTTTCTGACGCTGTTTCTTGGGTTGGGAAGGGAAGGCAGAGCAGCAGCTTTGCTTATGATGGCTGTTTTGATTTGAGCTGGCAGGAAAGCCGGTGAAGTCTTTGAACATGTGCTCCCTTTAATTGGAAGGAGGGTCCTGTGTGAACGAGCAAAAGACCTCATGTCCCAGCTAGAGAACAGATGCCGATATCTAGGGGACATGAAGACCAGACTCCCACTAGTGGGTTCATAATTGTATTCATCCCTTGTGGTGTTAAGAAAACTTAGAATTAAAATGGCCTGTTGTATTGATTTTAACATCATTCCTAGCTTCATTTTGTGACACTTTCCTAGATTTTACTTATATTTCCCTTCACCGTTTTCTAATTTCTATTCTCTTGTGGTATTTTATGCATTCTTGTGAGCTACCTGAAGTTGTTTTTGGAAGAGAGTGATGTCTAAAAACATTAGAAAAAATTGTTTGTAGTAATAGTGAGGGAACTACTCAATACTTGGAAGAAAGGTTGTCCCCCAGAGTGAAAATCAAGGGAGCCCACACCGTGGAGGGGATGCTGTGTAGATGATTATTTCATCTGAAGAAAGAATGTTTCAGCTGAAAGGAGTAATGGATAGAAAATTGGGCTAAAAGATGCCAACTTGATAGTCCATCATTGTTGTAGAGAGAGAGTCCCTAAACCTACCTGATAGTCACAACAATTCTGGCCATTGGTCAAGGGAATTGCTATTGGAGGAGGTCCATCAGACCTCACCCTAGCCTGGACAAACAGCTTCACATTATTAGGTTTTACGCCGCCGCAAGGAAAAACCGTGAGTCCAATCAGAGACCAGATTAAACAGGCTTTATTGGGAGCACACGGGCGGGTTCACCAGCTCGGAGAGGGGAGCAGGAGAAGCCGCGCCAGACTGGAGCAGGGGCAAGTTTTTATGCTGGCAGAAATTGGTGGCAGTGGGGGTTTTCCAGGGTCAGGTGAAACCTGCGGTCTGTCCTGCGGTTTTGGCCATTTCCAGGAGCCATTTGTCCCGCAGGGACTTTCCACCAAGGTGGGGCAGTTTCTGGACGTCAGTGTGGTGAGGTCAGTTTTTCACCGGCCCAAGAGAGGGAGGGGGTCTTTTCGCCCCCGGGGCAGGGTGCCAGCGAATACCGGACACACATCATCCATTTCTTTTGGTTCTATATCATTGCCATCCTAGCATTTTCTTATTCCCATCATCCATCCATCTATCCATCCATCCATGCATTCATGTATCAGGAAATGAGCTGGGCACTTGAGATTCACTGTCACAGACCTCTGGGTGCTCCATCTATAGGCTACTGTTTCTCTAAAAATTCTTGGGTTTGCCTCAGGTTTGTCAGCTATCATATACTAGATGTACCAGTTAATAATGCGGATTTTGTAATCAAAGAAAACACTATCATTTCAAGAGAAACATCAAATGTGCTTCATTCAAAGTAATGTCCATCGCTAGCTATCCATTTCCCTCATCTTTCAGGTAATTTGTGGATACCGTCCCAATAGAAATTTTCTTGTTTTGAGGCAGCCCATTCAGAGACCCAGTTTTCCACTTCTTGCGTTTTGAAGTGCTGCTCAGAAAGTGCATGTGCCATCGATCAAAACAAGTGGTCATCTGAAGGAGCAAGGTCTAGTGAATACGGTGAGTGGCTTAATACTTCCCAAGCAAGATCTTTTATCGTGTCTTTAACTGGTTTTGAAGTGTGTGCGTCATCATGAAGCAAAATTACTTTGCTGTGTCTTCTAGCACATTCTGGTAGTTTCACGATCAAAGCGTGGTTCAAATTAATTATTTGTTGTTGGTATCAATCAGTATGAATGGTTTTACCTTGTTTTAGAAGCTCATTATACACCACACCTTCCTGATCCCACCAAATGCAGAGCGATTTGGCCTTGCAGTCACTGTTAATGGTTGACCTGGATCAACCCATGATTTTGTGAATTTGGGATTCTCAAAATAAATTCACTTTTCATTGCCAGTCACAATTCAATGCAAAAAAGACTTTCTTTCATGCTGTTGAAGCAACATTTTAAGGATGACTTTTCGGTTTTCCATTTGTCTTTCGTTCAGTTGATGTGGCACCCATTTTTCTTCCTTTAAAATCTTTCCCATTGCTTGTAAATGATTGGAAATTGTTTGCTGAGCAATGTTTAATCTTTCTGCAAGTTGATTTTGGATTTGACATGCATCTTCATCCAATAATGCTTGTAATTGTTGGTCTTCAAACTTTTTCCATTGACCTGGACGTTTTTTGTCTTTCACATAGAAATCATCACGTTTAAAGCATTTAAACCAGGGTTCACAAGTATCTTGAGATGGAGCATGTTCACCATAAGCTTCCCAAAGTATATGATAACTTTCAGCAGCACTTTTCTTCAAAATAAAGTAATGAATAAAAACATCCTGCAAATGCTTTTTTTTGGCATGAAATTTGACATTTTTGAAGCATAAAAATATCTATGATGTTAACACCTTCAGAAAATTTGACATATGAAGTTTTGAAGCTTGTTGCCAATACAACAAAATAGCATACATACATATCAAATCTCACATACATCAACATATGTGTAACTCCATCTAGTGAAAAAAAATCCGCATTATTAACCGGTACACCCAGTAGAAGTCTGAGGTAAAGGTTTGGCAGGTTGGTTTCTCCCGAGGCCTCGCTTCTTGGTTTGTAGGTGACCTTCTTCTTGTGTCTTCACATGGTCTTCCCTCTCTGTGTCCATGTCCTATCGCCATCTTTTCTTCTTATAGGAACACCAGTCATATTGGACCATAGCTTACTCTAATAACTCATTTTAACTGAATTATTTTAAAGACCCTATCACCAAATGTAGTCATATTCTGAAGTATTGAAGGTTAGGATTGCAATGTATGAACTGGGGTGGGGGACACAATTCACCCATAAGGCAGTCTAATAATGGCTGCTTTTTCATGCCAGCAGATGAATTTTGGAATACTTGCTATTTGCCATTCATTTTATAAGCAGACTGTATTCATTTAATTATCCCAATATTTCTATCAGATAGATATTATGAATTCTATTTTAGATCTAAGGACACTAAAGCTCAGAGAGTTAAGTAATTTACCTAAGGTTCTGTAGTGAAGAACCTGGATTTGAATCTGTGTATTACTCCAAAATCCTGGCTCTTAACCACTATGCTTTGCTTTTTTTTAGGACACGCATGAAAGGCAGGGGTAATGTCTCAGGATTATTCTCTCGGAACTATGGGCAGATATTTCTGTAATACCTGGACTTTGAAGCTTGACTGGATACAGAGTTTCCCTTCTTAGCAAGCAAGACACAAATTTTCCCATGTCAGAAAACAGAGAAATACTAGCGTACACCCCATCACTCAAATGTCAAACATCTTCCATTTTGTTCCTCTCTCTCACCCAACCTCTTACTTCACCTATGCTTATATAACTTTCCTTATGATAATTTTTAAATAAGAAAAATGTTGGATTTTTATATAAATGAAACACCAAATACCAAATGATCCAGCATAGCCTGCGTAAGGTCTGTTTTCTATCTAAATTACCAGTTCTATACAGGTAGCTGACAAAGTAACTCATCAATCTGGGGGATAACAATATATTCATCAATCAAACACAAGAGTTCATTTAGTCATGCAGAGAAGGAATTAGACAGTGTTTAATGGTCTTCTATGAGCCCATTTCTGTCAAGGATAATCAATGATCATCATAAATGTATTATGACATCAATGTGTTTTATCCTAAATACTAGATTAGACTAACACTTCGCATCTCAATTTCAGTTTTAAGTTGTATCTGAAGACAGCAGGAATCTTTGGGGGGAAAGAGTCAATATGTGAGGCAGAAATGATAGTATGTAATGAGGATTCTAATGTCAACACGTGAATTTGGGCACTGCAATGTGATTTCTAAGCAGTGAGTTTTCATGTGTATCCATGCCATTGACTGTCAAATCATAATGAGCCCGACGGGACCTATCTGATTGGAGTGTCTCTTGTAAAACTGGTCCTGATTTTAAATACAAATATTTGTTCCTTATTTTCCTTGCTCAAGTAATTTTTTAACCTATGAATAGAAAGTCAGAATTCTATTTACTGACATTTTATTTTTATTTTTATTTTTATTTTTCGCTTAAAGTATTACAAAGGGTATTACATAAGTGTCCTTTTTTCCCCCCCGCCCTTGACAAACCCCTACCCTCCCTTACCCCCCAGTGTCTTATGTCCATTAGTTTACTGACATTTTATTTTTTGGAAATTTTCTTTAACTTTTTAATAAAATTTTAAGTTATTTCAAAAAGTTCAAGAAAAAATTATCAAAATATTTTTCAGGCATCAATCTTTGAAAGAACTCTCCATGACCAAAGCTCTTTGCTCAACTTATTTTATAGACCCACCCATCATCTAGCTGTTGAACTTGTTTAGTGCTTGAAAGTGCAGACTCTGATGTGGCAATGATGAGAACTGGATCTTGAGATAAGGACTAAGATGTACTTAACTGTATCAGGAAGATAATTCCCGGAAGCAAGGATGGGGAATTGGAAAGAGGGAAAGAGAGAAGTTATCAAGGACAATCAAAGTGTATAACCTATTTGCTTACAGTGTGCACTGGGACTCAGTCTTGCCAGGGAACCTCTAGGGCAGTGGTGCTCAACCTTCTGGCCCTTTAAATATAGTTCTTCATGTTGTGACCCAACCATAAAATTATTTTTGTTGTTACTTCATAACTAATTTGCTACTGTTATGAATCGTAATGTAAATATCTGATATGCAGGATGGTCTTAGGCGACCCCTGTGAAAGGGTCGTTCGATCGCCAAAGGGGTCGCGACCCACAGGTTGAGAACCGCTGCTCTAGGCCATCACATAGCATGTGCCTTAGAATTTTCCCTCTGAATGTAGGTAGCATTTTCTGTCAACTCTCATTCTCTATTCATTGACGGTTGCCTGAAGGAACATTAAATACCTTTCACTCTGGCCTGTGCCTGGTCACTGGCCGTGGGGACTGCCTAGCATTTAGAGCAGGGGTCCTCACACTTTTTAAACAGGGGGCCAGTTCACTGTCCCTCAGACCGCTGGAGGGACGGACTATAGTTTAAAAAAAAACTATGAACAAATTCCTATGCACACTGCACATATCTTATTTTGAAGTAAAAAAACAAAACGGGAACAAATACAATATTTGTATTCGCATGTGGCCCGCGGGCCGTAGTTTAAGGACCCCTGATTTAGAGGAGGCTCAGAGATAGAAAACCAGAAGCAACCTAGGGAGGGGGAGGGCTGGCATCAGCGCCAGTGCACGGGGCTGTCTACCATGGTCACTCTGAGATCAGCGTGGGGTGTGACATGGGGCATTTAAAGCATCTTCCACAAATTAGGCGTTTGCTTTATTTTTTAGAAGTCGGATTCCTTTCTAAGGGTGAACTTTTTCCTGATGAGCATGCTTCTTTCCAGTGAGGCACAGAACACCTCTGAGCAGGGGCATTTGTCCAGTCTTCTAAAGACAGATGAGAATGAAATTCAATCTATCTCCACACACAGTGCCATCTGGACCTGGGTTTAATGACCTAAAGATGAGATTGTCAAAGCATTAATCCCAATGCAATAGCAAGGGCGTAGATATAAACATGTGTGCAAATTCGGGGCTAAAGAGTCTTTAATGACATTCCTTTTAGAAGAGATCTGCAGGGAGTATATTAAATGTGACCTTGTGAACAGATAAAATAGGGGGCCATTTACAACTTACGTTTTGAGACCTGCCATACCTGGGAGAAGGGGCTGTACTGGCATTTTTCCCATCCTTAAATCAGGGAAATGTCATCATAATGATCTTTTAATGGCTTTAATTGACACACAATAAACTGCATATGTTTATACTGTACAGTTTAATCAGTTTTGACATGGGAATGCCCTTCTAACCCATCGCTAAGATGAAGAGAGTGAACAGATCCATCAACTCCCAAAATTTCCTTAGGCCCTTTTGGAATTCCTTTCCCATACCATACTCTCCCCAGGCAACCACTATCTATCACTTTCTACACTATAGATCAATTTGCATTTTATACAATGATATATAAATAAACTCCTATAGTAGGTGTTCTTGTTTTGTCTGTCTCTTTAAACTCAGAATAATTATTTTGAGATTAATATTGTACTGCTAGATGAATCTTCCCATTAAAAGGATTTCTGTGCCTTTTTGTAAATTCCCTCCAAAGAAGTTTCAAATTTCTTTATCCACTTGTTTGTTTTTAAGGGGTAGAAAATCAATCTTTACTAATAAAGATTGAAATCTTTAGTAATAACCTCACCTCTTCAAATCAAAGTTTAGATAAATACAAGTTTTGGGTAGAGACCTGAGCCAGCAGTTGCATTTGCCCATCAAACTTGAGCTTGTTATGTGATTAGGTAGGCAGATCAGCAAAGCCTTGTGGTTAAACTTATGGTTTATTGGTTACATATTGTCGGGATTAATACCTAAAAAATATATCAAACTGTATTACTGTAGGGGAAGAACTTTAAAATAAAAATTTTATAGATAAGAAAATATTTGGGTTTTACTCAATGTGAAGAGAAAATTGTCAGTTCTTTAACCATAAACAGATGATGACTCAGGATTGTCGCTGCCCCAAACTGTGTAGGATAATGTTGTTATGGTAGTTATAACCTACTCATAACTTCATATTTCTAAGCTGCCTATAAACAGTCTTCTTTGTCACCACTGTGTTATTCATGCTGGAAGGGAGGGAGAGTAGGTAGAGAACAGTACACTCTGGGTGATCTAAACCAGTAGCTGAGGCAAAGGGAGATCTCGGATGTATTAGGATATTTTGGGTTGCAACTAATGAAGCATAGTATCTAAACTGGTAGAAGATGGTTGTCTTGTTTGTTTTGCTTTAATATTATCTCCTATAACTAAAAACGGTAAAACGGGTTGGAAACCTGGCCTTAGGTAGCACCCAAACAATGTAAAAAGGACACAGTTTCTCTCTTTTCCTTAAAGGGCTCTTCATCAATGATGCTTTCCTTCTATGGTCATGTAATGACGGCAGGCACCAGGGGGCTACAGGCTTCTTTAATGGTCAGGTGTTGTTTTCACGTTCCTCGACTTTCTCCACTTGGTACTAAGCACAGTCATTATTAGTATTTGATATGCCCAAAGCTATTCCATACTTTACTTTCTGGAGATCAGAATCGTCTTTAATTCACGACATTTTCAGTTTGCTTAATTATGCTTCATTAAGGACACTTTTTCATCAGAGCCTGGCCCCACCTGCAATCGACTCCCCCGTTCTCTTTCTTGCTCACTTTCCCTGTGGCCCGTCTCCACAGTTAGTGAGTGTTCTAGGCCAGTGCTTCCCAATCTTGTGCCAGAATCACACAGAGAGCTGGAAAAAATTCCAGAGCGCAGGGCGCCACTTCAGAGAGTCTCATTCAGGCAGTCTGGACTGGGGTTGGATAATTAGCATTTCTAACAAGCTTCCAGATGTTGATGCTGATGCTGCGGATCCACGGTCACCCTTTTGCACTATTCTTGCCCTATTGTATTATCCGACTTCCCCCCAACACATAAGCATGTTCTATTCCATCTGCCCAGAATGTCCTTCCCTAACCTCTTCTTTTGGCAAATTTCTACTCATCTTTTGAGCCCAAATTTAGTGTGATCTCCTCTGTAATGCTTCTTCTCCCCATCTCTTCCCCATAAAGCATCAGTCCTTCCTCACTAGCTTTGTCCCTGGCAACTTTCCCCACTGTGTTACAGTTTCCCTTCATCTGTTTTCCCCATTAGATTGTGAGTTCACTGAGGTCAGAGACTAGGCTTTTCTATGGCTGTGCATATCGTTCTCACTAGCAGACTTTTCGATACAAAGGCATTTACTAAATATTTGTTCTTGATTAAATTGTCACTCCGGTTCTTCCTTTCTTAGGTTAAACTTTAATCACATTACAACTTCATACTAGAGGTTTTGTTCGTTTTCCCTTTAGTTTAATTCTCCAGGTGCATTGGGGGTATTAGGTGACTGCTGTGCACAACAAAGATCTCATGGAGCATTAGCACAACCTGACAATTAAAATCCCCTTTAAAACCATTATTGTCCTTAGAGACTCCCAGCAGGCCAGAGTCATTAGTGACAAAACATCAACACACTTTCCAAATAGGAAGGATGTAGTCTTTGTGCAATGGACGAAAATTGGACCAGTGAGATTGCTCACCGGACCTACCTAGGCTTCAAATTGGGACCAATCAGAGCCAGTAAATTGGCAAATTAGCTTGAGATTCATGGGAGTTAAAAATCTATCTATCTACCTATCTATCTATCTATCTATCTATCTATCATCTATCTATCAATCATCAGGGTGATAGAAGTATATGATTTGCTACTTCTGCTTCCTTAAGCTATTCCATAAAAGAGATTGCGAATACCATAATAAAGAAGAAAGATGATTCCCTCAAAGAGTTTCATTTGTCTGGCTGAAATGTCTCACTGAAGCATTAGCATTTCCACACAGAAGCAGAGATGGGTTATAGGGAGCTGGGGGATAATCATGCATATTAGTTTTACATAATCGTTTATCCTTTCTTACAAAGGATGAGCCATAATATCCTGTAAGCCTGTGCTTCTGTGAGAACACCTGCCTGAGACTAATGACTTAACATTTACCAGCAAGGATCCATTGAACTGGATACTGTCACATAATTATTCTCACATCCAAGTACTCTGCTAGTGTCCTCTCTGCCTGAGCAACTCTGTCCTAGGGAATTGAGAAGGCAGTTTTAGTACCAATGGTTTAGCCAACCTCTAGAGTGATGGGCTAATGGTTTAGCAGAGTCTATGTTCAAAGGACATCAGTCTTAGGGAGACCAATATTTACTTGGAGAGAAAATAAGGAGTTTGTTATGAAGGCAAATTGTCCATTCAAGCCTCACAATATTCTTACTTGATTTTGGCAAGTGCAGTGGAATCATGGATATTTATTTTATACTCTAAATTATAATCAAATATGCACTCCCCCCCCCCCCCCTCAAATTGTTGCTGGTTTGGCCTTTGGGAGTTTTTTCCATTGGCTCCACTGATGTACTGCTATAATTGTCGATTCCTTTACATTGTTTTATCACTTCCTTACTTGCTGGGATTATAAGATTCTCCAGTCCTAGAATCAGCCATTTGTCCAAGGAGCCTCAGTTCCTTTATTGGAGAATGATATTCGAAATTAAGATCTGGGTGCTAGGTGTACTTGTTGCTACTGGGGTCTTATTGTTTTTAGGGCCTCTCAGTTCACAAGGCAAGGACATATTACCCTTTGTATATTAACCTGTGTTTGTACACATACCTGTAAGTATTTCTCTAAGTAGTTGTCTGTATCTTTATTAAGCTAAACATGAGTTCATGCTGATGCCTCCAACTCTATCCCATTACTACATGGATCATTTTAGCCTCTTTCTCTTGCCTATCTGTAAACTTCCACTCTAATAGTGAGAAATCTGGCTCCCACCATCTCCCATTAAGTTATTTAGTCAATCCCAGTATACATGTATAGCAGTTTCAGAAGTTTTTAACCCACAGATCCACAGAAACAACTTCATCAATTAGAGTGTATTTTTATGTGCAGTTCCTTCTGCATTTAGTCCTATAGATTCTACTCATTTCCAAAGTGACTTAGTTGAGCATCATCCCCCATCACCCTGTTCAGTGAGGTTGTCTCATATAGATTCTTTTATTAAAAATCTGCATTTCGTATATGAATACCCCCAAACTCCTAAATTGCTATTTTTTATTTCATACATTAATGTTCATTCTTTGCACCATAAAGTTCTATGAATATTGACAAATATGTTATACATGTACAATTAAAGCACGATAAAAATAAATGTTACTTCTCTAAAATACATACGTTGTGCTACACCTATTTAATCCTTTCTCTGCTCAGATTCCCTAGCAATCACTGATCTTTTTAGCTTGTAAATAATTTTGCTTTTTCTAGAATGCCATGTAATTGGAATCATACAGTGTTTTGCCTTTTCAGATTGGTTTCTTGAACTTAGCAATATGATTTTCAAATCACCAGATACAAGTATGATTGCTGGGTCATACAATGAGACTATATTTAGCATTGCAAGAAACTGCCAAGCTATCTTCCAAAATGACTGTGCCATCTTGCATTCCCACCAACAATGAATGAAGAGTAACTATTTCTCTACATAGTTGCCAGCAATTGGAGTTGTCAGTATTTACTTTTTAAAAATTAGCCATTCTCATAAATAGGTAGTGGTAAAACTCTTGTATTTTAAAAGGCAGATAAATGACTATGGTTAGATTTTTTTAAAATGATATTCAAAGGTTCATCTGAGTTTCTTTAAATAATAGCTCTCTTAAGTGTATATTTCCCTGTTTATATAAAGAAATCGTTAATTCCTTGATGGAGAAGGGCATCAAAATTATTTAGTCAAGCCTTGGTCCCTGTCATCACCAGGAAGCTTGTTAGAAATGCAAAATCTTGGGCCCTCACCCAGCCCTACTAAACCTGCATCTGCATTATAACAAGACTCCCAATGAATCATGCACATTAAATTTAAGAAGCATTGTTCTAGAATTGCAATATTATAGGTACACAGAGGTGGAATGGACCTGGTCCCTTGGCAGGTGAGGAAGGACTCTCCTAGAGCTCTGTGTGTTGTGTGTGTGCAATCGTGTTGCTAATCCTCTTGAGGATTCTTTCATTCTTTCTCAAGGAAGGTGATGGTTTGCTCAAGAGAACACAATTACATAAAAAGAACAAAATAAGCTAAGGCTCATTGCCATTATACAGTAATATAAAAATCCGCTCAATGAGAAATCATGGTAAGTCACTGAAAAAATTACACTTACATTACACAAACATAATCTACAAATCCCAGTAGTTGTGTAGGTGAGGCAAGCCTGTTGTTACTGAATACTCAGGAAGAACTGTGCTGCCACTCACATTACTGTAAAGTGCCTGGTTGATATTTGGCCTCCAGGAAAAGCTAAACATAATAACCAGAAATCTTTTATATAACAGTACCAGGCATGCAGCTGTGAACTCTTAATCTTACAATAGAACTTAATCACAAGCCTGATAGAACATAAATAACCCTGGGGCCAGGTATTGATATGAACATTCTTATGTCTGTTATATTTAATACATATTACTAGTATCAATATCTTTGGAAAGATAATCTGGAAATAATTTCTAAAAATCTCCATCAATATTTCTAATCAAGGTGTTCACACATTACTAAACGTGCAGGAGGATATACTTTCCATGACTTAGTCTCCTTAGATTGGAATTTCACTACCTTGTGAAATTCACACTTTCGCCCAGCACTCCATTTTCCTTCTTCCTTAGTGAATGCAGTTTTAAAAATACCCCACAGGGAAGTGTTGAGATTTCTTTTTAAACTCTTTTGTGTTCGATTTTAGTGAAGAGCAGGACATTCACACACAAAACAATACAAGACATTTTCATTCATCGCACATTTTAGAAAATCCATTTTGGACTCCTTTCTCTATTGGCAACATCTCCTAAGGTAAATTTATCCCCTGTGCTCCTTGGTCTGAAATAGCTCATCCTCTTAAAACATCTGCCAATATTCAAATTCATGCTGGGAGAGAATATTTTAGAAGCAGGTAACTGATACTCATCTTCTCTGTGAGGGTCTTATTTAAAATTCATTTATTCTTTTCTTAGGAATCCATGCATCCCACAGGTAGATTCAGGACCCCAGTTCTAAGTGGTGTTTCAGAAGGAATTCTGGGAAGAAGCCACTGCAGATAGGCTTGGGCTTGTAGAACTGAGGTCAGAGAGCACATCTCAGAGGTAAGCCAGCTGCTAATTAGTTTTCAAGGAGCCACATCAAAATAAGCACTTTCAGATCCTTGCCTTCAGTATTCTGAGTGCTTCTCTTAACAGCTGATTTCCATCTGCATGATGTTGGGTGCCACTGAGAGACCATAAAACAAAAAGCAAAAAAAAACCCCAAAACACTAAAAAATAAAAAAAGAAACATTCTGTAAAACTTCAAGCTCCATTTGAATTTATCACTAGATCTTTTTAAACCTTAAGTGCTGGGTCTCAGTGTTTGGCTATGTGGTTTCTTGTCTCAGTGTTCATAGTTGTTACCACGAAAAGGACCATTTTCCCCTTTCAGTTACTTTGTTATATGGTTTGAGATGTTCATGCTCTTAGATGAGAAACCGAAGTACTATATGTAAGGATTATATGGCAGACAGATTTGGAGGGCACAAGTGCCAGGAAAGAGAAAAAAGAAAGAAAAGGGAATGAGATTAAGCTAATCCTACTTTATATCCAATTCCACTAGGATTCGAGGTGAGTTGTAAGCAGGTATTCACACATGCATTTTCTTTGAACTATATAGTGCTTAAAAAATAATTGAGGTACATAAAAATTGGAAGATGTCTCATCAAAATCTAGTTGTTGTTTTATCGTCTTCTCTTAAAAACAAAATCAAAAGATCTGGCAACCATAGGTCAAGTCCTTCTTGGCATCAGCAAGCCAGCCTGTGTGACATTGGCTCCTTCAGGTGGACCACGTGTCTTCTCTAGTTTTTCAGAAACTCACCTGATCCCCTTCCTTAATTTATGTTACCTGTCTGGGCCTTGTGTATACTGGGGTGTTTTGTTTTTTATAAAATACTAAGGTAACCAGGACAGAACTACCATAATTCTGCAAGTCCTAGGGGTAAGATTACTGGAGCCACTCCCATTTCTACCCTGGATTCCTGGACCTGTGATTCTTACCTAGGGAAGAAACAGCCCCACATGTTTAACTCTAATTCAGAGCACATAAAGCCTCCCAGAGAATTCTGCCCCAGCCCTGCACCATATGGCAACATAACTGGTAACATAACTGAGTTATCAAAAGATCACACCACTCTTCTATCAAAGCCGACTACTTCAAGGTGATAGGAAACCTGGTAAAAAGAAAACAATGAATTCCACGAACATGGGCTGATCGCTGCACTTTATTTACTGTGAGGTGAATTCTTTGATCAGAGTAAACGCTGTGTGGGATACCATAATAGTGGATGGGGCATTCGATAAATCCACTGGTAACAGTCTGGGCAGGAGGATTAGAAATCCATACCCAGAATGCCTATTTAATGAGGAAAAAGTAGTACCCCTTTCAGGATGGCAGCTGTCCCAGTGAGTCAATGTGCTGTAGGGTAGCTACCTAATCACTCCAAGGAAAGGTGTCCTATCAGCTGTTCAGTATCGGTTTGTGTATCTGGAAAACTGAGAAGTCAATACTAGCCGCAGCCAGATTCTGAGCTGTGCCCAGGCCTCTAATCCAGCTCCCTGACAATTAAATGCCTCTCTTGATAATCTGCCTGGTAGGCCTCTCTTTTCAAGGTGCTGCCTTTCTCTCTACTTCTTTCAAGTGCTCATGTTCTTTCTTTGAGTCTCATGCCCAAAGCTTGGGTCCTGCTTTCTGTGTCCCCACCTGTGTGGTCTGGCAACCAGCCTGGCTGAAAAGCTCTCCAGATACTGCTAACTTCTAGACATGCTTAATTAAGTGCTTCACGCACTTGTGAGGCACCCCTTGATAAACCATGACAATGTTGGCTACGTTAATTAGGAGTCTTCTAAATGCAAGAAATATAGATCCAACCCAAACTAGCTAATGAAAAAAGGAGGGGTCAGCCAGCAGAGTCAAATCATGCGAAGAGTCGGGGGTATTCTGGGCTCAGAAAAAATGAGAACAAGATTCTCAAATGCCCTCATGGTTCCCTTTGCCCCTCAACTATTTCTATTAGCTTCATCATCTCATGCTAATTTTCTCTCTTTAGTAGGGGGTGTGTCTGCTGAAAGATTCAGACTTACTATCCTTATGACTAAGCCATCAGGTGGGAAAGAGAGATTCTCTTATTATATTCCAGTTTGAAAAATGCCAGTAATGGGTTTTGATTGGTCTTGCTTAGGTTATATATCTATCCCTTGGATTGTTCTCCATTCCATGGGATACAACTCTAAGGTTAGCATGAATGGGTCATTTGTTCACCCTTATGGCAGGAGTTGGAACTGGTAGAAGGAAAAGAAGGAATAGCACAGATGTTGCAACTGGGGAAATGGTTTAAAGTAGAGTAGTCATTTGATTTGTATCTCTCTTGGTGCTCACCTGCTTTCATAAATGATTACATGTTCCACACAGTGTATTCTCATTGTATTGCCACTCTGGAATCTTAATTCACTTGAACAAGCACTAATTAAGGCCAACTATTTCAAATGATTGGTGTGGGAGACTGGGAATGTGAAGATAAATGATTCATGTAGATCCTACCCTATTCACTACTGTATTCCGGGACTCTACTGAATTTGAACCCAGTAACAAAGCCTTAGACTTTATGCAATTGAACTCATGTTAACTGGGTTTCATTTTTTATAGGAATTTGATTTAGTGCTGCATTGCCTTTTTGCATTAAAGCATTGCCTTATTTAGGAATAGTAAATAGGTTTTATGATACAGTTTTAATCAGTGGCCACTTGGGGAGCTGAGGGAAGAAGAATTCTGAGGCTGTGTCTGTGCTCCGTGAGAGAGGGCCAGAAACTGGTTCGAAATGTCCATGATGAATTTGGAGATGTGGGAACAGCATACCACTGATTTGTCATTTCTGGCCTAATATTTAGTGCTTAGCAATGCTGCTCATTTATATGTTACTGTCTAATTGTCAGTATACATTTAATAAAGAGAAAAGAGCAGGACTTTGGTGGTTATTACCAATAAATATTCGCATAAGTGCCTAATATATAATGTATATATATTCACATATAGAATTGTATTTGCATAGTTGTTACAATAAAGAACTTTTCCCTCCCCCTCCTATAATATAGACAGAGGCAATAGATTTAAAACATTATCTGAAATTAGGGGGCACTTTGAATGCACAACATATTAAAAGGAGGGAAATAACCAAATACATAAATAGAAGAGAAACAGCCATCCAGTACTTAATGGGAGAGTTAGGTCAAGTTTAGGGGAAACATCTAACCTTTGATTCAGGGAATCTAACAATCTCTCCACACAGGACTAATTTGTAACATTGTCCAAGGGACTAAACAAATCTATAGGGATGGGGAAATAACATTTGATTCATAATGGTTCCTTCCCCTACACCTTTATTCTGCCAAGGGCCACTTGGATATTTCATTTGTGGGCCGTATAAAATTATCAGTTAAGAAATTAGCCTGATATTTTTGGTCAAACATTTAATGAACTCACCCCTAATGCCTTGCCAGGGCCAGACCAAATGATTTTGCCGACCTTTTATGGTCTGTGGGGCAGACGTTCCCCACCCCTGCCCTATACTCTAGATAAATGAAACTGACCACATTATATGTTTTCATCAATATGAATGGGAGCTCTCCCCTTTCATTCTCAGAACAATTCTCTTGGGCCAATGATAGACGTGCAGAGCAATCATTAGGCAAACACTTCTGTTTTTCATTAGGAAACAAACCCCCTAAACATTTAAGGTATCCACATAATTCTTCGGTGTCCTCCTCTATCTGATAATTGCATTATTAAAAACTCTGTTCATGGCTATTAAACACAGGGATAAAAAGAAAGCTTAGAAAAAAGATGCCATTTTCTTGGCTATTTATGGCCACCTAAAAGAGAGGAGAGAAAGGTTGGTGAGAAGGTGAGAAGTCAGAAAAGAAAGCTGCTGAGAAAGAAAAAAAAGAGATGGGGAGAAAAATAGCTTCTCTGAGTCCCTTCCCAGTTTGCAGACTTCTCAGGCAATATTTTGCATCAAGGAGAAAATCATCTTGCCTTTACACCAGCAGTCACTTTTCATTGTGATGCAGTTGCCATGGGGATGATGTGCCGAGTGTACCACTTTATCATCTCTCTCTCACATGTTCTATTATAAAGTGAGTACTTGGGATTCTAGACCATAAATATGCATTGACAAAATGTTAATCTGTAAACTAACCTGCCAACCAACTTCAGAGCAGTAATCGTTTCTCTGGCTGGCAGAACCGCTTTTCTCATTTTTGAAAGCCTCATAGGCAGGGAAGTGATGGGACAGGTGCAGGCATCTGCAATCAGAGAAACTATTTCCTTTCCAGGCATTGTGGCCATTTGTGCCAAAGGCAGAAAGTGGGGAAAAAAAAGAATATAAATTGTGCTTGCAAAGAATGACATTTACTAATGATCTCCCGTGTTTCCAGATTAGATGCAGCATTTCTAATTTTTTGAAAATATTTCCTAAAGCCAATCAGATTCTTTTTCAAACCTGAGGGAGAGAACTATCTTCTGTCAATAAATTCCAAAATAATGACCTGCTCTATGTCTTTAAGGACAGAGCATGATATGCCACAGCAAAGTTCAGCTCAATTGCTTGGGACATGCTTCCGAAGTACCAACCCTTTCTGAAGCCACCAACCGACATGTGGAATATTTCTTCGGAGCTCCTGTGTGCTTCGTTCACAACTGGGCTGGAATTCACGGAAGTCAGAATTGCACAAAGGCAACTGAAAAATCAAAACAACTTGTTCACACTCTCTGCCCCACCCTGGTTGCAGATCTGTCCCTTCAAGACAATTCAGTTTTAGGACACGAACTGTAGTATTGAGCTTAACATATCTTTTTTTTATTTTCTATTAACTTCACCAAAATGATTACATTTAAGGGCATTTAGCAATTGTTTCTATCTATCTAGTTTAATAGGCTTGTTTTGCTGCGGTTATGTATTAACATCCTCTTTCAAGAAGTAACTAGATCCTGTTAATTATTTTCAAAGAGCGTCTGGAACAGTATCAGGTAAAAACCAATGCTGACAATCCTTATGAAAGATAATTTTTGCAATCTCATAGTCGTTGAGAAAAAGTAAAACCAATAATAATGTACTATTAGCCACGTAGGCAACTTTTTCATGACAGATTGTTATTACTCACAATATTCATTGCTTCTCTCTGTGGGAGGATTACACATCCTTGCCTATTGATATCAGCTTGGTCGCTAAATTGCTTTGGCCAATGAAATGCGAGCAGAAGTGATGTGTGCCATTTCCAGTTGAAGCCTTAAGAGCCACTTGGGCTTCTACCATGTTCTCTTTTCCCTCTTCCACAAGCCAGTGAGATCTCAGAGTGCCTGGGCCTTCAGGCTGGGCTCCCGGATGATGACAACTTACAACAGAGCTTTCACCTTCACCAGAGAGAGATTGTAAAACGTGGAGATTGTCTGTTACAACAGCATCATCCAACCTGCATGGATACCCCCTTATTTGCATGGATACCCCCTTATTTGCAAAAGGTATTAATTCTCTCAACACCCATGTATTGAATGCATACTGTATGCTAGACACAGCACTTGGTAATGGAGATGAGAAAGACCCAATTATTGTCCCTGAAATGTTCATTGTGTACATCCCATTCAATGTGGCAATAAAGCAATTTCTGTAAAATAAATTCTACTTTTTTCTTTCAAAATACCTAGTAAGGTCCTTCAACAGACAGAATTTAACCTTTAGTATACTGGATTACAGATAGCAATAAATTCTTTCTCACTTCCCCTATCCGAGTATAGGATGTTACTTCTCTAACCCCTTACGTTGAGATAGAATATGGGGAGAGTGATATTGTATCAGTTTGGGGACTAACCTTTAAGTGGCAGTTTTGCCTCCTGCACTTGGTGGCCCTTTCCACCCTTTCCACGCTTGCTGGGGCCCCAGCTTTTCAGGCTGTTCCGGCTAGAGGCCCAGTTATATGAATGAGGGAAGGATATTGGATATTAACCCCAGCATACATCACGTAGAAGAAGGATAAGTGATTCATGCTGTGTTCTGTCCCAATGTCTGCCTCATTCAGAACATGCAAAATAGTTGTTGCTCAATGCACAGAAGTCTGTGTGCAGCTTGTTAGGTATGATAAATTACCAAGGGATGTAATGATTGCCAGACTCCTTTCTGGGGTATGCTCCGAAACCCTTTCCTACTGACTCCATTCTCTTAATCTCAGGAACTTCCCTTGTTTTTAGGATTCCCTGACTCCAGGTATTTTCTGTAGTTTCCAATAACAATTTTTGCAACATTATCCTTTGTTTTGAATACGTAAAATGTCTATTATCCTCATATATTGCACTTTCCCCGAAGGCACCACTGTCGAATTCTAGCATAATACACCCCATTCTAAAGTTGCCTTCAACTTGAATTTAAGGACTAAGAAAGTAGAGCATGGGAAAACGGAAAGGCAATAAAATGAAGTTTTGAAGATGGGAAATATAATGAGAAGTCTCTGCTAAGAAATTGCTGTTGGAGATGATTCCATAAGTGTAGGTAGCTGGGTGATTGGCATTACTCTAACCCAGAGAGTCCTAACTTCAGCATGCATCAGAGACAGCTGTGGGCTTATTAAACAGATTGGTGGGCCCCTCCACCAGAGGTTCTGGATCAGTTGGTCTGGGTGGGGCCCGAGAGTCTGTATTTCTAACAAGCTCCCAGATGCTGCAGCTGCCATTGCTCTTCCAGAGGCCACACTCTGAGAACCACCGTGGGGACCCTTCTTGGCAATTGTGTTTCCACATTGTCATCTGTACCCATGACACACAGTAATTAATCATTGGACTTTTCCTGGAGCCTTGGTTGGAGCTAGTACATCAGTCAGACCATATCAACTGATGTTAATTAAAATTTGAGAGAAAACCTCTCCATTATGGTAATATAACTCTAGAATTTAGGTAGCTTCATTAACAGACTATTAATGTTTATCTTGCTCTTAACAAAATGTTCAAGTTCCATAAATATGTTAGGTCAATTTCTGCTCAGAATATAAGAGCATCAAATTTATGCCTCTCCTCCCCTACAGCACTACATAGAAAATGTTTAGGCAATGTACGCTAAGAAATTAGCATTCTATGTTTGATGTAATAATTGGCCAAGTCAAAGCAATATCGGAAGACAGGTACAAGGTTTTTCCCCCCAAAGCTATATTGAGTGAGAACCAGTAAGTACTAGACATGATCATTGCCTGTCCCTCCCCACCACCAGCACCCAAAATTGAGTTTTATGTCAGCAGTGGCTAGGACCATTTGGATGATGTTGTGTTATAAGTAGCTTCTATTTAGGTTTGTTCTCTGGCCGTCCTGTGGGTTGGAAACAGTAATAAGAAAATCTGGTAGTAATTGATATAAGTCTAAGGAACCAAAAAGGAGATTCATCTTTGAGATCAGAGAGTAGAGGTAACCTTGGAAATAAAGAATAACATAAAAAAAATCTTTTGATGGTTAACTACTCAATTAATGAGTGAATAAGTCCTTGAATTTCATGGGTGAGGAAAAGTGAAGGGACAATTGAAAAAAATAAAAAGAATATTCCCATATACCTCTGGTTCCCACTACACTGACTATTACCCATCATGTCCAATCAAAAGCAGGCTGAGAAAAGGAGTTCTTTCCCCATGTTGAACTACCTCCCCTGTTACGTAGATTCAGAGCTCAATGCCTGGCTGTTTTTCCTTGGGGGATTTTTAAGTTGACATTTATCATCATCATTGAAGACTAGATAAATGGATACTTGTCAATTCTCAAGAAGATCTTTGGAGCAGACAGCCAAATTTTGTCTTTGCTCACATTTTAATCATGACAAGGATTGACACTGAGATGACTCACCAAGTGCTCCCAGGCTGGAGATGTACCTGGGTAGCACTCTGGTGGCAGCAGCTTACTCTGTGAGGGGAAGGAGAGTCCTTATGAACTGTGCTAAGTGATGGTCACAGGGAGTGCCTCGGGTCCTTGGGTCCACTCTTCAACATGGATACTTGAGAGACACAGTTCAGCCCACAAAAGTACGTATAAGTAGAATTTTTCACATTGAATTTTATGGTGAAAATGGGGAACATGCAATTCTTTATCAAGACGCTCTATTGCTAATTTCTTTAAATTCTTGAGTTTTATATTAAACTAGAGGCCCAGTACACGAAATTCATGCATGGGGGGGGGTGTGTGTCCCTCAGCCCAGCCTGCACCTTTTCCAATCTGGGATGTCTGGGACCCCTCGAGGGATGTCTGATGATCACAGTGGGATCGGGCCTAAATGGCAGTCAGACATTCCTCTCACAATCCAGGACTGCTGGTTCCAAATTGCTTGCCTGCCTGACTGTCTGATTGCCCCTAACCACACCCCTGCCAGCCTGATCGATGCCTAACTGCTCCCCTGCTGGCCCAATTGCCCCTAACTGCCCTCCCCTACAGGCCTGGTCTCCCCCCTCCCCCCCGGCCAAATGCACTCCCTGCAGGCCTGGTCCCCCAAACTGCCCTCCCCTGCAGGCCTAGTCCCCCCCCCCGCCCCAACTGTCCTCCCTTGCAGGCCTGGTCCCTCCCAACTGCCCTCCGCTGCTGGCCATCTTGTGTCCACATGGCGGCAGCCCTCTTTTACCACATGGGGGGCGGCCATCTTCTGTGTTGGAGTGATGGTCCATTTGCATATTACCTCTTTATTATATAGGATTTTATATATATTAAATTTTATATTTTATGTTGAAGAGAAAACGTATGTGCACAAATAAGTGATAGAAAAAAACAAAATCCTTTTTAACCACTCAATGTTGACAATATATTGGCATACTAAGCATTTGATAATGATAATGCAAATGCTTTTGGACACTGATGAAAACTTTTTATATCAAGTTTCTCAAAATAATGAGGTTTTAAGTACAGACATTGATAAAGTAGTCACTTGGTGGCTAGCTTGGACTCAGCTAAATGCATCCACCATACCAAATTGACAGAAGAATCAAAGACAGGGATTCAGGGCTGCTGCCTGGAGCTGGGTCCATCAGAAGCCCTCATCCGGGCTCTTCTGCTCATCACCACCACTCCCTCCCCCTTCCCTGGCTCTGGAATGCCCACTGCTATGCTTGGACACCTGAAAAAGGAACTCATTCAACCACACCATGGATCCCTCATCCATGGGCAGCAGCATGCTTTGCTATTGGCAGATCATCTCCTTGATGGTATTCAGCACATAACAGCAAAGTAGCATGAGCCAGAAGTCACTTATCATGCCCATTGGCTACAGAACTGTGGGGTCTGCCATTAGATCAGTGGTTCTCAACCTTCTGGCCCCCTTTTTTAAAAAAATATATTTTATTGATTTTTCACAGAGAGGAAGGGAGAGGGATAGAGAATTAGAAACATTGATGGGAGAGAAACATCGATCAGCTGCCTCCTGCACACCTCCCATTGGGTATGTGCCCACAACCAAGGTACATGCCCCCGACTGGAATCGAACCTGGGACCTTCCAGTCTGAAGGCTGACGCTCTATCCATTGAGCCAAACCAGTCAGGGCCCTTCTGGCCCTTTAAATACAGTTCCTCATGTCGTGACCCAACCATAAAATTATTTTTGTTGCTACTTCATAACTGTAATTTTGCTACTGTTATGAATCGTAATGTAAATATCTGATATGAAGGATGGTCTTAGGCGACCCGTGTGAAAGGGTCATTGGACCGCCAAAGGGGTCGCGAGCCACAGGTTGAGAACCTCTGCATTAGATACTGCTCAGAGGCTGCTCAGAATCTGAGTTGATCTACCAGAAAGCCACATGTGACTGCCCCATGGCTGATGGAAAGAATCCTTCTTCACACACCTGAAACCCAATCTCAGCCTGCCTCTGAAGCTTTGCTGTGGAACATGCAAAAAAATAAAAAAATAAAAAAAACACCCAGGTTTTCCCAAGCTCCATCTTTACCTTGATGTGCAAATCTGAGAGAAGGTTTTCTGTTTGAAATGTAGGTAAGATGATATGACAACTTAGCTGTGGGATTCAAAGATTAAATGAACTGCAGATGCATCAATTATTAATATTATTTTACTTTCAGCCCACCATTTCTAAATATACTTTTCACCTCACAGCACACCAATGGGACAGGAATGACTGTAATAGTTCGTGGTTTAAGCATAAGTGGAAAAGCCTCTGTAGACCTCAATGCATGTAGCAGGGTACTCTGGGAGGGTAGTTCTCCACAGTTCAATTGAAATAGAAAGATATGGGCATGCTTCAATTTGTAATGACATTCCTCCAAGAGATTCTGAGCTGAGCTGTCAGAGCTCATAGGTAAAGGATTTGTGAGCCAGGGCAATGCTCAAGTTGATGTTTGCATTTCATATGAAAATTAGGTCTTGCTAAAGATTAGGCTAATTTTGTCCTTATCTAGTCCATAAAGTGACTTCTACTTGTAAATAATAATTTTTGTTCTTTTTTTTCCTATTTTCTTCATCCTTGAAAACAAATGATAATTTTATAGTCTTTGAACCTGCCATTTTAACCCTCCCTTGAGTTTATGTAGGGCACTCTCAAAGGGACACAATACCATCAATTATTGGGGAGCTGTAAAAACCTTCTAATCTGGAAGATGTTAAATTCTTGAAAAATCAACTTAAATTCTTAAAAACCAAATTTTCTTTCATCTCAATGAATGACATTGCCATCACCTCGACATTTCAGCCAGAAACATAAAAGTGCTTTTTATCACCCTCCTCTTTCTCACCCCTCTCTCTGTCTCACTCTGCATTTAATACTTTTATATCAACTTTGAAAGCATTTGTCAAATTAGCCCTTTCCTTGGCAACTCCATTGCTACGCTTCTAAATCAAGACACCACCGTACTCTTACAGAAGCCTCCTCGCTGGTCTCCCAATTTTCATCTGTGCACCTCTCACCCCTTTTTCTACCTTGTAGCCAGAGTGACCATGACAAAGGCGATAGAATAGTGCAGTAAGCGGCATTGGGTCAACTAGACATCATGGGGAAAAGGTAAATGTGGACCCCTGCTTTACATCCTTTAAAAGTCCAGATATATTGAAGATCTAAATGTGAAGTAAAAAAACAAACTTTTGAAATAAAACACAAATGCTTGTTTTTATGATTGGAGTAAGCAAAGATTTCTTAAGTAAGACACAACATATTAACTAGGAAGGAAAATTAATAAATTGGATTTTTTTTAACTTATAAGCTTCTATTCATCAAAAGAATGTAAAGAACACTCACAGAATGAGATTAGAGATTTGAGATACGTATATGAAAAAGATGACTTGTTTCCAGAATTTATAAAAAGCTCCAACACATCAATAAGAAACCTAAAAAAAATGATCAAAAGATTTCAATGCTATCTTATTAAAGACAATTTCTAAGAAGTCACTAAGCTATAAAAATCCTATTTTCATGTAAAACACAAATACTATTAATAAAAATGTGGAGAAAAACAAGAAATGCTATGTCCATCATAATAATGGAATATTTTTCAAAATTACCCTGATGCAGCTATTCTTTAAAAGGAATAAAAAACCCAGTCAAGATACGATAAATATTATTTCCTCTTTTATTTTAGTTCCATAGGGAGGGACCAGGAAATAAGTTCCATTTGGAATCCATAATTTTACCCAAATCACTTTTCAAAGACTCATTTAAGTATGGGTTGTTGTTGTTTTTAATGCTAGTTAGGCTAAAAAAAACCCTTTATGATTTATATTAAAAATTAATCAATCCTTGATGGCATTAATCATTTTGAACGTTCTTTCCAAAATTTAGCTTGAGATTTGATGGATCACTACAATCACCTTGTAAATGCTCTAAAAAATTGTATTTGGAGGACACTTTGTAAAGATTCCCTTAATGCTGGCTTTCTTCACCACTGGAGTCTGATTATTGATAATACCTGACGGATGATTGGTAGGACCAGCATTTAAGTGAATGATGAGGTCTAACTTTTCAATAGCTTTGCATCTTTTATAAGCATGCAAACCAAAGTATCTGAATGACTCAAACTCAGGAGAGCAATGATTTAACAATCTATTATTCACACAGAATTTATATTCTAGCCAGACTTGTATGCTAAGACAGAAATAATTTTATTTTTATTGGAAGCTCACTTCCCAGGAAGTGAAAATGTAGATAAAGAGAAAACAAAGCAATGGTAGGTTAAAGCAAGAGTGCTCAAATGGGCCTCTGGCCCCTGGAACTGAAGTTAATTTATTTTATTTTAAATATATTTTTATTGATTTCAGAGAGGAAGGGAGAGGGAGAGAGGGAGATAGAAACATCAATGATGAGAGATAATCATTGATCAGCTGCATCCTGCACACCCCACAATGGGAATTGAGCCTGCAACCTGGGCACGTACCCTGATCGGGAATCGAACTGTGACCTCCTGGTTCATAGGTATATACTCAACCACTGAGCCATGCCAGCTGGGTTGGACCTGAAGTTAATTTAAAAACAAAGTGCTTTCTACTTTGATATCTTTTCCTAAAATTAATACCATATATTTTTTTATAATGAAACATTGTCAATAATTCTCTGATTTATACTGCTAGAGCTATCTCTGTTTCACTCCTGCCATGAAACCACCCATTTAAAAAATGAAGTCTCATGATGCAAAAAGAGAAGACTAATTTTACTAATAGTTAAAAACTTGTCCCTTCCAGTAGCTTTTGATATTGGAAGACTCCAGATACCTAGCAATGCTTAAAACATTCTGCTGGTAAAATAGCTAGAATTAGTAATTGGAACATATGGGAAAGGGATAATATTTATTGAGTACTCATTAAGTCTAGCAGAACGCAAACATGTTAATCAATTTTAATCTTAACAAATCCACCTAGTAGGTGTAGCCATTCTAATTTTATGTAGTAAGGAACAAAAGTGCAGGAGGACCAAAGTCGGTAGGTGAAGATAATACAGCCCCTACACTGCAGAGTTAGAAATGGATACAGATGTGTTTCACTTCGGGGCCCATGCACTTTCCATTTCACCACAGCGCCCTTCTGCATCATATGAGAAATTTGTCAGAGAAGTCTAGATCTTCCTAATGCTCTACATCACAGTCAGTGGCTTTCCTGTTTCCTGCCAATTCAATAGCGTTCTGAGAATTCACACAGCAAAAAATTACCTTATTCTATGTCTGGGACACCAACAACAAAAGAAGATTCTTTAGTTTGACACGAAACTCCCACAAATTCATAAATAATTGTATAGCTGTGCTTGTTTCCTGTTAACTTTACCAAGTTTTAAAATTTTTCTCTATCTTTTTTTAAATTGGATAAAAGAATAACAGAATACAACAAAGTCATACTTAATGTTCACGCCTGAGCATAAATTTACTGATTTGCAACCAATGCTGATAATTAGCTGTCATTTATGGGCTTCCATCACTAACCTTTACCTAGTATAATTTTTCTCAAGAGTAACTAGGAATTTTTCTCTTACTAATGGATTAGGAAAGGTTAAATTTGACAAGTGAAATACAAAAACTGTAAGAAAATAATGTGATAGCACAAGATGGAAACTCATGTACTCTTTCAGCATCTTTTTGAGTTAATGGTTTTCAGAACTACATTTTTAAAACAGCATCAAATTACAGACTATCTCATCATGCACACTATCACTTTGTTCTAAAAGGTACCAGGGAGATGCTTATAATCCATTCTTTAAGGTTTTTTTTAAGTATGCAAGATTACTTTCTGATAAAATTATTTTTAAGTCTAAAGTACACAGTGAACTTTGATATCATGTAAATGCAAAAGTAAAAACTTTAAAATTGCTTTCTGTCAAATATTACAACATTTATATACACAATTGTGTGGCATGTATGCCATTTCTCAATAGTATCCATTTAGTAAGCAATCAAAAGGAAAACTCACTTAATGCTAAAGTGCCATCATAATGTGGCTTATTTGGAGGAAATAAGGGGAGTAGAGCTTCAGAAGGAACTTTCTGCAAATAGTTTTTCACATGAAATTTCTTCCTTGTCAGTATAATCACTGAAGTCTATCAATGAGCACTGTCATTCATGGAAGGTGAGTGGAAGAACTCCATTGTAAAGTACCTTTCAAGCTTCTCCATATAATAAAAATCTGAACTCAGAGTCTACTGATTTATGCCTCTTCGGTTTACAGCCATGAATAAATATTTCTCACCATCAATTCTGAAACAAAGCCTAGAGCCCAAAACCTTATGAATGATGATACATATCTACTGCACCATCAAGTTATTGCTCTTTTCCTCAAATGTCCTTGTCATTCACGTTATGGTTTACCTTTCTTTTTCTCAACAGTTACTCCAAGTAAAAACATCAGCTATGAGAGGTCACAAAAACAAATTCACGGATCAACAAATATATGAACTAGAAGAACATTAGTATTACATACCTCTTCCTTCCAGTGAGTTAAACTGGATGACCTTGTTTTTCAAACTTGCATATGTAACAAATCTACATTATCTAATACAACCAGTACTCTTAACAAGATTATCCAGTACTTAGTCTTCAGCATGACCATATTTCCATGGAATTTTTAGCAATTGCTTGTGGGACAGTCAGATATGGCAATCTTGCCCCAAATCTAGTGTGGATGTTAAACACCTATTCACTGTGGATAATCGTGAGAGAAAACATTTACCATTCAAAACTAAAATAAAGTCACTAGGCACTGCTCTTAGAAACGCAATCTTCATGTAGAAGAAAATGTTCCATGAGGAAAAACAAACAAAAGCACAAAGATAGCCATGGATCGATGTGCTAGTAAGAGAGAATAGCACAGAATTATGCTTTACTTTCATAACTTGTCAGGTTCAGGCTCAAGTTTAGACTTAAAAGTGTAAAAGTATTGAAATATGACATCTTTTTTCTTTTCAAAAACATGTGAATTACCCACTTGAACACACACTGTAGGCTGGGCTTAACAAAAATAACAAACAGCAAAAAATACTGACACCAGAAAATCTAGTGATTTAAGCATGAGTGTGAAACAACACATTATTCATTTGTGGTCATAAGATTAAACGATTTCATTTCCCCCTTATAAAATAAGAGCTAAAAGAATTGACCTTATTGGATTTAAAATAAAAGAATTCAATATTTTTTCAACAATGTGGCTAGTGAATGATTAAATTAAGAGTGAGGGATTATATTGCTGGATGGTTCATAAAAAGGAAAACCCTAGCTAGTCTATATATTTCTGTGATGTCTTTAACTTTTTGACAATACTTTCTTTTCATCATTGAAATTATTCTACTATAGTAGTGTAGCTCTTAGACCTGGATGCACCTCAAGAAATTACCTAACCAAGTTCTCTGCCCTCCAGGAGAGAATTCAAGTCAAGAAATTGTTATTGAAAGCCCACCCATAGAGTCAATCTGCCTCAGGAGGCAGATTCAAAAAACATGGCTCCTGGTCTTCAGAAATTCACATTCTTCTCAAGTAAGAGGTTTGAGAACTGAGCTCAGGAAAGAACTGAGGCCACACAGCACAGGGATCTCTAAAAAACACATATTATCTTCAATGTACTCATGATTCCCCTCAGAGTTGGAAAATCTCCTTACCACATTATCAATAATGTAATAAAAACTGACTATGTGATGTTAGGAGAATCATTTGTCCTTGCTTTATATTTTTAAAAATACTATAACAATCACGTCAAAGGGGAGAAAGAGAGAAAACGGAAACACACAAATTAGGAGCTGGGATAGAACCATAGATGGAGGAGGTTATTAAAACACAACACCAAATTCTCCTTGACAAAAATAATTTTCCAAGAACGTATGAATGATGAGTAGAAAACTGGAATATACTAATATTTAAATGGAAGAAATGTGAAAGGTTCTCAGAAACTCCACGCACTCAGGCTCCTCTCCCTGAAAATGGGCCAGGCTAATTCTTTAAACTTTCAAGGGACAGATTCCGCTGTAAGTTCCTCTCAAAGAGGCACCATGTCTTATTACTCATGGGTGTGTCACATGATGCCATTAATACAGGTATTTATTATTGGAAGAAAATAGAAATGGCATTTGCTATTGAAAATTCACAAAATTAAAAAAAAAGAATGGATACTGAAATGTTTATTCTATTAAACTGACAAAACTAATAGAAAAACCTCAGAGGATTACCAAGCAAGAAAACTGCGGACCTGCAATCTTACTTCTAAATATAAAGTCTAAAAATGTCAATCAAATATTGGCAAATCAATGTCAGGATCCATGAAAAGAAAAATGCTCCATAACAATGTAGATATACTTTGAATGCAGGAGTTGATCAGTATTTGGAGCCATATTTATACAAATCTGCTTGCCATTTGCTTAAAGATTCATGACCATCACAAGACATATTAATATGTTTTTTATTCCATTTACATCAGAAAAAAAAGAGTAAAAAGTAATTAACAGTAATAGAAGCCAGAATAACAGTGTTTTAGTAATGGAGTTATTTCTTTAGAGCCAGAAATATCTTGTTCTGGGTGGAGGGCATATGGGTGTGTGTATGTGTGTATATATATAGATATATAAACATTTACTGAGCTATATATATAGATATATAAATTTAACTTATACAAAAGTTAAAGTTTTTAAAAAATTAACTAAAAGTAAAAGCCAATTTTTTCAGAAAGAACAAAAAAATCAGGTTAGCACACCGAGCAAAGACTCTTAAAGGGTGAGTATTACATAGTCAGTACATTTTTAGGCAATGGGAAGATTATTATATCATCTGAATATACCTAATTATTACAACTGGCCGGCAGTCATTTATAGAAATTGTTCATAAATATTTAAACACACTGCCTGGAGACATTTCCAAAGAGGTTTTCATACTTTTCAGTTGAGGTGCATTGGTGTCATTTTCCAAGATCACGCTCTTGACCATGAAATAATTGAAAAATCCCTTGCAGATTGACTAATCCTAGTTACAAAGAAACCCGTTGCTTTTTTGCCTTTTGTTTTATTTTATATTCCTCTATTTTAGGCCTAGCATATTTGTTCGGCTTAAATGAATCTTCAAATTTTGAAATTCCTGCCTGACTTCCCAATTTGCCCACCATTTTAATGTTGCCAAACTCCCTCCATCCCAGGGCTCTGAGTCCGGCCTCTATTGGAAAATCTGTTTAATGGTTTATCTCTAAGAACCGAAGAGTGGAGGAGTTTCTCAAGGGCAAACCTGCAAAAGCATCATGCACGGTTTTCACAATTTTAAGATCCCTTTGAAATTATTTAATTCCATTATTTCTCTGCTGAAATATTTTGATTTCCGGGTAGCATTCTGGGTAGCAAAAAAATGTAAGCACTGTACCATGATGTTGCACAAGTGCGTAGCATAGTAGCAAATGGATGCATCTTGCTTTCAGTTTATTTACTAACATTCCCTACGTTTCCTTAAGTGGCCTATTCCCCCAGGAACAGGAATATCTCAGACCTGCCAATTAATGATGTTCCAGATACTTCCAATTCAATACTTTCCTTTCAGTATAATCATTCTTTCACTGAAAGTTGAACCCTGTATTAGGTCATTGATATTTAGCTGAGTTATCCTTGTTAGAGATAATGTTCACCGAGGATCCCATTCTAGTTCTTTCTTTGAGGGACTGGTGGTCAAAGGGCTTAAGTTACAGAGCACACTGCATATTATAAAGTAGAAAGCAAACCTATCCCTAGTGCTAAGACAGTATTGAAATTACTTAATTAAACATTATGGAACCCCAAATCCCTATATGTTGCAATCATTTTCAAATATGCACTTTCCTGCCAATAGCTATATTTTGCCAGGTTGTGGAGACAAAGCAAGTTGGCAAGACAAGGAGAAACCCGTAATTGGCAGCAGCGAAAATCTTGCTGCTGCCAATTTCATGGGCAGGTGCCTGGGATTTGATAAGATGTGAGAGGAAAATTTGTTGCTATGATTCTGAACTTTATAGAAAGCCACTTCCTGCTATTTTAATGTTCATAATCCCAAATCTATGCTGGTGCACTTTTTAGGTAGTTTGCTACCTCAATTGGCCTACCACCATGCTATAACTCTCTAACTTTGGAGAATAAATATGGTATTTAAACAGGTATAAAGTTCAGACAGCAAATCCGATTCCATAGAAGTATCCTACGTTTTTTGTGTCAATTACATTGAGTTTATTTCCTGTTTGTGGATCTCACTAGAAACTGATTTATTTGATGTCTTGCCATTAAATTTCACTGAATTTCTTGAACTACCTTTAAAGACAATCAATGTTTAAACCATATCAAAGGTATAACGAGTGGTTGGGGCATTTGCCAGGGATGAAGTACAAACGCTAACCCCTTTCAGATAGAGAAAACGTTGCTAAACATTTGTTTACTTTTGTGTTCGGCTTTACATGTAATTTCTATTAGTATGACCACAAAGGAAACTTTTAAACTTAAAAAAAGGCAAAGGCAGCATCACTGTGCATTATTCATTGGCTCAATTTGGAGGTCTGATTCAGGACACCACCTCTGTTCAGTGAGGCTCATCTCCTCTGTAAAAGTCACCAAAAGAATGGGCATCTGGCTTTCCGGGAGTGAATCCTGCTACTCCCATTTTACCGAATCCATTTTTTTGCACGATTTTATAGTTCCTTTCTCATGAGGAAAGGTCTTTAACAGAAAGTTATTCAGAAGTGAAAAAAGCTATTTTCAGGGTAGTCTACGCTGAATAATCTTTGTTTTCTAAATCAGCTTGATGCAATGGAAATATACAAAACCAGAGACAGAAAAAACTGAGTTCATTTTCCAGGTTCTAATATTGCATATCCTGGGATCAGATAAATGTTCTACCATGGATTTCTTTTATAAAAATAGAAAGAGGTCTATGCTTCCTTCTCACATTGTTTTAACAATATGAAGGTTCATGTTAAAATGCTGTAGGAGTCCTTGAGTTCTTATATCCCCTCTAAGCGGCACAGCACCACCCCAATTTGTTTCAGCCCAGCAGAGAATCTAGCAAGATGCCCACAACTCTGTGTGTGTGTATGTGTGTATACACGCACGGGTGCACACACACAAGGGTAGGTTACAGGAGCTACTTCTAAGACTGATTTCTAAGACTTTTACAGGGTCTACCTATTGGGATGCTCACTAAACTCCCAACATATTTGTCCCCAAAGATTCCCTACACCCTTTGGGCTCCTCCATGAAAGAGATTAGCTACAAGAATAGAGGTATCTGGCTCTGTGCATCTTATAACAAAGAATGAGTAGATCTCTTCCCTCCTCGTAGTCGGGATTTTTATCCTCAATGTGTTACCTAGAGAGGAGGTAAAATTACATTACTATGTACAAGATCTTCTCACGGTTTCCTACAGTTTTGTGCTTATAGGATTTTTTGGGGGGTTTTTGGCTCCTCAAGAAGTCCCTTTCCTCTAACCATTAACTTCATTACATACTGCATTTTAGAATTTGTATTGGCTCCTAAACCAATACAGCTCCAAGAGACAGATCAAGGCTGACAGGAAGATTGGAAGCCAATCAAGACCCAGACCTGGAGATGTTTTCCAAGTTAATAAGTGTGTATGGGGTCCTTCGCACTCTGATTCAGGAAGAGAAACCATCGTTTCTACACATGGAGGTTTATTTCTACAAACTGGCAGAGGTCCAGTAGTGAACAATCAATCACAATATATTAACTTGTCATCTATCGCTGAGCAAAGTCCCTAAAACAAGACTCACGTGAAGCACTCACATGAAGCTTTAGTTATACCTATAATAACCCTATCATAGTTGAATCTAATTGTAATACTTCCACATAACATGCCAGGAAAGGAATTATATGAACAAAGCAGCTTTTAATTAGGAGAAAAAGAACCTATGTTTACTTGGCTGCTTGACGTTCTCTTAGTTTCCATAATGAAGAACATGGCATATCAGCATTTAAATGGCTTCTGATTAATCAGTACTTGTTTCAAAGCTACAGAGACTGAAATAAGATAAACACATATTAACAGAGTGCGAACAATAATAAAAGGAAGTAAGTGTCACTGGTTTAAAATACATATTGTAAGTGATTCTAAATGCATGAAAATGCAGTTATTAAACCTGCGTGGAGGACCCGAGGCCTGTTTCATTGAAGTAATTAAATGCTCTCATCATGTTTATGGCTCCTTGGATCATTTTAGGCGGCTAAAAACTGGAGGGGGAGTGTTCATTGGGACTTGAGAGAGCTTGACTAGTTGATATCAGTAGACACAGTGGCTGAGTCTTGAAGACCATTTGCGACAGAGGCTCATCAAATTTGGGGGTTGAAGTGGGAAGAGGGTTCAAACAGAAAGCATTACAGTCAATGTTTTCTTCAAATTGCCATGTAATTATAATATTAACAACAACAGAACAGCAACAATAATAATAGTGAAGCCTATTGAGCACCCAGAATATATTGGGCACTATTCTAGGCAGTTAATAGGTATTAAATCATTTGAATTTGACACAATGACATTGGATGAGAAACATTCTTTCATTATGCTGACCATTAACACTCCCCTCTGATCCTCCATATTAAAGAGGTTCTCTTATCTCTTAGAATTTCATGAACTACCTGGATCTCTCTGATCTTACCAGGCATCTTTATTTCTGTTTACTACTCTCTAGCCCTCTCACTACTAGATACAAGATGACTGAGATCAGACACTGTATCTTAACTAATCATTGTATTTTCATAGTGATCATGAATTCCCCCTTCACATAATTTTCAGAATAAGGGATTTGAGTGAATTAAAAAAGACTCTGTAGTTATATTTTTCTTTCAAAGGATATTTTTTAAAAATACGTTTTTATTGATTTCAGAGAAAGGGAGGGAGAGGGAGAGGGAGAGAGAAATATCTATTGGCTGTCTCCTGCAATCCCCCTACTGGGGATCGAGCCTACAACCCAAGCATGTGCCCTGACTGGGAATCTAACCAGCAACCTCCTGATGGCATAGGATGATACTCAACTAACTAAGCCACACTTGCCAGGCCAGAATATGTTTTAAATACTCATAGCTTCTTGATTTGAAAGTCAAAAAGTCTAATTACAAAGCAGTATTTAAAATAAAAATCCAGTTATAAAGCAGTATGTGAAATTTGATTCCAATTTGCAAAAATAATATATGTATAAAGACAGATTAGAATACATAAAATATGAAAAGTGATTCTCTCTGAACAGGAAGATAATGGGTAATCTTCTTTGCCTTTCTATTTTCTAAAACAAAGATGTTATAAGACTATAGTAAATGTTGACTATTAAAATATTTATTAATTTGAATAAAATCATGGTTTTTGTGCAATTACTTTTGCTGAATATTTAATGGTATGAAAAATAAATAGGAAAAAAAAGAACACAAATGTCCAATAAGTTTTCATAGAAACTTCCAAGTGAGGATTTTATCTGTCCTTTCGGGCAGGGGGGGGGGGGGGGGGGATCCCAGTTTTACTGAATAAAAGCTAAATAAGACATTACCAGGCTTTTTCTATTTTTGTTTTCCACAAAAGCTTAATCCATTATTTGTTCCCTAGACTAAGGTGTGGGAACTCTTTGGCAATCCACATATAGAAACTTGCTTACAGATACCAGACTAGGGGCAAGCCCCCATGCCCCCTGAAGAAGACTGTGAAAGTGTGGCACTGTGAATTGGTGTTAGTCTAAATAACCTTGCTTTGAACAACTGTAGTCAGGATCCTTGAAAATTGGGGGGAAGGGAGACATATGTAAAACTTTAGACAATAAAAAAAATCATATTTGCCAAGTTTCTGATTGATCAAAGACTTTCTTCCCCTTCAAAGCTATGTGGCTCCTAAGAAAACATTTCTGAGACCTCAGCTAAGATCTTCATGGGGCTATTTAAGGGTCAGCTAATGCCATCAAGTTTACAGCAGGTTTTAAATCTATGGAAATTAGAAGAAATTTCTATCTTGCTGCTATGGCTACGAAAAACTCGTGTTCTTTCTACTTTTTGGCTGCAGTAATGATTCTGTGTTTAGTTACTTCAGATAAAGTTTCCACTGGCCATGTAACTGGATAAGGTGATGAGCACAGGAGAATCTAATCTAAGAGGCAGAACCATTCTGCCATAACACATTTTTTTATTTTATGAAACTAGCCAGGTATGGCCTGGATTAAATCACCTTCCACAGGTACTTGGAACATTCTGAATTTATCATTGGACCCTTTGATCTTTCCAATCTACCCATTGTTTTATTTAATATTTATATTATTCACTAAGATTCTTGCCATTTTACTTATGTATTCTACTTGATCATAAATTGTCAAAACTCTCTGTCAATGGAATTGCAAAATAGAAAGTGCTTCAATATTTTTTCTCTGCAAAAATAATGCACTAAAATGGTAGCATCCAGGGCTTCTTCAAGTAGTCTGTAAATGCTAAAAGAATGAAGACAAATATACATATAATATTAAATATTTATTTTTACTCCTTTTATACAAATAATAATCATTGTAGAAAAAGTTGAACTATAGAAGCAAAATGAATATAAAAACAATTCATATTTTCACTCTCTTGAAATAACCACTTAACATTTGGTATGTAGCCTTTTAGACCCCCCCACCCCGCCATTTTGTAGATAGATAGAGAATAGATATATTTATGCAAAAATGTGATTTTATAGTATCATAACCTATTTTCTATTTCTTTGCAACATAGCAAAAAATCTATGTTATAAATGTAATTTCACATTTATATCTTTATAGTCTGCTTAATATTTCATTATTTGTTAGTATCACAACTAAATAGTCCCTTACTTTTGGAGACTAAAGAGATTTTAAAATATGTATTATTATAAATATTATTATAGAGAATGTCCTTTTCATTAAATTCCTAATCACCTTCTACATTTTTATAAATGTAATTTCATCTCAAAAGGTATGCACATTTTAAAGCTTTTGTGATTTATTAACAGATTACCCTTCAAACAAATGGCACCATTTTTCCAAACTTTCTGGAATGCTTAGTACCCTTTAAATCACTTTTACCTTTAAAATATCATAGAATAAAAATAATAACTTTTTAAATTTCTTTATAATGAAGTTGAAATTTTTCATACATTTATCACTTAATTGCATTTACTTTTTGTGAACCGCCTACTTTATTGATACTTTTAAAATTGTGGTAAACATTCCTATATTTATTTTTAAGAGATAATTACATATTCAAGATATTAATACTTTTCTGCCATATTCAAAGCTAGCACTACTTTTCCTAATTTTCATTCATGTTGACTTTTATTCATGTTTATAAATACCACTTTATAAAGTTCGTAAACACAAGCTAACTCAAAAACATTGTCAAAATAAAATTATTCATGGAAATATTAGGCTGGATAGTACCAAGTCTAACTCGACCCTTCTCTCCCAATCTGGGCAAATCTGCAGCACCCTGAGAGAGTTATATTTGGTCCTTTCTTTCATAACTTCAAAGAAAAAATAAAATAACACCAATAATATACAATGTTTGGTCCTGTATTTCAGAGTAGAATATTAGTAAATTAGTAAAATTGCAAGAATCTTAGTAATATAAACATTAAATAAAACTTAATCAGAAAGATAAGACAATTTCCCCAAATTCTTTTTTGCCTTATATTTCCTCAAAGAATACTGACAGTTTTGATGACTGTAGCTAACCTGTGGCTACTGAGATAAATTCCAACAAGACGTTAATTTGCAAGCATCTAACTAATGACAATGACTTAGAATCATGTCTGCTTTCTGTCAAAGACAAGTTTGTACATACACAAAGTTTAATTTACGTATGATAACTTCCACCAGACTTTGGATCCTTTTTTCTTTTTTAAAAAAAACACATTTTTATTGATTTCGGAGAGGAAAAGAGAGGGAGAGAGAGAAGAAACATCAATGGGAAAGAATATTGATCATCTGCCTCCTGCACGCCCCCTACTGGGGATTGAGCCTGCAACCTGGGCATGTACCCTGACAGGGAATTGAACTGTGGCCCCCTGGTTCATAGGTCAATGCTCAACCACTGAACCACACCGGCTGATTCTTGATGAATTTACTGAGTAATGTCATTTGGCCAGGAGAGTGGACACTCATATGTGCCACAGTATTTCATGACATGGAATAGTTTTCTTTCCTAGGACAATAAATTATTCTCACAGCACCTGGGATCTCTGGTGCTTTTAAGGTTCATGTTCACCAAAATATATCCTTGGCATCACCTCCCTCCACCTCTGTGATGACCATCAGCAAAAATAGCGCACATATTCTGAGAATGTAAATGGTACTTGCCTATGTTTTTTTAAATTATCTTTTGTAGGGACAAAGGGGCCATAGAACCTTTGGAGAGTCCACTGAAAGCTGTGGGTCTCAATGGGAATACTCACACATACACACAGACTACCACCTGATATTCACCTAGGGGCCCATGCAGAGCTTAGAATTTTTTATTTTACAATGACATGATTTCTAATACTTACCCAAGGGCCTAAGATGCAGTAAGAAAGGGCCACATTCACCAGAAGACCCGCAGTCTAATTCTGAATGCTAGACTGTGATATGAACTGATCACTCATGACTTTGCCTACAGAATGCCCTCCTGTGTCAAAAAGCTTCTGAAGACCAGAATAGACAGCTGGTCCAATTATGTTGTTCCAGGAGAGCTGACCACAGGCTTTGTGGATGCACCTGTGTGTAATAAACAGCCTACCCTGTCTACGATTATTTATCATTTCCCTCACCCAGAGGGAAGCCAGACTTCCTCCTGATGCAAGTGATAAGTGCCTCCTTGAACAGAGCACATCATTCTTCATGAAGCATTGACTAGATCAGGGAGAAAACTGATGTGCTCTTTCTCTGAATCACACACAACCCCACCCCCTCGCACTTGCTTTCTTTCATTCTTTTTCTTAACTCTTAGCACTTGACTAAAGTATACATCCTGATTATATCCCAAACAATAAGGGATGACTTCAAATTCATATTGTATTTGCTGATCAACTTTATGATTTAAAAAAAATCATAGTAAGCAGGTTGTAGGGTGAGGTGGTTTCCCTGACAATGTAGTATTTTACAATGGAAGCTAAAACAGATCAGGGAAAAAAAAAGTACACACACACACACACACACACACACACACACACGTTTGCTGGCGCTCTTTGGTGGTCCTTGGCTTATAGAAACATCTCTACCTTTGCGTGCTTGTCTCTGTGTTCAAATTTCTCCTCTTTATAAGGACACCAGTTACATTGGATTAGGGTCCACTCTAATGACCTCATCTTCATGTAACTAATTACATTTACAATGACCCTATTTTAAAATGAGGTCACATTTTGAGGTACTAGGGATTATAATTTCAGCATATGACTTTTGAGAGTGATAATGAATAGACACATATAGAAGAGAGGGAGGGAGGGAGGGAGGGAGAGAGAGAGAGAGAGAGAGAGAGAGAGACCTCATTAAGGTGTAGTTTGTGATGAAGGAGCTCACCTTCATTCCTAGCTCACCTCTCTAGGAATGCCCTAAAGCTGTGGGATGAGTCTGAGACGAAGCAACTTTCTTAGGTGCCATAAGGTTCAAGACAGAAAGAATTATTTACTGTCCCACGCCCTTTCGCCTCCCATCCCAGGACTCCTGAGTATTTGTGGAGTCTCGCCTGCACTTGCTCCCATTTGCAGTCCCCTGAAGCCCCAGGTCTATCAAATTGAATCATCATTTTAGATCTCTTGCCCATGAACAGCCTCAGCTCTAAATAGACCCCAACCTTCCTAGGCAGTCGAGAAACCCCTCATATGCTATGTTCTACACATCCTAAAAGTGTGAAATCTGCCTAGGAAGATGAAATACTGATTCCAGGCTCATCTTCCCCATGGGAGTAAAAGGTCCTGCAGTAAATAGGAAATATAAGATGTTAGAGTCAAACAGGTGTGTGTTCAAACCCTGACTTCAGTATTTACTAGTTGTGTGACCTTGGACAAGTTACTTAACCTCTCTGAAATACAATGTGTTTACTTCTGAAAAAGTCTGGAAATAACCCTCCACAAAGCCATTTCAGTATTTACATAAGTCATATAAGTGAAAGTACACAGGGAATGTCATTAGCACATGTTTAGTATATATAGGTTTCTCTTCTCATTCCATTGTGATTATGATCCTAAGCTAGATAATTAAATAACTAGGTAATTAAATAGGCTAGTGATCCTTCAGTCCCTGGACCTTGGCAGGTATGCCAAAACATTGCTACTTTAATGAGATGTAGCTTAAACATATAGCATTAGGGATCAATATGTAGCAACCCAGATGGTTTGCATCTAGAAAGTTAAAAAAGTATATCTTCTGAACTTTTAAGGCTGGAGGCAACAAACAATTCTATATGCTTACTCACCAAATGTTTCATTTAATTAACATTCTGGAAAATAGAAATACATACATATATATATATATATGAATATATGAAAGCCTAAGCGACTGTTATGACCAGATGACTGGCCAGACGACTAGCTATGATGTGCACTCACCACCAGGGGACAGATGCTCAATGCAGGAGCTGCCCCCTGGTGGTCAGTGCACTCCCACAGCCAACCTCCTGTGGCTGGCCAACCTCCCTCAGTGCCTCCCTCCCACCGGCCCGGGACTGGGCGAGATGGCCCCAATCTGATCACTGGCCAGGCGAGGGACCCCACCACCCATGCATGAATTCGTGCACCGGGCCTCTAGTCAATGTAATAATAGTAGTCAGTGTAATTTAGAGGCAATGCAAGCTTTTAAAGCAGTTTCAGAGTTTTAAAAGAGATAAACTTACTGCTAATATGTGATCATTTTCAGTTGACCAAGAGTGTTCTCCTGAGACTAGTGTTTAGAGTAACTTATGTAAACAGTATAAGAGTATTACTTATGTAGCCATTCTCTTACTTTGCTCGGAGCCCTCTGTAAGTCCAATTTCTAGAAGTGTCTAACCTCTATTCTGTTGCTATTTTCATTCTGCTGACCTTTAACTGCTTTGTGGTTTGAGGAATTGTTTGGAAACAGATGTACTTTCATTTCACAGAATCTGTTGAAGTGCAAAGAATGCATCAAACTCATTTCCTTCAAAATCAACCTGTGTTTCTTCTTTTCTTACGTCCTGCCATATCTCTGCCAGGAAAGTTAAATTATTTGTTTCCTTAAAAAATAGCCCATGAAAGATAGAGCACACACGGCCTGTCCAAACCTTTACAATCTCCACCAGTAAATGTTCAGGAAGCAGCAAATGAAAAGTGGAGATGCTCATTTTCTGACATTCAGATGTTTTGCTCTCCCAGGAAAGATAGAAAATTGCTTTTCCTCCTGATAGCCACGAAATTTGTGTTTTTCATGCTCTTCCTGCTAATACTGTCTCTATTAGGTCTCATGTTCCCTCCCTGGAGAACTCTCATTTTTAATGGAAAGAAATACAGATGAATGGCATTGCTTGACAGGTGACTATTTTGGGGTATGAATGTACATAAATTGCCTTTTGGAGACAAAATCATGGATACATTTTTAACTAATTTGGCTTCCAAAATTGCCCTAAATCTTGAGATCAAAAGAAGCTTTTTTGTATCATTCTCTGTCTAGACTGGATATCAAAAATGTAATAATAAAATAAAAATAGCAACTATGTTAAGAACTGCATGAAGTAAAAAACATCTATCCAAGTTTTGCAAGACATAATTTGTATTGGAATAAAAATGATATAGTCTCCACTACAACCAAGTTGGAAAAAGAGAGTGTTTTATGACCGTTCTTTATTATAGTTCTAACCAAGTATTTATTTAAAATATTTTCCCAAACAATGATCCATTAGTTGACAATATTTCAGTTTTTCTTGTCACAACTTCCCATTACTATTTTATTCTGCTTTAATAAGAAAAATCTTAACTCATTATCCTTCTTACCCTTTTATATAGACATTAATATAATTCCATTTCATCCTTTATTAAAAAATAATTTAAGTAAAATTTCCAATAAGCTTTGAAACCTTTTCACAAGGTTCAGTAAACCTTTGGAATTTAATTCTGTTTATTTTTACATTTCAAGGTGTAATCATTAAGTTTCATCTAAATTTAAATGAACTGGAGCAATGATTTATCTCATAGCTAAACCTCAAGTCATGATTAGTGATTAAAGCAAGAAATATTTTCCTTCATTTTAAAATCATTGTTATTATTTTTAAATTATAAAAATAATATAGCCATATCAGGTTAATTTGGAAAAGGGTTAAAACTTTTAGTTAAACCTACAGTTATGGTCAATGATATTTATATTCTATTACTCTAAATACATTAAAAGGACAGAAAAAAATAGAGGAGAAGTTTCTATAGTACAAGATACTAAAGCAACTCTCATAAACTCAAGCCACATTTAGAGATTATATCCAATAATAGTAAAATTGGAAGCACAATGAAGCATGGTGACAAAACCTGACACTTGTCCTTCAAAAAATTATCATGTACTCATTATGTACAAAAACCTCTGACTAAAATGAGCACAACTATAAGATATTTAAAAAATTAAGTGGGTTTCTGTTATATCCTCCAGCTGTCATATTGTTTTTTCTTTACCTTTCTTAATCTCCCTTTTTCCATTTTAGAAAGATGATGGAAAAAACTAAAACCCAATGGGAAAGGAAATACTCCAAAGTGGCATTTTAATTGCCCGGGACATTTTAAGACCTCTATATATTTGGCACCTGGAAAAAAAAAAAAGTTGATAATGCCAAACAGAACATTATCATGGGTTGTTTTGGAGGATTCATTGTAGATTTATGCTTCAGAGTGGTATGCTATTCTAGAAAACAAACCAAAAAATGTTACTTTGGCTACCAGAAACTACAAGAGTTGAGCACAAGTAATCTCAATTTCCCTTTTAAATAACAACTGAAGAGTAAGCAAGTCACAGCTTTGTTTTTGCTTATTGCAGGTATAGTTGAGTTAGCTGCCCCAGTGACATGTGCAAATGCGAGTATTGCTCCCAGCAGATTATTACATACTAGAGGCCCGGTGCACGAAATTCATGCACAGGTGGGGTCCGGCCGGCCCACCCCAATCAGAGCAGATCAGGCCAGGCCAGCCAGGGGGAGGGGCCACGGACGGTTGGTGGGCCAGCCCCGCCCCCTGGTCTAACTTCCAGTCGAACTCCCGGTTGAGGGGACAATTTGCATATTAGCCTTTTATTATATAGGATTCTTGCAGTTCCCTAACCTTGACAACCCACCAGCCTCTACTATGGCTATAGCCCTGCCTCCCCCCTGGCACACCTCAGCCTTTTTGTAAGCAGCATGCTTCTAGGTATAAAGTGAGTCAGCAAAAAAGGTTATTGTTCTTACCCATTCTAGGTCGTAAGCTTCTCTCTAAAGTTTTAGATTCTTCTTGGCCACAGCATTAGGGAAAATGTTCTGTCTTCTTTAATGTTTGAACTTTGTAAGACAATTTTTGCCTAGAAGTGAAAAAGCCCAAAAGTGGACAAAAACAGCTTGGGAGATTTTCCTGAAATTATAGTTAATCTAGGAGCCTTGATGTGCTTTCCTACTATTTAGACTAAGATTTGAGGACTTAAAGATTGCAGGCCAGGTGGCAAAATCTTAGATACTCCTTCCATTACAGGCTGGGGTCTATGCTCCTCCCCCATTGAATCTGACTGCCCTGTGACTCTTGCCACCAGTAGCGTCTAACAAAATTGATGTATGTGACTTCTAAGGTGAGATTGTGCAAAGCAATGAAGCCTGTGCCTTGTTTGCAGGGACATCACCTTTTGGAACCCTGAGCCATTGTGTCAACCTCCAACTCCCACGAAGTTGCCACACTGTGAGAAAGCTCAGGTCACATGCAAAAGCCATATGCACCTACTCTGGGCAGTGGCCTCTGCTGAGTCAAGCCTTCCCAGGTGCCAGACAGGTGAGTCAAGATGCTGACAGAAGATTCTAAGGCCCAGCTGTGAAGTCACCCCAAATGTTCATGTTTCCCCACTGGAAACCACAGATATCAGGAGCAGAATCTATGAGCTTAACAGAGGATTCTTTGATGCTACTACATTTCTGGATGATTTATGGTGTGGCAAAAGTACCTGGGTCTACTTCCCTCTCCTTATCTTCCCTTTACACTGTGATGAGGCCCTCCTGCATTAGGAAGCCCCCACTTTCTAAGGAACAACTGTGGCCGATGATCAAGTCCAAAGGCAGCTGAGACAGTATCAGAAGGACCCTATACAAGGCTGTCCATCCAGTAGGACCGCACTCAGTTAAGTCAGAAAAACACAGTGGTGTTAATTGCTGGGAGATTATAATGTCCTTTTTAAGGAAATCAGAAAAATAAATGAAAAAAATGCACACACAAACTCAGATTTGCTTAAATACATGGACAGGTAGAAAGTAATATGTTATACATTATAATAAAAATGGCCATTTCACCTAGATAGTAAAATAGTGTGTTGTTAGTGCTTTTATATCCAGTTGTATTTTTTAAATCTACCAATGTGCATGTATTACTGCTATATTTTCTTAAAGAACCATCTCTTTGCCCAGCTGGTGTTGCTCAATGGTTGGGCATCAACCTATGAACTAAGAGGTCAGGGGATCAATTCCAGTCAGGGCACATGCCAGGGTTGTAGGCTCAATCCCCAATAGGGAGCATGCAGGAATCAGCCAGTCAATGTTTCTACCTCTCTATCCCTCTCCCTTCCTCTCTCTCTCAAATCAATAACATATTTTAAAAATCTCTTTAACTCATTTAAAGTAATATACCCATAAATATTGTCCCTTGCTCCCCCTGCACCCACCCTCATCTATGATGTTATTTTTCTGGCTGCAAACTACCACCTGCCAAACCTCATCAATCTACCCTAAGCTGAATGAATTAAATTAGCGCATTATTCTAGGTTGTGGGGTCATGACCATGTCACATCTTTATGGCATAGACATTGGAGTGACCCAGACATTACTCTAGCCCAGACTTGTAGACTGCTGATTTTGTGACTTGCTGTATGTGCATCTCCTGGGATCTGAACGGAACTTTTGGATGCTAAGACATGTCCAACCTACTTAGGAATTACAACTTACCTGGTACCTATGGGTGATGCAGTACACTTGGAAACTGTCCCTTCCGTGGGATTCCCTGGCATTGAGACTCAGCATTGTCCTCTAGTTTTAAGGTACATATAAATCTCATTTTGCTTTGAGGAAATTTAATGACCAATCAGACCCATTGTTATAACTTAGATTCCAGACTCTGGTCAATGCCAGTCTACTCCATTGGGTTTCTTATTCATACACAGGAAGTAACTTTGGTCATGTGATTTACAGAGACCCAGAAATGTTCATTCCCCAAATATTTCCACCATTGTCTAATTAACAATCACTAAAATTCATCCAAAATAATTCACAACTTTGTATCAAGATATTTTTGTTATGCTCGTTTGTTTTGTTTTAAAGGAATGTATTAAGCTTTACCATTTTGTTCAAACATTTCTTAGAAATGAACTTTTTATTTAACCAACACTGTTTTTATTAATATTTACACTGATCAGTTTTTCACTGGGAAAGGGGGATATGGGCATCACACATGCTTTGGGCAGTTGGAAGTAGCATTGTCAATAAAAGCTATTATGAAAAGAGAAGAAGTAGATATAGAAACACAGGATAGATATCGAACACAGGAGGCCACCGTTGCCTGCTCAGCAAGGTGCTTCCTGGCTCCAATTTCCAAATCAGGACTCTATCTGTTACTGTTGTGCAGATTACCTTTGGAGCAGAAGGTCTATCTTCTAACATAAAAATGCATAGACTAATTTGAATACACTAGTGGTTTTATCGTTCCAAATCAAGCACAGGACCAAAGTGCTTGGGCATTATTTGTTGTTGCTGTTGCTGTTTTTTCAGTTAAGAAAAGAACTGTTGCTTGAAAGTGGGAAACTCTTGGCTGCCAAATGGAGATTGACAGATCAAGCAAAGAACAGAATGTTTTCATTAGAACATTCTAAGTTAATGTGGCTTCCTAAGCCTGTTCACAGCAAACTGTCTAGACAATTGGTCTCTAAGCAAATGCCACTGTAAAAACATAAAAATATAAAATAGTCATTGTCCTCGAGGCATTAAAGAGTTACAATATGCACATTAAAGTAGTCAATACGCTGATGGGTGAGAACTTTAAAATTGGTCAGATTTGGGGGTTAGGAATAATCAGATATGATCATAAAAATATCCCATAGTTTCTAATTTCCATAACACTATCCAATTCAGACAGAGCAGGAAGATAGAATCCCACATGGCCATCTACTGGGAAGTGGTTCCAAGGGCTGGCAGGCCCATGGGGGCTGGCTCTGTTTCCTGAAAGCACCCAGGATGGAAATGCGATTATTTACAGTCCTTCAGTATATGGTGTGTTCCTCATGTTTGATTTCAATTCTACTAAGTCTACTCATGTGACGTTTATCATTTTATCGGTTTGAATTTTGAAAGCTGTTCGCTAGAATTTACTTGATATCATAATGACCACAACCCATGCATATTTACAACATTTTTTTTCTAATTGGAGCCTCAAAGGTTCAGCAAATTAAGTTAGAAAACATTTCCCCAGGAACTTGTAGTATAAAAATTGAAGAAGTCCTCTTTAAATGTAAATTTTAACTCATATAATATGCTTACAGAGATGATACACAATTTAGGCAGTCATTTAAAGCAGGGGTTGAGAAACATTTCCTGTAATGGGTCAGACAGGAGATATTTTAGGCTTTGCAGGTAATATGGTCTCCTTTGCAAATACTCACCTCTGCTGTGGTAGCTCAAAGAGCCATATGCAATTCATAGACAAATGAGCGTAGCTGTGTTGCAATAAAACTTTATTTACCAAAATAAACAGTGGGCTAAATTTGGTGTGTGGGCCATAGTTTGCCAACATCTGATTTAAAGAAATATAGCCTTTATTTAGGAACCTAGTACCTATGTTTTAGTCCTTGAGTTTAGGTCCTTTCACAGTCATTACTATATTAAGAAAAGGATGCCTGTGGAAAGCCAGGCAAATGAGGAATCAGAGCCTAAGATTTTATGTGGCCATGAAAAGTCACATAACCACTATGTGCTTCATTTTCCTATGCATTGCATGACAACAGCTTTCCCTGTTTCCAGGCCTAGTCTAAGGTTCCAATGAGATAAAGATATGATGCAAAGTATAAAGTATTAAGTAAGCCCAAGTTAGCATTGATATGTAACACAATGTCTTAGTGTAGTGGGTACCAATAACAACTCAATAGATAACAGTACTTTAAGGAGGACAAGTTCCTAATGATGCTTTATGCTAACTGCTTACAAGGCCTTGGAAATATTCCTCTGTAGTCTGTGTCTTAGGACAATTCCCCTACATCAAGCATGTCAAACTCAAAGGCTAACATGGGCCAAATAAATGAAGCATGTGGCCCGCGGGCTGTGAGTTTGACATGCTTGCCCTACATGGTCTAGAGCAGGAACAAGATATATATGACAATTGCCAGTGTCATTTTCTTCTAACTGTTCTTTCACCAAGAGAGATTTCTTTTCCCCCACCTGATCAGTTCACTAAATTTCAACTCCATATCTTTGGAAACTAAACTTTTGCAAGTATAATTTACACAGAATGTGTAAACTTACCTATTTCCCTTATCGGTGTTGGCTCACAAGCAGTCATAAGACACTTTTCTAGGCTGGGTATTTCAAAACAGTTACAAGGGTTGAGTGTTGTCCTTTTTAATAGAATGACTTCTCTATCCTCATTAGTGTCTCCGCATGGGATTCTCCGGAAAGATCCTTTCCAATGTCTCACATTTCATTTTTATTTTCCCACCACATAACTTTTTTGGGCAGTTTTTATTACTGCTGAACCAAATTTATAGTATTAATGTCTATCAAGTTCAGATCTTAAATGGATGATGTCAGCTTTTCCTTAGAAAGGCAAAGCCAAATGCCCTTGGTACTTTTAATGGACAATCCGCTGCTATAGTACATACAGTCCATATCCCTACTACAAACACATCAGAGTCATCAAATTTTTAGTCTTACAACTAAAATTAATAATAATAACAGTCTTGGCCAGCGTGGTCCCTGTGCACTGAAAGGTTATGGGTTCCATTGCCTGTAGGGCACATACCTAGGTTGGGGGTTAAATCCCCGGCCCCAGTCTGGGAGTGGCAGGAGGCGATCGATGGATGCTTCTCTCTCACATTGATATCTCTCTCTCAAGAAAAAAAATCAATGGAAATGTCCTCAGGTGAGGATTAAAAAATAATAATAACATTACATCTGAGTTGAAAATAAGAGTTGCTGTTTGGTACAAAAATAATTGATAAAGTTTTAACCAGGTTTTACAGAACTCTAAACAAAAAGGGGCTATTTATAAGTATTATTGTCTAAACCTCTATTCCTCTCCTTAGATGTTCACCCAACAGACCATCATGGATTGGAAACCTGCCAGCTGGCCTGAAGTCATGGCAACACTGAGAAAAATACAGGTACCAGGTGATGACATTTACATTTTACTGGAATCAAGAAGAAAAACAAAGGCAAAAGAGTGGTATGGATGTAAAACTGAAAAAGAAGAGAATAACAAAATGTGTGGGTAGACTAGAACAAATAAAAATATATTTTTATGCACTCGGTAGCCTTTGTTATAGTCTATTATCCAGTACATGAAAATGGTATAATGAAAGCAGAGGCAGAATAGATGTTTTTAAAGAGAAAAGAAACACAAAAAGTGCAATTTACCTTCATGTATCTTTATTCAGTACTCTGGCACACTGAGCCAAAATTATAGGGGTGAAAGAATTTTAAACTTTTCAAAGCATTTTCCAAGAATGAAAACTAAGTGGCTTAAATAGAAATAATTAAGGAACATCTCAGAGAGTGATTTAAACTCTGTAAGAATGCTGCCTCTCTTCTGTGACATCAATTAGGCTCAGAAGAATGAGGATGGGGATTTACTACAGGCAAAGGAAACAATTTGAAATAGATCGAACGATAGACCATCTTTTGGAAAAAGGAAATTATTTGTGCACTCAAAGGTCATGACTTTGAACTTGATCAAGTTGCACTTCGGGCAATAAAAAGAAGTTGTGTTCCATTTAGTGGATGATGAACTTACACAGTCACTATACTCAATAGCAAATGATGAGTGAATATTTAAATACACTCAAAAAGGATTAAAGACTTCACAAAGATAGACATAGACAAGGTTATTAAAGGAACTGGAATATTTAAGGCTTAAAAAACTTGGAGATTGATAAATACAATAGCACACAACCTGCTCCTTCAGTGTATGTTTCTTGATGTGATTTCAGATGTTGAATGTGACAGTATGATACTAAGAGAGTGTGACATCTATTAGAGATTGATGTTCTGATTCTTTCCAAAGAGACCACAGTACATTTCAACAGGACACGGGCAATATTGCTTATATAGTAGAAACAATAATAGGAGTGGAGTAGACCCATTGCATATGATGATGATACTTATACACAAGATGGGTTTCACTTACTAAATTCAGAGCACTTGGATGGAATTCGAGTGACCAGCCATCCTGTCCACAAAGACAAACCCTTCAACTTGCGCACTAAGGGGAAGCACTGCCACTGCGAAGCTGGGTCTCCCCATTTAACAAAGATGAAAGAAAACTAAGAGCTTTTTAGATGCCTCTTAGACAGTTATTACCAGACTCTGGCTAAAGCACAGGCAGAAATCTCAGGACTGGAAAATTTACTGAGGGGTGACAAAGATTCCCTCCTCAACCAAAGTCTATTCAAGCTCTTCTGAGGCCTCTTCTTGACTAGGCCTCAACCTTGGCCTACAGAGACTTAAACAAAACACCATCCTCATTTCTAACAGCTCAAGGCCACATGCCTAAGATGATTCTCATCTCTTTTAAAGTGCCTGCCTGAGAAAACTCAAAATTACCCCCTCTCCCCCCAAAAAATTAGTTTGTTTCAGACTGCTGTCTCCTAGTCTCTGTGAGAGGATAGAATCCTAACTTTGGTTATTGCCAGCCTGCAGACACAACTGACCTCTTAGCGATTATATTGATTAACCCTTTGCCATTTTTCACTTCCCTGACTCTATTGAGCTCTTCATTCTTTCTTTAAAATGGTCATTTACCTCAGAGCAAACAGAGATCACGTTCAATTCATGCAGACACCTTCCTGTTCTGATAGTTGTCCTGAGGCTATAGAATAAGAGGTATAAGAGGCCAAGAAAGCTTGATCTATAGCAGTTAGTATCTCCTAATATAACATTTCTAACTTAAATAAAGCACTCCCCCATATCAGGGAAATGAAATGAAGACCACTGGGATATATTTTAACAAATGGCTTCACACACACACACACACACACACACACACACACACACACACTTTCTAATATCTTGGAAGAAGATTCATTTGTCTCAGCTTGTGTAGCACTTTGCACTTTGTGCCTTTTGGCTCATCCTAGCACCAAACTATATTAATGACAAAAACTGAGAGAAAAGGCTGGGTTTCCAAGGAAGCACTGCTTTTTCTCACAGAGTTGTGTGTGTGTGTGTGTGTATGTGTGTGTGTGTGTGTGTGTGTGTGTGTGAGAGAGAGAGAGAGAGAGAGAGAGAGAGAGAGAGAGAGAGAGAGAAGAAGAAGAAGAAGAAGAAGAAGAAGAAGAAGAAGAAGAAGGAGGAGGAGGAGGAGGAGGAGGAGGAGGAGGAGGAGGAGGAGGAGAAGGAAGAGGAGGAGGAGGAGGAGGAGGAGGAGGAAGAGGCAGGGGGAGAGGATGGGGAAGGGGGAGGAAGAGGTGGGAGAGGGAGAGGGTAGAAGAAACATCTTTAAGTGAGAAGTGACTTTGAAGTAGCTTTGCAAACTCAAAACCAGAGGTGATGGGTCACCGTTCATTTTGTTCCCTTTCATTCTCATATGCCCATGTTTCCATTTGGGAGAACTATTATCACTAGGCGATGATTTAAAGAAGACTGAGGATCTGAAAGATCCTTAGAACCATTCTAGCATTTTCTTCAGTAATCACTTCACTGTATGACAAGGAAGAAAGAAGACTTTTAAGTAGAAATCATTTGTTCCTTCACCCTCCTCCTATTCATAAATTCTCATTATGGAAACCTTGTTAAGAGGAAATCATTACCAAGGCCATTTAATTATACTAGAAAACTCTTCCTATCTTGACACCAACTCCTTGATGTATCTTGTTCTTTTTTCAAACGAAGACAGTAAGAAAGGAAAAGCAGACATTCTGATCCTTTTCCTAATGTAAGTGAAGCTAATAATGTCCTGAAATGTAAGTACACATTACTAAAAGTAGATACTATATTTAACAAGTGATGAAACAGCACTATAGGGAGAAAACTTGGAGAAAAGCTACAGTCCTCCACAGACCAATGGAAAATAACACCATATGAAATGGTTTCTTACTTTCAAATTCAATAATACTTGCCTTACCCAGTGGTAAGGTATATCTGAAAAAACTGTACATTAATCAACCTTTGTAACCCAAATCATAAGTCGTCGGAAACTTACTCTATGATTTCAGACATTCTTTATCTTCATTTGGAAATCCTCATGATTTAAGCTTCGAGTCCCTGTCCTGTGCCACCTCTTAATCAAAGAGCTAATGACCTATAAATAAAAATTTAAATGCAATAGGCAAAACTCTCTATTCATAGGAATATTTGTTGTGCTCAGAATCATTTTTCAAAATGTGCAGTCAAAACCCAAATCCTCTGCTTCATAAAGTGGAATGGTTACATAACAGGTTATTTAAAAACAACAACAAAAAATGTATGACTTTATAATTAAATAGAAATTGGAGTTACTTTGATGGACAATAACTCTATAATTTTATGGAACCTGGTACAAGCTTGGTGCTTAGTAACATCACCTCCATTCTTTGTTTCTGTTTACTTAATATCTATTTGCATTTTGTTTGCCACCTTTTCTCAGCCAGGTGCCCTGCTGTGCCTTGCTCACAGCTGCAACTGAAGAAATATTGTCTCCGACTTCAGAAATCCTAGGGTTGGCACACCTTCCCCACGTTGGGTATTGCACATCTTCATCTCATAAAGTACTCCTGTTAAGTGAACCCCTTCACAAATACAAATATGCCTCCAGGGTTCTCCTTTTCTTCTTCTTCACTCTCTCTTTAAAAAAAAATCATCCATTAAATGTAATGAGAGCTTAGACCAGCCGTGGGCAACCTACGGCCCGCGGGCCGGATCCGGCCCGTTTGAAATGAATAAAACTAAAAAAAAAAAAAGACGGTACCCTTTTATGTAATGATGTTTACTTTGAATTTATATTAGTTCACACAAACACTCCATCCATGCTTTTGTTCCGGCCCTCCGGTCCAGTTTAAGAACCCATTGTGGCCCTCGAGTCAAAAAGTTTGCCCACCCCTGTAAGCACTTGGTAGATGACTGATCAAATATACAGAATCTCATTCAAGACAAGTCCTTGTCTGCCCCGATGTATATGCTAGAGCCATAACTCCCATGAGATGCATAACAGGAATCCCTAATGATTACAGAAGATGAGCAGTTGTGTATAGCTGTGCAGGTTGCACTCAGAGGCCCTGCGAGGCAGGCAGCATGAAGGAGGGCAATGGGCCAGGCAAGGACTGTGATGAACCGGGAAGAGCAGAGGCCCCATCCACAGGACCCAGCCATTATTCAGCTCTGGCTTCTTGTTGCCAAGGGGAAAATGCAAGCCCAGTATTGCTAGACTTTCCAATTTGTTTAGGAAACAAAAATAAGATGTTTTATGCATAATAAACATATTTTATAATCTTGACAACTAGTTCAATTGGGAAAAAAGAAGGATTTATACAAAGATATGAATACCAGGAGATGGGGGTCACTGGGGGCCATCAGAAAAGCTGACTACCACACAGGAAAAGACATGTATGGAAGGACCTGTGATCAGATTAATACAAGACAAAAAAGATGTGAGCTCTCTGAGGGCCGGCTCCATATTCCTTCAGTCATCAACTCAGTCTTCCCAGTAACTAAGACAGTCCTCGGCATGTGGGAGGTTGTCAATATTTATCTATCAAATGAATGAAGAATGAAGTATCATGTGGGGTCAGGCTGATGTGAAAGAAAAACTGGTCCTGACAGCTTACCTTGGCTTTACTTTTTCTTTTTCCCAGAACACTTAATACCTTCTAACATATTGGTTTTTTGTTTTGGCTTTATTTGACGCGCTCTCACAATTTTTAAACATGTTTTTTATTGATTTTAGAGAGACAGGAAGGGAGAGGGTGAGAGAAAAAGAGAAACGTCGATGTGAGAGAGAAACACTGATCGGTTGCCTTCCATACGCACCCTGACCAGGCAGAACCCACAACTGGGCATGTGCCCTGACCAGGAATCAAATCGGAGACCTTTGGAATTTGAAAAACACTGGTACAGATTATTGAAACAGACAATCGAATACAGAATTAACTCTGGAGACTGCCCTCAAAGTTGCTATACTGCTTTGCCTCTAAGCAAGAGTTGGAGTGTAGAGAGTAGCTGTCAGAGATAGTAGGATCACTGCACAGCTCTGCTGTTCTGAGTGGCTTTGAGTCCATGTGTTCTCAATTCTTCCAGACTACGCCAGGGCTGGCTCCTTCTCAAACCCTGCCCACTGTACTAACTGTTGGGAACTTAGTCCAAGTTCCTCCTTTATTCTCTGCTCTCTAATTACAGGTGTTGGGTCAAGCCCCTCTGCCTAGGGACTGGAACTTCTTGGATGCCGGATCTTAGATAGAGAAGCCATGAGAGGTTATGGGTGTATAAGAATGAGTCTTTATTGCAGAAGCCAGTGGCCATATAGTTGTCAGACAAGACAATTCTTCACAGCAAAGTCCATATAGGCAGGCAGCCATACACCAGCTGGTGAACATGTAATCTTTCCTACAAAAGCAGCATTAGTCTTGTACCCACAGCTATTATCTGGAGTTGTTGAATGCTGCCCCCTAGACTCACCACCTCACATTGTAACGGTACCTAAGCTCTCTAGTTCAGCTGCTTCTCCTGTCTCCTCTGCCCAGCACACTGGCGGGGCCCCTGTAGCTTCGCATAGTAACTACATTCTCTGTGTCTACAGCCTCTGCTTCTCCTAAGTGCTCTAGCCTCTGCTCTGCCCACCTGCTCTCTCTCTCTCAGAGCTCTCCCTCCTCTCTCTGGTCAGTAAACTGTATATTACTCCAGAGACAAAGAAGACTAGTTGCCAACAGTGACATCAATCATTTGGGTTGCAGAAGGGCACAGTGTACCGTGTGTCCTTGTACCTCCTCCTGGTATCTTGGCCTTGGGCACCCCGATTAGGCTCATGCTCAGAGTGGCCTTGGCCATTCTGGTGTATTGACAACAAGGCCTCTATGCCTCCTTTGGCCTTGACTATCTGGGTACCCTGGTGTGATTCCCACAGTAGCAAATGATTTGGTTAACGATATATAATCTGTAAATTAGAGCAGGTTTAGGATTATTTCTCTGATAGTCATAATCACTTACATTTTCTTTCCAACATGTATTTTTGTTAGGGGAAATGGTTCAGTTACAGGCAGCATACTGGGAACTGCAAAGAGCTCAGCCATCATCTTTCAGGTGAGTCACCAAGGAAGAGTGTTGAGAACATTGCTCTAGAGTATATACAAATCTGACCTCAAGTTTCCACGAAATTAAATTGGGTTAACACTAATTGGCTTATCAATATCTGTCATACGTGCTAATAAAATTGACCCAAGTAAAAAAAAAAAAAGGTCATAGGAGTAAGATTCTGAGGTCCTGATATTTCTTTCTTGCTGTCTCCCTGAAGCAGCAAAGACCAGCAGCAATAAGCACACCCACCACAAAAATGCTGGCCATATTGAAAAAATAATACACAATGCAATGTACAGATCACGTAGCATAGAAATGTACCCTTGAAACCCATATGATGCTGTTAACCAATCTCACCCTAATAAATTTAATAATAAAGAAAACTAAATGAATGAAATATAAATAAAAAGTAATAATTTGCAACAATTACTTCTGAATCCTTGAGACACAACACCTTCGTGCTCTAAGGTCCAAATCAGAGCTGACTTCCAGGCTCATTGTCATTACTAAGGAGTCTCATGAATGCTGAATACCTGCTATGCCAAGAACATGAAGGAAAAGCTGCCAGGGGAATGAATGCCTTATGTGTAAATTTTCCTGCTTACTGTGGATTTCATGATCATAATTTCAACCACCTTTGCCACAGTTGAAGGGAGCAAGAGCCAAGTTGCTACCTAAGAGAGAGACAATTGCTTATGAGTTGGCTGGTGGCCTAGCATGAGTACTAGCATTCTGTGCACACTTGATACTGACAAATGTAACTGTGGTGTTAGTTACAATTATGGAACCAATAAACCATTCCCCTTAATATATGTGCAATGTCCACCCTTTGAATCTGGGCTGGGCCTGTTGACTGGCTTTAATAAACAGAAGGCAGCAGAGAAGCTCTGGGATTTGGGGTCTAGGGCCTAGAACCGTGGTCGGCAAACTGCGGCTCACGAGCCACATGCCGCTCTTTGGCCCCTTGAGTGTGGCTCTTCCTAAGCCTTAGGAGTACCCTAATTAAGTTAATAACAACGTACCTACCTATATAGTTTAAGTTTAAAAAATTTAGCTCTCAAAAGAAATCTCAGTCGTTGTACTGTTGATATTTGGCTCTGTTGACTAATGAGTTTGCCGACCACTGGCCTAGAATATCTGGCAGTGAGTTCTACAAAACACTCAGCACATTACAGCTCCATCTAAACCCCTGCCCTGTGAGACTTGACCAAACTCTAGTCTGGCTTCCAGCAGCCATGTTCCTAGAATGACCCCAACCTCCACTCCTTCAAAGGCCAGCCTGAGAACACTCAACATGCCAGGAGAACTTAGTGTTTATTCCAGCCAAACCTGGTAATAGACAGGTCTCTGAACCCCCTCTTGGAAAAGTGACTTTGGAAAGCTTGCCATCATAAATCCTTTCTCTGCCTCCTGAGATGTAAATTTACTCCCCAGACTATTTCTTCAGGGATGAGAGCTGTCTCTTTGGAATGCAAACATTCCGTGGAGATAACTGCTACCTCTGCTCCCAGTTCCTCCCGTCATAGAGATGTGAGAAGTGTGTTTCTCCTGCAGATAAGTGCCAATGAACAAACCCAGAGGCCTAGTTGAGTCACATGGACTAACCCCTTTTTACCCATCAGTGCCTCTTCCCCAGCACACTCCTGCCTTTAGTATCTCCTGCCTTCGGATTCAATGAAGATAAGTTCAGTTCATGTGGGCCTTTCTTCAATATTGCAGTAGTTACTACTGAGTAAATCTATTCTTACCACATTAATAATGTCCGGCTTTGCTTATCTGAGAACAGCTTCTGCTCTTGGTGGCATTGAGCCATGACATAAGAAGTTCAGATACTCAGCTGCAGAGACAAGGAGAGAAGCCATAGGAAGGGCGAGATCCTGAGACTGCTTAGAGAGAAACACAGACAACAGGGGAAATAAGTCCCTATAAATATGACTCCATGCAGGCTGTCCCAGCGAGCCCCAGCCTCATCAGGGACCACGTGCGAGTAAGGAAGCCACCTGATATGCGCCTGTCACCATGGACATCAGGGGACACACAAGATCCCTACTTGCGGACCCTGTGTAAAGTCCTGACCCACAAATAAAATAGTTGTGGTTTTAAGTAATAGATAACCAAACAGCAACCAATCAGCTCTTTTCTCATGGAGGAGAGAAGGCAGTCAGCAAAATCCACAAGTCAGTAGAAACCATGCTTCGGCTGAAACAGTAAGTAAAGTGGAGAGAAGAGAAAGGACTTCCAGTAGTAGCAGAGCATATTGATAAAACAAGCTGAATGGGAAGCTAAATCATGGGAAGGGTGGAACACCAGAGGCCAGGGAGCTATGAGCGTGCTCCCTAATCCTCAGCCATGCTTCAGCTCTCCACCACTTTTGACCTGCAGGAAACCTGTCCTGAGATTTTCCGAGTGCTCTATTGCCTGCATCCTGCAACGGCATATCTAACCCACTATTTCAATCCTTTTCTGATATCCAAATTTGCAAAGGATAAGCTCCTCCTGCTAACCTCTGAAATACCCTGGGCATGTGTCATTCAACAGAAGAAAAATGAAAATTCAAAGGGAAGGTCAATTCTTAACATTCCCATTTCTATTCTCAAATCCTTCGGGAAATTGTTTTCTCTTTCCTGGGAACTCCTGGCGCGAATGAATGGCATTTCTTATTTACAACTGACTATATACCATCTGGAATATTCTCTTATATGGCCATCCTGTTATTTTTCTCTTTAATTATAACTTGCATTTTCATGTATGTACGTGAGCTTAAAACTGACTCAGGCTGATCAGCCTGTAACTTCCTGGAGGGTGGAGACCAAGGCTTGGAAGATTTTTTACAATCAAGAAAAAATTTTGCTGAACAGACACAGATATCGAACTTCCAAACTTCCAATCTTCACAGAGGGAGCTACAGAAGCCAAATTTAACAGGTATGTGACTGGCCCAGGTCAAGGGCACCCAAATCTGGTAACTTTGGCTCTAGAAAATCAGACATCAGACTGAATGCAAATTCTCAAGCAATAAGAAGTTTGCTTTTAAGCTTTCTCTCAGCCCTAAGGATGGCTAAGAACTCAGAGAAAAAAAAAGGAGTGGAAACTAAATCCTCGAGAAACATGGAAATAATTTATTTAAGTCAAAGATGAGAAGCAGAAATGTACCCAGGACACCAGGATTCTTCCTCCAGAACTTGATGAATGAAGCCGTCAAAGCAACCAGGGTTTCCTTTTAACAGTATTCATGAGCCTGGGCCCCACCGAGCATTATCGCTAATATTATTCATGCATCTTTCATCTCTTACAATGATCTATAGCTGCTGAGTGAAACTGCATGTTAGCTCCAGGGGGCGGAGGGGTATAACTTAGAAGTGCAGCCTGAATGAGAAGGCTCTGTTCCCACGCTAGCTTCCTTGCTCCTCTTTCCCGCGCCTCTCACCAAACACTGTGCACATTCCTTGTTTTTTTCCTTCCAAAGCAGATGATCATATTGAAGAGTGAAATGATAGCTTCCCACCCCTTTTCTACCTCATGCATGGCTTGAAGTGAGACAGACTCTTGGTCAGTCAGTTAACATTAGGTGTTTTCATCAGCAAATCCTTAAAGAGAAGAGAGAAGTTATTTCCTGGCAAAGGCATGCATTATGCTTGGACCAGTTCAGTTCCAGCGGTTCTCAACCTGTGGGTCTCGACCATCGTAAAACACATATAGCATATCAGATATTTACATTATGATTCATAACAGTAGCAAAATTACAGTTATGAAGTAGCAACAAAAATAATTTTATGGTTGGGGGTCACCACAACATGAGGAACTGTATTAAAGGGTCGTGGCATTAGGAAAGTTGAGAACCACTGATAGACGGATGCTGCTGATGGTTGAAATCATGATGGGGGTGGGGTTTCATGCTCTCTATAGAGGAGGTTTCTCTTAGTTGGACAGATTAATTGCCAGCCACTTAGAAATGCGTGCCAGGCCCTGTCAATAATCACACAGCCTTTGCCCACACCAAGTTGGCTGATTTCCCCTCAGAAGCAGCAACCTTGACCCCCTATAGCTCCCAGGATGCTCAAGGGAATCAACCTTTTCCTCTTGCACTTTCCAAGAAATTTTGTGAGATGTGAGCCAGTTGTCCTGACAGAAGAAATCCATCTGCCAATAATGCCATGAGTCTTAAATGACCTTCAAGGATACAGTGTGCACATTTAATATCTAAGGCAATTATTCCTACCCACCTCAGATTCCTCTATTTAGTCAGCACCAGCCTGGGGAGACAACAGACATCCCTGGGAGCCCAACTTATCTGATAGAACAACATAACCTTTAGGTCTGATAATCGTGCCAAATATTGAATACTTAAAAGCAAATGTTATTCTAATTAACTGCATTCACAAATGACAGCAGCTTCTCCTTCTAAAGCTGGCTGGAAGACTTTCCCTTAAGACTGAAAGCAGAAGCAGAGCCAAAAAAGAACATGTGAGCACAAAGCCAGTTTGCACTAGATAATAGAAAGCTATCGGTGACCTTCAAAGGTTGGCAGGTATGGTAGTCTCCTGTGGTTTGCAGAGCACAAGGAGAGCATGTCAACAGGGAATACGCTACCCACACAGCCAACAGCCACCACGAAGCTGGCTGGGTGGTGTCACAGGACAGGGTTCTGAGAAGGTGGGAACAGAGAAATGGCTGAACTAACTCGTCCACTGCAAATGAGCTTCTGTTCTTCCTGAAATGGCTGTCTGGGACTCAGTGTTTTGGTGAGCTCCCCATAGGTATGCTATTTATTCTCCCTTTATTATTATGCTTATCACATAAACAAGATGTGTTTGTTGTAGATAAATTAGGAAATACTGATCTACAGAAAGAAACATAGTTTAAACCACAAACACACATACACAAATCCTACTACTCCCAACCAATGTTAATATCTTCATATTTATATTTCCTATTTTTTCTTATGATGTATGACTAATCACTCAGTTTAATATGATACACCTTTATAATATCCTTTTAAAAAGCGATGTATTGCCTGGCTGGTTTGGCTCAGTGGATAGAGCGTCGGTCTGTGGACTGAACGTTCGATTCTGGTCAAGGGCACATGCCTGGGTTGTGGGCTTGATCCCCAGTGGGGGGCATGCAAGAGGCAGCCGATCAATGATTCTCTCTCATCATTGATGTTTCTCTTTCTCTCCCTCTCCCTTCCTCTCTGAAATCAATAAAAATTTTTTTTTTAAAAAGCAATGTATCATGTTTCCATACCACTGAATAGGTGTCTACATCATTTTAATAATGTTCCATTATAAAGATGAGCTATAATTTGTTTAGCTAGCTTGCTGCTATTAGATCTTTGGGTTACTTCTAATGGGCATGTGTGGAAGTGTTTCTGATGCTTTCTATAAACTTCTTGGATATTTGATATCACGACTTCAGGAAGCTGTCCATTTATACCAGCAACCCTCTCAATGAGCAACTTTTGGCATTATCTCTCAGAACTGCCTCCAGCATCTCAAGGATGGGACTATGAATGCGCCCACTTTTCCATTGGTAGACTTGCCGGTAGTTAGGGAAAAGAGAAGCACCGTCCTCCAAAATATGGTAGGATAGAGCAAAAGTACACACACAAATCTTGAAATTTCTATAACATCTTACTTTCCTTTAAACATGTAAGTGAATTTTTATTTCTACTCTCTCATATATCCTTGTGAATTTTAATATGATTTTTACCCAATATTCTCATATTCAATTAGTGCTCTGTGTTTGTATTGATGCATCGTGAATCAATGGATCATTTACCAGTGCTATGATTCCTGGGGTTACATGGCAATAAAGTTTGCATTTAGATCATGATTGGACTTCTAAAAACAACTTCAGGCCATGAGGAGCAAACTCCTGGGGTGAGAAGAGTAAATAATGTGGGGGATTGAATTTTGGTTCAATATCATCAATACGTCCTAAGTGTATGCTCCAGCCATGTACTTTCATATATGTAATCTCATCTGTTCACACATCAGCCTTGTGAAGCACTTAGGCAGGGAGGATTATCCTCATCACCTCTGCTTTCTTTGGCATGCTGGAATGCCACTTATTTCTTCAGCTCTAAATTGAAGAAGCATTTTTCCCAACTTCTAGTGCCAACATCTGAGTCCATGTCATTTGTTGTTATACGCCTATGAAATTGCCTCATTTGAATCTCAACACCTGGCCAAGCTGCACTCTGCCTGTCTATACCCTTACCTACCTACAACCTACAGATAATTCTCACATACTCAATGCACATAGAAATCTTCCTCCTCATGGCAAGTTTATAGCCTTTACCACATAGACCGTCACCAACATTCTCCATGAGCAGCTCCTTCCTAGGACCATATCCTGGGCTTCGTTACGCCCTGCAATGGTTCAATCCCACAATCTTGTCCATAAGTTCTCCTCCTTCTTTTTCAATTATTATTGATTTCCACCAAACAAAATATTAATCTCCTGAATTCCATCATTGGGCCATGGAAAAGTAATACATTAATTTTTCTCTTGGTCTCTCAGTCCCTTTTTATTTTATTCTTACCCTTCTCTACTGGAACTTGATGATAAATGATTATCTCAACTCTGTTCTAAATAGCATCTCAGCTCTTTTTCCCTGTGGCCTACTGTCTCAACTGTGCTACAAATTTAAATTCACAAATTAGATTTCCCATAGGAATTTCAAACTCAGTAGAGCCAAATGAAATTCCTTTCAGATTTGTTATTTTTGTCCTTCTTATGTTTTTCTATTTCAGTAAGTGGCCCAACAGTCTACCGGGTTACTCAAACCAGAAATCTGAAAGTCATTCTTGATCTTCAAGTGGTCCTCACATTTTGTACCTTACACCTTCAAACTATTTATTAAATCTAGTTCTCTCACTTTACATTGCCAGAACCACTGCTCTGGTATATGGGCCTGTATTATTTCTACAAATAACATAGAAAAACTCCTCATTATTCTAATGATGAAATATCATGCCTCTCCCCTTTTCATCCTGCCTTCCAATCACACCAAACCATGCAAAATTCCACAGAGTAACCTGTTCTTCTGTAATTTGTTCAAAAAAGGACTGGAAATGACTTACAAAGAAGTATACAGGATTAAAAAAAGAAATGGCAAAAGAGAAAAGAAGAAATAGTAAACCAAAAGGAAAGGTTAAATCAGAGGTAAAGATATTGTTTGTTGGGGCCCCAAATCTTCAAAGAAGATAACCTAATTGGTTGCAAGCTTCATCATATCTGTAAGATAAAAACAAATTAGTTGTGCCTGGCTGGTGTGGCTCAGTGGTTGAGCATCATCGACCCATGAACCAGGAGGTCATGGTTTGATTCCTGGTCAGGGCACATGCCCCAGTTGCAGGGGGTGTGCAGGAGACAGCCAATCGATGATTATCATCATTGATGTTTCTATCTCCCTCTCCCACTCCCTTCCTCTCTCTGAAATCAATAAAAATATATTTTTAAAAATCAGTTGCTGGGTGTGAGACCTGAAAGAAGTATCTCCAGAGGTAGCCCAGCATAATGCTCAGGCTTCCATGCAACAAATCCTACTGACCATTCAATATTAAGGTCAAGCTTTCCTTTGAAGGGACCAAGTGCTCCCTTCAGCAGCACCTATACTAAAATTGAAGGGACCAAAATGTTGCCATCCTGAACCTGCTTTTTGGGATACTGATTTTAAGCTGTTTATTAAGAAACTAGAATTCGTGCAACAGGCCTTCCCTTCTCCTGGCTGCTGGCACCGGTTTTCCTCCGGCACCCGGGACCCAGGCCTTCGCTCTGGCCGGAGCCACCTTTCGTCCTCCGTCTTTTCGGCTCTGGCTCACCTTCAGTCTTCGCTCTGCTGCTTGGAGCCTACGTATGCAAATTAACCGCCATCTTTGTTGGTGGTTAATTTGCACATCGCACTGATTAGCCAATGGGAGGCATAGCGAAGGTACGGTCAATTACCCTGTCTATTATTAGAGAGGATAAGACACAGAAAGAACCTTTGACCCTCCCCCCTTTCCTGGCCAAAACATTCAGATGGAGAAACTTGTTTCAAGAAGGAGATGTAGGATGCTCACCTTAGCTTAATTTGAAATAAGTATGCTTAATAAATGGGCTTCAGGCCCATTGTTTCTGATTAGCCTAGCAAGGATTTGCCTGTCCCATATGTTTCTGCTCGTCCTCAACTACCTGTAAATCATCCATTCTCACTTTTGAAATCTAATACCCTGCCCCCTCTTCTCCTTTGTCCAAAAATGTCTTATACCTGGTACACCCAATGTTGTTTGTCTTTGGACTTTTCATGCCTATGTGAATTCCTCAAGCATGTGTAATAAACCTTTGATTTTCTTCTGTTAATTTGATTACTAGCCCAACCAGAAGAATTTAGAAGGTGGAAGGAAAGTATTAATTCATTTTTTAGTCCCCTAAATCTTGTTGTGGACTCTTCCCTGATCCCTCCTCCACACCCACACAACAGAGTTAATAATTCACTCTTCCTCTTCACCTCAAAACCTTGGACTGTCTCTCTGTTTGCAGTAATTGTGTGTCTTGAGAATTCCTTCCATCACCCTACACTATGGTCTTATTAAAGAAATTGGTTCTGTCAAGGTCATCTTTGTACCCCCATCAATATTGGGAGTAGTGAAAACATGCCTTAATGCTTTACAACTGTAATTGACGGATAAAGGATTTGTGCCTTTTAGTATTCCTTTGTAATGCAAATAGGACTAAGTCCAAGACTGACTTTTTGTGAGCTAATTCTAACAATTTACATTACTTTGGCATTTCCCAGCCAATTTTGAGCTTCAACTGAATTCAGCTTTCTTTAATACCAAACATGTACATTATGAAAGAAGCTTACTTGTGAGGTGTGTGGGCAAAGGGGATAAGATAGAAATAGGGATAGCCAGCCCTCTTTTCCAATACTCTGTCTCCTGGTAAGCTGGGCATGGCTGCCATTACAGCTCCTATCCTATCATGCCCAAGGGTGTCAGACAAGTAGGGCTGGAGTCTCAGAATGAACCAACAATTTAATTAATTAACCACCTTTCAACTAAGGAAATCCTTATTGCTAACACAGCTCTCAAGCCCCTATGGTTTTGAATACTTAAGAACCTCACGGTAAGGTATGGATTCTTAGAATTGAACACGTATGCAGAGTGTTACAATGGCTGTAACACTGACTGAAAAGCTTTGTCTGTCAGTTGAGCCCATACCCACTCATGCTTTTCCCCCACTCCTGTCCATCAAAGCTGAGCAACCTTTCCATTGGTCTCTCCATCTCAAGATTGTAATAGCCGAAAGGAACTTATCTTTCATTGGCTAATTTCTGCTGATGTAGAAGATATTACCTCACTGATAGTTGGAGTTCTCCTCCCCTCCCTGGATACATTACACTTCCCCTTCCTTCTTTGCAGGAACTTAGCCCAAGCCCAACTGACAGTGGATCCAGGGTGACCATGGACACATCCTAAGATTATTTCCATATTCCCAGGAAAGGACAGAATCCACATTTGACCCCCAACCCTTGGAGTAAGAGCTATTATGTTAGGAATGGCCAAATGTAAGCCAATGAAGCTCCCCCTCCTTGGGGATTTGCAGAGATTAGTGAGTAATATGGGGACATAATCAAAGACCTAAGTAATATGAAGGTAATGGTTCACATACATGCTCATTTAATGCACCAGTGGAAAGTCTAAGAAATAGATTCTCAATATTTTCTCTCCTTTGTCTTATCATATTTCCAATATTTTACATTATTGGTAACTATAGGAGTAGGCACCTGAGTGTTTTTCTTTTTCTCTATAATCTTAAAATAGTCCATGTTTCAAATTTCTCCATACTCTGAAAATAACAGAACAACCTATTTTTAAAAAGACACCAAGAGATTTGAAACTTATCAAATTTGTAGTTCTGAGAAAAAACAAATGAAAAAGTATAAAAACAGAATCAAATCATAGTATGCTACTCAGCTAAGCAATACACAGTTACAATTATATAATAACAACTATTGTTTTTATGCTAACATATGTTAGAATATCCTGGAAATACTGCTGGGAGGAGAAAACAGTGTAGCTGGAAGATAGCTATGATACAGATAAGAAAAATGAAGCACAGAGAGACGAACTGCTCAAAGTTTTACAGCTAAAAAAAAGTTTACAGTCAGACTTCTGCTCTAATCTGCTCTTCTCTGACACTGAATAGACACAGATGACACTGTATACAAATGCATGGAAATATTTGTTCTCCCACACATCCCTCTAGGAAACCTGGAAAGAAGTCAGGTTTAAGATTTTGTATAGATGGCTAACACTTTGAATGCTAAGTTACTAATAAATATTTACTATTGAAATATTACTCTCAGTTCTTGTGGGTTATTTCAAGAAGAACGGGATAAGGTGATAAGGTTATTATTACCAACTAGAGGCCCAGTCCACAAAATTCGTGCACTTGGGGGTGAGGAGGGGTGGTCGTCCCTCAGCTGAGCCTGTGCCCTCTCGCAGCCCAGGAGCCCTTGGGGGATGTCTGACTGACGGCTTAGGCCCACTCCCCATGGTCCTAAGCCAGCAGTCGGACATCTTTAGCGTTGCCTGGGAGGCGGGAGAGGCTCCTGCTACTGCCGCTGCGCTTGCCAGCTGTGATTCCCTGCTTCTGGTGGAGCAGTGCTCCCCATGTGGGAGCATATTGACAACCAGGGGGCAGCTCCTGCATTGAACATCTGCCCCCTGGTGGTCAGTGTGTGTCATAGCGACTGGTGGTTCTGCCTTTGGTTGATCTGCATATTAGCCTTTTATTATATAGGATTATACTATAATGTGGAAGTATAATATGGAAGTTATTACAGACATTCTTTATAATTTGTTTTGTTTTGGTTCTTGGTTTCTTATTTTAGTTTTCTATTTTTGCTTTTTTGCCCTACTTGACTAGTTCTCTTCAGCAATCCTACTTTATATTCCTTGGAACACTAGAGACATTTTAACTGAAAATTTGATATGATTTCATTTTAGAAGAGGAAACCCACACATGCAAAGACAAGAACTGAAATGAGGGAAATTGCTTGTTTTAGAGTGGACAAATTCAGACTATGGTTTGTTATCCCTAATTATAATTACATTTTCTCACTCTAACTTTCACAGAGGTTGACAAATGTATCAGAACCAAAGGTCTTAGGTCAATGCACAATCTGATTACAAAAGGTGAGAATGGAAATAGAGCAACTATTTCATTAGCAGGAAAACAGAATGCTGGCAAGTCCTCTTCCTCCGCTCCAATAATTCTAAGGAAACTGGGAGGGAAGAAACAAAATAATATAAAAGAACATAAATGTAGCCAAACTTTCTATCCAAACCAATGAAGGAGTAAAGAGAAGATAGAAAATGATCCAAAACTGAGGCAATTTGCTTTAAAAAATCTATATTTTCATATTCTCTGCTCAGTTTGAATCCCCAACTGTATCTAATCTAATCTCATCAAGATAATCTGCTTGTTCTTAACTTAGTTTACTTATTACATGATCCACATGGACACAATATGCTTTTGGTCTTTTCTCTTTTGGTTTCCAGAATCAACTCTAATGGTATGGCAGGGATCATAAATAAACCCATGACTCTACAGAGAAAAACCAGATCATGGAAATGAGCAAAGTAGACTTGGCAATAGAAAAAAAAACACAGTAAAGGTGTGATGGTAAATAGCACTGGACCCTCGATCTTGGGGTTCAAGAACACAGTAGGGAATGTAGGGCACATCATCCAAAGGGTTGCCTCACCTTCCTCCATCCAAGCGTTAAGAGATCTTCTGATTCTTAAGGAAAGCCAGAAGATCTTATTGTTACATTAAATCTGATATTTAAATTCTACGTTGCTTTTTATTTTCTTAGAATAACACACAATCCATAAAGAAAAACACATGGGAGGGACCAGCTAAGCTTATGGGCCACAGGTTTGTAAACTGTATATGAACATGGGCTTACTCCATTGAACAACAAACTATGTATCTGGTTCAAAAGTCCAAAAAAAATGTTAGAATGGAGGTTTTAGAAACCATCACTTTCTGCTTTATCATTTTACCTTAGGAAATGAAGGCCTCACCTTTTTGTAGCCAGGCAGGAGCAAATGCAGTCCAAAAACCCACATGGACTGGTCCTCAAGCCAGGCATCACACTAAGCATCCTAACTAGTCAGCATTACTTTCATTATTAGGTTACTTCTTAGTCATTTTTAATATTCAGAGGAACTTTAAAGTCTATTCCCCAGGAAAAAAGTGGATCTCAATACTAGAATAAAAATAGGCTGTGCAACATTCTGGACTCTCTACTACTGTAACCACTATTGGGTGGTCTGATGGAGCCCATCCTGTGTCCACATCTATCATAATGTCATCAGATGGTGTTTTTCGCTTGAGGCTTTTTAATAACCGTCAGTGTTGTTTCTAAAGGACAGAGTGTAGAGGCCAGGACCAATGGCCGAAATCGCAAACTAGCCTAGGCTACTGCTGCTACCACACTTCTGAGGGAGAGGAGTAGGGAGGACACTCCAGGTGAACACATGCAGTTTACTCCTAGTTAGAGTTCTCAAACAAATCAATCTCTGGTCTCCTTTCCCCAATGAGCCAATCCTCCAAAGATTCCTTTTCTCTTGAACAAGAAAGCATTTTAGCTGCTACCATGGTCTTTTCCCCAAGACCCTGCTCTAATTCTTGGCTGGCTTTCTAGTCAACATGGTATCACCCCTCGATATAACAGGAGAGTTCTGATGAGCCCAAGAAAGGATTCACTACGCAATAGACATGTCTTAAAAGAGAACGGGCATTTATGCCAAAGAAAGGACATTAAACTATCTTATGCTTCCCATAAAAGCATAAATTCCAACACTGCAGTTCAATTCTGAGTGTTTACCCAAATCAGAACTTAGCCCCTTCAATGTTAGGGTGAGCGGATGGGGTAAAAAAAAAAAATCTCAGCTATCTCCCAGTAGAATTTTCTGCTAACAGAGATTTTTTTAAAAGATTAAAACTGGCCGAAACCGGTTTGGCTCAGTGGATAGAGCATCGGCCTATAGACTGAAAGGTCCCAGGTTCGATTCCGGTCAAGGGCATGTACCTGGGTTGCGGGCACATCCCCAGTAGGAGATGTGCAGGAGGCAGCTGATTGATGTTCCTCTCTCATCGATGTTTCTAATTCTCTATCTCTCTCCCTTCCTCTCTGTAAAAAATCAATAAAATATATTTAAAAAAAAATTAAAACTGAAAAATCTACACCATATAAAAAAATCTGAATGCAAAATATGCATATGTATGTATGAAGATATACACAGGTTCCCATATGTGTAGAAATAAAAACACCATTGATGGAAATATTAACTCCTACTATATTTGAAAGCAATTTGGCAATATCTACAAAAATTATAAATATATAGTTTCTTTGACCAGGCAATTTCCCATTTTGAAATTTATCTCTTATAAACATAAGCATGGATAAGTTAAGGACATATATAACAGGCAAAATATGGAACAAGGTGAATGGCCATGCATTGAGGACTACCTAAATACACGGAGCATACCTATACCACTTATTATTGTACTGTGATTAACAAAATAAAGAAGAGCCACATCAGATGAATTGAAGAATTTTTATGATGTATGATTTCATAAGAAAGGCAAGATACAGGAAAGTGTGCATAGTATGATTTTATGTGACCTATTTTTTTAAGTTTTAAGTTTAGTAATAATTACAGCAAATGTGTGTGTGTGTGTGTGTGTGTGTGTGTAAAGAATTACTATTTGAATAAAAAGAGAAATATGGACAAATACCCAATAGATTATGAATATGGAATATCTGGAGGAAGCAAGAGGCTGATAGGGATGAGGAGAGAAAGCCAATGTTCCCACCAAAAATAAGGAGGAAGAAAAAAGAAATTGTCAGAATGAGTATATTATTACACATCTGCACTTAGGTACAAGTATATACATGTGTGAATATGTGGATACTACTATAATGAAATTTTTTTCATTAAAAATTATATGTAATCAGTTAAGTCCTTCATTCAACAAACATTTGAGATTTGGAGAATGATACATTGGTAAGAACAACTGTTGTTTTTGTTCTAATTTTCTCCTTGTTTTCAATCTGCAATACCAAAAATTTATTCTGGAATTGCTAATACTCTCTTAAGTATATTCATCTGTCTTTGAGCTCTCCTTTCTTTCTTATATGCATGTGCTTGAGGGTTTTCTCTTTGCTTGGAATATGTTCAGTTTGCATGCCTGCTTGATCTGAACTTGTGGTTCAATCCAGGCATCTGTCCCTGTCCCTGTTACTCTCACCCCCTGAGCACTCTCTGTTCCTCACCCAAGAGTCTCTAGCATACTATGATGGTGCAAGAGCAATTTTTATTGTGCTTGCATATTTTTTCAGGAATACTGGTAAGTATATTCAAAATTGGGTTCACGCTGAACAATACAAAATGTGCCAGAGACTCTACAGTTTCTGTGTAATTTCATTAACCTCCCACCCCTGAGCCTATAATAATCTATAAAGCTAGAGTCTTATGGCATATTTGTTGTCGGTTTCATGTGAACCAATCCTATTCCCTGCCTCTCTGGCAATGACTACATTCGTCAATGGATACATAAGGCAGTAAGATCCACCATATTTTCACAGGAAGTCACAGTAACTATGAAATGATTTCTTTATCCATGCAGAATAGAGTTGAAAATAAAAGGGTATTTTTCTCTCCGAGATTATAGAGAAAAGAAGGAACACTGAGAGGTGGTCCATTATAAAGAAGAATCTCTCTCTAGGACCCTTTAAATCAAGCTGAAAATATTCTTCTTCTCAAGTTCTGTGGCTGGCATTTGCTTAGCTCTGCACAGAAAGAAGAAAAATTTTCTTATATATATACATCGATAGCAAGATTTTTCTTTTCAAAATAGAAATATACATAATATTAAAATGTATCAGTTATAGAGTATTAAGGGACAATACATGCCTAATTTTTCATTCAAATGAGTAAGAATACAATTTCTCATCTGTCAGATAGGCAAAATTATTTTTATAAATTTTCATTGTTCCCTAAGATGAGTGACAGGGTGTTCTCATAAAATGATAATGAAATTGTTTATCATTGTAACCTTTCTGGAGGATAATTTTGTAATATATCTCCAGAGCCTTAAACTGTCCATACCCTTTGACCAATTCATTAAACATTTAGATATTTTCACTAAGGAATGATTCAAGGATGATCATAAAGATTTATGTTTAAAGTTGTTTATGAATAATTGAACCAAATATCTAATCATGGGAAAATGATTAAATAAAATATAGTATAACCATGTGATATAAATGTACAACCATTAAGATTTTATATCTGAAAATCGAGTACAGTTAAGACAAATATTTATGAATAATACTGCTTGGAAAACTCAGGATGAAAAATGATGTGCAAAATCAAACTAATACTGTTTGTGAAATAAATCAAGCTATCCAATTTACCAAATAATATATATATATATATATATATATATATATATATATATATATATATACATAACTAAATATATACTTTTAGAAAAAAATAGAAGGAAATACATAAAAACAATAACAATTATCTGTGAATATAGCAATTATTAAAGAGTATTTTTATCTTCTTTTTACTCTTTTTTCTAATTCTGAAAATTCTGCTTCAATAACTGACTTTTTGAAAAGCAACCAGGTAAGAATAAAAATGTTATGGATGAAAAACCACCGCTCAGAGTAGGAGAAAATACAAACAATGCAAATATCTAACAAAAGATTTAGAGCCAGAATATTTTAAGAATTCTTACTAATGTGTAAGAAAAAGTCAAATCATTAAATAGAAAAATGGGTAAAAGACTTAAACTGTCCCTCTCCAAAGAGGATGTACAAACAGCCTCTAAGTATATGAAGAGGTGCTCAATATTATTGGTAATCAAGAAGCACACTCAATCAGATTGCTTAACATGAAAAGACTGAGAACACCAAGTGGTAGCAAATGTGTGGATCAAGTGGAATTTCCTTTAAGTGCTAAGATGAATGTAAATTGGTACAACCACTTTAGAAAACTGTCAAGTAGAATCTACTAAAGTTGAACATATTTACAACTGTGACATAACATTTTCACTCGTACACATACAACCAACAGACAGTCATGCACATGTTCACTAAAAACATGCACCAAAATGTTGTCAGCAGCACTACTTACAACAGCCACAGGCAATAATAATAATAATAATAATAATAATAATAATAATGCTGGAAACGATCCAAATGCCTATCAAAAACAGACTCGATAATTAAATTGTACTTTAGTCAGACACATAATGCCATATGGCAATACGGACCAGTCAATTAGTGTTATGGGTAATGAATAAATCTCACAGATAAAATTTTGAACAAAATTAACCAGACAAAAGAGGATATATCGTAAGATTTTATTTATAAAACTTTAGAAGCAAAACTGATATATGGAGTTAGAAGTCAGGAGAGTGGTTACCTTTTGGAAGTTAAGAACCTGAAGGCACATAAAGATGGCTTTTGGAGTGTCACCGGTTTTCTATTTTCTGATCTGTGATGTGTGTGGTGGTTGCTTGTTTGTGTTCACTTTGTGAAAATTTATTAAGCTATGCACTTATGAATTGTGCAAAATTCTAAATGTATGTTGTACCTCAATGAAATTTTAACTAAAAAAGTCAATGTGGAAGGCAGAGCCCCTTTGTTATTCATAATTGTAGAAGACCAAGATGAACATTCTGGTAGATGGGGCTTGTGGGGCCTATGAAAAGTAGCAAATAAATGAGTGGAGAAGTAGAGTGCATGTGAACATAGTGGGCAGAAAGTGCCAATATTGAAAACAGATTCAAATCTTCCTCTTTCCTTAACTTTCTTAATAGACTTAACTTTCAATACAACACAAATTATGAGGGGAAGTGTCTGTGTAGTTGTAAATATTATCTACACTCAGTTCAACAACTCTCTGGATAACCTTCTACCCAATATTTTGTGAGCTGAAGAAAAAGGAAAGAATATCTGGAAATTCCCATGTAGAATAAGAACTGTATTTAACGACATAATTCAGGGTAGCAGATGCAAAAAACTGAGAATAAATGATGTTTGCAAAATATTAAGATGTATATTTGTATTTTGAGGAAATGTAGTTATAGGAATCGCATGACTTTCAGTCAATAGAGTGATTTTTCACAAAATATTTTAATCACTAGATAAATTAAGTCAGTATACCTACTTAGTGTTAATATACCCTATGAACACAATAACATTTATTAAATTTTTACAGAAAGAAGTTATGGGGAAAATTTTAAAATACATTTTATTTCCACAAATTAGGCATTTGCTTCTCCAAAGCAAACTAATGTTTACAGACATTTTGACAGACTAATGAATAGACAGATACATTTTCATGGCAGGACAAGTTCTAGTTTTATGATAAAAGAGCAATGCAAGATGAGAAAACATTCAAGCAAGACAAACATGTCACAGAGATTCTAATTATGCCATCTGATTGTCAAGAAAAAAATGGAGAAAGCTACATGTCGAATAGGCACCCTGCTGACCAATAGCCTTCAAGCATTTCCCTACAGATTACTTAAGCCTTTTGAATTTTGCTGCCTATTATAGTAATTACTAAACATATATGGTATCTTAGAATTTGACTTCAAAGCAGTCATTTAATTTTGCTTGTATCTTAGAAAATTTCATATTAGAAGAACCTGGGGATTGGGCAAAGAAGACTGACCGTTTTGCCCTTTGCTGCATGGAGAATTGGATAGCTTTTTTGTGTGTAATATTTATAACTTCAGTAACAAGGATATGCTCTGGAAAAAGCCCACAGGATTTTGGTTTCCTAACAGTACACAAGGAAAGGAAGGCATAGTTCTTGGCTACTGACTGTTAAGCCAATGAGCAGAAAAGCCACACAACTACTGATTATTAAATACTTGCTTATCAAAATGATCCTCTGAGGTCACCATTATTATCCCATTTGACAAACGTTAGAAACGATGCTTTAAAAAGCAAACACTATGCGACATTACACTGTCACCAAATGCCAGATCTTGGAGGAACATTTCTACCCCATTTTCTGCATAGTTCTCAGGCCAACCTCCTGTCTCTGCATTCAATAGACATCAAACCCACCAGCAACACAAAGACAACTTTGAGAACCACTGTGGTAGGATGAAGAAGGTTTTCATAACCTCATGCTTAAGTCAACATACAAGTCAATATCCACAACTCCCACTCCCCACCCAGGTAACCACTGTTCTCTCGCTATCCATTCGTTTTGCCTGTATGTACTCTCTTGTGTCTGATTTCTCTCACACAGTCCGATGTCTACGAGATTGATCACACCATTTCATGTATCATCAGTGTGTTCCTTTTTATTACTATTTTGTATGAACATACCTCTACTTCTCTGCCCATTCCTATGTTGATAGACATTGGGGTCATTTCCAGTTGTGGGCTGTTGAGATCACGCTGCTA